>NC_135328.1:190588383-191238019 GCF_023851605.1 Tamandua tetradactyla | reverse complement strand
TCTTCATACCTTGTTATTCATCTGAAGCCTTGCCACTCCTCTACCTGTTGCTCCACACATAGACCCCGACCCACTCCCAACTCCAACAGAATCCATTACTTCCAGCTTCACGGCGACACCAAGGGCCCTTCATGGGAACTCCCCCACTTTGAAATCCCCATCCTTGCTCACTCCCTTGCACAGTGCTCTTCATTTTAAAATCAGAGGGAGTGAAGCATGGGTAAGTGGTGCACTCAGGACTCAGTCCATCAGGGTTCTGCCTCTTATTAGCAATATATTAGACAATTCACTGCATGTGCAAAATGGGGAAAGCAGTAGTATCTTTTTTTTTAATTTAAAAAAATTTTTTTTACGTGGGTAGGAATCAAACCCACGCTGGCATGGCAGGCGAGCATTCTTGCCTGCTGAGCCACCGTGGCCCACCCCAGTAGTATCTTGTACCTAGTAGAGCTGCCAAGGATTCAGTGGGTAAGCACACATAAAACACAGTGTCTACTGCAACATACATATAGAATAATGAGAGCAGTGATTATCATTGTTATGTAAAAAGCAGAACATACAAACAAATATAAAGTAATGGTAAGTAAGTGAACTTTGAAGTTCTGGACTGTCGATTTTTAGCTCTAGTACCTTGGGGAAGCCTCTTAACCTCCTTGACTTCAGTGTCTTCATCTGGAAAATGAGAAGATGACAGTCCCTATCTGAGTGATGTTTGACAGGAGACAACCCTCATGTTAGCACAGTGTTTGGTATGTAGTAGGGCCTCCACAAATGAAGGCTCTTATTAGAGTGTCCCTCCCCTCTCCAAGGCTGACCTCTTGCACATGACTTCTAGATACCATCCCAAAAGTTCAACCAGTATCTTCACCTCTCCCTCTCCTCTGAATCCTTCTCCTCAGCTTCTAGACGGGCTTCAGTGTCCCTGCACTAAGAAAAACTCTATTCTAATCTCTAATAAACTACCACATTATTTTCTCCTCTTTTCACTCGTGAACGTCTAGAACGGCTCTACCCTTGACTGCAAGCTTCATTTGCTGACAATGGAACTGTGACTGCCTTTTACTCTTTCCCACCAGATGTCTTGTATCTCATAGGGACATCTCAAGATAATGAAGTCCTTGAGTGATTGTGATTTCTCTGTTGAGACAGTTGCTTTCTCCCTGATAAGTGTATTTGGGTGATCTAACATCCCATATCTTCTGCATAAGCAGAGGTAACAATCTGCATTGGCAGTCAAGACTGCTTTGCTGAGTAACTGGAATAAGCCCCAGGGTAGAGCTAACTCTCCAAACTTCTCCCACAGGAGATCTCTGAAAATGAACCAGCCAGTTAAGGAATCAGGGGCTTAGAGGAATGGGGTGAAAAAGAAGTGGACTTCTGACTCAAGAGGCAAAACTCTGAGAAGGGATCTAACTTAAACCATGAACAAAGCAGAGAGGCAAGCAATAACTGTAGTTTGTCCACCAAATTCTGAGGGACAGAAGCTCTAGTGCCTGAAGCTTGAATAAGGATGATGAGGAACAGATCAAAGGAAGCCCCTACTAAGGTTGGGTCTGGGAGGGCAAAAGTAGGGTTTACAGAGCAAGAAGGAGAATTTGTTTATGTCTCTTTGAAGAAAACAACCTCTTAAAGAGGAAAGAAGCCCCATCGTGCAATAGCAGAGACCCAAACGCCAGACATATTCCAGGAATTGTGGCACCAACCTCTTGGGGTGATTATCCCTACATGCTCCCTCCCAGGCAAGATGCCCTGTTGCTTGAGGCATCATAACATGTTGGAATCTGCAAGTCCTGGAGTCTGAAGGGATAGTGCTTCACATGATCATAGTTGAAGGGTCTTTCTCTGCCCAGCCTGATCTCCTGTGACAATAGCTAAGGGATGCCTATCTTCAAGAATGCCTCTGGGAAAAAGTATAATTAGAACCTTCTGACATACTGTCATAGGGATTACAACATTCTTATGTACAGCCTCCTGGGTTTTCACCATCTTCAACTCTCCTGCCCCATATGCAAGTCACTCACATACCTACGCTCACTCCTTTGAATGATTTTTGCCTGAGCCTGCTTCCCCCACACTGGGAGCTCCAGAGCACATTTCACTCATCTTTGGCTGTTCCACTGGGTCTTACATAGGGCCTGAATCATAGTAGGTTCTTAATAACAACGTCTTGGATAAATTAGTGAACAAACAACTCTTTGGCTATAATCAGTTTGCACAATATGAAAGCTAATAGTTGTTACACATCATTTTAGATGCTATTGACTCATTGTATTCCCACAAAAACCCTTAAGTGGGTACCATTATTATCTCTATTTTACAAACAGGAAAACCAATCCCCAGAAAGATTCATTAACTTGCCATAGGACACACATCTAGAAAGTGGCAGAGCCAAGACTTGAACTCTAGCAGTCTGACACCAGAAGTTGGGCAGTTCACTAGCATATTAAACAGCTTCTTAAAATATTTAAGCCAAGTTTTCCCACCAGGATTACTAAAGGCACATGTGAACTGGCTAGTAAGAATACATTAGAGTTTGGAAAGATTGAATTTTTGTTTGAAATGGCTTATTGCCCAGGAGAGGCCACAGGGGTCTAGTTGAAGGCTGCCATGAGGAGAGGGAGAAGGATGGTGATCAAAGCATTTCTTTACTGAGTTAGATTGATAAAGAGTCAAGTAGTAGCCAGATGGCTTGGTCCAGAGTGAGCAGGAAAAGTGGAGACTCTCCTAGGTCCAGAGAGAAACTCATGGAAGAGCCTGAAGAGAAGAAATGGAATGTTCTGACCTGGGTAAGCTCAGTACCCAGAAAAGTTGATGCTTCAGGAGGCCATTGAGGAAAGGGGAAAAGCCAACCCACATGGGGTCTAACTTGTCTGGCAAAGAGTGATCAACAGTCCCAATTTTAAGGTCTGAAAGATAATGGCAGACTTGGGCTGGAGGTGTCAATGTACAATGGGTTCCATGTGGGGCACAGAGGGCAGTGGCAGGAACCTTGGAGCATTCTGATTCGAGAGGGTCCAATCAGCCAGGAGCTGGAATTTCAGGCCCTAAGGGAAGGGGATAAAAAGAGCCAGATGGGGTGGTAGATTCCTAAGAAAACAGTTGGGGATTTAAGGCAAGCTCTAGTCGACACAGGGGACTGGTAGGTAACTGGAAAACTGAGGCAAGTGCACAATCAAAGCTTGGGAAAGGAGGTCCCTGCAGTAATGAGGGGAAGCAGCAGCTTAGGGTTCATGGGGACTTGGGACATGAACTCCACCCCCTCCAGATGCATGGATCCTGCACCGAGAGCTGCAGAGTTAACACCATTTCTGGCATGCCCAGGCTCCTCACACTCAGCCAAGCCGAGGCATCAAGCTGAGCCTACGTGTGTAGGTTGCTAGTGTCTGCAGCTGAGCAGGCCTGGGGCCAGCAGGGACCAGCAAAGGAGCAGGGAGCATTTTCCCCCCAGTATTTACTGTCAAGCACCGGGCTTAAAAATGAAGATTTTTAAGACCCAGGCAGTGCTTCCACGGAGCCTCACTGCAGCCAACTCCTGACACTGAGCTAAATTGACAGTGCTCTGTAAGCTTGAGGACACGTATGGAGAGAGTTAGATGGTGGCTTTGATGAGGGTGAGTGGAATTAAGAGAAGACAGTTTAGCATGGCATCTGTATGAGTGAGTATTCAACACGAGTTGTACAAAGATTAGGCGGATGGCTGGTTTCTAAAATAAGCTACATGTCAGGCCCCCTCACCTGCTCACCCTGTGAATAAGTTCAGTGAAGCAGCTTAATAAGACATTTCCCTTTTCACCGTCAGTGTCAGATGATCTTTGCCCAGACTGAGCCATAACCATCATGATTAGGGCTACAACTTGACAAAGAACAAAGCATTCCTTAGTCTGGAGGATACTGAGTATGGCGGCAAGAGATGGTAACCCCAAGGCTGGGCTTGCCTCGGGCTCTTCCCTGAGTTACCTGGGATCCTAGGTAGGCATGGGCCTCTGAAGACCACAGGCTTCTGCCCACTTTCTCATCTGGGGGCAGCAAGGAAGAGTTGAGGACCCCACTGCCTGCTCCCCATCCAGAGGCTTCTTCCAAAACTCAGACTACCTTCTGAATCAAGTCCTCTCTCATTGTGGACCACATACACAAAAAAGAGCAGTTGACCTAAAATCATGAGTATTTTAAAATTTACTAGTTTATTGTCTCCCCTTCTTGAATGGAAGCTCTGTGGGGGCAGGCGTCTGTTATGCCTGTTCATCGCTGTATCCTTAGAATTTAGAACAATGCCAATAACATAGATGATCAATATATTTCTGTTAAATAGATTGGCTATAAACAAATGAATGAATATTTTAAGTCCATGAACTGGCTTGGACCGCAGTCCCAGCTCAACTACTTATCAACTCAATGCTATGCTACCCTGAGTCAGTTACTCAATCTCAGCTTCCCCTTCTGTAAAATAGGGGAAATAATAGTACCTTCCTTAGAAGGTAGATGGGAGGATTCAATAAAATAATGCATGTAAAGCACTCAGCACAGTGCATGGCTCATAGTAAGGAATCAATCAGAGGGAGCTTGATCATGCTACCATTGTGGTTGAACTACACCTAAGTGCCTCCCTCCTGCATCCTATATCTTCAGGTGACAGGAGAGAGACAGACACCAGGCAGGATCAAGAGTGGGAGGAAAAAGAATCTAGGGCAGTAGTCCTCAAGTCATGGTCCCTAAACCAGCCTCTCCAGCCTCCCCTGGAAACTTGACTGTGAAATGAACATTCTCTGCCCCATCCCAGATTTACTGAACCAGAAACTCTGGAGATTGGGCCCAGCAATCTGCATTTTAACAAGGCTTCCAGGAAATTCTGACATATACAAGTTTGAGATCCCTGGCCTAGAGCAAGGAGCAGACAGGAAAGACCAGATTCCTGGTCAGAATACCAAATGGCTCCCTCTGGTGCATAGAGCAAGGCAGAGAAGGAATCTGGGCAGCTCTAGAGCTGACCCACCTCCCCATTTTGCAGCCAGGCCTTGTAGTTTCTGTTGTTGATGGAGAGGTTTGGCCTCCATCCACTGCAAAGAAAGCACTTTGGCTGCGGGGAGAGATGCATTCGCTGAGGCACTGTGCCTGCAGCCTGCTCTCGGCTCAGACTGCTGGGCACCTGCACCGCCAGGGTCTGGCAGGGCAGAGGTGCCGCAGGAAGCAGGACTGAATGCAAGGGGCAGGATACCATGAGACCAAATTGTCCTGAGCATGCGTGAGTGTTGGGGATATAGGGTAGGGGTGGGAGACCTGTGTTTGAAGAGTAACCAGAAAGCCCTCATGAGCTGTCACGAGAGTCTAAGGGCAGCCATGGGCAATTGTAATTGCCCGCTTGGTAACAGCTTTTAGTTGCTACCAGAATTCCTAGAGTATCTGTGGGGGGGAAATTTGAGCTGTCCCTGGAAGCAGGTAATATCAGAGAGAGGTGTTCAGCAGATAAAATGTGATGCAGCGACCATTAGGGGTCCCCAAAGAAGGAAAAGTATGTGTTAGCCCATGAGTGTTGGGGTTGGAGGAGGGGGCACCCCCGTGGGTTCACGGTCACATGCACCTCCTTCCAAACCAGTCTCCAATACATGATAAACCCCCCTGAAAACCTTTAAAAATGTCATCATCCAGGCCCTTTTTCCATAAATTCTGATTCATTTTATCTGGAATGGAGTGTACTTCAGATACATTTTTTATAAAGCTTCCTATGTGATTATAAATTCCCAGTGTGGGTCAAGAACTGCTGTTCTAACCATTTCTTCTCCACTCAGGAGAGCAAATGTCCCTGTGCTTGTAGCTTTGAATATCTGCCTGCATCTCTGTTTTTTTGTCAGTGAGCATGTCTGGTTTTGGGATTGGGGAAATCCTGAGTTTGAAACCAACCGAGAAATAAGGCCCAAGAGACAAAGATAGAAATCAGAATGTCAGTTCTATTACTGGATAAAATCAAGTGGAGAATAGTTTTAGATTTGTAGCCAAATGGGCTTGTGAGTCCTCCACTAACGAATTAGATAGACTTATACACTCAACGCAGGTTAATGAGACAACTCCCTCAGAGGGGCAAAGCCTGACCTGTGAGGTTATCCTAACCAAAAAACCAAGGACAATGCTGTAGCCCCTTTGCAGGCAGACAGAGCAGGAGAGAAGGAAACCTTAGGAGGGGCTGAGCTGAAACATGCTCAGCTTCTCTCCCATACTCACCAATTAGACAAGTCACTCCTCGCCCTCTGGAGGGAAATAGGTAAGCAGATGGAGAGAAGCAAGAAGAGTCCCTTCCATCCTTTCCCCCCCTGAATGGTGCTAAAGAAATGTCCTCTTTTTTTTATGGAAACTTGAGTCCTGGGGAATGAATGTTTCCCTTAAGATCTGGGCATTTATCTGAGCGTCATTATCTTTGTCTCTGAACATCTGAGGGTGCACATCTTTCTTTAGGCATGTCTGTGAGCATGATTGTAAACCAGAGACTATATTTGTATTAAAACAGGCATCTGTGCGCCTTTAACTCTTTGCATGTCTGTGTGGCAAAACCTGAGCCTGCTTCCTTCCTCCACCCAGCCTGTCAGATCTCAGCTTCTCCTCCTGTCTCCCCGTGGGCTCCCTGTGCCCATTGCTCAGACAACCTGAGGGCTATCAATGTTTCCAGCAGTCACTGTGCCACCAGGCACACTGCCCCAAGCGGTGATGACCACCTTTTAATGAGCTAAGATGATTCATCATCACTGTCAGAACCACAACGAGATGGCAATGAAAATGGTCTTTTCCCAGATGGGTCTTCTCAAGGTGGGGCTTTTCTCAGGTGCCTGGTTATGAGCTCCTGGAAGGACTGAGAAAAAGCAAGGAGAAACCAGGGTTCCATCCTCACTCCCCAGGACCTTACAAACTCCTGGAACAGACACAGCCATCTGGTTGGTTCTCCCTGTGCTGGGTAGGCCCAGCTCTGGCTAAGTCTGGGTGCAGGAGATAGTCCTTTTCCCCTCTGCAGAGTTCCCTGAAGATCCTGCTATGGGACCCTGTAACCTTAGGGGTCATTCTCCTTTCCAAGGTTTCCCAGAGAAACCTGTCTTCCCTTCATCAATAGTTCCTGCTAGGAACCCCCAGAACCTGTGTATTCCAAAGACTGATGCTTTGAGAACGCTGACTATAGAGTGAGACAGAACATCTGTCACATATTAGCTGTGTAACTAGCAAGTCACCTCTCTCTAAGCCTCATTTTTCTCATCTGTGATAATAAAAAATGGTTAATATCTACTGAGGGTTTACTTTACATTTGGTGCTCTTCTAAGAATCGTACATGCATTGTATTAGCTATCTATGGCTGTGTAACAAATTTCCTAAAACTTAGTGGCTTAAAATCATGAGTATTTATTATCTCAAAGTGTCTTTGGGTCAGAAACCTGAGCCTGGCTTGGCTGGGTCCTCTGCTCTAGGGGGTCTTAAAGCTGCAATTAAGATGGCAGCTGGTGCCACAGTTATTTCAAGCTTCAATTCACGTGACTATTGACAAGATTCAGTTTCTCATGGACTGTTGGAATGAAGGCCTCAGTTCTTTGTTGGCTATGAGCCAGAGGCCACCCTCAGTTCCTCCTCAAGTGGGATTTTCCAGGGCAGCTCACAACATGGCAGCTGGCTTCCATCAGAGCAACCAATTGAGAGAGTGAGAAAGGCCAAACAAGATGCAAGTCACAGTCATTTATAACCTAATCTCTCAGGTGGCATTCCATCACTTTTGGCATATTGTCTTCATTAGAAGCACATCACTAGATCCAGCCAACCCCCAAGGGGAGGGGACTGCACAAGGACATGCATACCAGGAGGAGAAGCAACTGGGAGCGTGTCAGAGGCTGCCCACTACATGTGTTAAGTGACTTAGTGGTAACACTATATGGTAAGTACAGTCAGTATCCTCCTTCATCACCATTTCTGCAACTGAGGAACTGATACACAGAGACTTGCCCAAGGGCATACAACTATATTTGAAGAAGCCCAGAAGCTGGCTCCAGAGCCTGTGCTCTTAACCACTAAAGGGTTAGAGGTCTAGAGTGTGGGTCTAGAGTGTGGACCTGTTGAAAGGATCAAATGTGAAAATGCAACATTGTAAATAATGACACAGTGAATACTAGCTCCTTTTCTCAATTGAACCCCTCCAGTCCTGCCTCACTCAATATCTTGCCATAGAAAATAAGTGTAAGCTTTTCATAAGCCCTGAAAGTTTATTTTCAGCCTACTCACACCCCTCTCCTTTCCTACTGGCCATCAGTTTTATTTCTGACTTCGGATGCACTGCAGAACAAACCGACAACTAAGATGGTAAAGGGGACCATCAGAGAGCATCTGGTTCTGCAAAATGAATTCAAGCCTCCTGACATGTATGGGCTCCATCCCAGGAGATAGTGAAAATTTGCAGATGAACTCATCCGAACACAGGTGGCTATATTCGGTTGGGAATAAGTGAATAGTGGGGTTAGTATTTGAAATGAAGGGGAGTGGAGTTAGGATGTTCTCCACATGGCCTGCTGGCCCATATGTAGCAAGTGGTATTAAAAGGCATGCACCCTCTGACTCGTTGATGGCAACCTACTATGTAATAATGATCCCATTTTCTGGGCCTTGAGAGCCATCCTTCCTTCCTCCCCAAATGCTGCTGTCCCATGTAACAGAAATAGCTCCCCTCTCAAAGGTGGTGGGGAGGAGAGGAAGTGATTTCAATTTTCCTTCCACTCTTCACTCCCTCCTTCATGTGCGTGAGAGGTGGAAGGGTTGGAGGCACAGAAAAGATTGTTGAAATGGCACCCAGAGTCCCCTGTTTCGCTAATGTGTAAATGTCCCTCAGGTGCAGCCCCTCTCCTGACCACAGTTTTCCACACCTTTGGCTAAAAGTCCACCATAAAGGCCTAGAACTACCCTCATGTGGGCTCCGAGGTCCAGACCAGGAGGAACATGTCAGGAAAGCCATTTCAGCTTCGTATCCAAGCTCTTCTTAAATTCTGCTCTTTCCGTTATAAAGCTAATGTTTTCCTCCCCGTCAACCTGCTATGTACAATTCTTAACTGATTCAGAACTTTGGGGGGAGAGGAGTGTGAATAATTACAATTCTAACAAACTCCAATATTCTGGCGATGCAATAAAGGACTTCCGGGGTCAACTTTATTGCAGACAGCAGAACCAGGATACATGACCATATCTACCTAGCTGCCCATGCACTTAACATTTTATTGCATTCCTTCCTTCTGTACTACACATAAGGCACCACAAAAGTGTCAGGAAATTCCTTTTACTCATCAGTATTCCAATGTTAGTGCCTCCAGACAGCTCAGCATCAGTGTTACCAACTCCAGATAGATGCAGACGCAGCTCCCAAAGGTGAGAGGTCCCAGACCAAGTGTCCAAACCTAGGGCATGACTATAAACCCTTTGTGATAGGTCATATTACTGTTCACAAAATATTTGCTCACTCCCCTTGACCTGCATGGGAGAAACACACTTTCACATACCCCTGATCTTGGACTTAATCATGAAACTTGCTTTGACCAATGAAATGTAGGTGGAAATAACAGTTTTGAGTCAAAGCCTAGGCCTTAAAAGACTTTCTCAAAGAATATGTCCAAGGTAGCCACCTGGTACCAAATGAATGACCAGCATATGAAGCAGACCCACACCAAACCCATGGCCTAAAGTAAAGTCCAGGCTAGATCATCCAAATCCCAGCTGACCTGCAGACATGAGAGTAAAATATAAATTATTTTTGTTATTTACCGTTGGGTTTTGGGGTACTTTGTTATGCAGCATGATTGTTGTAATCGCTAACTGTTGCACTCTCTGAGATGATCAAACAAGAGAAAAATCAGTGACGTGTGGGTGGTCAAGGAGGACTTCAGAGAGAAAAGACTGCAGTGGGTCCTACATGGAGAGTTGGGCTTAGAGGTTAAGGGCTTTAGAAGTATACCTCTATCAGCCAGGAAGCACTTTGTAGGGAGTAGTGGGAGTGTGTTGTAAGTGTGCACAGACATGTATATGCTAAAGAGCACTGCATACATATTCACTTGTCAATGTGGAGGGTGGAATGTGATACTGAATAAATCCCTTTCTATGCTTCTTAGATGCTGACTTCTCTTTAAGCAAGGCCATTTTTTGCCTCAATTTTACCCCAATGGATAAATCTTTTCTGTACTATTATTATGTCAGGATTTTCTTGAGGGAAACGTGGATGTGAATTTTATCTATGGCTTAAGACATAATTGTGGGATGAAAAATTCAAACACCCAAGGAAAACATAGCTATCAGCACCGCATTACTGGGAGGTGAAGGGGTGCCGCATGCAGCAAGGCAGACGTGCTTCCTCCAGCGTCTTCTCCACCTGTGAGCTTATCACCTGGACTGTTTGGATGAGCTTATTTGCCCAGTTTAGAAAATCGTCACAAATAGGCAAAGTGGGACTTTTCTGTCACTGAGCTTTATAAGCACACTCACTCAACCAGAGGGCGAGAAGAAATACAGAGGTCGCATTCTAGGCCAACCCTCTATAACAGCATTTTCCATGTGTTTGGTAGAATATTAGTTCCATGGGATGGTAAAAATGTTCTGGCAAAAAATGCTCACCAGTCAAATAAACGTGGAAAACACTAGATTCAAGAAAGTTTAAAAAATATTCCTCCTGCAGGATTTCTCTGAGTAGTTAACAGACTAATGTGCATTATACACAGCTCTCTTCAAAGGGGGTTATTGTGTACAGCTCTTTAAACTATTTGCTATCAGAATTCCCCAGCCCCTCTCTTTTTTTTTCATGAAACATCTGATAGGACTAGAGATCCCTGGAACACAATTTTTAGAAAGCTGTTCAATGACATCCATTAATTCCATGGTGGATGCGCTTCGGTTGTTGGACAGCCCATATAGTGAGTTATTGCCCACAAGTTCATGGATCCTCTCATTTACTCATTTACTTGAGCTCTGCAACAAGATTGCTTATACCTACGTGGACTTTCAGGCACTTTTATTTATTTATTTATTTATTTATTTAGGACTTTCAGGCTTTTTTTTTTTTTTTGGAGATGTAACATTTATTTCTTTCAGTGGATTGCAGTAAAAAATGCTGACAAGCCATTGGACATGAAGACACCCTGGTAGCATTTAAAGCCAGCACAGTAGCATTTAAAGTCAGCCAAAAAAAAGCTTGAATCCTGACTCTGTTGCTTGCGAGCTGTGTGTCCTGGGGCAGACTATTGAACTCATCTGAGTCTCAGTTCCCACACATGTATGAAAGGACAAACACAGGGATTCTGCCCTCTTAAATCAAGTTCCCTCCATTTTCATTCCTATTCTGCTGTTTAAGAATTATATTTAATCACATAAATAAAGGAAACGGAAACAACACAAGGTAATTTGACTCCAGCACGTAGTGAGTTGTTTGAGCTTAAGCAAGTTACTTAACTTCTCTGAAGATTCAGTTTCTTCATCTGTAAAATGGGCTGAGAGGTAATGTATGTTATGGGTCTAGCTAAGAGACTGGCACACGGAGGTATTTGTGAAATAGTGACTACTGCTGTTGTTCCTCTGGAATCTCTTTTTTTTCCTACCCCTATTTAGTCGACAATGGTTTCCCAGAAGTATCCTCCCGTCTCTGAGCTAGAGATCCTTTCTAAATTCAATTCACATCAACATTTACTGACACCTATTATGTCAGGTCCTATCTAGGATGCTGGGAATACAGCAATGAATAAGATAGAGTAATTATCCTTAAAGGTCTCACAGCCAGTTAGGAAACACAACAAGGAAATCTCAATTCAAAGTTCTTGGTAAAAATGGATTCCAAGGTTGCTAGCGTCTCAGGTAGGAGGAAATGAGGGGTCAGACTTTGAAGGGCAACTCAGGAGCTGGACTCCAAGCTCCTATATTTCCCATTGTAAGATGCTTTTACTACTACCCTTCTGCAGCCAGTGTTTCTAGGTGCTGCTGCAAACATCATCAGTTCTAAAGTGCTGTGTGCTATGTCCCTGGAGACTAAACTGCCTGGGAGGACACAGTATCAGAAATATGCATTCCAATCACTTTGAAAAGGGGAAGTGGAAGGAAGTAGAAGCCAAAGACTCAATATGGAAATTCTCTTGTTTTTCTGCTCCAGCCTTTGATCCAGGGTAAAAAGAGAGAAAATTATGATAGCCCAGTATCTTGTTCAAGAGCAGAAGAGCACTTTCAAATTATGCCAAAACGTTGTCCCCTGCTTACTTCTTAGATATAAATGAGCAGCATTTGTTTTTTTCCTGAGTCATACTTACTTGGCTCTAAAGACCTGCCCCCTTAAACCATAATCACTATATTTTTTAAAGTCTTATTTCTTTTCTTGCCCTACCCATGAAGACAGAGGCCAACGTGGCTTTCCACATTCAGCAGCTTATTTTTCAGATGACACTGACAGTCTGCTCCCAATCACTCATCTTCTCCAGGAAATTCAAATCACAAGTTGGAAGCAGAGTTCAATGTGCAATATCTGAAAGAGCTTTGCCGGGATCAGGGGTGTGAAACACATTAATGTTCACGCCGTTGAGATCATTCATTCATTCAGTCATTCAGTGTTTGCTGACTATTATGTGCCTGGCTCTGGTTTAAGTATAAGGGCTACGAGAACAACAACATTAGCTGAAGTAGCCAACTCTTATTGAATGCTTGCTACATGCCTGGCATTCATTTAATCTTTTAATCATCACAACAATTCTGTGAGAGAAATACTATTATTTTTCAATTGTTATACATGAAGAAACTGAGACATAGAGAAATAAAATAACTCACCCAAGGTCACACAAGAGTCAGGATTGGGGCCCAGCAGTCTAGCTCCAAAACCTGTGCATTTAACCACTACACTTCACTGTGTCTCTTAATGGTGAGTACTACAGATTTTGACCTTGAATTGCCCTCAGTCTAGTAGGGGAGGAAAACTAACAAGTAGGCAATGATTGTGGATGAGATAAATGCTGTAGAGCAAATGCTGTGGGATTGCATAGAAGGAGGAATGCTGGAAATTGCCATGTCTTATCCCTCTCTGGGAAATACTCTAGTTTAGTGCTTCTCAAAATGTAATGACTGCACATCACTTTGTGTAGATTTTGATTCAGTAGATCTGGCACAGAACCTGAGAGTCAGTATTTCTAGCAAGATCCCATTTCTGAAAGTCAGTGAAGTAAGGCTCTAGGGCAGGGGTTGTCAAACTTTTTCTGGACAGGATCAAATAGTACATATTTTAGGCTTTGCAGGTCAGTCTCTGCCACAACAATTCAACTCCACCATGGTTGCATGAAAGCAATCACAGACAAGCACAAAGACATGGGCGTGGCTATGTTCCAATAAAAGTTTATTTACAAAAACAGATAGTGAACACAGGTCACAATTGGATGACCCCCACTAGGGGATTTAGAGAACAATGTCTCTAGGACCTTCCATTGTAATGAGACCATACTGTTAGTTAGAACTCAGCTACAAATCCCCAAGGACAGAGAACTGTCAAACCATGTGTACACAAAGGCTGCCAAACATGACAGCTTATCAGAGCCCAGAGGTATTAAGAAGAAGCTGGTCATTCTCTAGATTCTGTATGAGGAGCTTGGACCTAAAGCCTTGATCATCCTAGAAGGAGACTCAAGAGAAAAGTAAGGGGTAATAGCTTCCAACCAGTCTTTGACAAAATTCAGGTAGGCCAGTGCTCTGGGATTCAGGTAAAAAGAATGCTCTTACAGAACAGGGACCTTCATCTCTTTTGAAGGTCCCCAAGCACCTGAAACAGAGCCTGACACACATAGACTCTTAGTAAGTATTTGTGGACTGAATGAATCTGACATTAGCAAACTTCTCTATATTCTTCACTCAGTAGCACATAGAGTGCAGGGAGAATCTCCCAGCTTTCTGCTGGGCTGGAGACACTGCTGGCTTCTACTAGTAGGCTTCTGGTTTCCCAGTCTGTTCTGGTTTGCTAGCTGCCGGAATGCAACACACCAGAGACGGATTGGCTTTTAATAAAAGGGGATTTATTTTGTTAGTTCTTCAGAGGAAAGGCAGCTAACTTTCCACTGAGGTTCTTTCTTATGTGGAAGGCACAGGATGGTCTCTGCTGGTCTTCTCTCCAGGCCCCTGGGTCCCAACAACTTTCCCTGGGGTGACTTCTTTCTGCATCTCCAAAGGCCTGGGCTGAACTGCAAGTGCTGAGATGAGAAATGCTGAGCTGCTTAGCTGTGCTACGTTGTGCTCTCTCATTTAAGCACCAGCCAATTAAGTCAAACGTCACTCATTGCAGCAGACACGCCTCCTAGCGGACTGCAGATGTAATTAGCAACAGATGAGGTTCACGTACCATTGGCTTATGTCCGCAGCAACAAGACTAGGTATGGTCACCTGGCCAAGTTGACAACTGAATCTAGCTAACACACAGTCTCTGAGCTGGGCTTCTCCAGCATAGACAGCTTCTTCAGTTAGTGGTATCTGGAATTAGGCTTGTCCCCAAAGACCGACATTGAGCATGCTGGGGGAGACATCCAGTCTTCAGGTTGGCAGTGCCCACCTGCAAGTTTTCTCTGCCAGTCCATTATACTGAGGACAGCTGGCCATTCCTTCCTGATGCCAAGTTTAGATGATGGTATCTTAGATAATGAAGTTCATGGCTGCTGTCATACCTACCATATATCCCACCGAAAAAGCATGATGTTAAGAGACTACCAACCTAGCTAACTGCAGATAGGGCTAACTGTAACTAGCCATTGCTTTAAGTGTTTCACAGCTATTAACTCATTTAGCCCTCCCAAGGATCCTCAAGAGGCTGTCATTCAATCACACTTTACAGATGAAGTAACTGAGGTCTAGAATCTATTGGCTTGCCGAAGGTCACAGCACTAGTAAGTGGCAGAGCAGAGAACTGAACCCTGCCATTCTCAGAAGCACAGATGCAGTGGCCCTCCTGGAAGCTTGCCTTCTTGATCTCACTTAATCCCCCCAATATTCAATATTCACCAATCCCCCAAGGCAAGGATTATCCTCATTTTCCTAATAAAGAGGCTCAGGGTCAGAGAAATTGAATCATTTGTGCAAGATCATTCGGCTAATGAGTGACAGAGGCAGCATTCAGACTAGGGTCAGCCTGACCACAAGTTCATTCTTTTAACTGCTCGGTTGAAAAGTAGGAATTTGAATCTGGACTCAGACCCTGAGTACTCAATTCTCAGGCTGTAACCAGAGTCAAGGATTTGTCTATAGCCACAAATCAAAGTTAATGGACTCCCTGAGATTTAGGCCACAATCTAGATCTTGAGCTCCTGAAGGGGTGGGTGTATGTTCCCATCACCTCTTAGCTTTTCTATTTCAAATATGGTGTCAGGATTTTGTTGTCTCTGATCAAAATGTGTCCATTTTCCTTCATCCTTCCTAGAGAAAGAGAATAATGAATATTTCTAGAAACATCACCCTGCTCTAATATATGGAGAGAACTAAGTCCCTACTGGGGCAATGAAGGTCTGAAACTCAGGGACCTTGGAAGTGGGTGCTATGGGCTGTGGGCCAGGATGCTGAGGCCGTGTCTCCATCCCATCCTGCTCACCTGGGGCCTGGTCACACTTCTCAACCCAGTGCCCAGTAGGCCTCTGTGCTCTTCAGCCTCTTGAAATAATGTTCCTTAGAGCAGCCGCTGCTGATCCGCCCCCTCAGCAGAGACCACTCTGACTCACCACCAAGCCTCTTGCAGTCAGCACTCCTGTCAGAGGACTGATTGCTGATAAAAGTCTTGCAATTGTTGATTGGGAATAAGAAATAAAAACAAAGCACTCGAGCTGACCAGCCACTGCGCCAGGCCATGTTTCAAGACTGTCATCCCAAAGTCAGGAAAACAGGAAAAATTGCTCTCAGCTTAGACCAACTCCCACACCGCCCACTCCAACTCTCCAAACCAGCATCTATCACGTCCTTTCCAAAGTATTTGTCCTTCCTCTACCAGCCCTAGCTCTCCACAGAGAAATCTCAAACCCCACCTCCATCTCAGTGTGCCCAAGGCAAGCTATACTTGTCACCCTGGCTGCCACCAACATGGGGAAGCACCTTTGTTTGTTTTTTATCAACAGTGAGAGTCAAAGCCTGGGGTGGGAGGGGTGGGGAGTCTGGGACAATAAATGTTGGGAGTATAGAACCAGTGGGTGGAAGAGGTTCAGAAACAGAGGTTGAGAAGGGAGTACATCTTTGGATATAAATGCCCAGTCATGGTTTGAGCACCAAGGATGTCCCAGAAGCATTGGACAGGGGTTTGCTGATATCCAGGCAGGCATCTACCCTCAGGGAGACCAGTCCATGTGCAGCAAACATCTGACACAGTTTAGGATCAGAGCCTTAAGCAAGGCCAAGCCTCATCCTTGGAAACACACTTCAAAGGAGGCTCAAAGCTGAGTCCATTTGTACATTGCAGTGGGGACCGGGGATGTTAACTAAAGTGAAGACCTGGAGTCTGGGTCAGCTCTGGGTCGCCGAGTCAAACTGGAAGAGTGACCTAAATGATCACTGCTCCCTCCTCCCCTGAACTGCCCCTTCCCTTCTGTGAAGAGGAACTCAGACTTCTTCAATGCTTCTTACTTTCAGCTCAGACTGGCCTGGGATGGGGGTTGCACCTTTAGGTGAGGAGATCAGCATGTTCCACTATAGGGAGGGAAAAGAGGGCAGAGGCAGAAAGGTAGAGTGGGGTTGAGGGGAAGTGACAACACCCCAAATCATTCTTTCCTGTGAGGGTCCAAGACCCACAACATTTCTTCATGGGTTTGTTGTCTCCCACACAGGTGAAAATAGAACCATTAATTTTGTGTAGCTCTTTCCTTTAGAAATGTTGTTACACACTTGGTAATATATAATATTGACTACTATTACAAATAAGAAACTTTTAAATAAATTTCTGGGTTTTTCTCTGAGCAGACCAATTTGGTTCACATGCCCATCCCTGAACAAATGGCTGTGGCCAGAAAAATGTGATAAACACATGTGGATGGGGTCTTATTATTAGTTTGAGCCAATCAGGTCCCACTCATGGAGCTGGGAGTGGGTTATATCCACCCCAAAATAGATAAATGGGAGATTATGGATCCTTCTAAGAAGGAAGAAAGAAACAGATACTAGAGAGGCAGCCATCAATGGTCACTAAAGCAACCAGATATTGAGCATCTACTATGTGTCAAGGATTGGGTGCTTTATGCAAATTCTCTCATTTAATTGTTAGCTTTTAAATGGACCTTGGAGATAATTTGGCCCAGTGATCCTAACCAAGTCAGCACATCACTTCAGGAGGACATATCAGAATCGCTGGAGGACAGCATGAGCATTCCACATTGAACAAAAAGAGGAAGTCAGTTTGTAAAGCCTGAGAAGCACTGCCCAATCACATCATAAGAAATCTTCCAAAATGTTGGCACAACAGTCTATAGTGTTAAAGGGGTTGAGCTGAAGTCAGACAGACATGGTTTGGGAATTCCACTTGTGTTACTTATCAGTTTTCTGACTGTGGGCTGTTTATCTTATCAAAGTCTCAGTTTTCTTATCTGTTAAATGGAAATAGTAGCAGAATGTCTCTTAGAGGTTGCTATGATTATTAAATGAGATAAGGTACAAAGTGTACTCGTATATGCCTTGAGCAAAGGAAATGCTCAATAATCAGGAGCACTATTACTATTATGTAAATGTTGAGAACCTGTGTCTCACAGGCCACTGGGAAGAAGGGTGGAAAACACTCAACCCAATCTCCTCGTTATAAATGAGACCCCAAGATGAATGAGTGGTTGATATGCATGTTCCAGCTCAAGATAGGCCTCCTGGTTTTTCGTCCAGATATTACACTTCCCAACAGGCTTCATCTTATACTTCTGTTATACTCCACCTGTATTCTCTCCCACACAGCACCTACCGTTATATCTGACCTCTATAATAATAGAGGTCCACTGCCCTTCTTGAGGATCTGGGGTTGGAGGCTGGGGAATGGATCTCATGATTCACAAACGACCCTTCCAGAAAATGCATTTCAAAGAATTTAGCAGTAACCTCCAGCTAACTTCTGTCCTGCTCCCAATGATCATTAATTGCTTTAGACGGGATGAAAACTGCTTAAGTATCACTCAGCTTCTTAAAACAAGTGCTGCAGTAGCAATAGGACTTTGTAGTAGCAAAGGACTGTTCCTCACTGTGCTGGTTTAATGTCTTCAATTGAGTGATCTTATTACTAGGAGATGAGTTTCCCTTAATGAACATCCCTAAGTAGGTATCTCACTGTTCGGAATTTCAGACACATGGCATGGCAAGAGTATCTTCAAAGGCCTCTGCATCTGCATTCACCTCTCCCTCATACCCCACATACATATGCAAACCCTATATATACATGTACATATGCACATAACACAACACACACACACACATCACAGCCTCCCTGCATGTTTTCTACAAAGTAATTCTCACAGTCAGGTAGAAAATCATTCCTTGACACACAACACCAATTCTAAGTGAAGCTCTTGCACCACTTTGGATACCCCTGGCCTCACCTGCCTCTTATTCCAGCCCTTGCTCCTGCAACCAGGTAGTTTCAAGCTTTGGCCAGCTTTATGCAGGCACCACTTCACAGGGCCTTGTCTCATGCCACAATGAACACCTTTCATCTGCCTCCTTGTGGCTTCTCTGTGACACTTTAGTGTGTGGGATACTGTGGAAATTTGTTCAACTTCACACACATGCACAACCTGGAAGTGCAGGGGAATTAATACCCTATGAAGCAAACCTTTGACTAATAGGTGATATAAATCAATAGCTAAATGCCCCCCTTTCTATTCCTGGGTACTCAGTATTGAAACACATCCTAGGGCTTTTCAGATGGTCTTGTGGGATTGAGCAACCAGTTGCTCATGGCTGTAGTCAGGATAATGTATCCTTATATTGGCACTTCTACCCTACCTCACTCCCTTGTCCTTTAGTTCTTGTCCCTGGGATCATATTCCCAGCAAAATACCTGTACATATTGTGTACAGACGTTTTCCTATAAGCAAAAGCTGAGGGATTTCATTACCACTAGACTTGCCTTGCAAGAAATGTTAAAGGGAGTCCTGCATGTTGAAAAGAAAGGGTACTAGACATTAACTCAAAGCTGTATGAATCAGACTTCCAGTACAGGAAGAATATGGTAAACACAAATGCCAATTTTATTGTATTTTTCATTTGTAATGCTGAATTTTACTTCTTGTATGGCTTAAAATTCAAAATGTATAAAAACAAGTGGCATAAATCCCTGTCACTGGGCACACAATGCATAAAGATGTAATTTGTGACAGAAGCAACATGAAAGGGAGGGACAAAGGAACACAGAAACAGAGTATGTGTAGGCTTTCGAAGTTATGTTGGTGTCAGCATAAACGAAACAGTAATAGATTTAAGTATTAAATGCATACATCTTCTTTTCAAGTACACACAGGTTATTATCCAGGATACACCATATGTTAGGATGCAACAGAAGTCTCAATAAATTTACAAATATTGATATCATACAAAGTAACTTCTCCAACTACAATGGAGTGAGGCTAGAAATCAATAACAGTAGGAAAACTAGAAATATTTTATATATGTGGATATTAAACAGCAACACTCTCACACAACAATGGGTTAAAGAAGTGATTACAAAGAAAATTAGAAAGTAATTATAAACACATAAAAATGAAGACACAACATGCCAAAATTTATGGGATTCAGTAGAGCCAGTGCTCAGAGGGAAATTTATAACTATGAATGCCTATTTTAAAAAAGAAGAAAGATCGTAAGTTAATAAGCTAATATCACATATTGAGGGATTAAAATGAAAAGCAAAATGTAAACCCAAAGCTAACAGGAAGGAAGAAATAATGAAAATTAGAGCAGAGATAAATGAAATAGAAAAACAATTGAGGGAATCAACAAAGCAAAACCAAAAGTTTGGTTTCTGAAAAAAATCAGTAAAATTGAAAACCTTTTAGCCATACTGACAAAGTAAAAAAGAGAAATGATGCAAATATCTGAAAGCAGACATTAAAATGGTGATATTACTACTAACCTTACAGAAATTAAAAAGATTATAAGAGAATACTTTGAATAACAGTATACCAACAACTTAGGTAATCTAAGTAAAATGGAAAATTTTCCTGAATACCCAAATTATCTAAATTGACTCAAGAAAAAAATAGTAAAATCTCAGCAAACCTATTAACAAGTACAGATATTTAATCAATAATCACAGATCTTCCACCAAATAAAAGTCCAAGACCAGATGCCTTCAGTGGTGAATTCAACCAAACATTTAAAAATAACACCAATCTCTCACCAAATTCTCCCAAAGAATTTAAGAGAAGGTAATACTTCCTAATTAGTTCTATGAGGCCAGCATTACCCTGATAATAAAGGCTAATAAAAAATCACAAGAAAAGAAAATTACTAATGTCCCTTATCAATATATACACACAAATTTTTTACAATATGCTAGCAAACCAAACTTAATGTCACCTTAAAAAGATTATTCATTGAGACCAAGTAAAATTTATCCTGAGAATACAAAGGTGGTTCAACTTATGAAAATTAATCAATGTAATATACCACAAAATATTTTGAAGAAAAAAACAATGATTATCTCAATAGACACAGAAAAAGACATTGACAAAATACAGCACGCTTTCTTGATTAAAAACTCAGAAAACTTGGAATAGAAGGGACCTTTTTCAACATAATGACCATTTTTTAAAAACCCACAGCTAACATGATACTCAATTGTGAAAGACTTAAAACATTACCCTTAAGATAAGTAACAAGATAAGGATGCCAGTGCTCAGACGGAAATTTATAACTATGAATGCCTATATTAAAAAAGAAGAAAGGTCATAAGTTAATAAACTAATATCACATATTGAGGAACTAAAATGAAAAAGCACTTTTACCACTGCTATTCAATATTGTAATAGAAGTTCTAGCAAGAGCATTTAGGTAAGTACAATAAATAAAAGACATTCAAAATGGAAAGGAGGAAGTAAAACTATTTTTATTTATGGATGACATGATCTACATAGAAAATCCAAACAAATCCACTGGAAAGCTACTAGAGTTAATAAATAATTTCAACAAGGTGATAGCATACAAAATCAAGACACAAAAATCAATTGTATTTCTATACACTGGCAATGAACAACGCAAAAGTGGAAATTTAAAAAGCAGTTCCATTTACAGTAACATCTAAAAGAATAAAATATCTAGGAGTAAATTTAACAAAGGACATAAAAGACTTGCCATGTGGTATCATTACTGAGCAGATCAAAATGTTATCTAGCATTTTTATTTGATTATTAATTTGTCAAATGAGGTATTCTAGATATTTATCAGTAAATTTGATTAAAAGCAGTTTGCCTTTACATACTAAGGACAGTAGCACACAGTCACAGGTCCCAGGACTATGTTGACTCTTCTACTCTCTCACCAAGAGTAGTACGTACATACAGTACCTGTTTATCTTGATCTCTCACAGAATTCCAGCCAGCCTTGCACAGGGCAGTTTAGGAATGACTTATCTCAGGCTCACACAGTGCACCTTTCAAACCACACCCCATGGTTCTTTATTGATTCCACAGTGGGATACTGTTGAAAATTGCTCAATATTCATGCAGAAGCAACCTAGAAGTGTGGCAATCAATGCCCTTTGGAGCCATCCTTTGGCCACTGGGTGACAAGAAGATGATGTATAAATACTTCCTTTTTCTATCCCTGGACAGATGGTCCTAAAATGTATTTCATAAAGCTTATTGATGTTCTTGGAGGCTCAACCAACTAGTTAACCATGGTGATGGACAACGTATAATTCATCTTTATAGTAACTCTCTTTCCTTCTTTGCTTTCCTCTCCTTTTTCCTCACTTTTGCTCCCTGTAATCATATTCCTCAGTAAAATACTTACATATACAAACCTTTGTCTCAAGCTCTTCTTTCTGGAAAACCCAGGCCAGGATACTGACTTTCTAGGAATAGAGAATGAGGAGACCGTATTCTGTTCCTTGACCATGGTTCTCTTATTTTAGGATGGAAGCAAGCAAATTCTGGAATTAGGAGATCTAGTGTCACTAGAGGATTCAAAGAGTGGCCAGCTTTCTCCACAGCAAGAAAGAATTTAGATAAAAATACTCTGTTTATAAGGGGGGAGACATTTTTCACTTCCTTTTTTCACTTCATTTCCCATGAAAGGCAGGGCTAGTTACAAATAAAAAGGAGTAAACATATTTGAGAGACTGCTCAACAGGGTACCCAGTCCACAAATAACATCTCTGTTGTGTAATTCTTAAGGACCAGAAGATTTCTCCTTCCATAAATTTTTTTCTCTACTGGTGTCTAGAATGCCACCTTTAGTACTAGTTTTCTTTCTTAGATTAAACATTATCAGTTTTTTAAACTGTAAAGAAGACACCACAAACTGAAATGTCTGATGGGGCCTGATGAGAGCAAGTAAATCAAGTAAATGAATAAAGTGATCTGGCTGTTGCACTAGAATGTTGTGCTGGTTTGAAAGTGTAGTGTACCCCCCAAAAGCCATGTCCTTTAATCCTGACTCAATATTGTAGGGCGGAATCTTTGACTGGATTTTTTCCATGAAGATTCATTCACTCAGTTGTGAGTGTGACCTTTTGATTAGGTCCACCCATTCAAGGGGTTCTTGATTAGTTTACTAGAGTCCTTTAAAAGAAGCAACATTTTGGAGAAAGCTCAGAGCTGACACAGACTAAGAGTTTGGAGATGCAGAAAGAAAGCACCCCTGGGGAAGTTGTTTAAGACCAGAAGCCAAAGAGCAGCAGAGTCAGCCATGTGCCTTCCCAGCTGAAAGAAGTGTTCCAGACCTATCGGCCTTTCTTGAGTTAAAATATCTTTCCATGGAAGTCTTAGTTTGGACATTTTTATGGCCTTAGAGCTGTAAACTTGTAATTTAATAAATTCCCTTTTAAAAAGCCATTCTATTTCCGGGATATTGCATTCTGGCAGCTTTAGCAAACCAATACAAGCACGCACATCCCAGCTTGCCATCTTGGGCTGAAACTGCCATACAATAATACAGATCAGTGTTTTCTTAGACTTTTCTAAGCCAGGGGTGGCTTAGAGTTATGTAGCTTAGAAAAACTTGTTAATCTACTCTTGTGGATGTGAACCCATTGTAAATGAGACCTTTTTCTGAGGTTATTTCAGTTAAGGCATAGCCCAACTGAAGCAGAATAGGTCTTAATTCTACTGCTAAAGGACTTAGAGAGAAGATCACAGAGGGAAAAGCTACTGGGAATCGCCAGAAGCTGGAAGTTAACAGAATGTGGAAGAGAAAGGAAACAATGCTGCCAAGTACATTGCCCACGACAGAAAAGTTAAGGATCTATTCTCACCTGCAGCCAGCCCCAGAATGCCACAGTCTTTGGGAAAAACATCACTTTGTTGACACCTCAATTTTGGACTTCTCCTAGACTCAAAACCACGGGCTAATAAATTCCTGAAGTTTAAACCAATCTATTGCATGGTATTTGTTTTAGCAGCTGGGATACTAACACATTTGCTTTCTGATTTTTCAAAAGAAGTTGGAAAAATATATTTTAGTATGAAATATCCAAAATTTTAAAGGTTTGCAACTACTTTACAGTTTTTTTAAAACCTCATGAAGACAAAGAAAATGTATACAGATCTGACATAACACCTCTGTTCTAAGGGATTCTATCTTAGAAATTCTGAGCCTCTCTTTACTTCCTCACAATTCGTCCTACAATATTCACTCAGAAGTATTGACAGAGTACCTATCATGGGTCAGAAATAAAAGTCAAGCACAGAGTGGACAACAGTGGCTCAGTAGCAGAGTTTTCGCCTGCCATGTCGAAGACCTGGGTTTGATTCCCGCTGCCTGCCCATGTAAAAAAAAAACAACAACAAAAGTCAAGCACAAACTCTGCCTTCTAGTAGCTATCAACAGAGGATAGAATAGCACACAGACAAGTAAACAGACAATTGAAAAACAGTGTTATAAGAGCTATACCATGACAGGTGCTATGCAGAGAGGAAAAGCCAGCCGGGGGAAATCATAGAAGGCTTCCTGGATTAGTTGAAAAAGACTGAGATTTGACAAGATAAGTAGAATGTGCTTGGCTTAGGCAGACAGAGCAGATAAGGAAGGGCCATTCTAAATCTGGTCCTTCTCAACCCTAGTTCAGATCTTCATCATCTCACACTTGAGCTATCACAACAGCTTTCTGGTCTCTTTGATTCCGATCATTCTCTACACTGTCAGACTCACCTCTCTAAAGCACAAACATGTCCATTTCACTTCTGCAGGTTAATTTCCCTTAGGATATCCCCATCACCTTTAGATGTCTCCAAATTTCACAATCAATACCCCATCAGTAAAAAATTTTCAGGAACGCAGTTTTACCATGAATATATATATGTATTTTTTATTTATGAATTACGTATTATAATGTGCTAATGCATTATGGACATTTTGCATAGTAAGTATAAGATTTTAAAGAATAATATGCAGAGTTGAAAGTTGTAAAATATATTGCATATGCAAAAAAATTGCATAAAATTAATTAAAATGAGAGCAGTGTAATTGTAAATGCATTATTACTTTTTAAAATCTTATCTTAGCACTTTTTGATATACTCACTTGAAGGTCAAGACGAAAGTAAGGTTTATTTTGTACATGGTTTTGGCGACTTGATAGACTGAGAAACAGTTACCCCAAAGACATGGAAATCAAAATAGAAGAAATGGCTGCACTTTCTAAATATCAAACTCATTTTTCAGTCCCATCTACCAATTATGCAGAGGATTTTGTCATATTTGGCTAGTAAATTTCCATATTTCACAGGTCAATCAGTTGTTTTTGCAAACAAATCAGGAGATGTGGCATTTTTATATTTTTGAACAAATGTGTTCAAAAACTTTTAGAATCCTTCATTTGGAAGATGTTTAACACTTTAGAAAATTCTTTTTCCAAGTTTTCATAGTATGCAGATATTACAGGTTTTATAAGTGGCACACTGACAATTTTTAGACAATAAAATCACATAATGGTGGAAACACTTCCAAATATTCTTTTTAAAATGCTTTCTTTAGTGTAAACTTCTTTCAAAAAAACAGTTCCTTTTTCACTCATTTTTAAAAATGTCACCTTTACCTTGAAAGGGCAGATTATAGATACTTACTTTTTTGAAAATATCCAATAGCAACAGCTACTTGTCATCACTGGAAAGGTCAGAAAAATTGGAAAACTTATCTTTCTGTAAAGAAAATTCTATCTCTCATTGTTAAGTTCAACAAGATAGCCAAACACCCCCTGTGTGGCACATGATCAGTCAGTCTCCTTCTCATTACAAAGTATTGAAAGATTCCACCATTTAAAATATCATAATCTGCCAGCCCATGTAAACTACAATATGGCTCATTGAGCTGAAAGTGAGGGAGGGAGGTTACCTTTGCAGCCTTCTGTTTGGGGAAACTCCCACTCTGACCTAGGAAGACTTCCTGCACCCTAGGATACAGGTCTACGTGATGAATGGATGAGGGAGTTACCAATGTCACTCCATTTATTAAATACCAATAACACTTAATTTTCATCATTTTTAAATGAGAACAAAAGACAAATAAATGTGCTATTATTTTCTTCTTGCACCTCCCTGAACATCTGGTGCTTTGGAGATGACTGGTCTAATAAGAATCAAGTCTAACTTGTAGCTGACCTTTCTGACTGCCCCCTTCCCTCTCTTTCACTCAGTGTTCCACTCACAGTAATGAGAACAACATTTACTAAACATTTACTATGTACCAGGCAATGATCTGTGTGCTTTACCCAAATTAGTTCATTCAATCATCACAATTCTATGGGGATAAATTATTATCCCTTTTCATAGTTGAGAAAACTGAGATGCAAAAGGATTGAGCAACTAACAACAGTCACAAAGTTAGTAAGTGACTGAGCTAAGATTCAAACCCAGGCAATTTGACTTCAAAGTCCACACTCTTAAGCACTGTGCTATGGTAGCTCCTTTTTTTTTTTTTTTTCTTGCATGGGCAGGCACCGGGTATCGAACCTGGGTCTCCGGCATGGCAGGCAAGAACTCTGCTGCTGAACCACCGTGGCCCGCCCTGGCAGCTCCTCTTGCATAGAGCTACACAAAGTTCTGCATATTTATCATGCTCTTGAATTCCTTCAGGACTTGGCACCTACTATTCCTTCTGCCTGGACCAGTCCTTCAAAATTTAATGCAAATGGCAGAACCTCCCACAGCCTTCTCTGATGCCACAAGAAGCATTAATGCTACGTTCTCTCTTCTTGTAGGTATCATTTTATGGTGGCTGCCTTGTTCACAGAAATAATCCTTTCTCTGGGAACTGCTCCAATACATAGGGTCATCTCTCTACTGCTTGCCTTGCCCCCTGGCTAAAGCTGACTGATCAAAAGAAAGATATCTGAGTCAAGATGGGCCAATCAGATTTCCTTTCTGGGATTTGGAATTTTAACTGAGAGGCACAATTTCATAGAGGGGGTGAGGATGAGGAGGTCACAGGAAGAATTAATAAACTGCTGTTCTCTCAAGAGGAAGTCTTGAACTCCTTTTGCTGAGTTCCCTAGAGCCATTTCTATAGTCCTAAAGCTTGGTAATCAAGACTTTCCTTAACTTCCAAAAATAACCCAGTGTCTTTTATGTTTTTTACTTTATTTTAAACATTTTTATTAGAGAAGTTGTAAGTTTACAGAAAAATTATCCATAAAATGTAGACTTCCCATATACCAAACAATTATTAACACCTTGCATTAATGTGGTATATTTGTTACAATTCATGCAAGAATTTTTTATAATTGTACTATTAACTACAGTCCATCATTTACAACGAGTTCACTGTGTGTTATACAGTCCTAGGCTGTTCGTTTGTTTTGTTTTAAGTTTATTCTAGTAACATATACACAACCTAAAATGTCCCTTTTTAACCACATTTAAGTTCATAATTCAGCGTCATCAATTACACTCACAATCTTGTGCTACCATCACCACCATCCATTACCAAAACTACACGGTCAACCCATATAAAAACTTGGCACAATTTAAGCATTAACTCCAAACCAGGGTCTTTTGTTGAAGCTATCGAGAACCCATTTTCATTTGCTTAAATACACTAAACAAGCCTAATCAATCTACTGAGCTCCAGCAGCACTTTTTCACCCACCTCCCTCAGTGCATTCATTACCTTGCACTGCAGTCCTTTGTTGTTTGCAGGTCTGACTCCCCAGCAAGCTGTGGGTACCTCAAGTGCACAGTCTGCTTCCGCATATGGACTTCTAAGGTCTGCGTGTGACACAGAGTAGGAGTCAGCAAATTCTTGCTGAGTGAGTACAGGGGTAAGTGTGCTTCCCCAGGACGAGGCAGGCACATTTGGGTTTTGGTTGTGAGCCATTGTTAGTATGCTCAGTACTTCCAGCCAGAGTCTTGAAAACACTATCTCTGAAAAAAAAAATCCAGGATGAAATTATTAAAGGCATTAAAAAATGACCTTTACCTGCTGAAAGTATAATCCATTAATAATGTTTCTTGTACCAGAGAGATAATGGAGCTTCCCACAGGGGGATTAAAGAATGGGAGAAACTTAGGGTTCATACACCTTCTCCAAAATTGCTTTATCCCCTGGAGGTACAAATAGCAGGGAACAGACCAGCCCTCCCCGGGATGGGAAGAGAAGCTCCAGGTGGAGGGAAGGACTTGAGTCAGGGGAGACTTCTTTATGACTGCCTTCCAGGAAGTTTCAACCTGTCTGTCCCACTTTGCTCTGACCAGGAATCAGGAATTTTCTGGTATGTGTCGCCAGTCTCCTGCAAGGTTTTTGATGAGAGCAGAGGTTGCAAATGGGAGTGAAGCCAGCTCTAGAATTTGGGTTTCACCTGCATGGGACATGAGTAATACACAAACCTCAAGCACTGCTTAAATTCTCAACTCTCTCCCAGCCATTGAAGGAGATTCATGGAGTCACTGGGTCCCCAGGTTGGAAGGAACTTAAAGGTCATCTTATGCTTGAGCACTTCCTATGGCAGGAGATTTACAACCTCCTGAAGGAGGCCACTTTATCTTAAGGGCTCTGACAGTTGTTAGAAGGCTCTTCCTGACCCTGTGGCAAATCTGAGCTTTTCTTTTCATTGGGGGCCCCATTCTCATCAGAGATATCAAGGGTGGAGTGCTGGGAGCAATGTACCCCACGTACAGGCAATAAGAGGGAGCACCGTCTATAGTGAATGTAGAAACCAACTAAAACTCCATCTGCTTTTATCATCACTATGCACTGGCAAGTCTAAACAATGTTAGTGAGAAAATACTCCTTAAATCTTATGTTGGTCAAGTTCTAAACAACTGTTAAGTTTACTCTTGAGTTTTAATAAAAATGATAAATGCTAGCTCCCATTTAGCACATTTTTATTACTTATTCTTTAATCAATACTGTGTTCTATATGGAAGTTAATTTGGAGAAGTTCCAGTTAAACAATGGCTCCCAAGACACACAGTGTCAGCTACACGTGTTCATTTCAAGAGCACTGAAAGGTTTGTAATCATTACAAATTGCTTCAAGCACAGTTCATGTCTTCAAGCCTTGTGGCACTACATATACCTGTGTACAAACGGTAAATTCAAAATAAGCTCTGTGATGGCAAAGACGAAGAAACAGAATCTCAGTTACTTCAATTCTGACATTCTATGTGACCACTTGTAGTTTTTATTTGTATTTAAAATTTAAAACAGTGAAACAGAGTGAGTACAGCAAGGTACAATATTTTTGTTCGGTAAGTGCAATATTTAGTTCATTCACACTGCATTTGAATAATATGCTTAAAATTCATCCTTTTTTCACTGCTTTTAAACTAAAGAATTAATCAGGAAAATAAAACTATTAATGTTATTATTTAGTGCTGCAAGGTATAACTGTGTTTTTTTTTTCCTTTTTCTCAAAAGCTACACTAGCATAATAAAAAATATTAATCCTTTTCCTTCATCCTTTTTTATTCTGTAATATTTGTGGTTATTTTTAGGGTAGGATTACTTCTACGAAGTTTAATAAAAGAAAATTTTCACTGTCTACATTTCTTTTGTGATCATTATTATTTATTTTATTGTATACATATTCTTGAAATGTTTTATAGAGGAGAATATTAAAAAAAAAAAGTGATCTTTTCCAGATGTCAAATACAAAAGGCATGCCACTGAGTCTAATGCTTTCTCTAAGCACGGTCTCAGTATTTGAAATCCCTGGACTTTTCCCTGTTGAACATCTCAGGCCTCCCAAACATTTCCAAAAAATGGGTTTAAGTCTTTTTTGCCATCCTCACACAGTGGTTATCAGTTATCAAACACTTACTTGGTCCAGATAATGTCCATGATATCATTTGATATTCACTACAGCCCTGTGAAGCAGATTTTGTTCTACCAATTTTATGGCTGAGGAAACTAAGGCTCAGAGGGGTGAAGTGATTTGCCCATAATCTACCACTGATATACAGAAAAACTGAGACAGGACATGACAACAATGTCCAAGTTCTTAACACTGAGCAATCCTACCCTCCACCCTCCACCCCTACGTGTGGTCCAGCTTGTCTACGCTGCTTTCTTTTGGGAGCCTCCAAAAGAAGGATGATGAGGGATACACATACCCTCAACGTGTGAAATATGAAGGTTCAGCTTGGAGAGAGAAGCCTCCTTCGTTCCAGAAGTTGCACTTCTACTAATGCAGTCTCTGAACTTCATGGTTTCAGAGGCAGCCACGGAAGACAAGAACGGGTCCTAGGAAGGTGCTGAGTTGAGTCATAGGGGTCCAACCTGTGATATCTAGGATACATCAGTTCTGAAAGTGGGGAGTGGAGGGAAGGACAAACCCTGAGATGGGAAAAGAGTTCTTCTGTGCTATACCAATAAGGGAGCAAAAATTCCCAAGCCCCATGGAGAAAGTTATGGCCAACCTGTGGACTGTGGATAAGTTCAGTGTCTAAAGAGTTCTGTAAGAAGCAAAGACTGGAAGTAAAGCAGAGGTGATCAGCAAACCAGGATCAGGGCCCCATCTCAAGATGCCTGAATCAAAGGAGGCCTGGGGAAAGGCTGGATAACGTTGGGAGAACAGCCAGACCTCTTCCACACTGGCAATGGGTGGCAGTCTCCCACCATGGAGTCAGAAAACTTGGTTATAGGATTCCAAATGCCCACACATCCCTCTACCCAGCCCCTTGAGGAGGCTCAGGGAGGTGCACCAGGATGCCGCCAATAGCCCTTCAGGTCCTATCACTTCCATAAGACTCACCCCTATATAAAAGCAGCTGAGAACATCTTCCCAAGTCCTCTTGCTAGAGGGCAGAGAATTTTGTACAACCTGCTAGGTGGACTATACTCCCATCATCCCTTGTGGGCAGTGTCTGTGGCTTTTGGATCCATTCTAAGCAGCTAGATTGACTTGTGTCTGTACCATCTTGTTCTTTCATCCTGGCCTTGGGTTGATCTCAACCCTACCTTTGTTTTTGACGCTGAGCTATCCTATCTTAATCATGATCATTTTGCCCCAGCACAGTTGTATTATTGTTGAAGCTCACAATATTTCATTCTGCCCATCAACTGATCCAGGTTGTTGAGACACTTAGGATCCCACATGAGTGATTCATTGGTCAATGGAATACTGAAAATCAATTGGATTCAAGTAATACCAAAATGTGGGCAGGTGCTGTTTCTTCAGTAGACCCTCAGTCCATGTCTAGGAGAGAAGCACTGGACCCGTGTCCCAGGAATAGACTAGCAGAACCATTTAGGAGACAGAGTCCTTGATGACAAGAATGAGAATCAGTAATGTAGGGACTCCAGCCCTTAAGGAGAGTTAGAGACCTGGACGAGTCACCACACAGAAGCCAATCTTATAATCTACTTTGGTAAGGAATGAGGGGAAATACTCATGGGCAGGCTGTAACTCAGTAATATGTGGACAACGAAGCCAGGCCCTGTATCCCCAGATCCACGGGGCTCCAGGTCTGTGATCATGAAACTAGAGAAGACTCATGCTAGTGGAGATTGGGCTTCTCATACATATGGTGCACAATCTGGGTGGGCTGAGCCTGTGGGTGAAAGCCCTGAGGATTCTGAGTGAGCAAGGAGAGGAAGGGGTTAAGAGGCATGAGAACACTCCTGAATACCACCCAGCTCAGGAAATCAGCATTCTTCTATGGAGTCTGGCATACTGGGTAAGCCAAGCTTGGATTTTTGAGGCCTGACATTACATCTTGCTGCCAATGTCCCTGCCATCTCTTTCAGATTAAATGGTGGAAATGAAAGCATGTGATAAACACTGATTAACTGCAGCCATGGCAGAAGAAAGAAGATTCTCTTTCCTATCTCACTCTTCCTTTCTCCTTTCCATTCTCTTCCCTCCTCCCTCTCTCTGAAGAAGCACTGCTCTTTGTCCCAACCTATGCAACCGGTGGGTTAATTGGCTTATAGAGCTGCTGAATATGGAACAGAGCTTAATGGAGATTTAATCAAAGGAGACAGTTGTGTCGAGTGAGGTGTAAAAGCCATTGAAGACAAATGGAAAAGGATACAATTTTCTCCCCAGAGTTATTCAGAACAATTTTAATAAAGAGCAAGTTTAACTATGGAAAGGATGTGTGGCCAAGTATCATTTTGCTGTAGGGCACAGCAAGGCAGACAAGATAAAGAAGACTTAGAAAGTCACTTAGAGAAGATAGGGCCTCTCTCTGGCTTCAGACATTGGATGTAGGGCTAAAGTTTAATACTGTCAGCCAAGTCTACCTTTTTCACAATGGCCCATCTATGTGACTCATTGCAATGATGTCTTCTGCATTTTCTGTGGCTTGTGTCCAATGAGCTCAGTACTTAGAGCAGAAGGCTTGCTAGGCTTAAGTTATGGCTATGATTGGAGGCCCGTGGACCCAACTATTTACCAGCCTCCTCCACTTGGATGTCTGTATCTTCCCCTGCCAGCTCTTATTGAACCTTTAGTTCCCAGTTGAGCTGCCACTCTGTTTGGTAAGGCTGTCCTGTTCTGTTCCCTGGACCCATTAAATTTCTCTAATGACCTATAACACTTGCCATGCGATTCCATAGTTGTCTTTTTTGTGTGTGTCTGTTATCCCCACTAGATTGTGAGCTCCTTAAAGTATTTATGTTTGTATCTGTGCATGTGTGTGTGTATGAAATCTACTTACTGGGATTATTTTAGACAAGTTATTGTGTAAAATTGCTTCTTTACTTAGCAATATGCAATATAATGTGGATATTTCTTTCTTTATCAAAGCATGTTACACTAATACAAGCTCTTTAATAGCTGTACTGTATTCCTTTGTATGAATGTAACATATAGCATTTAACAAATATCATGTATTTTTCTATCAGAAATATCATTGGAAGGAGTATTCTCTTACATATGCTTTTGAAAATTTGTTCAATTAACTCCTTGATAAATTTTTGTAAGGAAAATTGCTGAGGTCAAAATTTTAATACATATTTTCCAGTTAACTGCCAACAACAAAAAAAAGTTTTGCCAATTTACACCCCCACAAATGCTGTATGAGAGTGTCTGTTTCACTACACCCTTTGTAAGTGTTGTCAATCATATTCATTTTTGCCACTCTAATGGATAAAACTTGATATCTCATCCTTGCTAAATTTGACAATTTAATGGTCTAAGAAAGGCCCTATCTAAAGAGATGAAATGACTACATGTTTTGCAGGGTTCTGAGGAGTTCCAAAAACGTGCATAAGGGAGAAGAGATGTTGCAGAGCCTGTTCTTGGAGAAATCAGGCAGGACAAGAGAGACAACTCCCTGGTGGAGAGACTAGCAGCCCAAACCATTAAACCCAGTAGCAGTACTTGGATACAATGATTCACGTAATACCATACCCAAGGAATTTGGGTGTGACTTTCAGTGCTTTTTGACATCCAATGAACATCTGAGTCACGTGAGTGGTTGCAGAAACAAGGTATGGGACATGGAGGTGGTGTGTCTTACATACAGGATATATTAGATTGAAATATGAGGGACCTGAGTAGCTAGGCTGGCATATGGGGCTGGATAACAAGCCCCAGCAGAAAGTCAGAAACTGGGAAGCTGGGCAGAAGCCAGTTAGACTCAAAGTGCAGGCTAATCAGGCTTCAGCTGATGCTCCCCTGGGCACTGAAGGAAGCTAAATGGCCCTGGGCCCTGAACACACCAAGTGTAAGAGAAGCTGTTGATTTCAAGAACTTATTGACCAATGGGCAAGGGACTCCTGATGGTCTTCAGGCTAGTCCCTCATTGGCTCAAGAGCTGAGCAGGTAGCAGAGCAAGAACAGGTATGTACTGACATATGGCAGAGCACTCAACAACTCCAAGCAAGAAAATACCTTCACCAGAAAACAGATAGATGATTCTTTCCAACCAAATCCTGTTCAAGTTTAGGGGTGAGAGTGAGGGTGGGCACATTCAATGCTTTTTTCACAAATCAAAGATTGGGAATCCTGATGCTGAAAGGAATGAATCTTAGATAATGTTATTCCCATATTGGTTGACAGGAAGTCCAGGCCCAGTTTCCCAAGTTATCACATGACATAAGTGAACCTCAGTGATGATACCTGGCTGGGGGTGGGAAAGTATTTGACCCACAAGGAGCCAATGCCTGCCCAGAGTGGTGGTTGATGGGCTGTGGTCAATAAGACTAATCCATGGGGATTGATTCAGAAGGTAATTCCAAAACTATATCCACAAATCAAATCAAATAAGACCTAAGAAATCCATATATTTAAGGGGTAAAGGTAGGGTTAGAGAGTTGAAGCCAAAAGGCCAGGAACTGAGAATACAAAGATGCAGAAAAAGAGACAAGAAATAATTATTGGGTTGGTGCCAGTGGATTAAGAACTTTCCTGCCAACAAGACTGGGATGCCCAGGTCACCCTTTGACAGGGTGCAGGAACTTTGGAGTATGGAAATATGGGCTGGCCTAAGTTAAAGGCTGAAACTCAGGGAGATATTTACTGCCTTATTATCAGTTAATGGGTTGCAAGTTGATAATCAGCTCTTGGTACAATGGAGAAAATGGTGAGTAACTTTGTTGGCTGCAGTGTCACCTGCCTTATTTTCAGCCTCTCACCTTTGCTGCAGATGTTAAACCACTACGCATTTGCTGGCATGAGAATGCTCTCACCAGTCTTGGGAAAGGCAGTAAGGATGCTTCCCAGAGAAGTTTCCATTCTACTGCCTTAGTGTAGATGGGGAAGCCATTCTATTCCCTTAGTGGGTAGGGAAGCCATAGTATTGTCAGACACTGGAATCTCAAAGACACATTCTTGAATGTCACCTCATTTAACACCTGAAACCACTGTGTACAGTAGACAGGGTGGAATTATTTTCTTTATTGTGCTTTAAGGTTTAGCTGTAAGCACTGTGCTAAATTCTTTGTGCCCATTATCTCATCTAGCTCCAAAACAACCCTTCCACACAGGTATCATCCCCATTTTAAAGTTAAGAAAGCCAAGACACCAATTGGGAAAGGAATTTGCCTGCCAGTTGCTAGTAGATGTCAGAACTTCAACTTAAATGCAGAATGACATTTGTCCTCCAAAGGGCAATTGGTCTAGCTGGAGAGCAAACCCTGGGAATTTTGAATGGAGAAAAAGGAAAAACTCACCCTCCTCTCCAGTAAATCTACCTCACCCCCCATCTGGGATCATATTCTATGTTAACTATGTTGTTGAGGCTCCCCAAGATTCTGCATCTTGCTTTTTGTCCCCAGTAGCTTTTTTTTAAAAAACAAAATTACCCTTTACAGTGCACATCTCTCAAAAGAAGGGTTCTGTGTGTGTGGCCATCACCTCATAACCAACTGTGGGGCCCCCTGCCCTCCTGCCACAAAAAAAAAGGAAAAAAAAGAAAAAACATCAGACAGTGTAACTGCTACTATAAGCTGTGAATCATCATTTGTTGGGTCTTTCTTTGCTTCCTTTCTCTACTACTTGCTCCCAAAGCCTGGGCTTTCCCCTTGCAGGAGCTAAGGATGGGGAGGAAAGAACAAGGAGGCCCTGAATATGGTATGTTTCTTCTCCTGTGCGTCCCCTTTCTTCCTGGGCCCAGGCCTGCTTCTCCCATCACACTACCCTGTGGGGTTGTCCTCAAAGAATGCCCTGGGGTAATGAGAAGAGACTTTGCCTAGGGAGACTGCATCTGCTTCCCCTAGCCCACCCCCCAACATCACTATCTAGAGAGCCATTCCCTGCTCAGTCTGTGCAAATCATCTGCCTGCACAGGTTCGGCTCTGGGGTAAAGCCCTAAGCCTGGTCTGGGAGAGAGGTTTGCTTTCCTGCATTGAAAAGCCCTTCAATGGACAGCTTAATCTCCAGTGGAATGAATCAGGGGCAGAGCAAGGTGGCTGTGTCTCCTCCCCTTGTGTGCTGTATCTTTGGAAGCTCAAGGCTGACCAAGAGGCCTGAGCACCAGGCTCAGGCTGGGAGAGCTCTACCACACGGGAACCCTCTCCTAACAGCTGACTCTCTGGGTCTCAAGACTGTTCTCTCAGACCTTTCTTGAGAGGGACCCAGCTGGCCTAGCCGAGCACAGCTGGCCTGAGAAACTGAGTTACTGTTCAAGCTCTGTAAACTGTCAGAGATGTAGACATCTCCCACTTGTAAACAATGGAAGGGCAGAGAGAAGAGCTGTGCAGTCCACCCAGGGCTGCAAAAGGACCAACCCTGATCATATGCAAAGATAGGGTGTCGGGGGACACCTCGGTGCTCACTTTGCCCTGCTGCTCCCCAGCCATGAAATGCAGCATGACAAATCCAGGTCACTGGCTCTCTTGATTGTCCAGAACTGTGCTAGAGTCAATTTTCAGCCCACCCTCAGCCCTGCTCCCTTGGCACTGTACCCAAAATCCTAGGTCTGGAGGTCCTCCACCTGCTCCAGCTACCCCACAGCCAGCTGGATGATGGTGCCTTTCATGAAATGGGAGGGCAAGTGGAAGGAGGTTGTTCCATTTTGCTAGCTGCCGGAATGCAATATACCCAAAACAGAGTGGCTTTTAAAAGGGAGAATTCAGTAAGTTGCTAGTTTACAGTTCTAAGGCCTAGAAAAAGTCCCAATTAAAGCAAGTCTCTAAAAATGTCCAAATTAAGGCACCAACAAGAGGTCACGTTCACTCAAGAAAGACAGATGAACTTCAAGGTTTCTCCCTCAACTGGAAAGGCACATGGTGAACATGACAATGTCTGCTAGCTTTCTCTGCAGACTTCTTCTTTCATGAAGCTCCCCCCGGAGCATTTTCCTTCTTCATCTCCAAAGGTTTCTGGCTGCGTTGGCTTTGTGGTTCTCATGGCTAACTGGTCATTCTCAAGCTTTCTCCAAAATGCTTCCTCCTTTAAAGGATTCCAATAACTAATCAAGACCCACCTGGAATGCGTGGAGACACATCTCCATCTAATCAAGGTTAATACCAACAATTGGGTAGATCACAACTCCATGGAGATAATCTAATCAAAAGATCCCAATCTACATTATTGAATAACGATTAAAAAGAAATGGTTGCTCCCATACGATTGGATCAGGATTCAAACATGGCTTTTCTAGGAAACATAATCCTTTCAAATCAGCACAGAGGTAATGGGAGGTGGTGCTGGCTCTTTGTCCGGAAAGGTGGTTCTGACCTGCATGTCCAGACCATGCCACCAGGATCTTTGAGTCCATGGGCAGCAGGCCTTGGTCAGTTCCAGTAGGTACCAGGTTGCCATTGGCTACAACCACTACTTCAGGTAAAGGTCTGTGTTTCACCAGTTCCTGATGGGACTGAGGGTAGAACCCTCAGGCTTGATTCTTCTCTGCCATCTCTGCCACATTCTTGGGTGACTCTTGCCCCTCACCCTGATGGTCAAGAGAATAATGGGACAGGTCGAGAGGGCTGGATTCATCCTTTCTGAGCTGCCACCACACAATAGCCCTGAGACACTAAAGCATCAACCACTGGCTGGATCTTGAGGTTAGTATCTTGAGTCCCTCAGTGCCGACACTGCATCCTCCACTCATGGAGTCTGAGAACCTGACAACAACTATCCATCTACCACCCATTCCATCACCAGCACCAGCCCCTGACCTTCAACCCTGCTGTTGGGGGAGTTAAGGGCTTCACTTTCCCATCTTACTAAATTTTGCTCTCATTGTCTCTGTCCTTCCAGAGCAGACTGACCTTCCTGAGGGATAAAAACTGGACTGGCACCTAATGGTAGGGTTTCATGCAGAGTATACCCAGCAGGTAACCTGGACATCTGGTAATAAATGGGCATTTGGCCTGGAGCAATGTCCAGTAGCTGAGTACTTGAGTGATGTGGCAACTGCCCAGATGGGGAGGCAGCAGAGAGAGCTTTGTTGAATGAGTGGGCTGGGGATGAAGCCTGGTGGGGAGGAGTGGCTCCTTCTTCCAGGAGTGAAGCATATGGCAAAAAGTGAGGAAAGTGAGGTGGTAAGGTGGTAAGGTCAGCAGAAGGAGAAAGGAGGGGCCTCAGTAGGAAATCGGGTGATACAGCATAGGGAAGGCTATAAGGAGACCCAATAAACTGCAGAGAGGTGGATGGAAGCTGAGCATAGTGGATTGGGGGATAGTGGATGCCTGGATGTTGAATCAGTGAAGATGCTACATTAAATGTGGAGGGCAAGGGGCTCATGTTCACCATGGAAGAGAGGCCAGTTGGTGAGAAGGAAGAAGGTGACACAGCACCTTATACAGCATGCCATACTGGTCCATTGTCTGACCAATGATAGCCTCAGCTCCATCACCCACGAGGCTGACTCTGGCACCACCCTGGCTCTGCCCAGCCACCACAACCCCTGGGGACCATTCAGAGGCATCACTGGAGGGTATGTGGCTAGCTTAGCAGCTGGTAGTTCTTCCCATATCCTCACTAGTCATGGGAAGATCTCTTTTCCTTTGGTGGAAGGCATTTCTGACTCTTCTCATGAACAGGTTTCATATTGCTTTGTGCTGTTCCTGGAGCTTGGAAGCAGTTGACTTGTTCCTTGGGGCATCAGAAGTAGCTTTTCTGCATCTCTTATGCTGCTGGCTGGGGTGGCCCATCTAAACTTCCAGTGGAGCTTCTGAACAGCTATAGTAAGAAACAATCTCCTCCCAGCTGGCTTGGGAGCTGGCTCATCTCATGGGGCTCCCTGGGTTCCTCCCCCTGGTCCCAGAGCCTCAGCTACCATGACCACCCCCATTCCTGGCTCTGGAGATCCCAGTAGCTCTTATTTTGTGTCCAAATAGGTATTGAATCCAGGTCATTCCTGAAATTTTCCTTCAGCTCAACAAACTAGGCCTGTATACCAGACCCACTTCACAAGGTTTTTAACTAGCCCTGTCTAACCACTGGTTTCCAGCCAAACTGAGAGACAGCATGGTATAAAATGGTTAAGAGCATGTAATTTGAATCTGAACTGCTTAGTTCAAATCCTGTCTCTGACACTAACTAACAATGTGACCATGCATAAACCGTTTAACATTTTGTCTGTGCTTCAGTTCCACCATCTGTAATATATGTATAATAGTAGTCATATTCCATAGGCTTGTGAAAAATAAATGAGTAAGTATATATAAAGTACTTTAAATAGTGCCTCACAGGTGGTAAGGACTATGTACCAATCAGTATGAGCTATCATTATTGTTCCCTGTGTCAGCAAGCATCATGACCAGATAGGACAAGTGAAGAAAAGCAGTAGATGGCCGGCTTATAATCAGGTTATTTATTTTAACCAACGACTATTTATTCATTTCTATGTACTAATAATGATAATAGCTGTGATTCATTGAGTTTCTACTATGTTCTAAGCACTATATAAATGGTTTTTCATGTAATCCTTATAATGACCACTTGAAATCCATATTATTATTCCTACTTCACAACTTGTTCTAGTTTCCTAGCTGCTGGAATGCAATATACAAGGCATGGAGCAGCTTTTAAAAAGGGGAATTTGTTATGTTACAAATTTACAGTTCTAAGGCTGTGAAATTGTCCAAATTAAAGCAAGTCTATAGAAATGTCCAATCTAAAGAATCCGGGGAAAGATACCTTGGTTCAAGAAGGCCGATGACATTCAGGGTTTCTCTCTCAGCTGGAAGAACACATGGCAAAGCCTGCTAGCTTTCTCATCCTGCTTCTTGCTTCATGAAGCTCCTCAGGGAGAATTTTTCTTCTTCATCTCCAAAGGTCTCTGGCTGCATGGGTTCTCATGGTTCTCATGACCCTGCAGCTTTTTCCAAAATGGTTCCCTTTTAAAAGGCTCCAGTAAGCAATCCACCTTGATTGGAACCTATCTAATCAAAAGTTACCACCCACGACTGGATGGGTCACATCTCCATGGGAACAATCAAAAAACTCCCACCCAGCAATACTGAATGAGGATTAAAGGACATGGCTTTTCTGGGGTCCACAAGAGATTCAAACCAGCACACAACTTCTACATATGCAGAGGCTCAGAGAGGTTAACCAACTGGCCTGAGGTCATAGAACTAGTAAACAAAGAAACTTGAGTTTGAACTCACATCTCTCTGATTCCAAGCTCGCACACACTTTTGTTCTTTCAGATAAGAGTTCAAAAAACTGAGACATGTTCTAGGTTGTTTCCACTATGAGACTGTTTAGACATTTTAGTACCTTCTATTCTTTGCTGGTGATTGTTCTCTCCTTGCCCTTGTCATGTTTCCCTGTAGGCAGTTTGTACCCTGCCCTGTTGACTTCACTTGGGGCCATGTGACTTGTTTTGGCCAGTGATGTGTCCACAGCCATGAGTTACGCCACATCTGAGTAGGAGCTTTCAATGTGCTTGCATAGTTTTGCTCTGCCCCTTTGAGCTTGTGCCCCCTGCTATGAGAATAACATGCTACAGATGGAGTTAGTCTTTTCAGCCTAAGACCCTGGGGGGTGAGCCACACCTGGCAGGGCCCAGAAGACCCCACATAGCTATTGCTGATTAGCCACTCTCACATAAGACGAGCAGGAAATAGATGGTTGATGTAAGCCATTGAGATTCGGTAGGAGGGGGCAAGGGTTGCTGCCAAAGCAAAAGCTGACTAATACAGACGCAGTCCCAGGAGCAGGGGATAGACCAGAAAATCTCCACTCTAATAGAATGAGAAAAGAGGAGGATAATCAAATAATAATATATTTGGTTGTAAAGATGGGCCTTATGCCAACCTAATGCATTTTTGTACATATTTGGTGATCTAAATATGTTTTCTAAATTAAAATCAAAATAATGAAGCCACAAAGGGCTCAGGGACACGGAGGAAGGTGAGAAAGCAGTCAAGGTCTTTGAGTTTCCCTTCATGGTGGGAGAAGGTGGAAGGCAGCTCCAGTAAGTGCAGAGAATAAGCCCAAGTAGGAACTCTTCTTCCCTGGAGAAGAGACCATATATAGGGCTTTCCTGTAGAGAGACAAGAGGGAGAGGCCATCAGAGCTCACACAGCCCTGTGCCTTTGGCTCCCATGGTGTCCTGGAAACTTGTAGGGTAAACAGGTAAAGCTCCTGCTTAGCCAGCAAAAGTGGGGACCAGGCAAAGATCCCTGAATTCTGGCTGCAGCATCTTTCACCAAGCCATAAGGCCATCAGATAAAGCATTTGGCCACAACTTGAGTCATCAGTGGGGCTGACACAGATCAGCTTTATGGAGACCTCTGTGCACGGTGCATAGTTGGGTAATGGGGGTGATTCTTTTTACACAGATTTGTGCTCAGTAGAGTCTTTTGAGCCTGCGGGTTGATAGTGTTGGGGAAGGTGACTTCTGACCGCACCAGAACCCAAGCCTGCCCTTGAGCTCTTCACAGCTCTTTAAATTTCTGCCTTTAACCCTTCAAGAATAGATAGTGCAGGCCTTTGCAGGGCGCAGGGGGATTGTGGGGTTCCTACGAGAGACAGCAGAGGAAGGAAATGCTGGGGCCACTTCATTAGGCCCCCTTATTGGTCTTAGGCCAGCTGAAATCCAGGAAAAGGCTGGAACACTGGCTGCGGTGTTTCCATGGCAACAGCAGGCAGCAGTGCACTGGAGTTAGTGGAGGAGGAGAAGGCTGGCTGGGGGAAGCAGGCAATGAGGGAAGGGGGCAGGGGGGTTGGGAGGGGGGAAGGTAAGGGAGATTGAACAGAGAGAAAAGCAGAGGAAAGAGAGAAGCAAAGTCTGAGGTAGGAAAGGGAAGAAGGGAGGAGGGAGGTGGAGGTTAGGAAAGAAAAGGGGAGGAGGAAAAGAAACGGGGGCAGAATAAGAGGAAGTATATGGAGAGGAAGAAAAGGAAGGAGCAAGAGGAATGGAGCAGGGAATGAAAGGAGAACGAAAGAGAAGAGCTTGTATTCCCTGCTTCAAGCATAACAGATGAGGGTGCCAACTGCCCTGGCCTCAGGAACCTCCCCCACTCCATGGCACAGTATAAAATAGACAGGAAAAAAAGAGAAGACTTGGGTTTACCCTTAGGTAGCTGTAAGGTTTCAAGAACAAGCATTGGCATCTGACAGACTGTCTCTGGCACTGTGAGCATGAGCAAATCACTTAACTTCTCAAGTTTCAGTTTTCTCATCCAAAAAAAAAAAATAGAAATAATAACTGCCTCATGTGCTTATGCAAATTAAATAAGATAATGCATATAAGGTCCTGAATATGCTGTGTGGCACACAGTAAGCATTTAATAAATGACCAATTTTATTGCTTTTATGTGCGACTGGGTCATCATTTAACTTCTCTGTGACCCCATTTTCTCATCTGTAGAAGAGTGATAATCCCTATCTCAGAGGGTTTTTAAAATGTATTATTGTAAATGCTCAATAAGTCTTAGTTATTAAAATTATTTTCTTAAGAAGAAGAATAAACATATGTATAGCACCTGGTACTTTTTCAAGGCACATTCTCGATGGGCAGCTCATTTCACACCCAAAACCACTGTGTGCAGTAGACAGAGCAGTGCTGGCTTCATTGGGCTCGTGGATTAGCTGTACACACTCTGCTAACTGCCCTACATCCATGCTCCATCCAGCCCCCAGAACAACACTTCCAGGTAGGTGTTGTTTTCCTTTTACAATTGAGAAAGTCAAGGCACCAAGGTAGAAAAGAATATGCCTGCCACTTGCTAGAGGAGGTAGTAATGGACTTAAATGCAGAATGGCAGGCAGAGGTACCACAACTAATTTGAAACAACTCATTTAACTCAGTATTTTTGCCCAAACCAACCCTTGTAGCATGTGCTGCTGCCCTGCGGAACTGAGCGAGGCAAGGATTCCTAGGTCTTTGGGGAATCTCATCCACATGGGCCACCTCCAAGGACATCCCTGGTAAGCCCTGTCCACTGAGCTGGCTTCTTAGGGTTGCTGGGCTCAGGGGCTGCTGACAGCTTGGGCAGAGCCTGGGACAGAGTGGGCACTCCTGAAAATGTCATACACTGAGAAGACCAGTCAAGTCCAGGCAAGGAATAGTTCGGTACAGTACGCTTTTCCTACTAGGGTCGCTGGTCCTTAGAGGGCCCCACCCGGGGCTGCAGAAGGAGGAAGCAAGATAGTTTAGACTTTTTCTTTTTTTTTTTTTTAACAGGGAAGGTATTAAAGATATTTCATTTTCACTCCCCTTCTGATAAAGTTAAAAATATCTTTGTAGTTATTGTTTTTTAAGAAATTGTGAGCGTGTGTGAGAGAGAACAGGAGTGAGAGCATGACAGGGAGAGAATAGAAATCGGGAGGAGAGGAAAGGGGAGGACAGAAGTAGAGAGAATGGCGAACCACAGAAAGACAGATGCCAAAAGATGTGAGAGGAGAGGAAAACAGCACTAGAGGTAGAGAGAAAAAAACGGAGGCAAAAAGGGAGTGACAGGGAGATAAACACGCTGAGAGAAGGGCTTAGAAGGGAGGTGGGCAGGGAGGCAGAGAGGAACACAGAGGTATAAAAGCTGAGGAGAAGCCACTAGAGGAGAAGGGGCAAGCAAGACAGGAAACATGAAATCTTTCTTAGTCAAAGAGAAATACACATGAACTCCGGGACTGGGAACATACAGTGGTTATGAAAATATAACCTTAATGTTTGCAAAGCTAGGAGAAAGAAGTTCTTTCCCCTATCTCTCTCCTTCTCTCTCCCTCCCTTCTCTCTCTCTCCCCCCTTCCTCCCTCCCTCTCTACCCAGTCCCTCCCTCCTTCTGTCCCTCTTTCTTCTTATCTCTTTCTCTCTCCCTCTTCCTCTTCCTCTCTCTCATTTACTCATTCACTCCTTTTTCAGATGGAAGGCTGAATCAGCTCTCTACAGTCTAAAAAGGGTATGCTCAGCCAGAATTTGTGACAAAGGTGGTTTGAAATGTGGCAGCATAAATGTTCTTGAAATTCTCATCCCATTGTAAAAATAAAGAAACTTAATTTCAATATTCTGGGAATAAGAATAATCCTTTCTCACCTCTCAGAGAAGCAGTTGGCTTTGTGCCACAAATCACTCATATTGCTACGAATGTTTCTAAATATCGGTGTCTTTTTACCATGGTGATCCTGCTTCTGGTGTGGCCTCAGTTGGGACAGATTCAGTGTTTGTTCAATGGGCATTTAAGGACCCACTAGACACAGGACATGGACTTGGCGGAGTTGGACGCTGGGTGGTCATTAGCTCTGGCCTTGGCCAGTGTTATGTAAGGGTACCCCAGGTAAGGGTTGAATGCTTTTCTGCTCACCCACAGCTCTCCGGACAATTCACACCAAGATGGCCTTGGTTGTGTTTCCCAAGTGTCTCCCAGGTAAGCCTGAGAGGTGAGCTTCCCCAGGTAGAATGGGGCCTGGATCCAGGACAAGCCCATCTACCTGTCCTGATTCCTTTGGTCAATGATAAAAGTATCGGTCCAGTGAGGTTCTGGTGTAGCTCTGTATATTCTGTTGGGGTCAATGCAGCTGTGGGAAATGGGGAGCAGAGAGTCAATCTGCACAATCATGGAGCGCCTCCTCTTTAAGCAGTCGTGGAAAGTGCCCCCAACTCCCTAGAAGTCACCTGTAGACAGGTGCCCTACACATAACCTCTCCCTTCCTGTCTGTGCTCTCCTACCCCCTTCTACCTAAGTATGTTCTCTGAGGGCTGGAGTGTGAGTGCCTGACGGCAGAACTCTAGGAGTGACCCTATAACAATGAGACACGGGACTTGGTGAATAAATAACCCAGCTTCCTCACCTCTCAGTGGGAAAAATTCCAATGCTTCTCAGGGACCCTAACAAAACTGGGCTTCAGTTATCTATAGGGATAACCTGCTCATAAACTCATCCTTTCTTGATTTTTCTTCTTCCCTTATCTCATTCTGCACTCCTTCACCATGCTAAATAAGCCCAATAGTCAAACTTCTTGTGCACAAATCCTTGTTTGTGGGGGTAGGGGAACCCAAACTAAGGTATCCTTATATTAGCTCAATTAACCCCCACAACAATCCTCTAGAGGTAGGCTTCATTATTCTCAGTGTTAAAATTCATTCATTAGCATGCAAAAAAATTTCATTCATTGAATACCTACCCTGTGCCAAGGTTGCATTGGCACTGGGAACCCATACATGACCCCTGCCCTCAAAGGGCGTATATTCTAGACTGAAAGGAGACATTAAACAAATAATCACATAAATAAATATACAGTTATTGTGGCAAATGCTACCAGTGAGAGGTACCTGGGTCTTTGAGAATGTAAAATAGGTGTACTTGACCTTGTCAAGAAGATCAAGGAAGGCTTCCCTATAACAGGGACATTTCGGTTGAGGTCAGAAGGAGGAGTAGAATCTAATTTGTGAAGACATAAAAGAAAAACTATTTCAAACAATAAGAACAACTTGGAAAAAGGTGAAACTGAGGCAAACAAAGGCTAAAGTCACACACATATTAAATGGTTGGGATTCAGATTTGTCTGAATCGAATACCCAATCTCTTTACATATACTCAACAGCTGGAATGGAATTCGGTGCACAAGAGCAGGAGGGAACTCATGACTCTCATCCTCCCCAATCCTATTTCATAGCATCTGCCTCCAAGGAAGAAGCAGCCTTTGTAGGAAAACTTGGGGGGGGGGGGAACTTCCTAGGTGACTTCTAGATGGGGAGGGAGTGATCTCCAGTATCCAGAGTTATAGACTTTCCTTCTATCTCAAAGCAGAGACCCCAAAAAAGGATACTATCAAGGACAGATAAGAATCTGGAATGGCTAGGGGGTCATTTTTGTTTCTGGCTAGTATGTAAACTATGGAAAAGTCTTATATTCCCATGGTAACAACAAGGAAGAAGCCAACAAAAAATAAACTAGAGGACTAACAAAAAGTAGTGGATGCCAGAAAGCCTTGACAAATTCAATTCTAGAGAGTAATGAGCCCTTCATATGTGAGCAGCAAGGAGTGGCAGCTTCCAGACCTGGGAACAGAGACTGCTTAATGCAAATGGGTAGAGAACCAGGTCCACCACAGACAAAGGTAATGTTTTAGAGATGAGGAAACACAAGCCAACTTGCAAGTAACGATATGAGAAGGCAGGAAATATTGGACTATAGAGTAGCTCCAAACACAAAGATCAATCACTTTGCCCCCAATTTCTGCATGCTCCCTCCCCCAGAATTGTGCTGAGTCGCCAGAAGTGGAAATGCAGATGTAGAGAAGCTTGTGCACTATTGTAGAGCTTGAATTTTGATGTCAAGTCTCCTGGACTTGACTCCAAAAGTGATCCAAGGTTATTAAATTTGCAACTCAACCCCCTTCCGTCTCAAAGCTTGAAAAATTGAAGAGATCAGTGCTTAGGGAGATCAAAGGTTCAGCTGAGAGGCCAAGAGAGAGATCCTTAGTCTCATTTGAAACCAGAAAGGAATGCAATCTGATTAAAACTGTGGCACAGCCCCACCCTCAACTCAATTCCTAGTGAAATAGGAGTTGTACCTGACAGCCACTTGACAGAGGGAAAGATTTTTCTTTCTGTGAAAACTAAAAGAAAACAAACCAAAACTTATCCTTCCATTTCCACCATTTTTGCATGCAATATCTGGCACAAAATCAGAAATTACAGCGTGTGAAAAAGCAGGAAAATGTGATCTATAATCTAGAGAAAAACAATCAGTATAAGTTGACTCACAGAAGACTCAAGGGTTGGAATTAGTATTCAAGGATTTTAAAATAATTATTGTAAACATGTTAGAGGATCTGCAGAAAAAGATAAATAGAGTACGTGAAGAAAAGGAGAATATCAGAAAAGAAATGGAAACTCTAAAAAATATAAATGTGTAGAACTGAAAAATCTGTTTATGTGAAATTAAAAGTTGATGTTATAAACTTGACAGCAGCTTCGGTGTAACAGAAGGGAATAGTAAGATTGAAATCATGTCAGAAAATTCCTTAAACTGAAATCCAGAGCAAAACAAAAAACAAAACAAAAAAAAGAGAGAGAGAGAGAGAGAGAAAGGTGCAGAACAGAATATCAGTGACCTGCGAGATATTATAAAATGATCTAATAGACGTGTAACTGAAATCTCAGAAGGAGAGAAGAAAAAAAGCTAAGATAGGAAAAAATGCTTGAAGACATATGGCTAAAACTTTTTCAAATTTGATTTAAAAAAAAAATCAACCCACAGTTTCAAGAAGCTCACTAAACCCAAAACACGATGGCTATAAAGAAAATCACACAAAAGAACATCATAACGATGTGCACACAAAATGGAGAGTAAATCTTTAATACAGCCAGAGAAAAACATATACCCACAAATAAATTTTTCTGACTTTTTATCAAAAACAATAAAACCCAGAAAAGAATGGAAAAACTTCTTATTAGTATTAAGCAAAAGAAACAAAACTGCAGACTAGAATTGTATATCTAGCAATAATGTCCTTCAAAAATAAAGGTGAAATAAAGATATTTTTACTTAAATAAAAGCTGAGAATATTCAACAGCAGCAAACCTACACTACAAGAAATGTTATAGGGAATTCTTCAGAATGAAAAGAAATTAGACCAAAGTAAATTCAGAATGAAGACCTCTGGAAATGTTGAATACATGGGTAAGTATAAAAGGCTATCTTTGATTTTCTTAATTTCCTTAAACATTCCTATAGGGGCTCTCTCTCCTGCCCATCCATCATAGCTGCTAAGCTGCCTCAAGATATGACCAAGTTATTTTCCTATTTTAAACCCCTTAGTGGTTCACCATCATCTAAAATAATCAACTCTTTACTATGGATTCAAGACTCTTCGTTTTGAGATTCACCCTGTGTCTGCAGATTCATCTCTGGCCATCAGCATTCCTACATACAGCAGTTGCTAAAGAAGCCAAAAAAGAGCAGGCTTCAATAAGAAATGAGAATGAAGCTGATCTGGTCAGGACTACAGTAAATCAGAATACAGGGTAAAGGATGCTATTGTCTGTATTTAGAACTTCACCTACTGTATGAGATCAAAAGAAGAGAGGTTTATTTTGTCCAAAACCTAAATTTTCTGTAGCACATAATCTAACTTACCTGTCTGGCCAGTTCAGCTCAACAACCTAAACACATGGGACCAAGAATTGGCAATGAGGGCTTGTAATTCTGTGTAGCTTAACGTGAAGCCTGGATACATTCCAGAGTATGTGGGACAGATAATTAAATGTATTAGCAAAATCTCTTGAGGGACTAGAGGTAAAAAAAAAAAAAAAAAAAAAAAAAAAAAAGGAACTATTAAACTTTTCCGTCTGGGAAATCCCAGATGCTTTCTCAACTATTAGGGATTCCCAAGCTAATAGGACAAGCCCTTGATCTTGATCTTGATCTTGAGGGTTGCTCTTGTGAAACTTGTATCTGTAACAGAGAAGCTGAGCCTACCTATAATTATGCCTAAGAGTTACTTCCAGAGAACTTCTTTTGTTACATAGATGTGTCCCCTCTCTCTAAACCCAACTCTGCAAGTAAAATCATTGCCTCCCCCTCTACATGGGACATGATGTCCAGGGGCATAAGAGTCTTCCTGGCAACGTGGGCTCTATCTCCCAGGGATGAGCCTGGCCCTGGCACTGTGGGATTGACAATGCTTACCTGACCAAAAGGGGAAAAAGAAATAAAATAAAATAAGGTATCAGTGGCTAAAGTATTTCAAATGGAGTTGAGAAGGCTATTCTGGAGGCTACTCTTATGCAAGCTTCAGCTAGATATTGCTAATTGTCATGATTTGTCAAGCCCCAACCAACAGTATTTTTGTAAACCCGAAAGAACACCCATGGTTCTGTCTACAACTCTAGAAAATTTTCACTCACTAAGTTTATGTTTCAGAAACCTATAACCTCCATAGATTCCTAGTCTAGATATGCTCTGAAACCCAGCGTTGCCAGTCTCTCCAAGAACATCAAACGTTGCATCCCCTATCCCATAATGTCAACACTCCTTTTCAACATGAAGTTAGAATGGTCATTGCCCAAATATCCCTAAAGATTGGGAGAAGGATCAAAGGAGAAGGAGGAGTTGTAACAGAGAAGATAGGATTTAACAAATGAGTATGACTACTGAATCACTATATTGATGTTTCTTTTTTGTCTTCAGTGTCTTAGAGTAACTAAAAGGAAACGCCTGAAATGGTGGAAACTGTAACCCATACCATACTTTGAAAATTGTTCTGAAACTACTTGTTAAAATGTACTGTGAGATTTATTGCTTTTTTGTACATATGTTATATTTCATAGTAAAAGAAGTTAAAAAAAATTAGTATCTTGTTACTTCCACAATGCTTAAATTTACTCTGTGCATGTTGGATCATTCCATGTCTTTTGCCAAAGTCCCATGATGACGAGGGCTTTTTTATCTTTCCAGTGGAGGAGATATTTGACCCAAGCCATCATAGCCCCTTAGTGACCAGTGAGCCCTGCTTTCAGAGGAATGATAACTGGGATCCAAAAGGAAATTCCGAGTCATAAAATAATCTCTTGCCTCATGGGACTAGACTCACTCTAATACGTGGTACTTATTCATTAACTTCACTCCTTAATTCACATATTCATTCGTCAAACACTTACAAAGAACCCATTGTGTGGCAGGTACTGTGTGAAGTTTAATCCATCAGGCAGTATCAGAACAGTTCTCACAACCCACAAGCTTTTCATGGGTTTATGAAAATATTTTGGACCTGAAAATCATTAATATCATCTCCAAAATACAAAGACTGCAAAATTAAATCAACAAACATCTACTTGTATGTATACAAAGAATAATCTTATGTCAACCTGTCAACTGCCTTTCAACACAACTCATATTGTTTTATATAAATTATATATGAACTATATTTAATGTGACAGTGGCATTTTAATAGGCTTGATTTTAAATAAGACAGGCCTCTAAATTTAAGGCCTACGAAAGTCATAAAACAACCTAAACATGCTAGAGAAACAAAGATGCCTAAGACCTAATTCCTGGCTTCAAGGGAGCCTAATCTTGGGTTTTGTTTGTTCACTGTTTTTTGTTTTTTTTTTATCTTCTAACCACGAGCTTCCAGAAGACAAGGATTTTGTCCTGTGTTTTCTTGTTAAACATCACATTCCCTGCACTTAAAGCAAGACTGTGTCCAGAATAGTGTCTAAAATGTTGGCCAGACAAACACGATCAGATAAGCACAATGATCTATAGTCTAAATTTTGAGCAATCAACGAAGACGCAAAGTCATTTTTATTGTATCCTCTTGCACACACATACACTTGCTGTACACACTCGCACAACTCCCTTCCCCACTCACTAAACTCCACAATGGATGGAAGGAGAAGAGGAAATTGACATTAGTGAATAACAACAAAGCACCAAGTATGGCAGTGGTACATAAAATATGCAGCATATAACCATTCCCCATGCTTGCTACCAAGTATTAATTGTCTTTCTTTCTCGAATTGTCTATATGCTTCTCCCAGCTTCCATTTGAAAACCCTCTTACATATCCTCTTGTATGCCAAGTGCAAGGCACACAATCATAAAGGGGAATGGCAATTTCAGTCAAATTATAAAACAAACAGGAAGTAGTTACCAGAAGAGGAGCTAAATTTCTTGAAATCCATCCTGCTGCTCACTTAAATGAAATGTTTATCTCTTCTGCACTTATCACCAATTCATTCCAATTCCTGAACGAATCTTGTCATGTCAGGCAGCTTTAATGACTTTCATTTATGCAAGCTCAATGCTGCCTCTCCTGAACTGGTCATCCACCATCAGGCACCCTGAGCCTTCTTCATCCTCATGGAGCCGAAACATTTCTACGATCCAGAGAAATTGCACTTTGGGGAGCTGCATTACTCTTGTGTCAGCATTCCATGACCTAAAAGTGATTATTTCAGAGTGATGTGCTTAAAGCTGCTCAAAGCCCAGGAAAGGATAGAAGAGGAGTGCGAAGGTCTCAGGGACATAGGAAAATGATCTAAGGCCTAGAGTCCATTTGTCCCATTCTGGATTTGACCAACACAGCATTACAGGATTAGTTTGAATAATGTGGTTTTAAAAATATTTGCTCAGCATTATATAAATATGAATTTAGGTATACTATTGAGGGTTTTTCTTCCTTGACTTGAAGGTTAATTTTTTAAATTTAGCATTCATTGGGCACTAATTATGTGGCCAGTCACTGTGCTAAGAGATTTCTGTTTGTTATCTTGACAACACGCAAACCTATGAAGGAAGCGACTTGCTCAAGTTTGCACATCTTGTAAGAATCTTAAGCTGGATGAAAACCCAGATTGTCTAAATCCAGAGACTTAACAAATATTTACAGGGTCCTTTCTTGGGCCAGAGGGAAAGATGGACATGCAAATTGATAAATTTCATATAGTGTGCTAAACTGCTATGAAAGAGATATGAGTGGAGTTCTGTGGGAGAACAGGGACAGGAGGGCGTGGAAGTTGGCAGCAGCAAATTCCTACCAGGGAGAGGAAAGTGGGTTCCACACAGAGGAGGTGACAGTAGAGGTGGGTTTTAATACCAGAGTTTGAATTTCCTAGGTGAATAAAGAAAGGATTGGCAATTGAGACAGAAGGAAGATCTTATACAGTATAGCTGAGTGTGGGAAAAGGCCCTGGGATATTAAAAATGAATGAGAGAGGGCATTCCAAATGGCTGGAATATAGGGTGAGTGGGAGGCTCTCATGAGACAGGAAACTGGAGAAGTAAACCAGAGCTGGGGTTTGGAGTTTTCACAGGCAATTAGCAAAAGCAGTCATAGTGGGAAGGAGTCCATGCACAACAGAGAAGAGACTAAAGAGTGTAGACCGGTGAGAGGCAGCTGAAACAGCCCAGGTGAGGACTAGTGAATCCTGAACTAAGGCAGGTACTGTGGAGATGGAAAAAACGGAATAGCTTTGAGAAGCGGTTCTTAAATGCCAGTGTACAGTAAAAAAAAAATTTTTTTGAATCACCTGGGAAATGATAAAAAAAATTGCATATTCTGAGACCTATCTCAAGATACTGGAATTCACTACATCTGAAGGACTCTAAAACTGCATTTTAACAAGCACCACATGATTCTGATGCAAGTGGTTCTCAGACAATTCCTTATGAGATATTTCCAGGATAGACAGGTTTGGTGATGGATTGGGTATGAGAATGAGGGAGAGAAAGAGAATTGAGTTTATAGACCCTACCCTGGCAACATTTCCTCTCTCTTCTAACTGCCCCATTTTCATCTGGGGTGTGCCTTTTCCCCAGTTTTAGTCCATGTGGTTTGAGTGACTAAGCTTAAACTAATCAGTTTCTCACTTCTAATCTATTCAGGGATGGGCAGATGATTCAATCAGAGCCAACTTCTGAGACTAGAGGCAAGAGAAGCAAGTAATCTTCCTTGTTGGCCTTGAACCCAGCAGGATAATATGCTGCAGCTGTTTCACCCAGGAAGAGCCTGAGAATAGAGCCACGGAAAAGCAGATCTGAGAGTTAGAGGAAAAAATATCCTATTGTCTTGGGTCCTGAATCCAGCCATGTCTAATGCCAATGTTTCCCTAAACTTTTCATTACATGAGTGTATATTTGTTTTTTTTTTTACATACTGCATTCTGCTTTGGGTTTTTCATCTCTGACAAAAGACTCTGCTAATCACTTTAAGAAAGCCCGATACATAAAATCTTACTTTACAAATCAGATAAATGAAGAGCTGATTACTTCTATTAAAAAAAGGATTCACTCACAGCTTCCTTTGAAGAGAGAGCCTCCCCACGGTAAGAAGTATTGAATTTGATTTATTAAATTTGATTTACACATGACCTTTTCAGAGGTACAATCTTAAATGCAAAGTAAGAGCTGCTCTACCAGGATAATTGCTCTCCAGTTTGACTTTTAGGGGGCCAGCCAGCATGGCCTCCCCCCAAACACCAGCTGCCATGCCCTTTTAGGGTCTAGATTTGATTTCACAGCCCCTTGGCTCCCAAAACTATAAGATCCAACCTACCTGCAGCAGGGCCTGCAGCTGATGTACAAGTTGTCCCCACCTATAAGTCAGTGGTATTTGTATTATTCTTTTTAGACCTCTAATAGAAAACAAGCTCAAAATATGATTCCTTAGTATGTAGCTATATGTAGTCATTATTTTTATCAGTAGTCCAGAAGGAAAACCCCCCTATAAAGGTGTGTGTTTTTCTGGGCATCACTGGGGTTTCCATTCTATAGGAAGATGCTTTTCTACAAAAGCAACTTGGTGAGAAGAAATTTTGCACAGCCTCAGCTCAGTGTTAAGGACAAAGCACAGGGTGCTCTTCAGGTGTCCACATCTGTCCTGCCTAAAACCAGAAACAGGTCTCATTCTTCTCTGCACTACCACTGTCCAGCACATGGTGGAGGCTCACTGCATGGATATTAGTTGGATGGTTTAGTGATTAGGTCAGTATCTGGAGAAATCTGAAAAGGTTACCTTAGCCATGAGGTCAGTCTATCATGAGGGGACATCTTACCTTTCTAGAAATGACGTATTCCAAAACTCAGGTGTGCCCAGTGTGTTGGGAGTAATATAGTCCATCCCCACCTGGAGAAGCAGCAGCATCCCTGATTCTCCAACAGAAAACTACTTTTCAGGTCTGGAAATGTGATTTCTCAGTTTCAGCCTTTAAGTTGCTCCCCCTCTATCTCGGGGCTTTTGTAATGCCTTTACTTCTAACCTGGAAAGATCCTCTCGTTTCCTCCCCCAATCCATTATAAAGAGCAATGAAGCCAGATTTTTCTTTCAGCCTAGTACAGGGTTCCTAGTTCTCTTTCCTGATGCCTGGGATCTCATTTTTCTCCCTAGAGCCTCCTGCTCCTACCTGCAAGCCAGCCAGGGCTTACTCCCTTTCCCTCTCTCTTCCTCCTTTGTTCCCTCTTTGGAAGGAACAGAGAGCTGAGCTAAGCATACCCTTTAGTTCACAGCATCCACCTGCTTAAGGTTCTGCTATACATTTTGTTTTGTGATTTTTCCCTTCATCCCCATTCCACCGTCCCATTTCCCACAAGTACTTTCTATAGTGTGCTTTGGTAAATGCTCTTGGATATGACTATATCCATGAAAATTCTCTAACACTGCTTTGTGAATGAATTTGTTTAAATATACATAAGTGGCAGTGTGCTACAGATATCATGCTGTTTCATTATTTTCATTACTACCTTTAGTATTTTTAATATTCCTAGTCATGTTCTATGTATAAACCCATTTTGTTAGTCTAACTTCTGCATTGTATTCCATAATAGCATCCTCTATATTTTGCTTAAATACTTTTTAGTGATAAATATTTTGATTGCCTAAAACTACCTGCCATTGCCAGTGATGCTGCTAGCAACATCTCTGTGCATGTCCCAAGATGAACCTGTGCCTGAAGTCGTCGGGGGGTATTTACACAGGAGTAAGATTGCCAGGTCACAGGGCATGTGCACATTATTTAATCACACTAAATGTGCTCTAGAATGTCTATACTAGAATCAAAACCCTTTCTTTGCTTTCTCTAGTTTCTCCCTGCCATATAATAATGCTAAGTATTTTCATTTGTGTGATTCTTTTCAATTGTCACATTATTTTATTTATGGCTTGTGCTAAACATTTAGAAATACACAGGACAGCTGTATCTCCAAACTGCATTTGCAGAAAATGAGGTTGTAATACTGGGGTTTGGAAATCAATAAGCTAGAAACTTGATTTAGTCTATGTCCCAAAAGAATCATGGGTAAGATTTTGAGATCAACTCCAAGAGAACATTAGCAGCTAAAAAGGCATGTCTCTGGACTAGTGGTTCTCAACCTTCGCTGTACGTTACAATTACATGGGAAGTTTTAAGAAATACTGATGTTCAACCCTCACCCAAAACCAATTAAATCATATTCCCTTGGGGTGGAGCCTTGCATAGATATTTTAAGAGCTCCTGGGGTCATTTTTTTTTACAGATGATACTTGTTTTTTTCCTAAATGTAATTTTATTGAGATATATTCACACACCATACAGTCCATCCAAAGTATACAATCAATGGTTCACAGATCATCATATGGTTGTGCATTCATCACCATGATCATTTTTAGAACACTTGTCTTACTCCGGAAAAAGAAATAAGGAGAAAAAAGAAAACCCCAAAACACCCCATACCTCTTTCACCACCCTCTTATTAACCACTAGCATTGGAGTCTACCCAATTTTAAGACTTACAATAGAGGTAAGTTAACAAGACAGTGCAGTATCGTCAGTATATATATATATCAGTGGAACAGAACAAAACATCCAGAAATAGATCCACACAAACAAAGGCAACTGACTGTTTTTTTTTCACTGTATAGTCTTACAATCATTATAAAAAGCCAGTGCTACTGGATTATAGTCCGACAACTTCAGCTATTTCCTTCTGGCTGTTCTAAAACATCAGACACTAAAAAGAAATACCTATATAATGAGTCAGTAGTCACAGTCATTTGTTATATCCTAATTTCTCAGTTATACCTCCTCCCTCTCATTTGATCTTCCTTTCAATCTTCAGGGGAAAATAAACTTACTAAAAAAACTTTTATAAAGACTTAGGTAGAGCCTAGAGCACTCCCTAGGATTTTCAAGAATAGTGTTGGTTGGGGCTTGGCATAGGAGTTTCATATATCCAGCTGAAGCTTGCATAAGAGGAAACTCCAGAATGACCTCTCAATGGTATTTGAAATCTCTAAGTCCCTGCAACTTTTCTTTGGTCCATTTCTTTTCCCTCTTTTGGTCAAGAAGGCTTTCTCAATCCCACGATGCCAGAGACAGGCTCATCCCTGGGAGTTATATCCCATGTTGTCAGGGAGGTTTGTGCCCCTGGGAGTCATGTCCCAGTAATCAGTGAGCAATGAGTTTATCTGAAGAGTAGGCTTAAAGGAAGAGGCCACATCTGAGCAACAAAAGAGGTTCTCTGGGGGTGACTCTTAGGCATAATTATAATCAGGCTAGCTTTGCCATTACAGGAATAAGCTTCATAAGGGCAAGCCTCAAGGTCAAGGGCCTGGCTTATTAAATTGGAAGTCCATAATGCTTGAGAGAGTATCAGAAATTTCCTAGGTGGGCAAGTTTAATAATTCCTCATTTTTCCCCAATCCCTCAAGGGGTCTTCACAAGTACTTTTTTATTTTCTGCCCTACTCTAACACTACTCTGGAATACATCTGGGTATTATGTTAACCTGTACAGAATAAGAAGATCTCATTCCCTATTCTTGGTTCCATGTAATTAGGTTGTTTAAATAAATTGATCAGAAAAGTTAAATTAGACAGTGTGCTACAGAAAATTTAAATTTTGGACCAAATAAATATCTCTTCCTTTGGCCTCTCACAGAAGTTGAAGTTTTAAAATACAGTCAATACCTTCCTTTACCCTGCATTCTGATTCACCCTAGTCCTAACCAGGTCCATTTCATTCTCATCTCTAATTGGAGTTCGGTCTCTCCTTAGATCTCTTCAGCAGTTGCTGTGTGGAACAGTGCTGACGTTCAGAGCTGCAGAACTCCAACTCTGAGTCTCAGGTGTCACACAGATACCCAATGTTCCAGGGAACCACCAGGTCACATACCAAGAACTCATACCAAGAATACATTTCGAAATTTAGAAATAACCGTTAAATCAGGAATAGATGTGACTGCTGCAAAAGCCCACAATCTGGGAACACTTCCAACGAGCCCAACTTGAACATTCTGTGCTCTTTAATCCTTGACCATCCAATCTCTACCCACTTTCTATCACCTGACAACCCATGCACTTGAATTCAATTCTTTAGAGTTTTCGCATTATAATTCATTCACACCAGTGAAACCATTCATTAATTATCCTTTTGTTTCTGGCCTATTTCACTCAACATAATGTCCCCAAGGTTCATTCACCTAGTTGCATGCCACATGATTTCATTCCTTTCGCATGCCACATGATTTCATTCGTTTCTGCAACCGCTCAATATTCCACCGTATGTATATTACCATAGTTTGCCCTTCCAATCACTGGTAGAAGTAACAGGCCACCTCCATCTATTGCAAGTCTTGAATAAACCATAAACATCAGTATACAATGCCTATTCATATCCCTGCTTTCAGTTCTTCCAAGTCTTTGTTTAATAACAGGGTTGCAGGACCATATGACAACCCTATATCTAGCTCCTGTGGAATGATCATTTTGCTCTCTGAAGGGGCTGCACCCTTTTACTTCCCTACCAACAGTGAATAGGTGTATACCATCCCATTTCTTAACACTTTGCAATGGTAACATTCAATTGTTCTCCCTCAAGTAAAAACTTTCTTATATTTGTACACTTAATCACCATTATTGTCCACTCTAGATTTCACTATGTTGTACAGTCCATTTTTTATCCTCTACCTTTCCTGCTGTTGTTATACATGCCCCTAGCCCTCCTCTTTCAACCATACTCACATTCAGCTTTGTTCGTTATGCTTACAATGTTGTGCAACCACCACACAGTATTGTAGCATCCATTTCTGGATCTTTACAATCAATTTTGTTGAATGTTCTGAACTCCTTCTTAAATTCATTTTAATATGTGGCCAGGGCTGGAAATCTTACCCTGGACTAAAGGGATTGGGCTCAGAGGGAAGAGGATCTGTCATTCATCACTGGGCACCTTGATGTGATGATTTAGACATCTCATGGCCAGAAGGAAACCCGGGAGGTAAGACATACAGATAAATGATGGGAAAAGTGCCTGCAACCGCTAGCATCCACCATTGAGCAGAAAGATAACCCGATAAGAACATATCACCTCTAGTTCAAGGTCTGGAGGGAACCGAATTACAGAGGACATTTTAATTTGTGCATAATAATTAGAAACTCAAAACTTCCAAATGACTGAATAATTACAGAAGTATGCGAAACCTTAAGGCCATTAACAAGACTGCCACGGATCATTACCCAGGCCTGGTGAGTGCCCATCTGATATGTGTGCCCCGGTGCCCTGTCCAAGGTGCTGAAGTCTTCCACGCTTACCGCTGGCTCGCCGCTCAGCGGGAGGCAGATCCCTAAAGCCATCCAGCACTGAGTGCGCTGGCTCCCTGCAGAGTCCATTTCTCTCTGCAGTCAGATGTTCTCATCACCATGCGGATGCTCTCAAACCAGGGAGAAAGTTTAATCTCCAAACTGTCAGCAATGGTGCTGACTCTGAAAATGTCTCTCCCCTTCCTAGCCTGATTCTTTTTTTTCTCCTCCTTGATATATTTCAAAATAATTATAATGTCCAATGGTAAAAATGACCTGTAATATGGAGAAAAGAAGATACTAGAAAGGGTATTAATAACGTTAGTTGAACATCTACTATGAAATAGGAAAGTGCTATGCATTTTGCGCTCTTTATCTTGCTTAAACCAAATCCCTGATAATCCCTACTTTATGTATATAGTAGCAGAAGCCCAGAGAGGCTAAATGACTTATCCAAGGAAAACTGAAAAAGAAGCAGTAAAATTATTCAAACCATGGTCTCTCTGATTCCAAAATGAACTTTATCTACATTAAGGAAAATCTAACCTGTTTCCAATTATTACCCTAACAAAAGGAGAAATACTTCTCTCATGTCCCCTGCTTGTATCTTGCAGCTTTAACCACTAGTAATTCTACCTGGTACATAATCTAAATATTTTCCAAGCTGATTTCAACATCCTAGGAAGATGAAGTTGATTTTCATTACATCTTTGAACTAGCCCATTTAATTAGAAGGGAAATTTCAATCTATTGTAGATTATTATAACCTCATATACCCCCTGGTTTAACTGTGAAAATCCATCCTGTAGAGGCAGGACTTCCAGGGGAAAATGCCTGGGAAACATTCAAAGTGAAGCTCTGGGTCCCACTACAGGCAGAGAAGATAGGTCCATTCCCAGTGGCCCCTCATGGCCCCATGCTGCTGCTTGCATCTCATTCATGAAGCAAGTCCAGGGAAACGCAATGTCTAAGGAAGCAGTTCTTCAAGTCCCTAACCAGCAGCATCAGCATCACCTGGGAATTTGTAGGCTATGCAAATTCCCAGGCCCTACCTTAGAACACCCTGAGCCAGAAATCCTGGGGGTTGGTCCCTTTAGTCTGTGTTTTAACAGATTTCTCTCTCTCTCATACACACATACACACAAACACATGAGGGTTTGAGGGGAAAGCTGCCTTTAAAGCTTCTGTTCATCAGTAAAGAAATAGCAAAGTGCCAAAGTACATCTGCTTTGCCTGTGGGAATCCAGAAAACAATCCCCTGGTCTGACCAGGGCCAACTAAAGATAGAAAACATGCAACCATTGCATCATTTCTCTGATTACAAACTGGAAGTGGTTACCTGTGGCCCACTGCATTTAGCCTGTATGTCTTAGCATGCTTTTCCAGGCTATTTCTGCCTGACTGCATACTGTCCATCCAGCTTTAACCCCTTCTCTTTACCTGTTCAAGCACCAGGTGCTCTAGATTGAGATGTAGAGATTTGGATGGGGAGGGGTGTGACAGAGAGAAATGAAATGAAAATATTATTTTCCCAAAGATTTGTTGTTTGCCAGGAAATAATACATCCCCCCCCCAATTTTTGCTTTCTTACAGGCTGTTACATCCCTAAATATACAAAACACGATCATTTTCTGAGCAAACAAAGTCATACATAATGCATTTTTATTGGTACCTTGAATAAAGATGTGGCAGACATGAATATCAAATGTGCAGATGAAAAAGCTGAGAGGAAAACTCACAATTGGTGAACAGGGAGCACAAGAGCACCTGGCTGCTCTTGCAAAGCCAAAAAGATTCTGATGAAAGAATTGAACCCCATAGTCTGGGGAAGACTTGCAGATGCAGCCACTAAACTGCTGTTAGTTTTCTATGAGATATCAGGGAGAATGGCTGAGGTGCTAACAGCTGCAGTTGGAAAAAGGAAAATTAAAAGGTGGATTTTTCAAACTATTTACTAGTGAGAAGCTTTGTGAATACTTTGGAGATATGAGGAATCTGGGAATCAGTGTGGATTTACCAAGCAGAGCTTTGTTTAAAGAACAAGGGATGTTTGGCTTGAAAAGGGGAGCTTCATATATACAAAGGTCTTTATAAACCTGTAGATCTGTTCAATGGAGACAACTGTTATGCTCTGTAGATATTCAGGGAAGAAAATGTTGAAGATACAATGACTTAGGAGATCATCAAGTATATACAGAGGTCTTTATAAACCTGTAGATCTGTTAAATGGAGACAACTGTTATGCTGTGCAGACATTCAGGGAAGAAAATGTTGAAGATACAATGACTTAGGAGATCATCAAGTCTTTTCCTTTACTCCTGGATGGGCAACAAAGCTAAGAGAAGCAGTGTAGACTTCAAAGCTCAGAACTCTAGATTCCCAGTCCTTTATCATCACACTGAGAAGCTCATAAAGAAGAGGTGATAAAAGATGAAACTCATTTCCTATTTTTCCAGAATTCCTAAACTGGTAGAAAGCTTTACAACCTACAAAGTTTGATGTACATGTAGTTGTTATTATCATTATTCAGAATATTAGGTTCAGTTCTTGATCTCTTACCACTCAATATTTTATGAAATGTTTGAAGAAGGGCATTGATTTTTTAATAATAATAAGTTGCAAGCAGACACTGAGCATATTTGGATGCCTTGAAAAATGAGGTAAATCTAGCCTGATGAAATCTAATGAGACCAATGTTAAATCAGATGTTTAGCACAAAAAACCAATAGACTAGTAGCTGAACCTATTGAAGAGTAGGATAAGTTCTCTTGGAGGTTAATCTTGGTCAATAATCTCCAAAACAGTTGTCTTTAGTTGCGTGATTATGAAAACTGGATCTATAGAACAAGACATAGATCTGCTGCTCTGGCCAGCACCCCTTACATTCCATTGTGATATTACCTTCTATTCTAGTCATTACCTTTTAAGAAAGGCATTCATTTAATGGGCATTTCTTTTTACTGATTTATTTGTTTATTTTTTAGAGAAGTTGTAGGTTTACAGAAAAATCATGCAGAAAATACAGAGTTCCCATACACACACACACACCACATGCACAGTTTCCCTATTAACATTTTGCATTAGTATGATATCTTTATTACAATGGATGAAAACAATATTATAATTATACTATTAAATATAGTCCATGGTTTACTTAAGGGCTCACAGTTTGTGTTGTATAGTCCTTTGTTTTTAGGTTTTGTTGTAGTAATATAAATACAACTTGAAATTTCCCCCTATTAATCACATTCAAATGTATAATTCAGTTGTGTTTAATTACATTCACAATGTTGTGCTACCATCACTACCATCCAGTGCCAAACTTTTCCATCACCTCATACAGAAACTGTACCAAGTAAACATTGACCCCATTTCTTATCCCTATTGTGGCTCTGGTAACTGGTATTCTAGTTTCTGAGTCTATGAATTTGCTTATTCTAATTATTTCATATTGTAAGATCATAAAATATGTGTCTTTTTGTATTTGGCTTAATTCACTCAACATAATGTCTTTAAAAATGTTGTCAAATGTATCAGAACTATATTCCTTTTTATGGTTGAATAATATTCCATTGTACGTATGTACTACATTTTTTTAGCCATTCATTTGTTGATAGACATTTGGTTTGCTTCCATCTTTTGGCAGTTATAAATAATGCCACCATAAGTATCAGTGTGAAAATATGTGATTGACTCCCTGCTTTTAATTATTTAGTGTATACACCTAGCGTATAGAGGTGGAATTAGCAGGTCATATGATAATTCAATAGTTACTGTTCTAGGAAACCACCAAACTGTTTTTCACAGCAACTGCACCATTTTACCTCCCCACCAAAGAACAAATGTTCCTAATTCTTCACAACATCTCCGTCATTTGTTACTTTCCATTTTTTTAATTGTTACCGTTATAGTCAGTGTGAAATGGTATCTCATTATGATTTTGATTTGAATTTCCCTAATGACTAAAGATTTTTGAAAATTTTTTAGGTGCTTTTATGGCTATTTTATATCTTCTTTGGAAAAAATCACTATTCCTGATTTTTGCCCATTTTTTATTTGGATTATTCATTTATCTGTGGTTGTGTTATAGGATTTAATTATATATTCTGGATATTAAACCCCTATTAGAAATGTGGCCTTCAAATATTTTATCTCATACTTTAGGTTGTCTTTTTTATTTTATGATGAAGTCCTATTTAAATGAACAAGTTTTTAATTTTGATGAAATCCCATTTATTTGTTTTTCCTTTTGTTGTTTGTGCTTTAGATGTAAAGTCTAAGAAACCATTGCCTAACACAGGGTCCTGAAGACGTTTCCTTATGTTTTCTTCTGGGGTTTTCATATTTTTTTGAGTTAAATTTTGTATATGATGCGAGCTAGCTATCCTCTTTCATTCCTTTTCATATTGACATCCATTTTTCTCAGTACTGTTTGTTGAAAAAACTGTTCTTTCTGCACTGAATGGACATGGCACCCTTGTCAAAATCAATTGGCTTGACCCTAAAAGTTAGCATAGCTCTATACAATAGCAGTTAAAAAAAAAAAAAAGAGAGAGAGATTGGGTCTGAATTAGAGATAAAAACTAAGCCAGTCTGGCTGGGACTAAGGTAAATCTCCCTTACCAAAGCCTCTTACCAAAGGCAGAGAGCTTTATCAAGTCTAGAACCTAAATTTTCTATAGCACACAATCTAAATCAACCTCTCTGGATAGCTCATTTAAACAACTCAAACTCTTGTCATCCAGAATGGGAATGCAGCCTTATAATTCTGCATAGTTTACTGTAATACCTAGGTGCATCTCAGACTATGGTGGGCTGATAATTTAAAAGTATTGGTCGACTTCCTTGAGAGGGGACTCTCCGCCTGGGAAACTATGTGTGCCCTCTCAACCATTGGGGCCTGCAAGAAAATAGGCCAAGGACCTTAATTTTGAGGCTTGCCTTCATGAAACTCATTTCTGTAGTGGAGAAGATAAGACTACCCATAACTAGGTCTAAGAGATGCTTCCAGGAAACCTCTATTGTTGCTCCTATGTGGGCTCTCTCTCTTGCTCTCTCTCTAAGCCCAACTCTGCAAGGAAAATCATACCCTCCCCAATGTATGGTACACAATATTCAGGGATAAAAATCTCCCTGACAATGTGGGACATGACTCAGAGGGATGAGTCTGGCCCTGGCACCTTGGGATCAACAGCATCTTCCTGACAAAAAGGAGGAAAGGAAGTATGGTAACATAAGGCATCAGTGGCTAAGAGAGATCAAATAGAGTCAAGAGTCTATTCTGGAAGCTACTCTCATGCAAGTTTCAATTAGATAATACTAATTGCCATGGTTTGCTAAACCCCAACCAACATCACTCTTGTTAACTCTTAAGAACACCTAGGGCTCAAACTGAGACTCTACAAAAGTTTCATGCACCTAGTTTGCTTTCCAGGAACCTATAATTTCCAGAAGGTTCCTAGGCCAGATAAATTCTGAAACCAAGAGGACCAGACTCTCCAAGATTATCAACTAATTACATCCCCCTATCCTTTAGTGTCAACACCCTTTCTCAACATGAAAAAGTCAGAACGGGCATTGCCTAAAGATTCCTATAGATTGGGAGAAGGATCAAAAGAAAAACAGGAGTTATAACAGAGAAAATAGAGTTTAACAAATGAGTGTGACTGCTGAATCACTATAATGATACTTTTTTAACCTCCTGAGTTTTGGAGCAGCTAGAAGGAAAAATCTGAAATACTGTGTTCTAGTTTGCTAGCTGCCAGAATGCAACACACCAGAGACGGATTGGCTTTTAATAAAAGGGGATTTATTTTGTTGGTTCTTCAGAGGAAAGGCAGCTAACTTTCCACTGAGGTTCTTTCTTACGTGGAAGGCACAGGATGGTCTCTGCTGGTCTTCTCTCCAGGCCCCTGGTTTCCAACAACTTTCCCCGGGGTGACTTCTTTCTGCATCTCCAAAGGCCTGGGCTGAGCTGTGAGTGCTGAGATGAGGAATGCCAAGCTGCTTTAGGCTGTGCTACATTGTGCTCTCTCATTTAAGCACCAGCCAATTAAGTCAAAGGTCACTCATTGCAGCAGACACGCCTCCTAGCTGACTGCAGATGTAATTGGCAACAGATGAGGTTCACGTACCATTGGCTTGTGCCCGCAGCAACAGAACTAGGAATGCTCACCTGGCCAAGTTGACAACTGAATCTAACTAACACATGTCCACCCCTTGTCAACTTGGCAACTTCAAGCATCACCTTAAACAGGTGCAAAAACTTCTCTTCTTGCTGTGGGCCTGTGAATCTCAAAACAAGTTATCTGATACCAATATGCAAAGGAGGATAAACACCGGATCCATAGGGAGGAACTGGAAGGAAAACCTGCAGGCAAACACCATTGGATTTCAAAGTCTGAAAGTCATTTATCCTTCGGCTGTAGAAAGTGGCAATCCCACCCTTTCCGAGGGCCTATGCAGTGGCCCACCTCTTTCCAAATCAACCTCGGGGAACATCGAGGAGACCACCTCTGGGCTCCACTCTCTCCAGGCATCAGGGCCACCCCTGGGCTCTATGCCATTTCTAGGGCACACGCTCAACCCCTCCACATGGTGGCAGCCAGGCTCTCCCAGTCCCCCAAGGAGCGTGCTATGCCTTTTCCAAGGCCTGAGGCTATACAACTCTTCCACCGCAGTGAGAGGGGAGACTCATCCTCGCCCTTCAGGGTAAACTCACCCTCTCCATGCATACAGGTGGGTCCACTCTCCTGGCCGAGGTTTCTTGGCTTCAGACCCAAACTTCCATGGTTCTCACTCTGCAAACTCCAATCTCTCCCTTTTGTGTCCTCCTTTGTCAAGATTGGTAGTAGTTCCATTTACACCAACAGTCTCTTCAAACCCTCCAGGACTTCTCCATCATTCTCTTCACGGTTCCTCCAAAATCTTCCCTTTAGCCATCCAAAAACTGTTCCAACATATCTGATATTTGCAAACTGCAGCAGCACCCCACTCTCTGGTACCAAAATCTGTTCTAGTTTGCTAGCTGCCAGAATGCAACACACCAGAGACGGATTGGCTTTTAATAAAAGGGGATTTATTTTGTTGGTTCTTCAGAGGAAAGGCAGCTAACTTTCCACTGAGGTTCTTTCTTACGTGGAAGGCACAGGATGGTCTCTGCTGGTCTTCTCTCCAGGCCCCTGGGTTCCAACAACTTTCCCTGGGGTGACTTCTTTCTGCATCTCCAAAGGCCTGGGCTGAGCTGCGAGTGCTGAGATGAGGAATGCCGAGCTGCTAGGCTGTGCTATATTGCGCTTTCTCATTTAAGCACCAGCCAAAACATCACTCATTGCAGCAGACATGCCTCCTAGCCGACTGCAGATGTAATTAGCAACAGATGAGGTTCACTTATCATTGGCTTATGTCCGCAGCAACGAGACTAGGTATGCTCACCTGGCCAAGTTGACGACTGAATCTAACTAACACATAGTGCAATGGTAACCCATAATAAGCTCTGAAATCTTTTCTGTAACTACATGTTGAAGCGTACTTTGAACATTCTTATTTTTTCTTTCTTGTCTTTGTATGTATGTTATATTTCACAAAAAAAAATCTAAAAAATCAATTGGCATGGGATATGAGGGTTTATTTCTGAACTTTTAATTAAATCCCATTGGTCTATGTTTTTCCTTGTACCAGGATAATGTTGTATTGAATACTGTAGTTTTGTAATAAGTTTTAAGATTGGGAAGTGTGACTCCTTCAACTTCATTCTTCTTTTTAAATATGGTTTTAGCTATCTAGGACCCCTTACCCTCTTATATTAATTTAATGATTGGCTTTTCCAATTCTGCAAAGAAGGCTGTTGGAATTTTTATAAGGGATTCTATTGAACCTGTAAAACACTCTGGGAAGAAAAAGTATCTTCTTTAAGATATATGATTCACTTTGAGCAGTATTATGCACAAATTAATATAGGCCTCTTTTGCAAACCGATTGGGAAAAGAGAATAGTATCCAGGGTTCTTTCTAACAAAAATCACAGTAGTATCCAAATATTCTAGCTTATAACTTCTTAAACGACTGGTATCGATTGTAGCTTTTGACCTTACAGATGGATTCAAAGGCAGCAATATGGTATATCTAGTGTATATTATTTGCTATAAAACTGCTTAAAGCAGATCTTTGGTGAGAAAAAAACACTTTTTGCCAATATTGGGAAAGTTTGTATTCCCATCAGTAAGCCATCAGTAAGGCTTGCTGTCTTCCTGTTTGACTTCTTTTCCCAAGTGAACCACCAAGCAATTTCCTACAGTCAGCAATGACATTCCCTCTGTGGCTTATTCACCATCATACCAATGCCTGCAAGTAATGCCAAACCAGCATGAGCTTTGGAGATGGCCTCTTGTTCTCCTCCTGGCTCCACCTCTTAGGGTGTATGTCCTGGAGAAAATCATATAACCTGTCTGAGCCTCATTTTCTAATCTGTAAAATGGGACTAATAATACCTAACTTCTAGGGTTATAGAAAGAGTTAAATGTCATTTGGAAAGAACTTAGAGTTTTCAGCTGGTGACAATTAAAGCATGAAACCTGTATCTTGCTCATCTCTATTCTCAGTGCCTAGCACCTGATAAACATTCAGTTATTAACTGTTTTTTTGGATTGATGAGAAGAGATACAATTGATAGCTTAATAATATTTAGTCTTCCAATCTATGAATGGGAATGTCTTCCCATTTATTTAGGTCTTTTATGAGTATTTATGATTTCTTTTATGAGTATTTCATAGTTTCCCATGTATGAGTCCTTTTTCAAACTTGGTTAGATATATTACTAGATATTTTGTTCTTTTATTTGCTATTGTAAATGGAATTTTTTCCATGATTTATTCTCCACATTGCTCCTTGTTAGTGTGTAGAAACACTGCTATTTTTGCATGTTGATTTTGTACACTGCCGCTTTTCTGAGTTCATTTAGTAACTCTAGGAGTTTTGTTCTGGATTTTTCAGGGTTTTCTCTGTATAGGAACATGTCATCTGAAAGCAGGGAAAGTTTTACTTCTTCTTGTCCAATACGGATGCATTTATTTCTTCTTCTTACCTAATTTCTCTGCTTCGAATGTTCAGCACAACTTTTGTTGTGTAACTAATGACAGTTAACATCCTTTTCTTGTTCCTGAGCTTATGGGGAAAGCTTCTTTCATCACTGAGTATGATGTTAGCTCTAGTCAACCCCCACCATATTCAATTGTGCTATTTTGTTCTAGTCTAGTCATTATCCTTTAAGAATAATCTTCATCTAATGGGCATTTCTGCTCTAATAAGGAACAACCGAAGAAACAGGAGCCATTCCACTTGAAGAAGAGAAGTGTACAAAGAACTTTCACAGTTGCCTGAGGTGGACAGAGAGTATTAAGTAGGAGAAAGTTTTAGGCTCAATCTGGGATGCTCCACGGAGCAAAACAAGAACCATTAAATGGCCAATTCAGAGAAATTTGTGCTCAACCTAAGGAAGATTTTTCTAATAATTCATCTTCTAAAATTTAAATGGATTACCTTGTGTGAGAGTGAGTTTTCCATCATTTAGTATTCCAGAAGACAAGTGTTTTCCCTTCGGTGCTGTGGTGGAGAACATTCTTACCTAGGGTAAGGTTGATGAAATAGGTTCCTTGGCTCCTCTAGTTCTATCAAATTATCTAATGCCTAAAGTAATAAAGTTGTTTTATATTGATAAAAAGTATTCAAAGAAATAAGTATTGCAGATGGCTTGAGAATAACCTACATTTCCAAAACTCATACCCAAAACTTTTAAAATTTTATTCTTTTCCTTGAAAACACAGAAATGCTCTACTTCTTCCCATTACCAAAACTTTGTCAGCACTCTTTCTTGTATCCATTTATCTTAATCCAAACATGACCCAGCTACTGTCCTTGAAAACTGCAAAGTAGACTAATATTTCCTTCCTCTGTTCACCTACTGCACTTCCAACACTATTAGTGAAGTCAATCCTAACAAAGGTGAGTGCCATCATAGAAGTAGTCATGATGGCAAGGAACCAGTATCTCCAACCCTTGCTGACTCTGTCAGATATTAATTGAAATGGGATTCTATATTTGTTCTGAGCCCCAGATTTTCCACCAGACACTTTGGGCTGCCATAAGTTGGTGAGGGAGTCAAATGAAGTTCAGAGGTCATAAAGACTATTGTCCTTATTAGCAACTTAAACCTCATTGTGATCTGATGAGTTCAGTGGACCATGTGCTGCTCTGAGAAGTTCTTTTAAATGAGTGGTATGATATCATTAACATACTCAACAAGTACTTAAGCATCTACTGTGTGCCACAAGTGATTCTAAGTACCGAAATTAGTAGTGAACAGGATAATGCCCCTGCTTTCAAACTTATAATCTAGTAAGGAAGGAAGTATGCCAGTTTGAAGGGATTTATGTACCCTAGAAAAGCCATGTTTTAATCTTAATTGATCTTGTTGAAGCAACAGTTTCTTCTAATCCCTACTCAGTACTATAGGTTGGAAACTTGATTAAGTTATCTCCACGGAGATGTGACTTGATCAATTATGGGTATTAAACTTGATTAGATGGAGATGTGTCTCCACCCATTCTTCTTAGTTTACTGGAATCCTATAAAGAGGAGACAGTTTGGAGGGTCCCTTTTTGAGAATGAGGAGAGAGCTACAGAACCGTGACAGAAGTGTGAGAGAACCACAGAATCCACCAGTCAGAGACCTTCGGAGATGAAGAAGAAAAACGCCTCCCAAGGAGTTTCATGAAAGAAGAAGCCTGAAAAGAAAGCTAGAAAATGCCGCCATGGATGCCATGTGCCCTTCCAGATGGGAGACAAATGCTGTATGTCATCAGCCTTCTTGAACCAAGGTATCTTTCCCTGGGTGCCTTAGATTGGACATTTCTATAGACTTGTAATTTGGACAGTTTCACAACCTTAGAACTGTAAGCTATCAACTTATTAAATTTCCCCTTTTAAAAGCTGTTCTGTCTCTGGTATATTGCATTCCAGCAACTAGCAACCTAGAACAGGAAAGGAGGGAGGCAAAAAAGAAAAAAGAAAGCTAAAACAATGATCAGATAGGAAAAAAATGCTATGCAGAGAGGTAAAATAGGGTGATGTGATAGAAGCTAAATTAGATTGGTGGATCTCTGTAAATTGGTAATGTTTAAGTTAAAATAAGAAAGGAAGATGGAGCCTGCCATGAAAAGATCTGCAAGAAGTCATTCCAGGCAGAGGAAACAGATAGCACATTTTTTTCAAATGCCCCAAAGTGGAGAACCAACTTGAAAAGTTTGAAGAATAGAAACCAAATCAGTATAACTAGAACACAGTGGAAAAGGAGAGTGATATGAGATGTGTTAAAAAAAAAAAAAAAGTAATAGAATTCAAATTACATGAAATTCTTTTTTTATTTTTAAATACTTTTATTGAGAAATCTTCACACACATACATTCCATTTTGGTGTACAATCAATGGCTCACAATACAATCACATAGTTGTGTATTCATCACCATGATCATTTTTTAAGAACATTTGCATCACTCCAGAAATTTATTTTTTATCTATATATTTTTTTACTCATCTGTCCATCCCTGGATAAAAGGAGCATCAGACACAAGATTTTCACAATCACACAGTCACATTGTGAATGTTATATCTTTATACAATCGTCTTCAAGAATCAAGGCTACTGGAACACAGCTCAACAGTTTCAGGTACTTCCCTCCACCCACTCCAATGCATCATAAACTAAAAAAAAGATATCTATATAATGCATAAGAATAACCTCCAGGATAACCTCTCCACTGTTTGAAAACTCTCAGCCACTGAAACTTTATTTTGTCTCATTTCTCTCCTTCTCCTGTTGATCAAGAAGTTTTTCTCAATCCCTTGATGCCAGGTCCGAGTTCATCCTGGGATTTCTATCCATGTTGCCAGGGAGTTTACACCCCTGGGAGTCAGAAATCACATGAAATTCTGAAAACCAAGATAAAATGTTGGAGAAGAGTTTTTAAAAGAAGAACAGACATAATCAAATTTATACCTTAAAATATAATTCAGAGGGGGTGCAAGGATAGTTCAGAGGTAGAATTCTCGCCTGCCATGGGGAGATCAGGGTTTTATTCCCTGCCCATGCACTTCCTCCACCCCAAGCAAAAAAAAGCAATCACCAAATGGTGCTGCAATCATGGGATACTTACATGGAAAAAGAATGAAATGCGACCCCCCCATACAGCATAAAATATATAAATATATACACATAAATAATTCTGCCTACTGTAAAGTCCAGTTATGAGACTGCTGTGGTAGTAGTCCAGGCAAGAGAGGAAAGAGACTTGTACTAAGGAGAGTTACTAGAGAATCAAAACATAGATGAAATGTAGAGTTTGCAAAACTTGCTTGTTTGTTGGACTTGTGAAGTAAAAGAGAAAAGTCATGGATAAAGCCTAGATTTGGGACATGAACAACTGGGGGGTGTGCTGCCATTTGCTGAAATAAGGGAAGAAGAGGGCAGGTTTAGGGAACAAACCACTTTTAGTTTGAAGTGACTTCATTAGACATCCATGTAGATATGTAGGCAGTTGGAGGAATCTGGAATTTCAGGGAATGGAAGGAGCTACAACTAAAGGCTTACAAGTAATCAGCATATTTTACATTTTAAATCTGTGGAAATGGATGAAGTCACCTCAGGGGTGTATAAATAGGTGAATGAAAAGACATATTCCTGGGTGTCCCAACATTTAAAGGCAAGATAGAGAATGAAGAACCAATCAAGGAAACTAAGATGGAGCAGCTATTGAAGTAGGAGGAAAATCAGAATGTGGTATTCTGGAAAACAGGAAAAGAATGCAATTAAATGTTAAATGTTGCTTAGAAGACAAGCCATAGAAAAAAAGTGATCATTGTATTTTATTGATGACCTTGACAGAAGCCATTGCAGTTGAGTAGTGGGGAAAGAGTGCTGGTGGAAGTAGGTTCAAAGGAAAAGAAAATGAGAATGTGGACACAGTGACAAGAATCAACTTCTTCAAGAAGTTTGCTGTAGAAAGAAGTAGAAAAATAGAGCAGTATGTGCCCAAACCTACTACCCCAGTAAATGTCTGTACCTTCTATTTTTGCCTTTCTTTCAGGAAAGTACCGGGACTATAGAGGAGACTGAGTTCCCCATAGAGGTCAGACAATAATCTATCATATAATATCGTTCCCATCCATCCATTCAACAAATGGTCCTTGGGAGCTTAATCAATAGTCACTGTGCAATGGGTTGGGGGAAACTGCTGGGAACAAGAGAAATAGCAACTCTCTGAACATCCCATGAATCTTATACACTACTGCGGAATAAAAACTGCAGAAAATAACTATGCATATGAATATTTATTCCAATTTTAAAAACTATAGGAACAAATTCCAGGTATTTCAAGAGTAAAAGGTGAAAAACTAAACTTTGGCGTAAGGAAAATAATGATAAATATATAATTTATGGTTATATATTATTATACAGCTTACAAAAGTTTTTCTTATTCATGAAATCATTAAACATAAGAAAAAAGTATGATGTAGATGAGTGGTAAAATAAAGACATGCATGGAAAAAAGCTAATAATAATAGTAATATTTTTATTATTATATATGGAGGAAAATACCCTTATGTAAAATATGGACAATAGTTACAGTATTATGTTAACATTTCATCAATTGTAACAAATGTAACTAATGTTTAGAAATAGTAGAATTTTTTTAAGAAGTATTAGCATCAATTCTAACAAATTTTCTGTACCCATGAAAGTCTTGGTGGTGGGGTGGTTTATGGGAATCCCGTATTTTATTCATGATTTTTCTGTAAACCCACAACTTCTCTAATAAAAAGTGTCTTAATTTAAAAAAAAGAACATATCTGAAAGATGAATACTATCGTATCCCAATTTTACAAGTAAGAAAACTAAATTTCAAAGAGACTAAGTAAATGTTCAATGTTTCCTTGTCTTTGTACATATTTCCCTCTACCTATTAACTATCTATCAGCCAGGACTCTAAACCATAAGGGAGAGAAATCCCAACCCAAACTGACGTTTATAACTGAAAACTTGAAACAACCAGTGGTGGCAACAGCGTTCATTTTTCCCTTCCATCATGGTAATGCCATTTTAGTTGGGCATGTGGCCACCAATCTACACTTCATGACTCAGCCTTCCTTACACCTAGGTTTGCTTTTGGAATATTGTTAGAAATGAGATATGTGACTTCAGAGGCTTGGACAACAAGACAGCACAGTGCTGTAATCCCTGAGAGAAGGGAAGTAAGCAAGGTCAGAACTAGGAGTCCCTTGCTTACTGTCTGGAAGCAATTTCCAGGATGTAGTGCAGGGAGGAGCAACTAAACAGAACCACCAGTCTTGCTGAGTTGAGGAGACACAAGAGATTGGAGAAGTTGAGGCAGCTGGGATTTGTGGTGCAGAGAACCAGAAAGTATCAGTTGATTTCAGAGAGCGCTTCAGAGATCAGAAAAAGGGTCTTTAAATTCTTGATTGAGCATTAATCTGTGAATGCAAGGCTGAAAGTCCTTGAGGCTAGAGAAAGAACCGTAAGTAATTAGTAGGCCAAACAATGCTCAGGTCTCACACAAGGCTGAGAATAGTTCACATTCCCAAAAGCCAAAGCAGAGAGATTATTTAATACTTGGAGGATTGGGTAGTGTCATCAGAAGATTCAGGCTTTAGTTGTGAGGTTAAATTAGTCCTAGAGTAAAGGCTTCTCTGGACTTAATAGGTGTCTCAGAAATATCAAACTGATCCTCAATAATGTACATTTATATCACAATAACTCTAACGCTCTTTTAAAGAAAATAACAAAGCCCAATACTTAAGAGTATAATATATACAACCTTCAGAATCCAGTCAAAAATTATCAACAGGTTTAAAAAAAATGGGTAAATATGACTCATCACTAAGGAAAAATTCAATCCAATCAACAGGAATAAACCCAGAATGATGAGATATTATGGAATTCACAGAAGAAGGACCTTAAAATAGCTGTAATAATTCTTATAAACATAATCACAGATACAAAGGAAAGACATACACTTGAAAAGAAAGAAATAGAAGATTTAAAAGGACTCACATAGAACTTCTATAGAAGAAAAGTACAGTATCTGAAGTAAAAATGAACTGGAGAGGATCAATAGCAAATTAGATGCTACAGAAGAAAAAAAATCAGTAAACCTGAAGACATTCTGTTAGATTACCAGGCTGCTATCACAAATATCATATATGGGTTGGCTTAAACAATAGGAATTTATTAGATCACAGTTTTGAGGCTAGAATAAATCCAAAAATCAAGAAATCAGCAAGGTTTAGAATCTGTAGCATTCTGGTGCTAGTTGCTGACAATCCTTGGGGTTCCTTGGTTTTACTCTCACATGATAATGTCCTCTCCTTTCTTGCTTCAGTGTTTTCGGTACTCATTATAAACCCTCATTTAGTTGGGCCACACCTTATCTAAAAATAACATCTTTAAATGGTACTATTTACAATGGGTTTATATCCACAAGAGTATGGATTAAGATTGAGAACATGTCTAAATTGGGGTACATAACTCATTCTACCACAGTCCAGCCTCTAGATCTCCTAAAGACATATTCTTCCCACATGCAAAATATATTCATCCTATCCCAACATCCCAATATCCCACAAAACTTAAGTCATTTCAGTAATAATTCTAAGTCCAAACACATTCATCACAATCAGTTATTCAGCATGGTCCCTCCTGGGGCAAAATTTGTCTCAGGTCTGGAGAAACTAGAAAACCAAGTATCCGATTCCAAAATACAAAAGCATGACTGGCACTTGATAGTCATTTCCATTCCAGAAGGGAGAAATAGAAGGGAAAATGGTCACAATTTCCAAGCAAGTTTGAAATCCAACAGGGCAAACTCCATCAGCTATCAAGGCCTGAAAGTTATCTATGGATTGATGCTTTGTCTTCTAGGCCTGATGGAGCAGTAACCGAACTGAAGTGGTGGGTCAGCAGCCATACTCTCTCCAAATGCCAGGGTATGAGCCTCACTCTATTCAAGCACACAGGTGGAAGGTCCACCCCCTGCAAAGGCTGGGACAGAAGCCTCAACTTATCCAAACGCCAGAACAGAAGCCTTTCCCTGTTGGCCCAAGGAAACATCTTCTACCCAGGCCTCTGCTTCCATGGTCTGCCCTTGAAGTCATTTTTTATTCACTTCCTTCTGTCTCTTTACCTCTCAGTCCAAGCTGGCAGTATGTCCACTCACACAAAATTCACAAAAAACTCAATAGTCTTCTGTGCAATTCAAGGGGATCAAACTATCAGACAAAACAATCTCCCACAGATCCTCCCTGAGTTACTGCATTTCCAATCCTGACTTCCTCTAAGATGGTTGATTGGATCTATGAGTCATGTACATAGTCTCCTTAGCAAACAGCTATTCAGCCAAAACCTCACATGGGGCCCCATTTAATGGGGGTTCACCTTCCAGGTGCTGAGGGAGAGCTTTTAGAGAGCTGCTCGTGACTGTTGTGTCAGAGCATAGTATCTGGATAGGCTGAGAATTTTACCAATCAGCTATGCTGGTTCCTTTGTGCTTAACAATTCAGCTCTCGATTTATCTCTTTCTTCTCTCATTTCACCATAAGCAGCAAGGAGAAACCAAGCTGTGCCTACCTCTTTTGCTTGGACCTCTCCTTAGCTAAATATCCAAATTCATCACTTACAGATTCTGCCTTCCATCCAATATCAGAACACAATTTTGCCAAGTTCTCTGCCACTTTATAACAAGGATAACCTTTCCTCCAGTTTCAAAGAACACTTTCATTATTTCCTTCTAATGCCTCACCAGAAGCACCTTTAATGTTCATATTTCTACCAACATTCTGTTCATGACGATATATGTATTCTCTAAGGTGACAGAAGCTTTCTCTACAGCTCTCTTCTCTTTTTTTCCTGAGCTATAACCAGAAAATCCTTTAATATCCATGTTTCTATCAACAGTAACTTCAAAACAATCCAAGCTTTTTCCATTAAGTGCCTCTAGATTCTTAAGCCTCTACCCATTACTCAATTCCAAGCCTGTGTACACATGTTTAGGTATTGTTAATAGCAGCACCCTACTTTTCAGTACCAATAACTATCTCATTTGGCCAGGCTACCATCACAAATATCACATAATAGCTTGGCTTAAAAAAATAGAAATTTATTAGCTCACAGCTTTGAGGCTAAAATAAATCCAAAATCAAGATATCAACAAAGCTTGCTTTCTCCCTGACATTTGTAGCATTCTGGGGCTTGCTGCAAGCATTCCTTGGGGTTCCTTGGCTTTCCCCTTACACGGCAATGTCCTCTTCTTTCTCACTTTTCTGATTTCTGGTTACTCTTTATAAGGTCTCCTGTACTATGGATTAAGACCTATCCTCATTCAGTTGGGCCATTAACTAAAAATAACATCTTCAAGAAGCCCTATTTATAATGGGTTCACACCAACAAGAATGTGTATTAAGATAAGAATAGGGACTTCCGGAGAAGATGGCGGCTTAGTAAGACGCGCGGATCTTAGTTTCTTCTCCAGGACAGCTACTAGGGGAGTAGAAACAATACAGAACAGCGCCCAAAGCCACAACAGAGATAAAAAAGACAGCGTACCCCATCCTGGAACAGCTGGCTGGCTGAGAGAAGCCGCTTGGGTGAGATCGCCGAGGCGCGCGGGTGGCGCTCCCTTCCCCCTTCCCAGGCCGGAGTAACTCCCTTCCCCCTTCCCGGGCCGGCTGGGAGAATTGGAGAGGTGGTCCCCTGAAACCGTGGCAGCTGGCGCCCACACCACGCGCGGCCCCCCGGACCAACTGAGAGAATTGGATCGGAAATCCCCAGGCCGGGGAGAACGGTGACGGGCCGGGGAGGCCCCTTCCAAACCCGTGACTCCCCGGGAACGTGCACTCTCCAGGGCGGGCCGCTGCCGCTGGTGCCCTCCCGCCACGCTTGTCGCCCGGGCCGATTAGGAAATTCGGACGGGTGCTTTCCCGGGCTGCGGCGGCCAGCAACCCTCCCTGCGTTCGGTCCCCGGGCCGGCTAGAACTCTTCCAAGCCACTTCGGCTAGCGAACCTCCCGGACAGCGAGAGTTTTCCAAAGTTAAAGGTCCCACAGCACCTTTTACTGGTGGGACCCGCAGACAAACGTGTGCCACGAGCGCCACCTACTGGGCAGGATAAGAAAAACAGAACCCAGAGATTTCACAGAAAAATCTTCCTAACTTTTGGATCCAATACCCAGGGAAATCTGTCTAAATGCGCAGACGCCAACAGAAGATAATGGATCACGCTCAAATAATTGAAAATATGGCCCAGTCAAAGGAGCAAACCAATAGTTCAAATGAGATACAGGAGCTGAGACAACTAATGCTGAATATACGAACAGAAATGGAATACCTCTTCAAAAATGAAATCGATAAATTGAGGGAGGACATGAAGAAGACATGGGCTGAACATAAAGAAGAAATAGAAAAACTAAAAAAACAAATCACAGAACTTATGGAAGTGAAGGACAAAGTAGAAAAGATAGAAAAAACAATGGATACCTACAATGATAGATTCAAAGAGACAGAAGATAGAATTAGTGATTTGGAGGATGGAACATCTGAATTCCAAAAACAAACAGAAACTATCGGGAAAAGAATGGAAAAATTTGAACAGGGTATCAGGGATCTCAAGGACAATATGAACCGCACAAATATACGTGTTGTGGGTGTCCCAGAAGGAGAAGAGAAGGGAAAAGGAGGAGAAAAACTAATGGAAGAAATTTTCACTGAAAATTTCCCAACTCTTATGAAAGACCTAAAATTACAGATCCAAGAAGTGCAGCGCACCCCAAAGAGATTAGACCCAAATAGGCGTTCTCCAAGACACTTACTAGTTAGAATGTCAGAGGTCAAAGAGAAAGAGAGGATCTTGAAAGCAGCAAGAGAAAAACAATCCATCACATACAAGGGAAACCCAATAAGACTATGTGTAGATTTCTCAGCAGAAACCATGGAGGCAAGAAGACAGTGGGATGATATATTTAAATTACTAAAAGAGAAAAACTGCCAACCAAGACTCCTATATCCAGCAAAATTGTCCTTCAAAAATGAGGGAGAAATTAAAACATTCTCAGACAAAAAGTCACTGAGAGAATTTGTGACCAAGAGACCAGCTCTGCAAGAAATACTAAAGGGAGCACTAGAGTCAGATATGAAAAGACAGAAGAGAGCGGTATGGAGAAGAGTGTAGAAAGAAGGAAAGTCAGATATGATATATATAATACAAAAGGCAAAATGGTAGAGGAAAATATTATCCAAACAATAATAACACTAAATGTTAATGGACTGAATTCCCCAATCAAAACACATAGAATGGCAGAATGGATTAAAAAACAGGATCCTTCTATATGCTGTCTACAGGAAACACATCTTAGACCCAAAGATAAACATAGGTTGAAAGTGAAAAGTTGGGAAAAGATATTTCATGCAAATAACAACCAGAAAATAGCAGGAGTGGCTATACTAATATCCAACAAGTTAGACTTCAAATGTAAAACAGTTAAAAGAGACAAAGAAGGACACTATATACTAATAAAAGGAACAATTAAACAAGAAGACATAACAATCATAAATATTTACGCACCGATCCAGAATGCCCCAAAATACGTGAGGAATACACTGCAAACACTGAAAAAGGAAATAGACACAAATACCATAATAGTTGGAGACTTCAATTCCCCACTCTCATCAATGGACAGAACATCTAGACAGAGGATCAATAAAGAAATAGAGAATCTGAATATTACTATAAAGGAGCTAGACTTAACAGACATTTATAGGACATTAAATCCCACAACAGCAGGATACACCTTTTTCTCAAGTGCTCATGGATCATTCTCAAAGATAGACCATATGCTGGGTCACAAAGCAAGTCTTAACAAATTTAAAAAGATTGAAATCACACACAACACTTTCTCGGATCATAAAGGAATGAAGTTGGAAATCAATAATAGGCGGAATGCCAGAAAATTCACAAATATGTGGAGGCTCAACAACACACTCTTAAACAACCAGTGGGTCAAAGAAGAAATTGCAAGAGAAATTAGTAAATACCTCGAGGCAAATGAAAATGAAAACACAACATATCAAAACTTATGGGATGCAGCAAAGGCAGTGCTAAGAGGGAAATTTATTGCCCTAAATGCCTATATCAGAAAAGAAGAAAAGGCAAAAATGCAGGAATTAACTGTTCACTTGGAAGAACTGGAGAAAGAACAGCAAACTAATCCCAAAGCAAGCAAAAGGAAAGAAATAACAAAGATCAGAGCAGAAATAAATGAAATTGAAAACATGAAAACAATAGAGAAAATCAATAAGACCAGAAGTTGGTTCTATGAGAAAATCAATAAGATTGATGGGCCCTTAGCAAGATTGAAAAAAAGAAGAAGAGAGAGGATGCAAATAAATAAGATCAGAAATGGAAGAGGAGACATAACTACTGACCTCACAGGAATAAAGGAGGTAATAACAGGATACTATGAACAACTTTACGCTAATAAATACAACAATTTAGATGAAATGGACGGGTTCCTGGAAAGACATGAACAACCAACTTTGACTCAAGAAGACATAGATGACCTCAACAAACCAATCACAAGTAAAGAAATTGAATCAGTCATTCAAAAGCTTCCTAAAAAGAAAAGTCCAGGACCAGATGGCTTCACATGTGAATTCTACCAAACGTTCCAGAAAGAATTAGTACCAATTCTCTTCAAACTCTTCAAAAAAATCGAAGCGGAGGGAAAACTACCTAATTCATTCTATGAAGCCAACATCACCCTCATACCAAAACCAGGCAAAGATATTACAAAAAAAGAAAACTACAGACCAATCTCTCTAATGAATATAGATGCAAAAATCCTCAATAAAATTCTAGCAAATCGTATCCAACAACACATTAAAAGAATTATACATCATGACCAAGTAAGATTCATCCCAGGTATGCAAGGATGGTTCAACATAAGAAAATCAATTAATGTAATACACCATATCAACAAATCAAAGCAGAAAAATCACATGATCATCTCAATTGATGCAGAGAAGGCATTTGACAAGATTCAACATCCTTTCCTGTTGAAAACACTTCAAAAGATAGGAATACAAGGGAACTTCCTTAAAATGATAGAGGGAATATATGAAAAACCCACAGCTAATATCATCCTCAATGGGGAAAAATTGAAAACTTTCCCCCTAAGATCAGGAACAAGACAAGGATGTCCACTATCACCACTATTATTCAACATTGTGTTGGAGGTTCTAGCCAGAGCAATTAGACAAGAAAAAGAAATACAAGGCATCAAAATTGGAAAGGAAGAAGTAAAACTATCACTGTTTGCAGACGATATGATACATACATCGAAAACCCGGAAAAATCCACAATGAAACTACTAGAGCTAATAAAGGAGTACAGCAAAGTAGCAGGTTACAAGATCAACATTCAAAAATCTGTAGCATTTCTATACACTAGTAATGAACAAGCTGAGGGGGAAATCAAGAAACGAATCCCATTTACAATTGCAACTAAAAGAATAAAATACCTAGGAATAAATTTAACTAAAGAGACAAAAAACCTATATAAAGAAAACTACAAAAAACTGTTAAAAGAAATCACAGAAGACCTAAATAGATGGAAGGGCATACCGTGTTCATGGATTGGAAGACTAAATATAGTTAAGATGTCAATCCTACCTAAACTGATTTACAGATTCAATGCAATACCAATCAAAATCCCAACAACTTATTTTTCAGAAATAGAAAAACCAATAAGCAAATTTATCTGGAAGGGCCGGGTGCCCTGAATTGCTAAAAACATCTTGAGGAAAAAACACGAAGCTGGAGGTCTAGCGATGCCGGACTTTAAGGCATATTATGAAGCCACAGTGGTCAAAACAGCATGGTATTGGCATAAAGATAGATATATCGACCAATGGAATCGAATAGAGTGCTCAGATATAGACCCTCTCATCTATGGACATTTGATCTTTGATAAGGCAGTCAAGCCAACTCACCTGGGACAGAACAGTCTCTTCAATAAATGGTGCCTAGAGAACTGGATATCCATATGTAAAAGAATGAAAGAAGACCCATCTCTCACACCCTATACAAAAGTTAACTCAAAATGGATCAAAGATCTAAACATTAGGTCTAAGACCATAAAACAGTTAGAGGAAAATGTTGGGAGATATCTTATGGATCTTACAACTGGAGGCGGTTTTATGGACCTTAAACCTAAAGCAAGAACACTGAAGAAGGAAATAAATAAATGGGAGCTCCTCAAAATTAAACACTTTTGTGCATCAAAGAACTTCATCAAGAAAGTAGAAAGACAGCCTACACAATGGGAAACAATATTTGGAAATGATATATCAGATAAAGGTCTAGTATCCAGAATTTATAAAGAGATTGTTCATCTCAACAACAAAAAGACAGCCAACCCAATTACAAAATGGGAAAAAGACTTGAACAGACACCTATCAGAAGAGGAAATACAAATGGCCAAAAGACACATGAAGAGATGCTCAATGTCCCTGGCCATTAGAGAAATGCAAATCAAAACCACAATGAGATATCATCTCACACCCACCAGAATGGCCATTATCAACAAAACAGAAAATGACAAGTGCTGGAGAGGATGCGGAGAAAGAGGCACACTTATTCACTGTTGGTGGGAATGTCAAAAGGTGCAACCACTGTGGAAGGCAGTTTGGCGGTTCCTCAAAAAGCTGAATATAGAATTGCCATACGACCCAGCAATACCATTGCTGGGAATCTACTCAAAGGACTTAAGGGCACAGACACAAACGGACATTTGCACACCAATGTTTATAGCAGCGTTATTTACAATTGCAAAGAGATGAAAACAGCCGAAATCTCCATCAACAGAAGAGTGGCTAAACAAACTGTGGTATATACATACGATGGAATACTATGCAGCTTTAAGACAGAATAAACTTATGAAGCATGTAATAACATGGATGGACCTAGAGAACATTATGCTGAGTGAGTCTAGCCAAAAACTAAAGGACAAATACTGTATGGTCCCACTGATGTGAACAGACATTCGAGAATAAATGTGGAATATGTCATTGGTAACAGAGTCCAGCAGGAGGTAGAAACAGGGTAAGATAATGGGCAATTGGAGTTGAAGGGATACAGACTGTGCAACAGGACTAGATACAAAAACTCAAAAATGGACAGCACAATAATACCTAATTGTAAAGTAATCTTGTTAAAACACTGAATGAAGCTGCATCTGAGCTATTGGTTTTTGTTTTGTTTTGTTTTGTTTTGTTTTGACTTTACTATTATTACTTTTATTTTTGTCGCTATATTAACATTCTATATCTTTTTCGGTTATGTTGCTAGTTCTTCTAAACCGATGCAAATGTACTAAGAATTGATGATCATGCATCTATGTGATGATGTTAAGAATTACTGATTGCATATGTAGAATGGTATGATTTCTAAATGTTGGGTTAATTTCTTTTTTTCCGTTAATTAAAAAAAAAAAGAGAGAGAGAGAAGGGGTAATTGGAGCTGAAGGGATACAGACTGTACAACGGGACTGGATATAAAAACTCAGAAATGGACAGCACAAGACTACCCAATTGTAATGCAATTATGTTAAAACACTGAATGAAGCTGCATTTGAGGTATAGAGTTTTTTTTTTTCTTTCTATTAATGTTTTAATTCTTATTCTGTTGTCTTTTTATTTCTTTTTCTAAATTGATGCAAATGTACTAAGAAATGATGAATATGCAACTATGTGATGTTATTAAGAATTACTGATTGTACATGTAGAATGGAATGATTTCTAATTGTTTTGTTAATTCTTTTTTTAATTAATAAAAAAACTATAAAAAAAAAGATAAGAATAGGCCTAAAATTGGGGCACAAAATTCAATCTATCACATATCCAATAAAAGCAGTCAAAAAAGAAGGGTAGGGAGAAAAAAGTGAAAAAATAACAGCTTACTAAGCTGTTAGACAATAGCAATGAGTCCAACATTCTGGAGCCTCATAAAAGAGGAGGGAAGAAAATATATATTTGAAGAAATACTAAGCAAATTCCCTCCAAATCAATGAAAAATATAAATCACAGATCCAAAAAGTTCAGTGAACACCAACAAATATGAAGAAAACTATAATAGAGTACATAATAATCATATTGCTTCAATCTAGTGAGAAAGAGATAAAGCAGCCAGAGAATAGGGGTAAGGGATTCACTTGAAAGGATAGAAGTGTTCTATATCTAGATCATGGTGGTTACATGAGAGGATACATTTGTTAAAAATCATAGGACTGTATGCTTAAAATGGGTAATTTTCTTGGATGTATATTATACCTCAATAAAACTGAGTTTTTTTTTAAGTGTCTTTCAACTGTTCTCTTTCTCCTTCCCATCAGAGAAAAGGAAAAGCAGCTGCCTTGGACCTAGATACAAAAGCCACGAATTGAGGATGGCAGTCTTAGTTTTCTGGGACTACTCTAACAGAATTCACACAATGGGTTGACTTAAAGAACTGGAAGTTATTGTCTCCCAGTTTTGGAGGCTGGAAGTTCAAAATTAAGGTCTCAACAGGTCACGCTTTCTGCCTGAGTCTGTAGCATTCCAGCAATCCTCTGTCATATGACAATCTCTCTCCACTCATTTCTACTCCTCTAATTTCCACCAATTTCTGGCCCCTACAGGATGACTGAATCAGAATTTCCTGTTTTATAAGACTCTAGTCACATGGATTAAGGCCCACCCTCATTCCATTTGACCTCATCTAAATAGCATCTCCAAAGATCCTACTCACAAATTAGTCCACATGTTAACTAATACTCACACCTTCATAGATCCTGTCTCCACATGGGTTCACAGTCATAGGAAGTGGATTAAGACTTAAATGTGTCTTCTCTGAGGTATAGGATTCAATCCCCAACAATGGCAGAGCTATCCTATCATCCTGGACGCTTTTCTCACCTCTAGGCTGTCACACAGAAGGGAAAGACATTGTGCTTTGTTTAAGCCATTCCATATCTCAGTCTGTGTGTTGATAACAGCTTAGTCCACACACTGGCTAATATGGCAGCTTCATGCATAAATGGTTTCAGAGGTTCAAACAATGTCACCAGAACTGAGCTTTGACTCCAGCCTGACTCTGCCTCTACCCACACATGGTCACCATTCTCAGGCTCCATCTGTGGCGAACTTCTTATGGAGCCCTGACTTCCTATTCTCTCAAAGTTCATGTTCAAACAGAAAGAGTACAGTTCCTGCGAGCCTCGTTACCTCTCATTGGTTCTGTTGGGGTCATATCCCATCCTTGAGCCACGCTGAGATCAGATGAACAATTCGTTCTAATTACCGTGGCTGAGTCCGAGACTCTATTCCAAGTGTCAGGGGATGAAGCACCACAGAGAGTACTGTGTGATAAGGGAGGAGTGAGTGCCCCAAGGAAATCGGTTACAGTACCCAGAGGCAGGGAGGATGGATCCCTGAAAGCCAGAGTCATAGACATCCATGTCAGCCAGTGAGCACATTAGCAAATGACTTACCCACTGTCACCCAGCAAGAGAGCGACAAGCTTTTGAGGCTTGCCTCCCAAAACAGAACATGAGAAGAGGCCATAATTTACTTCCTCTTCTATCACTCTCATTATATCTGGCACAGAGCAGGCCCACAGCCACTATTCCATCATTAGCTCCTGCCTTTTTGTCTTGGTTTGTTTGGCCTGAATTGGAGTCAGATGTGTCATGGCTGAGAAGAGAGAGATCTCCAATGTAAACATAAGACAGAAAGAAAAGACCAGGACTTGAGTGTTTATGTGCCTGAGGTGGGAGAACACGGCTAAATAACAAGTCACCCATGACTTTTTGCAAGCTACCCAGGGCTGGGCACTTCACTCAGACATAACATGTTTAATATTCCCCCAGCTTCTTATTCCTCCAGATGGTGATCCAGCTCCACATTTTACAGCTGTGACTTGGACAAGCTACTTAACCTCTCTGAGTCTCAGGCTTGAAAAATAGTCCTTCCCAAGATTTTTATGAGAACAAAATTTGATGATGTGTGTGAGAGCACTTTATAAACTACATCCATGGTTTTAGGAACAATCACCACCGAGCTGCTTCCATGGGCATGTAGCACATTTCCCGTTCCATCATTTCCCTCTACTCCACTCTCCCTGCCTGGCACCTCTCAAACTGACCTTCAGCTTCAGTTTCCAACCTCCCCATATGTTCTGTGAAATGGAGAAAATCACCCTATTTGGAAAATATGTGACCTGTGGTTCAGGGAGATTTAGTATGCTGCAAAAAGTTGCAGAGCAGGACTGCAAATGGAGGGACTAGACCCCAAGCTCAGCCTCTGATAAATCTAGAGGTAATGTATACTGACCTTGTTCCCTTGTTGACTGGGAGACACCCACCGGGATGAAGCCTTCATGGATCTGGTGAGCATAATGATTTCCAAGACCACAACCCCTGGTGGAGTGTTGCTGAGAGCCCCACAGTCAAGCAAAGGGTCTAAATTCAGCAACACCACCATGGTGCTGGGATGTAAAGAACTTGTGGCCCATCTGTCAGAATCTTTTGCTTAATGGCCTGGTTGTTTGGGCATCATCTAAACCGTGCCTGGGAGGCTTAGTCATAAAACACCGTGCTCTGAAAAGAGGAGCTGCAGCAGCAACCTTGGGTCTGTTTAGCAAGGAGCATTCACTGAGATGCAGAAACATGAGTACACCTACATGCTCATCCACACCATTTGCACACACATGTAATCCCACACTCAGGCATACACGGTCACATAAACCTATCACAGTTCCCGCAAATGCACATATCTTTACTCCACCTCTTTACTCACCTTCATTCACAAAAACTTTATCATGTACTCATACATACACTCAGGCACACCCACGCATGCACTCACACTCAGAAACCATTCATCCAATCACAAGTCCCCACCCACAAGTAGTCAGATGGATGTGACCACACACTCAAACTTCTACATACACTGTCCAGCATACATTGCCTACTTACATGCACGCACACAGAAAGTTCTACATTTAAAGGGTAAGGACTCTTCTGTGCATATCCCAGCCTTCATTTCTCTTCTGACTTATGTTTTCACTAGAAATCTTGGTTGAAAATGGGCCCCTACGGAGCAGGTTATGTGAGGGTTCCCAGCCATATGCTTGCTACAAAAATTCTGCCTAGGTTTCAGATTCTGGCATGAATGAAATGCAGCCCACACATATGTATACATTGCAACAAGAGCCAGAATGTAGTTCTCGCTGCAGGTTGGATGGGAACTTCAGAGAGAGACCTGGCTCCTTGCCAGGAAGGGCATTCTGGTTGGGCACAGTTTCCAGATGGTTCTCCCAAGGCCCCTGGGCACCACCCCAACTTCCAAGCCCAGGGTCATAGCAGAGCTGGGGTTCCTTTTATTGTCTGCAAAAAGGAATGGCTAAGATCTATGGAATTCAAGACCAGCCTTTGAAAAAAGCTTAACCCAAGTTAAGATTCCTCCAGGCTGGAGGGGAGAACAAAGATTAGAAAGGAGTACAGAGCCACTCAGAGGAGTCCAAGTCTTTGGCTTGGACAAGTTTACCCCAGCATTAGGCAGGGCTTTGCTGCTGGCACAGAACAGCCACAAGGAAGCATTGAAGCTCTGCTTAGACTGGAGAAGGGGTAGGCTCATGAAAAGTGCAGAGGGAGTCCTGGAAGGAAAAAGAATAAGTCAAACCATGTGAGAAAAACCTGGAGCCAGACATCAAATCCAGACTCTGGCAAATATAGACCTTGGGCAAGTGATGTACCCTTTCTGTGCCTCAGTTTCTTCATCTGTGAAAAGTGCCTAACAACAATAGAATTCACATGATAGGGTTGTCATGAAGTTGAAATGAGTTAATAATAATAATAATAGATAATTTACCTCATTTTATCCTTTCTGTAGATAAAGAACCTGGCACATGGTAAGTGTTTGTATTAGTTTCCAGTTGCTGCTATAAAAAAATTACCACAAGCTTAGTGGCTCAAGACAACACAAATTTATTCTCTTTCAGTACTGGAGGCAAAAAGTGAAAATGAGTCTTACAAGACTTAAATCAAGGTAACAGCCTTTTGTAGACTCCAGGGGAGAATCCGTTCCTTGTTTCATTCTGTTTCTAGATGCTACCCAAATTCATTGGCTCATGGCTGCATCATTCTCATCTCTGCTTCAGTCCTTACTTAGCCTTCTCTTTGATCCTTCTGCCTCCCTCTTACAATGACCCTTGCAATTAAATTAACCTAGATAAGCTCCCCATCTCAGGATCCTTAACTTTATCACATCTACACTGTCCCTCTGGCCATAGAAGGTAACATGCTCACAGGTTCCAGGGATTAAAATGTGGATACATTTGGAGGTCCTTATTCAGCCCATCACAGTGCTTGTTAAACAGGCATTGATGTCATTATAAAGTCCTCACAGCCCGAAGTACAATAAATGGTAGTAGTGGGGTTGTGAGCTCAGAGCTCCCTGAATAAGCCATTTTATTTTCCATTAAATCAGTGGGTCTCACCCTTGAGTGGTATCAGAGTCATCCAGAGGGTTGTTAAAACACAAGTTGCTGGGTCTCACCTCCAGAGTTCCTGATTCTGCTTCGGAATAGTCTCTACAAATTTGCATTTCTATCAAGTTTCCAAATGATGCCAAATGCTGCTGTTCCAGAGACACACTTTGCAAACTGCTGCTTGACATTACACTACCTACCAGGAGCAGTGAGTTCCCCAACATTGCAAGTGTTCAAGCAGAGACTGAATGACCACTGGTGACAGAGGTGCTAGGAGGATGGATTCAACCAAGTGCTTTTTACAGTGCCTTTCCTCCAAAAGGCTTTCGGGGTCTAGGCACTGGGGGGGAAGTCCAGGATCCTTTTGGAACAGATGGGCTCAGTCCAACTGTATGCCCACTGGGGTCCAAGCCTCTTACCTCCTTTGGAGGCAACCTGGTGCCATGGAAAAAGCATAGGCTCTGGGTTCTGATCAACCTGAACTCCAGACCCCCCTCACTCACTCACAGCATGCCCTTGGGCAAATCACTCAACCACTTAGAACCTAAGTTTTCTCCTCTGTAAAATGAGGTATACAGTCCCATTTCCTACAGTTGTTTTATAAATTAGAACAAAATAAAAACAAAACGTGACTTACACAGTATCTAGCACATGGTAAAAGCCCTCAAAATCTTAATGCCTCCTCCCCTTGAAAGAAAGTAATGATGCTTCCAGTCATCTTGGTAAATCTCACATCATAGTGGCACACGGTAAGACAAGGTATATAGGTCACAGGTAGGAAAAGGACAGAAAGTAGCAAGGATGACAGACAGGCTGTTGCAGACAGAAAAAGCCCAAGAACCAGGAAGCAGAGAGAACCAGGTTGGGGGAGAGGGGTGGCAGGTAGATTAGAAGTAGAGGAGAAGGGATTTGGATGGACAGGATCCCATTACCTCTGGTGGCACCTTCAAAACCTCTTTCAGTGGGCATGTTAAGGGGCCAGCTCAAACCTTAATGCCTCCTCTTTGGGCTTCTCATCTTTCTTCTCTTGAAAAAGACATCAATGGTTCCATCTGCCCCTTGGAATGGAAGATAGATGTGATTCTTAATCAAGGGTGTACTATGTGCCAGGCCCTGTGCTAAGCACTTTAGATCTGTTATCTCATTTAAACTGCCCAACAACCTGTGAGGCAGAAATGCTTATCTGTTATATACATGAGAGAACTGAGGCTGAAAAAGCCTATCTTCCTTCCCTCCCTGTTCCAGGTGTCATGTCACCAGTTCAATCCAGTGGCTGCTTTAGCCTTTCAGGTACAGGACCCCTGGGAGAAGACACATCAGCTTCTTGCTTTGTACCAATGTCTCCCTGTGCTGCATTTTTTTGTTGGGACTTGTGCTGGGCTGCAGGGAAAAGCTGGAAGTGTGTTTGGCAGTGAGGGGAGATGGGAGAGTCTATGGAGTCTATAGTCATTCATCAACAAACTTCAAAGAGCTCATCTCCCCTTTCACTGCTTATTATTATTATTTTCTAGGCTGCATTTCCCACAATGGTTATTGCCTTCAACTCCAGAGGGTCATATCAGCTGCCACTGACTTTTATTCCTGCAAATAAAAATGTAAGCTTCACAATGAGGATTCCGCCGACTAAAGATACAAAGCCCATAAACTTGAATTTTAAATGCAGAAAGACCATTCCAGTTATTCTCCGGGCACTAACTCCCCAACCCCTCTGCCCCCATCCAGTTTTGCACGATTCTCCTCCAGAATAGTTCTTCAGAGCTCAGAAGGTCTCTGAGCAGGTGAGTAGGAAAGGATGACAAATTAGGAAGAATTAAGATAAAGCTTGCATGGTTAATACCCCCGATCAACACACACAGACTTAGGGAAGCTCCTTCTGGTACCAAAAATAAATTAATTAATTAAATGAAGTCATATAAAACCCATCATGGTCTCTGGATATTATGTATTTGAGTGTTTTCTATGTGTAGAGACATTCTCAAATAATTTCCTATCTATGGACCTCAGTGGGAGTCTAGTCCTTTGTTAAAGCTGGCTGAGCTCCTCAGGCAGCTGGAAGCAGGAGAAGCAGCTGTCAGGCTAGGAGTGTGAACTGAAGAGGAGCCAGCCACCGGGCAGAAGGCACAGTTCAGAAACCATGAACTGGTCCTTTCTTCATAGCCAAAGAAAGGAATTTCTTTCTTGTACTACAGGGCAAAGGGCAGAGGGGAGTGTGCAACCCATGCCAGGCCAAGACTTGGACTGTGGAGATGCTGAGATGAATTAGACAAGAGCCCTGGAAAAACCAGAGACCAGCGGCATGGACATATGGGGAAATAGATTAGTGCTGTAATAGTGGATAAAACACAGGTAAACTCAGGGGAATAAGATAGGAGGGAGCAAGATCTAGTCACCTGGAGAGGTCAAGATCAGCTTCCCAGAGAGGATGGTTCTTCAAATGTATCAGGAAGAGGGAATGATTTGTGCAGACGGCCCCCTCAAGACATTGCCTCTCTTCTTTGATTCCCTCAATGCTCCAGGTGTACTTCTATCTTTGTCCTCACAATGGTGTTTTGTAATTATCAATCTATCTCCTAGATGATGAGCTCTTTAGGGCAGAGATCTCATATTTTTCCCTATGTCTTCCATGTGCAACACTGTGTCTGGTTACATGATAGGTGCTCGAAAGTGTTGGCCTGAGATTTCTTGCCTGCCATGCCAGAGACCCAGGTTCAATTCCTGGTGCCTACCCATGATAAAAAAAAAAAAGTGTGTTGGCCTGAATTCAATTGAAAAAGCAGCAGGAAGGAGCAAAGAACTTGGTAAGGAGTGTTAGGTATGCTTAAGTACTGAGTACTTGGGAGAATGACAGAAGATAATATGGAGAGGAAGGCAGAGGCCAGATCTCAGAGGCTGTAAGTAACATGAAAATGACCTTGGACTCTGTCCCACAGGGGATGCTCTCAGGGATCCTGGGACTGCTCTAGAGTTCTCCCTGTGCAACACAGAGCTAGAATTCAAGGGTCTCTCTGAGCACTAATCATTAGCACCTAGTTACTAATAAACGATGTTTAGGAGCCAAAACCTACCTCTTGACCATCACTTTCCTACACATCTCATCCTCCTCTACCCCCAGGAGCCCCAATTTCAGTAATTTTACTGCCATCTACCCTATTGCTCAGATCCCAAACTATAGAATCATTTTTTATTCTTCTCTTTCTCCCCTTTTCATCCAATCCATGACCAAGATGTGTGGGTTTTACTTATCCAATATAGCCCAAATCCAACCTCTTCTGTCCATCTTCATCACTGCCATCCTGGTCCAAGCCACTATCACTTGTACTGCTGTGATAACCTCCTACAGGGGTCCTCCTGCTTACATCCTCACCTCCCTCTGCTTCCACTGTCTGGGTCCTCACAGAGCCAGCAAGTTCTTGTAAATATGCATGACTGATCATATCACCTCCTTATTCAGACCCAAATCCCCTTGCAAGGCCTGCCCATCTAGGCGTATACTAAAGCCCTCCTCACATCTCTGACCTCATCTCATACCAGTTCCCTCCTCACTACACTTTAGCCACTCTGGCCTTCTCTGTGTTCTGAAAACAAGTCAAATTTACCCTCTCCTCAGGGCCTTCACACTTGCTGTCCATCCACCTATGTTTCTCTTTCACCTCTTTGAGTGGGTCTTCTCACTCCGTAGGTCTCAGTTCAAACCCAGCACTTCAAGGGAGGCGTTCCCTGTACACTCCTATTAAATCTTCCTCCTTTTATATCACCTAATTCTCCACTTCATCAATTCCCTATTATCCAGTTTTATTCTCATCATAACATTTATCACCATCTGAAATCCTGTTTACTTGCTCATATCTATCTCCCCTGCTAGAATATAAACTCTATGAAGGCACAGACCATGATTTATTTATCTGGATGTTCTTAGCACATGGTAGGCATGATGTAAGTGTTGTTGTTGTTGTTGTTAATATTATTATTATTATTTTATTTCCCTCCCACCCCCATTGTCCCTAGCACCTAAAACAGTCTGGCCTACAGTAGGTATCTAATAAATACTATCTGAACAACTAAATAAGCAAGGAAGCAAGCCCCTGAGGGTGGAGTGGAAGATGGGGTGGAAGACAAGAATCTCTGCAGGACCACAGAGTGAGGCTCACAGGAGCCCAGGGGAGGAATGACTCACTGACTCCATCCGGGGCCCTCCTGGCATGAGAGGAGCCAGACCTCTTGTGAAATCTCATCACTGAGTCAGAGTCAGAGTGACTTAGAAATTGGAAGATATCTGCAGGTATCAAGAAAACAAACCTCCCTCCCAAGACTGAAACCTCCAGATTGTCCTCAGTAATGACTGCACAGTCTCCGCTTGCAGGTTTCCTAGGACAGGGAGTTCTCTCTCTTCCTCACAGAGCAATCAAGTCATCTATTCAAAGCCCTAATACCAATCCTGAAACTGGCCACTCTGTAATTTCTGCTCATTGCTCTGAGCTGCAACCCCTGCAATTATGAATGAGACAGCTCTCTAAAAGCAGTCCTCCCATGCCCTGAAGTATTTTTCTATCCAGGTTAAATATTCCCAGTTCTTACATTTTCCCCCAATATGACCCAGAATTAAGTCTCCTTACACCCTAGGTAGGTTCCCAGGAATGTACCCTAATATCTCAATGCTCCTTTAAAAATAGACTGCCCAGAACCAAGAGCATTTCTAATAGTTGGGTCTGTCTACATAGCAGGAAAATCATTTCCCTTGTTCCTTTCACTAGGCTTCTATTAATGTAGCTCTGAGATTAATTGAAATTACCAAAGGAGAGTTCTTGGATAAAGAAAAGGGCAGCACTTGGAGAATACTATAATTGTGGGATGGGCTAAGGAAGAAGGGCCCAAAAAGAAAACTTAGAAGGAGTAGTCAGAAAGGTAGGAAAGCACATTTTTCTAGATACAAGGAAGGCAAGAGGGCAGGAGAATGTCCCACAGTTACAGATGGTTAAAAACCACAGAGTTCAATAGAATAGCAAGAGACCATTGGCTTTATCTAATGGTTCACCCCATTATAACCTTCAAGGAAGATTTTCCATTGCATGATGAGACCAGAAGTCAGATTGCAAGGAGAAGAAGAGAGACTGAGGGGTAGAGAAGTGGAGGCAGAGAGTATGGACAACACTTAGATGATTCAAAGGCAGGACATTGGTTCTGAGAGGTTAGGGTGTGACGGGGGACTAAAGCGAGAACGCAGACACTGTGGTGAATGTCCATGGTTTGTATGTCCAGAACCTTCCTTCTGGAATTCATACATCTGCTTCTTTGGGGGTCATACTCCTCCCCCAACCACAGCCCCTTGGTTTCAGTGGGGCCTAGCTCCAGAAGAGGTCTCAAGCCAATAACAACCCTTCTCTAGGATTTCTTAAGTCGGATGTTCGAAAACATCTCTAGGATGTTCTCAAGGGATGTGAATATTTCCCCTCTAGTGATGAAAGCTGGAATTTTGGAGTCAGGAAGTAGCTGATAGCCATGGTACCCCCAGCCTTGGAGAAACCCACCTGGGAGAATTCGATGACATTCAGAGACACAGAGGTCATGTCCAGGCAGCACTAAAGTATCTGACACTCAGGTTTGCCCTGACCTGAGATTTGGTAACTTGATTCACTAGAGCCCTTTTCTAACCTAAACTAAATAGAGTTGGGGTTCTATCACTCAAAACCAAAAGAATTCTGACTAATATCAGAACTGTAGACCAAATGGTGAATTCACAGTGAGTCCGGTGCCCAAGATGGTTTGAATTTAAACCTATTCACACAGAGCAGGGCCGCCCTCCAGCTCCTCTTTTCCCTTTTGAGGCTCACCCTCCCCTTCTGGGGACCACAGCTGGTTATGCCTAGTCTCTTGCCTTTGCTCTAATAACAGAGTCAGCCCTGGCTGCCTTATGGAAAAGATTATTTATTTGCTTCATAAGCAGGAGGGCCTGAGGCACATTGTGGTAGGGCCCAAGCTCGCCTTTCTTTCCTATTTCACATTACATTTCACCTGGCAAGCATGATTCTTCTTGGCTAAGAAATTGATTTTAAATCACCCTCCTTGCTGCTGACAGCCCCATGCAAACCTCCCTTCCCAGGGTCTATGCCTTCTTTTCCTCTCTGAAAAGCCCTCCTCCCACCCTCCAGTCCCTCCCTCCCCAACCTGCTCTGACAGGCAGACGCGCATGTAACACACACACACACACACACACACACACACACACACCAAGCTCTTCTCCACACTGTGGGTTTTATCATCCCCCAATTCCATTTATTGATGCACTTCTATGACCAAGTCCATCTGCAGCGCTGAAACAAGTCTGGAGTGATCAGGCCCTACAAAAGGAAGCTGGCTGGAGGAAATTTGGACTTTAATTCTTGGCACCTGCCTAGAGGGAGCAAGTTGGCACTGAGCAAGAAGAGGCTGACCAGATGTTCGGGAGCAACCAGACTTTATGAGGTGATGGAAACTCAGATGCAGAGGCCCATGAACTCCATAGAGAACAGTCTCTGCTAAGACACTGAGTGGGGAGTGAGAAGCACAGAGAGGTGGATAGAGAAGGAGCATTGCCAGTGGTTTGAGCTCCCACTATGACCCTCACCATCACGTTTCTTGTTTATATTTCCATTATGTGTTACCTAGCCCAGTACTGGGCTGCATGGGAGATGCGTTGGATACTGGTGAATGGGCTTTAGCATCTCAAAAAGTTATGCCCCCACCCCCTATCTAGTTCTGTCCCTTACTAGCTGTATGGGCTTGTTTGATGAGAATCAGCGTACTTTTTCTTACAGGACCACATGGTAAATATTTTAGGCTTTGTGGGCCACTGTCTCTGTCACAACTACTCAGCTCTGCCATTGTAGTGTGAAAGCAGCAGAGACAATTTGTATAAATCAGTGTGGCTGTGTTCCAATGAAACCTTACTTTACAAAATAGTTTGCCGACCTCTTAGTCTTTGCAATTTAGGTGCAATTATCAAACTGTAGTTTACAGCTCCTGGAGCTCAAGTTCAGTGACTAAAAGGAAAACTGCAAAATTGTAAAAAGTCAGAACTCTCTGCTATTCACTTAGTACACATGGTATACAGCATAGTGATTAGATTCAAGCTTGCTTTGTCACTTACAACCTTGGGTAAGTAACTTAACTGCTCTGTGCCTCCATGTCATCACCTGTAAAATCAGAGTGCTAAACAATTAGTGTGAGAATTCAATTAGTTACCTCATGTGCTTATAACAGGGTCTGTAAGCAGTACAAGCCTTATTATTAAAGAGCCTAGTGAGCTTGCTAAGATGGGTAATATCAGGGGCTTCCATCTGATGACAAAGGAAGGCCTCTTAATCTAGCTTTAGGAGGGCTTCCTAGAGGCAATAACACTGGAGCTAAGGCTAATGATAAATAAGAATCACCCAGGGGGAGAAAACAGAGGTATGTTTGAGGACCTTACTGAAGGCAAGAGAAAGCAAGTCTTATTTAGAGACTCACAGGGAGGGCCACTATTCCCAGAGAATAGAGTTTACTGCAGAGTAACCACAGAGAGATAAGGTTGCAGAGATAAATAAGGGCCAGGGCATGTAAGACTGTGAATACCACACAGTAGGATGTGGATTTTATCTTCCTGATGAGGGGAACCATTTTAATGGGGGAGGTGTGCACCCAGGTGTATGCTTACTTTGGCTGCCATGTAGAGGATGGATTGGACAGAATGTAAGTAGAGGCAGGGGACCATCAAGAAGCCCTTGTATCAATCTGGACAGGGAGGAGGAGGCTGCCCAAAGACAGTGGGCCTGGGGAAGAGAAGAAAACACAACAGGAGATGTCAGACATACTGCATTAACAAGCTATGAAATCCTATTGGATCTAAGGAATGAGAAAGAGAGAAAAAATCAAGGGTGACTTCCCAGGTTTTCATCTAACTGAAATAATGACCTGGAGATCTATTTGGCACCACTTCTCTCCTTTACAGTATGAAACAGCAGAGCTTTATCACAGACTGGTTCTGGACCAGAATCCAAAAATCTAGAGTATGAAACAGCAGTGCTTTATCACAGACCAGTTGCAAGAAACCAGATGCAAGACCAGATGCAAGAAACACCATGGAGTCTAAATTTGAGGGTCATAGGTCACCTCAATCATCCCGCTGCCTCTGGAACAGCCTGCATTCTACCCATCTGAGCAGTCAGTCATAACTGCAGTAAGAACAGACCCTCCATGAGTACATGTCTGCTCTGCTCTCAAGGAGGAAGCTGCCCAATGTAGAGGTGGAGGAGACCCTAGAGAGTCAAGGCTTTTAGCAGTTGAGGGCTAGACCCCCCGCTCTCTCTAGATTTTTCAAATTAGCCAACAGGGTCAGAATTCTTTCTGGGGCTGGGAGTGGGATAATCTGGCTGGAAGCCACTCCAACCACATCACACTAAAGCTCCACGGTCCCAGCCACGACAGATGCAATTTATCTACAGCCGAGGGAATGGGGGATGGAGGGAATGCCATTTCTTCCCTTCCTTGCTGTTTGTGGCCATTCATCACCTTGGTTATTTTTATAGCAGTATGGAGTGTTCCAGCTCTCCTGACCACCCTTTAGGAAATGTGAACAAATGAGAACTCCAGAACCCATGCTATCAAGGAAGGCATTGAGGCACAGAGGGGTGATTAAAAATGGGATGTCAAGTTTCTATGTCCCTATTTTTTAATTTAACTCCTTCTTATCCCCAGAATTCTCTGGATAAGATCTGAGGCTTCATTGGAGTTATGGACCAGAATGAAAGAGTTGCTCTAATGTAACTGGAATGTCAGTGGGCTTTGAAAAGGAAGACATTATAATGCTCATGCAAGTGATCTCCAAATTAAGCCAACAGAGTGAGCAAAACCATAACTCAATTAGGTCAGAGTGAGGCCTATAGGATTTAAAGGTTTGCTGAGAAGATTGAAAGATGGAGAAAGGAAATAAAACCTACTCTCATTTGGGTAAAGTTTCATATGTTGGTCAACTCAAAGTAAAAGTGAGAGCTTTGATGCATTGAGATTCTACTTGCTGCTTCACACTGAGACAGGCATGTTGTATAGTGGAGGGTCTGAATCTTGACTTCTCCATTTGCCTCACGAATTTATAAACTAGGGGTAATTATATCCACTTCATAGGACTGTTGTAAATTTTTTTTTAATTAATATACATTTTAACTACTGATTTAAAATCCAATACCAGCTCTTTTCTGCCAGCATTATGCAATGGGCATCTCCTACAACAATTGGCAACAAGCCCTGCAAAACCAATGGTAAGAGAAAACCATACTACAAAAAGCAGAAGTATGAGGTACGACCCTTGGCAGTCAACAGCAAGATTGGTTCCTACTGCATAAACACAGTTAATTTGTGAGGAGGCGATAAGTACCACATCCTAAGGCTGGATGTCTAGAATCTCTCCTGTGGCTCTGAATGTTGTACTCACAAAATGAGGAGCAGCAATGCTGTCCACACGTGTCCAACCATGAGCTGGTCAGCCCCAAGGCCCTGCTGAAGAGCCCCATCGTGCTCTTTGACAGCAGGCGTACTGGCAGTGGTCCCAGCCCCACTATGCACCTCTGAGAGCCCCAAGAAAGGAGCCAGGCTGACCCTGAGGAGGAAGAGATTTTAAACAAAAAGGGACCAAAGACAACTCAGAAGAAATATGATGAAAGGGAAAAGAAAACCAAAATCAGTGACCTTCTTGAGGAGTGGTTACAGCAGGGTGAACTTTTTGGTTGCATGGCTTGGCGCCAGGCCAGTGTGACTGAGCAGACAGTTCTGTGCTAGAGAGCAAGGAGTTAGTGTTCTATCTGAGGAAATGAAGACCCAGAAATGCAAATAAATCCTCCATCCCAGCTCACATAATAAATGTATGTATTGTCCTAAAAAATTTTTTTTAATCTAATATCAGCATTATTTATTTGTTTTTGCTTAAAATTACTCCCACTTTGGCCATTAGAAGACCCCTCATATTGACTCCTGTGTTCTTTTAACAGGCCCCAAATATTCTAAGTTCATTTTGTATTTTCCATGCTCCAGCCCTGGAATAAAACATTTATCCTTGGAACCCTAGTTCCTTTTAATGGAGAATGGTATTTAGAAACCAAGAACTGAGTACTAGATGAGCTTATTGTTCTTGAGGAGTCATTGCTTCTAGGCTTCCTCATTGGACAGAGCTAGGAGATATATGTAATACATCAACCCACACATACAGGTATATCTACATTTCTGTAACTATCTATTATACTCTGTTTTATAGGATGTTAACTTTAGGGGAAATAGCATAAAGGAATATAAGGGAATGCTGTGTCTTATTTTTGCAACTTTTCTGTAAGTCCAAAATTCATTCAAAATTAAGTTTTTTAAGTATGTAAAGTATCTAGAATGTAATAGGTATGTGATAACCATGAATTCCCTTTCCATCTGTGCCAGTTTGAAATAGAAAAGCCATGCTTTTTTAATCCAATCTTGTGGGAACAGACCTATTGTTGGGTAGGACCTTTTGATTAGGTTGTTTCCATGGAGATGTGACCCTGCCCATTCAAGGTGAGTCTTAATCCTTTCCTTGAGCCCTTTATGAGAGATCCTACAGAAGCTAGACAGAAACCAGAGCCCGGGAGATGTAACAATGTCCCTGCCTATTAGATGCTAAGCAAACCAGAACCTGAAGAGAGCCAAGGTAAGCTAAAAGATTAAATCCAGAGTTTGCCCTGAAGAAGCTAAGTGAGGACCCATAGATGCTTAGAGAGAAAGCAACTGTAATCAGAAGCTGAAAGCAATAGAACTGGGAGCGAGGAGAAGCAGACACTGGCCACGTGACTTCCAAGCTGACAGAGGTGTCTCAGATACTAGATGCCTTTCTTCTGAGAAGTTATCTTCTTTTCGGTGCCTTAATTTGGACATTTTCATGGTCTTAAAACTATAAATTTGTGAAAAATAAATCCTCTTTGTAAAATCCAATCCATTTCTGATCTACTACAGTCCAGCAGCATTAGCAAACCAAAACACCATCCTTCCAGTTCTTGAATCTTGACTCTTCCAATTACCTTAAAATTTATAAAGTGAGGGTGATAATATCCACCTCATAGGGTTGCTATAAAACACACTGGATGTATTTCAGGATGTGAGACTTAAATTTGCCCTTATAGCAGCAAATTCAATCTAGGTGCCACGCGGACCAAACTCTCTGGGTCAGAGCAAATAGCTGACTCTAGTGAAAAACTGAAGCAGAATCTTTATAATATGGAAGAGGTTATATTTTAGGTTCTTACAGAAGCAGACCCTGACACAAGGTGCCAGTGCTAATAATTTATCTGGGAGGTGTTCTAGTTTGCTAGCTGCTGGAATGCAACACTCCAGAGATGGATTGGCTTTTAATAAAAGGGGATTTATTTTGTTAGTTCTTCAGAGGAAAGGCAGCTAACTTTCATCTGAGGTTCTTTCTTACATGGGAAGGCTCAGGGTAGTCTCTGCTGGACTTCTCTCCAGGCCTCTGGGTTCCAACAACTTTCCCCGGGGTGATTCCTTTCTACATCTCCAAAGGCCTGGGCTGAGCTGCGAGCCCTGAGATGAGGTATGCTGAGCTACTTGGGCTGCGCAGCATTGTGCTCTCTCATTTAAGCACCAGCCAATTAAGTCAAACGTCATTCACTGCAGCAGGCACGCCCCCTAGCTGACTGCAGATATAATCAGCCACAGGTGAGGTTCACGTACCATTGGCTCATGCCTGCAGCATCAGAACTAGGTGCCTTCACTTGGCCAAGTTGACAACTGAATCTACCTCAGGAGGCACCAGAAACAACAGTAGGGATGTAAGGAAACGATACAGAAAAAGGAGGGCAGCCAAAAAGTTGTGATACTAAGCTTGCTCCCACTGTGAAGGAATGAAGCATCGTCCCAGGAGGAAACTCTGGGAAACAGTGCAAAGCACATGCTTTAAAATTATACACACGCACACACTCAAACAGCCACATTGCTGGGATAGTGTATATCCAATCCCCTAGCACATGTAAAATGGCTTTCTGTGGTGTTGGAGAAAGCCTCAGGGACAGAGCTGTAGGTTCCAGTCTCTGTGAGTCACCAGGAGCACCCTCAGGTGCAGAAACCATGGAGATGAAGGGCACAAATAGGTCTCAACATTTTGCTCCAGGCACCAGCAGCCATGTCAAGGCCTGAGTTCAGTCTGCTTGACTCTACTTCCTGAGCTTCTTCAGCTCTTCTGAGCTGCCTTCAGGGAATCATATAATATGAAGAGAATTATGGTTTCTCCTGAGCTTTTGGCTTAAGAAGAGAAAATTTATCAAGGAAAAGCTAGTTTTAGCTAACCGAATATTCATTAATCTATGACAAGGTAGCCAGGACTACAAATTTTCCCAAAGTTATATTAAAATGTATTTGTATAGAGAGAAATATGGCATTTCTATTTATATAAATATATATATATGAATATGAATATGTAAATGTCCAGGTTTGTAGGTATCTGTGGTTGAGAATGAAAATGAGACAGTGAGTAAAGAGCCATGAATTCATGAGATGTTTAAAAGGTGCTCTCTCCAACCTTGTGGTGTGTTATTTTATTAAACCACAGTAGAATTGCAAAGTATGTTGTAAATTTAAAAGTTGAACACATCATTTGCAGAAGTTTTCCACTGAGTTTGCTCTAAGAAAGGGCAATGACGAGAAAGGGACATCATCTCAACCTTCCTCCTTGAGAATGGCATGGATGGGTTCCGAGCCTGAGCAGGCACTCGACCCTACTTCCTAGGGAGCCAGAGCTTCTCACATGTGCAAGATGGTCATACAGAGACATGAAAGTTATGCTCTGCACAAACGCGTCCAGACTAGAGGAGAGGGAGTGATGAAATTCAGTCCATGGTCCCCTCATCAAGCCAAGCACTCCAACGTAGGGCTGCATCTGCTAGGGAGAAGGAGCATCTTTTTTTAATTTGCGCAAAAGCACCACGTGGGTTAGCAACATCCATGTAGTATAGTGTGGGCTATGATATCTGTTATGTGCAAGGACCAAAGACAAGGAGTTTTCATTTTTAGCATTGCAGCACCAGAACACAGAGAGATGAAGACTTGCCCAAGGTAGCATAAAAAGTCATTGATGATTTCAGATGTTTTCTGGTTTTCCTACTATGAAACCCCAGGGCTTGTTCCAGAGTCATTGTGTCCCTGTCAACCCTTCTTTTTGACAAAGGTGTGAATGGAATTGCACACACTAAGAAGAAAAAAAGCTGCCTCACAACTGCTCCTGCTTATTGAGTAACATCACTGCCCCCAAATAGAGCCAGCATCTCCTGTGACACCCCCATAATACACATCTCCATTGATTTCTTCAGCAGAAGAAGCAAGGACTATACCAGGGCCAATAGTTCATGGGTACTAGTTAGGTTCTGCTCACTGTGTGGCTAACTCCCATCTAATGTCCACAGAGAATGGGCTTCCAAAAGTCAGTGTCCAGAGGCAGCTGGATTACTTCTGCATGATGAGGAGAGAAGGGTGATAATAGTGAGGACCCTTCCATATAGAGCATCTGCAGAGACGGGCTATTCTGGCCTCCACTCAGGGCTCTGAATATGTGATCTACACATATGGACCTCCTACAGTAGTGTAGTGCACAATCAGCATAATTGTATGCAGAGGCCCTGCAACACCTCCACATGGAGGTCATCTTTCTTCCACAAGTTCTTTCATTATATTCCCTCCCTTCCCCTTATCTCAACTTCCTTTCCTCCTTCCAGGCGATATAAAACGGCTTCTCCCTTAGAGCCAATCAATCAAGGGGCAGTAGGTAGCCAGCCTCCAAGATTGTCTTGATGATCCCCACCTCTTGTTATTCACACCTTGTTCACAGTAGCCTTCTCCATTGTATTGGGATGGCTGGTAGAATGCAGGAGATGGCATGTCAATCCCAACATTAGTTATAGAAGACATTGCATTTTCTGTCTTGGTCACTACTTCTCTCTTTCCTGGATACTGTCTCTGGAAGAAGCCATGTCATGAGAAGCCCTATGTGGGTTATCAGACCGGCAAAGCAAGAAACTGAGGAATCTTGTCCAAAGTTACAAAAGAAAGCTTGGAAGCCAATCCTCCAGACCCAGGCAAACCTCAGATGGCCTCAGTCCTGCAGCCCACAGATAAGCTGCTCCAAGATTTGTGCACCACTGAAACTATGAGATAGTAAATACTTGTTGTTTTAAGCTGATAAGTTTGGGGTAATTTGTTATGCAGCAATAGATAACGAATACAGGCAGGCTACATGTTGGGCCATTACAGGTCAGGCCTCACAACAATCACCTCCACCGAGCTGTACTGAATGTTCTGCCCTCGCTTTTATCAGTGGAGATTACAAAAGACAGCTTGCTGTAAACTTGATTCTAAGCTTATTGTTTACTGCTTCACTAACTTTGTGATCCCCTTTGTGAGGGGCAACGCAAGAAGCACTTTAAAAGTTTAGGACAGTGTTTGCCTTTATCCGAGTATTCATTCTCTGAACCCTCACCGTCACTGGATTATACTTGGAAGCAAAAGTGTCCGCTTATAATATGAGCCCCCATTCCTTCGCATTCCACCCACGTGAACACCACGATCCTTTCTTGCTTGTCTCATCAACGTCTTTGGTGCACAACCTCTCACTGATCGACAGGGGATCAATACACTGGGGATAGAAAGTACAGTTGCAAATTCTGCATAAAAGGAGGGCAGGATTTCATAAAGTCTGTGAAAGTGGAGTTGGCGAACAACTGGAGTCCTGTTTAAAGCTTTTGACAAATAAGTATTTGGAGAGTGAGAGTAGTATCATCAGAGAAGCAGAAAACAGCAAGGACGATGATACCATGACGACTTTGAAAGAGAATGGTTTGAATATCAAAGGGATAAGAGAGGCTCTTGAGAAAATTGATAAAGCGCTCAAAGAGTTTTTGCAAAAATTACCCGTCTTTTTATGATCATGCTGCAAAAGTCAAACATGAATTCAGCAATGCCGTTTCATTCTATAATATACTTTTGTTGGGAAAATTTCCACCGAAAAAAGTCAACTCCCAGTTCATTCTTTGTTCCTCTATAAAGTGTACAACTTCAATTTTAACTGTAAAATAAAATAAACTTTTTTAAATAATTTTTGTTTTCACTTTTCAGGGTGCAGTCTAACAAAGCTATTTTATAAATGTACACACGAATCACCCTTTTAATTATTTTATTTTATTTAAATTTTACAAACACGCCCCCTTTTCCCCTCCAACCCCTATGTCCCAGTAACCTGTCATCTACTTTCTATCTCTGAGTATTTCTTAACCCTAGTCATCTCTTATAAGTGATATCATAAAGTTTTTGTTCTTATAGGCTTTGCAATTTCATTTCATTGCGTATAATGTTTTCAAGATTTTGCTATATTGCAAAATGTCTCATAATTTCATTCTTCCTGTGGTCAAACTATTCCATTAATTACTCTTTTTCGGGGATAATTTAAAGTAGCCTTTTTCTGCTTCCAAGTATCCCAAGGCGTCAAAGACCGACTAACTCTAACGGAAAAAAACAAAAACAAAACATATTCTCCTAAGGAACTGGCCTGTGGCTTCCTTTCTCTCTTTTTTTTTTTTAACATTTTTCATTATTCAATATAACATATATACAAAAAAGAATAAATCTCAAAGTAACAAGTAATTATAGAACAGATTTCAGAGTCTGGTATGGGTTACAGTTCCATAATTTCAGGTTTTTCCTTCTAGCTGCACCGAGACACTGCAGACTAAAAGAAATATCAATATAATGACTCGGCAGTCATAGCATTTGTTAAATCCTATCTTCTTTGTTATAACTCCTTGGCCTCCTTCCTGATTACTTTGAGTTTTGTTACTTCCACTCTTCACTTTTTGCCTAAACTTCCAGGGAGCATAAATCAAACTTTGCTGTTTTTAATGCTTTAGTTCCTCTTTATCTTTGGTTCCATTTTATCTTTGTAAACCAATTGACTACGTATTTTGTGGGTAAAGTGTACCAAGTTTTCTGTGGAAGAGGGCAGCACATTAACTATTGACAAATTCTAAAGCTGCGCTTTGAGAGATCAGCATGGACATTCTAATTGTTTCTTCAAGTGTCCTATCCTGGTCTCATTCCCCTGGGCTTCTTTAGAGCATTTGACCAGGTCAGACACAAGCCTCTTCCCCATCTCTTCCTCCACGCAACTCCTCCTTCCACCCCCCATCCCCACCATCCCCTCACACACCCCAAGCCCCTCCTCCCTTGGCTTTTTCTAGCATTTGATACTCTTAGTTTTCCTTCTACAATTTTGCCCTCTCCCTTCTTGGTCTCTTTTTCCAAACGTAGAAATTTCCCTGCCTGAAATGTCTGCCTTCTTTCCAGATGTTTCTGTAGCATCTAGAAAGCTGAAATGTCTAACACCCATATTGTCAAGTCAACAAAATTTTTAAGGCCACTCCAAGGATACATATTCTGATGCTCACTTCCTCCTACCCACCCACATACACATTCGTTTTATTTTTTCTTAGCTTTTCATGAAATATTTAAGCCATACAAAAAGGTATAAAGAATAAAATATCGCTAGCGACATAAAGGGCAGCCTAGGAATCAGAGCCATTGCGAATAATAATAAACATGGGTACCACAACTTCTCCCACTGAATTTCATCTTCCTTGCAATCTGATGAGGTCTCTATTGTCATTCTCATTTAGGGAAGAAGGTTCAGAGAGTATCCAACGTGGTAGAGTGAAATGGTTAGGACATGGACCAGTAATCACACTGCCTGGGTTTGAACCCTGCTTCTGGCATGTGCTAGTTGTGTGATGTAGACCCAGTTACGTAAATGCTCTATGCTTCTAGCTTTCTCATCTCTAAAATGAGACTAATAACAGTACTTAGTTCATGGAATTTTTGTAAAAATTTGATGTATGTTTGGGAGAGAAACTGGCATATTATAGGTGCCATTTAAGTGTTTGCTGATGCTGTCACTTCTGCTATTATTATTATTATTGCTTGAGCTGCCCAGAAAAGAGAGCTATATTATTCTGCCTAATACTCCATACCCAGGGGATTCTAATACTTATAGCTGGAGCAGATCAGCTCCCACCACAGATATACCCACACCCCAAGCTAGGGCCCAATCATCTGATCCTTGGGGCAACTGAAGAAGCCCCCGGCCTGCTCTTCATGATTCATCCTTGTTGGTCTGAGTTCAGATCCCATTCTGCCCTTGTTCCTCTGTATCCTCTTGTTCTAGTTTGCTAGCTGCCGGAATGCATCACACCAGAGACAGATTGGCTTTTAATAAAAGGGGATTTATTTTGTTAGTTCTTCAGAGGAAAGGCAGCTAACTTTCCACTGAGGTTCTTTCTCACATGGAAGGCACAGGATGGTCTCTGCTGATCTTCTCTCCAGGCCCCTGGGTTCTAACAACTTTCCCCAGGGTGACTTCTTTCTGCATCTTTGAAGGCCTGGACTGAGCTGCGAGTACTGAGATGAGGAATGCCAAGCTGCTTGGCTGTACTACATTGCGCTCTCTCATTTAAGCACCAGCCAATTAAGTCAAAGGTCACTCATTGCAGCAGACACGCCTCCTAGCTGACTGCAGATGTAATTAGCAACAGATGAGGTTCATGTACCATTGGCTTATGTCCGCAGCAACAAGACTAGGTATGCTCACCTGGCCAAGTTGACAACTGAATCTAACTAACACATATGCCATTGGCTTATGTATGCAGCAACAAGACTAGGTATGTTCACCTGGCCAAGTTGACACCTGAATCTAACTAACACACCTCTCAAGACTGTGAGGGGTGAAGGGAGTCCAGCAGACCGAACTCCTTGGAGGAGACCACCTTCCAAGACTCCCCCATCATCATCCTCTCCTGGTACACTCTTGCCTGGTTGGTGGGACGCCCTTGGACTTCTGATAGTTCCACCACCACATGAATACCCTTGCCCACTCAGCATTTCTAACCTCTGAACCTGAGGCCCTCCAGGCCTACACCAACCCAGGACCAATTAGGTTCTCTTCAGACAAGAGTCACCCAGTGTGGGAATGGCACCTCTTTATATCTACCAGGTATTACTTTCTCTTTTAATTAGTTACTTCATTTTTTTAAGATCTATGGCCCATTGCTAATCAGCCTCCTGTCTTGGCATTTTCCCAGAGAGCTGATAAGCAATCTGAAGAACTGGGCTAGATTGGGCCTTCACGCAAATGCAGTTGCACTTTTATTGCTGCCATAATTTTGAATTGCTGAATAATGAGATTGATCTCTCAGAGAAGTAAAAAGCAAATATGTGGCCACTTAGCAGCCAACACTTATTTCTTCATCATTTGTTGCTGCCAAGGATTGTGTCTTGTTTTTCCTCATTTCTGGTCATGGCAACCTCTACAGTCAGGAATTTCTAGGTGGTGGTCAACTTAAGCAGGTTCCATCTAGTACTATTTTTCTTGTAAACATCTATCATGACAAGACTTCCTGAAAGGCAGAGTAAGGAGCTTGGCAGATTCTCTAGCAAAACTGGAGAAAATTATTTTTTTTTAAAATATTTAATTGTTTAAAGTCTCTGGAAACTGACATAAGGGTATAGCAAATAGAGAAATATTCATTCAAGAAAACCTACTAAAACTCAGTAACAACGTCAAGAGTGTATGACATTTGAGCCACAACTCACTTTCTTACCCACCCACCCAGCTCCATATTATAGCAGCGCTGCCCTAAGCCAGTGTGAACAGGAAGGTGGGGGTTTCTTCTCTTCCCAGCTCCCAACCTGGCCTAGGGTTTCCCTCTGGGAAGGGAAGGCTACTAACCTTTCTCACTTGCTCATTACTACCCCTAACCCAATGTTGCAGAAGCTCTATTTTGGGTAAAGAAACAGAGAAGACCAGTCTCCCTTGCCCCACTCACAACTCACCCCCACCACCCCACCCCACCCCACCCCCATCACTCTAGGGCAGAAACTATAATTTAGGTAGAGTACACTGAGAATATGGGGGGCCCGACTTCTGTATAGCCTGAACTCACCCTTAGAGAAGAGGTTCCAAGCCAGGAGAGACCAGCTGAGAGGACGAGGTTTGCATCTAACCCCCAGTGCCCACTCATAGAGTAGAGGTACCACTCTGGAAAAAAGGCAGTCTCTGCCCTCAGCTCTGGTGCAATGATGTAGGGGCTTTGCCCAGAGAGAAATGCCATAAGGAAGAAGAGCTGTGATAACCTCCAAGCCACACACACCCAACAGTCAAGTGTAAAGCTCTAACTAACTGCTTTAGTTTGCTAAAGCTGACGAAATGCAATATACCAGAAATGAGTTCGCTTTTACAAGGAAGATTTACTAAATTAAAATCTTACAGTTTTTAGGCCATGAAAATGTCCAAATCAAGGTATCAACAGATGATGTTTTCTCCCTGAAGAACAGCTACTCATGATCCCCAGTTTCTCTGTCACATGTTCTGGCAAGTGACAAAGTCTGCTGGTCTCTTCTTGGTTTCATTACCTCCAGCTTCTGGCCTCAGTGGTTCCCCCTCTGTTTTCAGTCTCTCTTAGTTTGTCTGTGTTCTTCTGTGTATTTCATCGCTGTAAAGAACTCCAGTAAGAGGATTAAGAACCACCTGGGACATACCTCAACTGAAATAGCCTAATCAAAACACCCCACCCACAATAGGTTTACACACACAGGAATGGATTAGCTTTAAGAAAATGACATTTTCTGCTGTACATAACAGCTTCAAACCATCACTGGTCAAGGGGCTTAAGCACAACCTTTGACTGATAAGTGGCATATGCTGATCCAGGGGTAACCCCGAGTTATATAGGTTTAAAGATTGAAAACCAAGGAGAAAAAAATCTGAGCAAGGATGTCAGAGGTTACACACTGCAGGGGAAATAGATCTCACAGAACTAGTGCTGCCAAGTTATTAGGCAAATATCCAAGCAAACAACAAAAATAACCCAGGGGTAGAATCATTAACCAGAGTTACTACCATATATTATTTTAAATGTACACTTTTTAACAAAAAAAAAGTGTGGAACATGCAAAGAAATAAGAAAGTGCAACACACATACAGGGAAAAGAGCAGGCAATAGAAATTTACTTTGAAGAGGTCTGAATAGTTGACTTAGCAGACAAAGACTGCAAAGCATCTAATATAAATATTTTCTTTAAAAAAAAAGGAAACCATGCCAGAGAATAAAAAGAAAAGCTGTAATGACAAAGTCTCATCATATAGAGAGTACTAATGAAGAGAAATTATTCAAAATAATCAAATTTAAATTATGGATCAGAAAACTACAATAAATAAAATGAAAAACTCACTAAAGAGCTCAAAAGTACATTTGAGCTAATAAAGCAAAGAACCAATGACCTTAAAGACAGATCAATAGAGATGATGAGTTCTAAAGAAAAGAGAGCAAAGAAATGAAGAAAAACAAAGACATTTAGAGAAATGTGGGGCACCATTAATGCAATGGGAGAGAGAAAAGTGATAGAAAAAATATTTTAAAAATAAGGGCTGGGGTGGCGCAGTGGCAGAATTCTCACCATGCTGGGGACCGGGGTTCGGTTCCTGGTGCCTGACAGTGTATTAAAAGAAGTAAAATGTTTTTTAAAAAACATTAAAAAAATAAGGGCTGGGCAGTGCAACAGTGGCTCAGTAACAGAATTCTCACCTGCCATGCCAGAGACCGGGGTTCGATTCCTGGTGCTGGTCCATGCAAAAAAAAGGGGGGGTGGGGCTGACCTGAAACTTAGTACAGTTATATACAAAAACAGTTAAAGTAACCGAAAAAGAGATCAAGCCTCAATTAGAGTTTAAAACAAAGTGAATCTGGCTGGATCTAAGGTAAAGTAGAATGCAGGGTAAAAGATGGTAGGGTATGTACTCTAGAATTTCTGGTACTGCATGAGATCAAAGGCACAGAGGTTTGTTTTGTCTAGAACCTAAATTTTCTGTAGCATAATCTAAATCAACCTTTCTGGATAGCTCATTTAAACAACCCAAACTCCTGGAGTCCAGAACAGGAACAAGGCCTTGTAATTCTGTATAGCTTAATATAATAACCAGGATACATTTCAGAAGACAATCAGTTAATAATTGAGGAGTATCGGTAGCATCCCTTGACAATCTGAAAAGGGGAAAAATAAATAAACAAATATATTTATTTATATATTTAATAGTTTGACAGTTATATATATTAAACTCTTCCACCTAGGAAACCCTAGGTACCCTCTCAACCATTGAGAACAAACAATCCCACTTTAAAACTGGACAGAGACTTGAGCAGACATCTCTCTGCAGAAGATACATAAATGACCAGAAAGTACATGAAAAGATGCTCAACATCATTAGTCATCAAGGAAATGCAAATCAAGACCACAATGAGATACCATTTCACACCCATTAGAATGGCTGCTTTTTACAAATGGAAAACAAGTCTTGGAGAGGATGTGGAGAAATAGGAGCACTCATGCATAGCTGGTGGCAATGTAAAACCGTGCAACCACTTTACATTGCCAGTTTGGCAGCTCCTCGGAAAGCCATGTAGAACTGCCAGATAACCCAGAAATCCTAGTCTAGGCATATACACAAAAGAATTGAAAGCAAGGACTTGAACAGGTATTTGCACAACTGTGTTCACAGTGGCATCATAACAATTGCCAAAGATGGAAGCAACCCAAGTGTCCATTAACCAGTGAATGGTTAAATAAAATATTGTCTATACATACACTAGAATATTACTAACCCATGAAAAGGAATAAAGTCCTGATACATGTGACAACATGATGAACCTTGCAGATATTATGCTGAATTAGCCAGACACAAAAGGACATATACTGTACATCTCACTGATTTGAGACAATTGGAATAAACAAACTCATGGAGTCAGAATCTAGAATATAGGTTATCAGGGGATAATCCTAGAACATAGGATAACCAGGTGGGGAAAGGGAAAGAGAAGTTAAAGCTTAAAATGTTCAGGGTTCCTACTTGGAATGTTGTAAATGTTTTGGTAATTATGGTGGTGATGGTAGCACAGCCTTGTGAACACTATTAACAGTCTTGAATTATAGATCTGAATAAAATTTAAAGGGGAAATGCTAAATTGTATATATGGTCATGTTCTAGTTCGCTAGCTGCCAGAATGTGATATACCAGAAACAGAATGACTTTTAAAAAAGGAAATTTAATAAGTTGCTAGTTTACAGTTCTAAAGCTGAGAAAATGTTCCAATTAAAGCAAGTCTATAAAAATGTCCAAATTAAGGCACCAACAAGAGGTTACTTTTCTAGCTTGCTAGCTGCCAGAATGCAATATACCAGAACTGGCACAGCTTTTCAAAATGGGAATTTAATGTTACAAGTTTACAATTCTAAGGTCACAAAAATGTCCCAATTAGATCAAGGATATAGAAATGTCCAATCTAAGGCATCCAAAGAAAGATACCTTGGTTCAAGAAGGACGATGAAGTTCAGGGTTTCTCTCTTAACAGGAAAGGCACATGGTAAACATGGCAACATCTGCTAGCTTCCTCTCCATGCCTCTTGCTTTATGAAGCTCCCCCAGGGGTGTTCTCCTTCATCTCCAAGAGTCACGGGCTGCTGGACTCTTGGCCTGTGGCTCTGCTGTGGTTTTGCAGCTCCCTCCTCATTCTTATGTCTCTGCTGCTCTTATAGAATCTCAAACCTTTTCCAAAATGCTTCCTCTTTCAAAGGATTCCAGTAAAATAATCAAGACCCACCTGGAATGGATGGAGTCATATCTCCCACTATTCAAAAGTTCACACCCACAATTGGGTGAGTCACATTTCTGAGGAGATAACCTAGTCAAGTTTCCAACCTACATTATTGAATAGGGATTAAGAGAAACTATTGCTTCCACAAGATTGATTAGAATTAAAACATGGCTTTTATAGGGTACATAATCCTTTCAAAACTACACAGGTAACAATGATTTTTTTTTTAATTCCATGGAATGCATTACGCCAACAGTGAACCCTCAGTTAAACCATGGACATTAATAGTACAGTTATAAAGATGGGCTATCATCAATTTTAACAAATATCCCACACCAACGCAAGATGTTGGTAGTGGGATGGTACAATGGAATCCTGTATTTTATACATGATTACTCTGTAAACCCACAATTTCCCTAATACAGAAAACATTTAAAAACCACAAAATACTATTTTGCACTCTCTAGAATGACTGTTCAAAAAAAAAAAAAAGATGTGGAAAAGTTGGAAACTTGATAGATTGCTGGTGGTACTGTAAAATTAGAATATTACCAATATTGTTGCATCCACCTGTATTCTCCTCCTGTGTCCCAACTCCTGCCTTCCCTCAGAAGGAATAACCTTTTGCTGAATTCCGCATTTATAATTCTTTGGTTCTTGTGAGACAGCTTAGTGATAGGAGAGCAGATTTGGAGCCTCAGTGCCTGGATTTGTGGCCATTGTGGTAGACAGCTTCCAAAACTTGGCAGTTCTTCAAAATGTTAAATATAGAGTTACCATAAGACTCAGCAGTTCTACTCCTAGGCATATCACCAAGAGAAATGAAAACATACACTCAAACAAGTATGAACACTTGCACACAAAAGCTCATAGCAGCATTACTCATAATAGCCAAAAAGTGGAAACAACCCAAAAGTCCATCAACTAACGAATGGCTCAATAAAGTACGGTATATACACACAATGGAATATTATTTAGTAATCAGAAGGAATAAACTACAAAAGACCACACACTGTGTTTATTTGAAATTTCCATTTATGTGAATGTACAGTATATTTCATAGATAAGTAGATTAGTGGAGGTCTAGGCTGGGCCGGGGGGTCGGAGAAAATAGGGAGTGACTACTAATGGGTATGGACTTTATTTGGGGAAAGACAAAAATGTTCTAAAATTAGATTGTAAATATACTAAAAGCATTGATTGTGTACTTTAAAGAGGTTAATTGTATAGTGCGTGAAGTATATCTCAAGAAATATATTATTAGAATAATAATGCATTATTAGAATAATAATATATCATCGGACTATACAATGCAAACAGTGAATGCTATTGTAAATGGTGGAGCATAGTTAATTATAAAAATTATAAAATTATAAAAATGTTCTTTCATGAATTGTAACAAATATAACACACTAAGGCAAGGTGTGAATAATAGGGTATTTTATGGGAATTATGTATTTTATGCATGGTTTTATTGTAAGTCTACAGTCTCTCTAATTTAAAAATGATAAAAACAAAAAGACATGCAATATTTGGTGAATCCAAAAGGATACACATAACCTACATGTACACTAGATGGCATGATGATAAAGTGAACACCCACTTAAAAATTAGAATATTACCAATATTGTTGCATCCACCTGTATGCTCCTCCTGTGTCCCAACTCCTGCCTTCCCTCAGAAGGAATAACCTTTTGCTGAATTCCGCATTTATAATTCTTTGGTTCTTGTGAGACAGCTTAGTGATAGGAGAGCAGATTTGGAGCCTCAGTGCCTGGATTTGTGGCCATTGTGGTAGACAGCTTCCAAAACATTCCCCAGTGATCCCAACCCCCAGTATCCATGCCTTTGTGTAATCACGCACACCCCTGAGTAGGTGACTACTTTATAATAAACAGAAATTGATTAGGTTGCAGAAAGACTGCAGATTCATCTTGCTCACATTTACTTGCTTTCGTTCTCGCTCACTCTGACAGAGACCAGCTGCTCCATATTCTGAGCTGTCCTATGGAAAGGCCCAGTGACAAGGAACAGAGAGAGACTCCCAGTCCCACAGCCCTGAGACCCTGAATCCTGCCAGCAGTGACATGGGTGAACCAGGAAACGGATCCTCCTCCAACTGAGGCTTGAGATGACTGCAGCCCTAACCTAGTCGTGATTGCAGCCTTCTTAGCCCCTAAGCCAGAGAACCCAAGCTAAGCCACACCCAGATTCCTAACCTACAGGAACTCAGGTAACAAATGTTGTCGTTGGAAGCTGCTAAATGTGTGGGTAATTTGTTATGCAGTAATAGTCAACTAATACAGGCATTACTAGCAATGTGAACTTGGGTAAGTTACTTAACCTTTCTGTGCCTATTTTCATGGCTGTGAATGAGGATAATAATAGCACCTTCCTAATATTAATCTAAGACCCAACCTATTCTCACCTAGCCATGAGCATATCTGCCTGAGGTTGGAATGTTGGGAAATAGGCTGCTAGTCTAGATCAGTCATTCTTGTTTGTAGGATCTCCTCTTATTTTTTTACAGGTAAAGGGGGTTGGCTAGTCTCAGAAACAGATCCTGCACTGGTGAGATGGAATTCATTGAAGTTCATCTTTGTTCGGTGCTCAGGGAGCTCCACCGATGCTGCAGAGCCCTCTCTGAAAACATTCATCTTTCACAGAGAGCGATCACATCCCTTCTGAACCGTCAGTTTTCCTGAATGAAGCCACAGATGTTTCTGATTTGTCATTCCTGTGTGCCCCTCTGGAGCACCTCAAAATAGAGCTCAGAGCAATCAACTCACTGGGCTCTGGACCTGGACACATGGAAGCTAAACAAGATGCTGCCATGACATGTGTTTCCAAACGTGGTGATTTGCTTATTCAGCAAAAACCATACACTCAGGCTCACTGCATGCCAGGCACTGTGGTAGTCCCTGAGGTTCTGCACCAAATAGGTTCAGGGGACACCCATTAGGATTGAGGCAGAAACTTCCCCTAAGTGTAGGAGTCTAGAGCCCTCCATGCCAGAGTGAATGCTTTTCCCTTTCTTTCTCCAGAATTGGGTTCTGTTACTCCATTTTACTGAATTTCTTCCTCTGCTAAGAGTGTGGAGTGGGCAGAAATTGACCCATCCAAAAAAAGGGACCTTAAGATATTGGCATTTATAGGTTCCGTCCCAAACAGCTGGGTCCCTGCCTGATCATCCTAGAGGAACTCACAAGTTCATAAACCTCACACACATGAAACTTCCATTGAGCATTTTAGTGTCTCCCTCTTAAATATAAAGGGCAATCAAGGGTCACCAGATGTTTGAAATACTCTGTCAGGAAAGGCAAAAACTAAAACAAGCAAGCAGAAAAGGAAATTCAGAGGAAAAAGAAGCAATGTAGACAATAAAGCTTACAATTACTATCCTCAGAGATATAAGGGGAAATATTACATACTTGGAACTGGGACATATAATTATTAATGAAGAAATACTAAAATAAAAAGAGCTCTTGAAAATTGGAAACATTATAGCAAAAATAACAAACAATAGAATAGCAGTAAAAGTAAATTAAGAAAATCTCTGAAGAGAAGAGCAAAACTCCAAAAAGATGGAAAATAGAAGAAAATATGGGATTATAAAACCGGTGAGCCAATATTTGAATAACAAAAGTTCCAGAAGAGAGAAATTATTGAAGCAATAAATGAAGACGTGAGTTTCCAGATTGAGATGGTCATCAAATGCCAGAACAATGGATGGAAAACGTCCCGTGCTTACTGACATTCAAAAAATCAAGAACCAGAACAGCGCCACACTTCTCAACATCAATACTCAAAGCTAAAAACAATGGGACAATATTTTAAATTTCTTGAAGGGGCAGAAAATGATTTCCATTGAAAAATTTACATGCAGTCAAACTATTAATCAAATGTGAGGATGTAATTTTTTAACCACCTCACAGATACAAGGTCTCAAAAATATTGCCTCCCATGAACACTTATTCAAAATGCTATTAAGGGGCGGGCCGCGGTGGCTCAGCGGGCAAAGTGCTTGCCTGCTATGCCGGAGGACCTCGGTTCGATTCCCGGCCCCAGCCCATGTAACAAAAAACGGAAAAACAAAATACAATAAAACAAGAAAATGTTTAAAGATGTTTCCCTTTCTTCCTTCCTTCCTTCCTTCTCTCTGTCTTTCCTTTAAAAAAAAAAAAAAAAAAAAAAAATGCTATTAAGGGGTGCTCACCCCCAAGGCAAAGAAGTAAACCAAGAAACAGGAATCCCAGCATCCAGGAAATATAAGAAGTTGATCCAGCAGACAGTTAAAGGAAATTCCCACTTAGATATAAAAGGAAGTCCCAGGATAAAAGTGGCAGGGCAGGAGAACCAAGAAAAAAGTTCAAGCCAATACATATTTTGATATATATTGACATATTTAAAATAAAATTATAAATCTGCCAGAGCTCTCAGGGATGAATTAGTGATAGGTACATAGAAAACCAAATAACATGACAAGTCATGGCAAATATAATCTAAGGAAAACAACAAAGTTGTTCAAGAAAGGAAATATAGTCATGATACATTATATAACACAAGCTGAAACTAATATAACAATAATAAAGTAAATATTGAATAGTAATATTATCAAAAAATGATGATATAGTAATATTGGAAGAATGGGGATTTTTGTGGAGGAGATAAGAGGTAATCTTTTTACAGAGAAGGAAGTTAATACATGACAAGTAAAATTTTCAAACAGCAATATAAGCATGTTATTTAGACATATGGAATTGAAACTAAAAAAACAGCTAAAAGTAGGAAATGGTTGCCTCAGGGGATAATAAATCAGGAGAAGAGAGGAGGATTTCCTCCTCTTAAAAGCCGTATATGAGTATGTATTCTTTTAGCTAGCTACATGAAATTTAAATGTGAACTACTTATTAAATGATAGCATTGATTTAATGTTAAATTTTTAGTTATGATCACTAGTTATATAGAACAGCGTCTTTAATTCTTCAAAGACACATGAAGGAGTATTTGGAGTAAAGTATCACAATGTCTGTAATTAACTTTCAAACATTCAGCGAAAAACAAAGATTAGAGAGAGAGAGATGATTGGATAGGAAAGAAAATAAAGCAAATGTGGCAAAATGTAATTTTGTAAATCTAGATAGATAAAAGGTATATTCTAAAAGAAATCAAAGACCTAAATAAATGGAAAGCCTTCTATGTTCATGGATTGGAAGACAAATATTATTAAGATGTCAATACTACCCAACTTGATTTACAAATTCAACACAATCCCAATCAAAATTCCAAGAACTTTCTTTGCAGAATTGAAAAAGTCAATCATCAAATTTATATGAGATGATAAGGGGCCCAGAATAGTCAAAGTCATCTTGAAAAAGAACCAAGAGGACTCACACTTCCCAATCATAAACTTATTACAGAGCCACAAAAATCAAACAGACTGGTACTGGCACAAGGGCAGATGTATAGACCAATAAGAGTTCAGAAGTCCACCCTCACATCTATGACCAATTGAATTTTGATGAGGGTGCCAGATACATTCAATGGGGATAGAATAGTTTCTTCAACAAATGGTGCTGTGAAAACTTGATGTCCATATGCAAAAGAACAAAGGTGGACCCCTACCTCATGCCATATTTAAAACTTAACTCGAAATGGATCAAAGACCTAAATATAAGAACCAAAACTATAAAACTTGTAGTAGAAAACATAGGGAAGTATCTTCGGGATGTTGTGTTAGGCAATGGTTTCTTGGACTTTATACTCAAAGCACAAGCCACAAAAGAAAAAACTAGATAAGTGGGACTACATCAAAATTTAAAACTTCTGTTCCTAAAAGGATTTCATCATGAAGAAAAAAAAATACACAATGGGAGATAATATTTGGAAACCAAATATTTTCTCAAGGTTTAATATCCAGAATACATAAAGAAATTTTACAACTCAACAACGAAAAGACAAACAACCCAATTAAAAATGGGCAAAAGATTTGAATAGACATTTCTCCAAAGAAGATACACAAATGGCAAAAAAAAAAGCACATGAAAACATGTTCAATATAATAAGCCATTAGATATTGGCTATGTAAATATCCAATTTACAGAGATATTGAGAAATGTAAATCAAACCCACAATGAGATACCATTTCACATGCACTGCAATGGCTACTATCTAAAAAACAGAAAATAAAGGTTGGAGAGGATGTAGAGAAATGGAAACATTCATTCACTGTTGGCAGGTATGAAAATGTTGCAGCTGCTCTGAAAAAAAGTTTGATGGTTCCTAAAAAAGTTAAATGTAGAATTCATATATGATCTGCAATCCCACTTTTAGGTATATACCCAAAAGAATTAAAAGCAAGGATTCAAGCAGATTGGTGAACACACCTATTCCTTAACAGCATTATTCACAACTGACAAAACATGGGAGCAACCCACATATCCATCAAAAGATACACAAAATATAGTACATACATGCAATGGAATATTTATCAGCTATAAAAAGAATGAAGTTTGATACACATGACAACATGGATGAACTTGAAGACGTAATTTTCTGGCAAAATAAGCCAGACACAAAAGAACAAATATTGTATACGCTTACTGATATGAAAGAATTAGAATAAGCAAATTCGAAGAGTCAGGAACTAAAATGCAAGTTAGCAGGCTTGGAGGAGAGAATAGGGAGCTAATGTTTAATTGTGCAGAATGTCTGTTTGGGGTGATGGAAAAGTTTTGGTAGTGGAAGGTGATGGCGGTAGTACAACATTGTGAATTTAATTAACACCACTGAATCATATATTTGAATGTGGCTTAAGGGGGAAATTCTTGGTTTTATATATTTTACTAGATTAAATATTTTTAAAAGTCCATAGGATTGTACAACACAAACAGTGAGCACCAATTAAACTATGGACTATAGTTCACAGTATAATTATAATAATATTTTTTAATCAATTATAACAAAGTTACCACACTAATGCAAAATGTTAATAATAGAGGAGCATATGGGGACTTTGTATTATTTTTCTATAAACTTACAACTGCTCTATTAAAAGATATGTTAAAGAAATGTTTGTGGGAAAACTAAGTATATGTCATACTCTGATAAATATTAAAAATTCAACATACACACTTGGCCTAATGCTTGGCATATATATAAGCCAATAAATATTAGTTATTTTTTAATCATTATCATCATCATTATTTTTCACCAAGTGGTCCATTTTAACTGATAAGATTATATAAGATGCTGATAGACCACTGACTATTATACCTTAGACAATTTTTCTCTACTGTTCTACCCACCCACCCAAGACTGAAGGACTGCTGTATAGTACTGGAAACATAATACTCTTCCTTCTTACATAATGGCCCTGGGCCACACTCAGTGAAAGTTCTGTACGCATATGGTTTGAGATGGCCCAGAGGTGGCTAATGGTAGAAAGTAGAATCACAAATCTTGAAGGGAAAGTTCAAAAGGTACCCATTTGGTGGATCTGGGTAGAAGATAGGGTGGTGCCCAAACCAGACCTAGCCACCTTTTTCTTTATGGCACATTGAGCCAGAGTTAAGAGTCTACACTGATTTCCCATCCCCAGGGCCATCCCAAGTCCTAGACCTGTTGGTTTTTGCCTATTCATTTCCAAATGAGCTACAATTATACCCAATCCTAGTTCATGTTATTGTTTTCTGCCCACTTGAGAAGAACTGTTATGTCTTCCCAGAGTTTCTCCTTAACAACTTGGTGATCCATCTCCTGACAAGCTCAACAGAATTGCATATTTAGAATATTCAGTACATTCTTCCCTCTCTGTGTCACTGATAGATGTTTAAAGAAACTCACTGTAGAAAAAATATGAGGCGAATGCATCTGCATGTGTTTCTGTTCTGAGATGTTCCACGTCATTTCTAACCAGTGTTGCCTGCCTTTAGGTTGAGTCCCCATTCTCATAGTAATATATCATTCATATGTATATGTGTGTATTTGTGTGTAGATAGCTAGAGATAGATGTTGATGGTGATGATGATGGATAGATAGATAAATAGACAGGCTATATGTATGAGTGTGTGTGCGCATACACAGATATGCATACAAATATATAAGACTATAAATGTATACATATGCTTAAATGTATATAAAGTTACATACATCTTTCCAATGACTTTTTGAAAGGTCATATGAACTAGTCCTCTTTGATTGATGTATTTTTCAAAACAACCATTAAATGTACTTCCCTCAAGGAAACAGTAAAATTCTAGGATATGGCTGAAAAAAGAGAGGAATTATATAGAATGAGTGTGAAAATAATCAAGTTGGTTGACTAGAAAAGTAAGGGAATTACCTATCATTGTAAAACTGCTCAGGTCCCCTTAGCTGTAGGCACCACCACTCGCCCTTCATCACACCAGCAGCTCTAAGTACCCCGTGTCTCCAGACCCTAATGTGGTCCTTCATGGCTGTTCCTGAACAGATTAGCACTGACATCTGGATGCCTGCAGATTGGGGGTGAAGATGGTTTCCCATGAGAAGAAAAGATGACAGTGAGAACTTCCCCAACCACTTCTGGCCTCAGCCAAGGAGTAATTGCTTGTAGAATTTAAGAAAAATAAAAACAACTCCAGATATTTTACTTGACCCTTGATCACCTATTTTAAGTATGATTATTATATAATATCTGACACACAGTAGACAGCAAGCATTTGTTGAGCAAATAAAACTCAACATAGTCATATGATTCTGAAAGGTCTAGTCCTTTCCTAACGATGGTTTTATTATTCTTAAGGATATTTTTTTACCTACCAGAGAAACACATCTTTAATTCTGCAACAAAAGCCATTTTGTTGTATTGTAAAGACAATTTGATTCAGTGACCATGATTTATTTAAATTGCTTGAGGGGAACAGTAATGCCATAAAACAAAGAGCATGCAGTAAATGAGCGGTTGAGACAGTGTCCAGTCTCAACCAGCACTGGTGCACAGCTGGCACCTGAGTCCACCGAGCTGGAAGCCAGTCCACACAGCTGGCTGGCATCTCAATCTGTACAGCTGACTGGCAACCCAAATCACACAGCTGGCTGGTAATCCAGACCACACAACTGGCTGGCACTCAGATCCACACAGCTAGCTGACACCTCAATCCATACAATTGGCTGGCACCCCAGATCACACAGCTGGAAGCCAATTCACACAGCTGGAAGCCAGTCCACACATCTGGCTGGCACTTGGATCCACACAGCTGGCTAGTACCTCAATCCATGCAGCTGGCTGGCACCCTAGATCACACAGCTGGCTGGTAATCCAGACCACAAAGCTGGCTGGCACTCAGGTCCACACAGCTAGCTGACACCTCAATCCTTACAATTGACTGGCACCACAGATCACACAGCTAGAAGCCAATTCACACATCTGGAAGCCAGTCCACACATCTGGCTGGTACTTGGATCCACACAGCTGGCGAGTACCTCAGTCCATGCAGCTGGCTGGTGCACAGGTCCTCACACTAGAATCCACTCCACATAACTGATATCTCAGAATGACTACTGCACCAGCTGGAAAGTTTCCCACAGGTCCTTGCTCTTTACAATGGGCCTCTGAACACACATCAACTTCTATTCTTTTCTCACTAAACAAAATAAGCTTAAATCCCAGTGAGAGGGAATTCAGTAAAAATCTTCCTAACCAGAAGAGTTATAAGATACTTCCATAACGAACTTCTTTCCTTGAAGAGTCCCAGAAAAGAAAGGACTACAGTTAGGTTTCTCAAATGATATGAATGCCATGGTACTCAAAGGCTTCTTGGGTCTCCTTTGAACTGTGTTGAGAAGAAGGTGGGTCCCTTCAAGATGTGAGTGCTGACCCAGGTATATCAAAGTCAAAAGCAGGACCAGGGCCTAGATCAAGAAGGAGGGCCCTGTGAAGGCTGGGCTCTGACCCAGGTGAAAGCATAGTGCCCATGGTATGGAGACTCTGCATTGTACAAAAGCCCTCTAGTCAAGCCCGGGTTAAGATTGCATTGCAGGTAGATAACAACATCAAGAGAATCAAGAATGCCTGGCTCTAAAGTGCACAGTAGGTCTAGCAGAACACACAGTAGGTCCCACCAATGGCAAGAACAGTGTTCTGCTGGATGGACCATACTTTGAAGGGCACACCTATATCCATGATTGACTCCTTAGAAACCTCCCATGATCCTTAAAAAGATAACTGGAATCCAGCACCTGCTAGAAACACCTAGATGGAAAGACCCATTGAGTTCATCCCTAAGCCCAGACCAAGAATGTCCCTGAGAAAACAGCAAGGCAAGGACAGCACACTGGAGTTTAAGGTTCTTGGCTACTCATTATCTGCTACCCCTCCATCACCCTCAATTTGCTCATCTTGAAAATAAGGAAGATGAGAATTATCTCTCAGAAGCACCCTTTGCTGCTGTCTCAGTCTGGCCTATTCCAGCTAGATTCTCTTTCTAGGGCATTTGAAAGTGAGGTGGAGAGACACATAAGTTAGTCATAGATCTACTTCATGTGTCAGTCTATATCCACTGTCATCCTTCTCTGCCCTGGGACGTTGACCCCTCTCTATGGACAGCCTCCCTTGCCTTCTGGGTTCTGGGTTCCTAAAATAGAGAGTGCTAAAGTGGAAAGACTTGCAGATTTAATGGCTTGAGGCCATATTTTGGGCACAGTTGTGAAGGACTCTGTAGAAGCAGGGCCATGTAACCTCAGAGAGAGTCAAAAGGGCAGAGTAGCTGCCTAATGACTTTCCAGGACTTACAAGACATTGCTGTATATCCCACAGTTAGAGTCCATGAGTTCCCTTACAACAAACCCCTGAGGTTGAGCTAGCTTGAATGGGCTCCTGATTTAAGTGCTTGTTGACTCCTGATTGAAACATAGACCTAACTTTTCCCCTCTAGAAGGGCAGATGACTTCCATTTCTTGCAAAGACTAGAATTCTTACCAAAAAAAAAAAAAAATATATATATATATATATATATATATATATATATATATATATATATATATTTGTCTCTCCCCTTAGATTGCAAGTGCCAAGTGGTTGTCTGTGTCCACTTGTGTCTAGCCTAGCATTTGGCAGGGTAGGCCCTCGATATATAGCATTTAATGAAGTAAAGGAAGCAATCTCCAAGTGAATGCATTTGGTGGTTTCACAGGCACAAGAGAATTAAAGAGGAGATATTCAGTTAGAGAGAACTGCTGGGCATTTACTAATCGCCTGAATATACACCAGAGTTCATTTTTCTCTTCCACCCAAACTGCCTTGATTTATCAACGTTCTGAGAAGCTGTTGCCCATGGATGACCAGGAATTCCTTTCTGGGCTCCACAGGCACTAGAGGAGGAGAGGGAACTTGCCTCGCGGCACAGAGACCTAACACTTTGCTTTTGGATTTTCAAACGTAAAAAGCAACAATAAAGGGTGGAGAAAGAGACTTTGGCTGGGTAAAAAGACAAATATTCTTAGAGCTGAAAGTCCATAGAATTGAAAGGAATGTTCAAGGTGGGCAACTCCACCATCATGACTACTGGGATTGAGCCTACAGAGTCCATCTCACAGAAAGCAGGGAGTGCAGGCATGTATCAGTGATGCAGGAACCATGTACCCGGTGGATTTCCATTCCAGTCCCCTCTGGTGCTCCAGGACCTGGCCAGGGGGAGAGAAGAGAGAGAAGCAGAATACATGATATCTGACCCTAGTGGGAACCTTTCCACAGTTGGAGTGACCAGCAGTGAGAAGAGCTGCCTGGAAGGGACAACACTATCATTGGAGAAATTCAAAGAAAGGCAACATTTCCTTTGATCTAATAGGCTATAGAAAAGGCTCTAACTATAAATTTCCTAAAACATCAAGATTTTATAAATCTAAAACTGTATAATCCCAAGAGTCCATTATTTCCAAAAGTTATTCTTTATCTGTAATTTCAAATTTTTAGGATTCTAAATTCTATAATCCTTCAATTTTATGCAGCTAAAACATGTTAATCCCCAATTTTTTGTCCTAAATATATTAAGATTCCATAATTGCCAATTCTATAATCCCAAATCTTTAAATCTAGGATTCCACAATCTCAGATTTTGTACTCTTCAAATTTTGCAGTTCTAAAACTCTTTAATCTCAAAATTGCATTTAAAATCCTATAAATCACAACTTTTATAGTTCTCAAACATCTAAATTCCACAAACCTAAGGCTTTCTAACACCAAACCAACCGGGCATTCTGTTATCTCCAAATGCCCTGAATCCCAAACCCCCATCTGTGTGCTGGGCCTGTACTCTCCGTGCAGCGGCCCATGTGTTTGTGAAGGTTGAGGAGGAGCAATCACCATGGCAGGCCTTACAACTATCCAGAAAGGCACAGAGAAAGTGCTTGAGCCATGTCCATGAAGCAGCACTCTAACATGCAACCAATAGCCAGGCCATGGCTGATCACTGCAATTGCATCCCCAGAGGCTCTCCTGGCTGCCGCAGGGGTCAGGTCATGGGCAACAGCAGCAGGGAACACAACTTACAAGCAAGGTTCTCTGAAGTCTCAGATGGGGGAGCCATGGCTGGGTGGAGCTACCCCCTATCTCCCCTCCTCCATCAGAGCTCTCAGACCGATCTCTTCTTCGGGTACACTGTGTGTCTTTAGGCTGGCCCCTACTCAGAGCTGGGTGGATTCTAGGGCAAGAGGCTAGACTTACCCATCCTGACTTGCCTATCCCACAGCCCTGGGTTCTATACCCACTCTGAGCTCTTGCTCAAAGTGAGCAGCCATTCCCATGGTAACACTAGAATGGGTGGCAACATTCATTCATGCTCAGCTGAGCACCATGCTCCATGACCATAGTGGCATCTGGCCAGAGTTTGCAGAAGGTCAGCTGCCAGGGAACAGCCAGTGAATCCTGGAACAAAAGATGCAGGCATCAAGGGAAGTACTAGTAGCATCTCCTGGGATGGAAAGAGGCATCACCAATGAGGTCTCACTTCCTGGTGATATCAACCTGGAAGTTCCAGGCTTCATACCTCCAAGCCTTCGCACATTCTCTTCTATCTGCTAAGCCTCCTCCTCTGTGCAAAGTGTGTGACTTTCCCCAAATCTAGTCTTCCTTAAAACTATTCAGGCATTCCCCACGCACCTGAAGCTGAGAAAAGGTGCTCTGATTTGTGTGGCGTGCCCCCATCCAAGCACTGACCATAGAGCATTATTGGTCTGTCCTGCATGACTGAGGACCCTCCATATAGGAATTGTGTCTGGCCCCAACTCTGGGTTCCCAGCTCCCATCCCAGAACCTGGCACCCAACAGGCCGCTATAAAAATCTATTACTGAGACCTGTATCTCCAAGTCCTACCACTTTTCTTCCTTGCTTTCATTTTTCCTTCCTTTCTTCCTTCCTTCCTTCCTCCCTTCCTCCTTTACTTCTTCTCTCCATTCTCAAATAATTATTAAGAGTCACTTATGTGCGAACTGAGTTCTAAGTATTAGGAAGACAAAAGCAGATAAACCAGAGCCCCTGACCTTTGAGGAGAGACTGACTTGTTTTTAAAAAATGGAAAAAAAAATGAAAGAAAATTAGAACATGAATCATTTATTGAATACCTGCTTATGCTTGATACTGTGCCAGGTTCTTTATATATTTAAATTCACTACTTAATATTCAGAACCGCTTTATGCAAAGTATATTATCCCCATTTTTTAGGGGGGTGCATGGTCTGGGAATCGAACCTGGGTCTTCCGCATGCAAGGCGAGCATTCTACCACTGAACCACCCTTGCACTCTACCCCTATTTTTTCCCCTTCCCTGACTGTGCCACCTCAGATTCCTCATCCACAAAATGGGAATAATATGGATAAAATGAGATGGGGAATATAAAGCACTGTCCTGACACAGCAAACATTCCCTCTCCCTGTTAAGGATGTCTGAGGCCTGATTCCACCATCCCAAATGCAGTTCAGGATGATGGCTATCAGGGGCCAGTAGTGGGGGCAGAAGCGGGACCCCAGAGGCCACCAGAGAATGGCCTGGGACCTGGAGGCCCTGAGCTAGCAGAAGGGTGGGTCCAAGCTGGGTGGGACCACAAGTCAGTCTTCTATCCCCATTTTTAAGGTGAGGAAATTGAAACCCAGAGGGATTAGGCCACCATCAAAAAGCTAGGAGAAGGTGAAGCACAGGTGTGAATCTCAGTTAGGTTCCAAAGCTCATGCTCTTTCTAGAGTGGCTAGTGCTTGGTGGAGAATGCAGGGGCTGCAGGTGGAAGGAGAGAGCACATTGCCTGCATTATCAGGAAAGGCTCAAGAAGTGGACCAAGCCTCCAAGGATGGGCAGGGATTCTCTCAGTCAGCAGACAAAGGGCTCTCCAGTCAGGAGCACAGAGCACCAGTTCTGAGATACCAGGTATCCTGCTGAGTCAGGATACTGCAATCACTCAATAATTGCCGACCTGTTCAATAGTAGCCCCTCCTGTGTACCAGGAGCTCTAAATTCATTCAACAATAGCTACCAAGTGCCTCCTGAGTATCAGACTCTGTTCTGGGAGGTGGACATACAGCCATCAGACAGAAAGAATTTCCTGTCCTGGAGGAGCTTACATTCTAGTGAGTGAAAGCAGGCAGTTAAAACTAATTAAATCTATAGTGTGTTAGAAAGTGAAAAATGCTGTGCATAAAAATAAAACAGGAAGGGGAAGTAAGCAGGGAGTTCTGGAAGAATAAAAATAAGATTGTCAGGGAAGTCTTCATTAAGACAGGTATTTGAACAAAGTCTTGAAGACTTGAAAGCAAGAACCATTCAGAAATTTGGGGGAAGAGCATTCCAGACTGAGGGAATAGCAGCTGCAAAGGCACTGAGACAGGTGCATTCTGGGTGTTTGAGGTCATCAGGAATCCATTGGGCAGACTGAGTAGATGGCAACTGGTCAGAGTGGACTCTAGGGTCCACCTTATTAGAAGTCTTTCTGTGCCTCAGTCTCCTTCTCTGTACAAAGTATGTGACTTCCCCAGGTACCCCGTATCCAGGACACCCCATGCATATAGGTTTTCCACTGTCCTTTTCTCCTGGGATCTGAGTCTTCTGTCTGCAGGTGAAAAGGCAAGAGGCTACTGACTGGGAAGGGCTAGGAAGGGCAGAGAAGCACAAGGGAAGGGGCAGGACAGGCAGGGGAGTAGAAGGGTATGATGGGACTTAGAGAGAGAGAGGCAGTAGACATTTCCCCTGTTCTCCAAACAGGACTCTGGGCCAGGAGAAAGGAGGGGAGGAAGGGAAAGTGCAGAGGTCCAGTCAGCTTCCTCGGTCCTCAGGCCATCACCTTGGCTTGGCAGGGGCCTGCTGGGGAAGGAAAAGCCTGAGTGGGGGACTCATTGTCGGGGAAGGGTCTCACCTTGACAAGTTAGCCTTACTGCCCTCCTCAGGCCATGCCTCAAGCATCAAGTTGCTGGGGAATCCTCAGACGCAGCTGATCCCCAAACTCTGTACCTGTCCCCTGGGTTTCCTGAGTCCATGTCTACCCCAGATCCCTCTCCTGCCACTCACAGGGTCCATAACTTCTACAGGCCACCAACATGCTCCCCATCCTCTAGAGAACATGGCCAACAGCCAGTCCTGGAGCTGGGATTAGAGAAAGGGCTGTCATTTCCTGAGGGCTTGACTCTTAGGATGGGGCAATATCTGGCTGTTAGAATTGTCCCAAGGTTGGGGGGGGGGGGGGCAGTGGCTGATAGGTGGACAGTGTCCCATCAGGAAGTGGTCAAAGGCAGAGACAAAACAGAAATTCTGGCCTCAGCAGGAGGTCCAGTGATGGCTGTCCCTGTCTCATCTGTTTGCACAGACATTGGAAGCCTCAAGGCTTCCAAGAGGGTCTCCTGGAGTAGACTTCCCACCCCAGATATGCGTTGCTGCCCTGTAAAATCCAGGCTGATCCCATCATCTGTCCTATCCCAAACCTTGACCCTTCCCCTACATGCACAGCCTGGACTTGCACCCCCTACCAGTGCATACCTAGGACACGGCAGTGGGAGACCATCCACCAGGGTGCAGGAAATAAGGGGCTGCATTACCTGCAGATTCTTTAAACAGCAATAAAACCAAAACTGTCTCTTTTGATTATCTCCTTGTACTGACAATTCTGAACATTGTTGGTGATAAAATACTACCAAAAATTCTTTTGTTGGTAAAGTTCTAAAGATTGCTGTGGTTACTGATATGTTTTCATTTTATATAGATGATAGGCAGACAGACAGACAGATAGATGGACAGACAGATGAATATATTCACCAGACAGATGAAATACATATAATTTGAATGCATATTGCTTCAAATTAACCTGTTTTTATTATCTACCCTTTAATAAACATTATATTGTTCCTGAACATTAATTCAGAGCCCTTCCAGTTATACGGTCTGTCCGCACAGTGGGATCTCAGCTACACATGTTCATTTTGAGAAAGTTCCAACAGAGCAGGATTATTCAAGCTTGCTTCAGGCACAACTCCTGTGATACAACATATTCCTGTGTCTAAACAGAAGATTGTAAATAAACAATGGATAGCACAATGATGGTAAAGATAATCTTTAAAAAGCAAAGCAACCAAACTTGAGTTACTTCAATTGTGTCATTCTGTATGACCAGAGGGAAGTTTTATCTGCATATAAATTTTTAAAACAGTGAGAGATAATGCAAATGGGAAGGTGTCATATTTTTTGTTTGGTAAGTGTAAATTTTAGTTTACACGGAAATATTTTACTGAATTTGAATAATATCTTCAACATTGAAATCAATTATTCTTCTTTAATTGTTGCTTGTTTTAAAACTAAAGAAGGAATCAAGAAAACAGAAGTTGTAATTGCTATCATTTGTTATTACAACAGACCAATAAGTAAGTACAAGTTTCCCCCCTTTTTTCAAAACATACATTAATATAATTAACCCATCACTTTTCATTTTTGTACTGTAATATTTTGTTCTTTTGTTTTTATACTTTTTGCTGATGTGACTGTAGATGGGAAGTTCAATAAAAGAAATTTTTACTGAGTTTCTTTTCTGACCATTATCATTGATATCATTTCATAATTAGTACTGAAAATAATTTTGGATAAAGGAGAAAGATTGTTTAAAAATTGATCTGCTCCAGATGTCAAAATACTAGGCACACCATTGCCACTGCCCCCAACTTCTCCATTGGACTGGACTGCCATGCACACACACACACATACACACACTCACACTACTCCCTTTCCTCAGTAAACAGACCCCCAAGCTGCTGCTGCTTTTCCTGGGGTAAGCGAGACCCAGCTCCCTCCAGGCCCCATTCTCTCAAGCCCCACAGGTCTCAGGTAGGAAGACTTGCAGGGGAGGAGGCGTCCTCTGCCCTCCTCACCACAGTCACCATCTGTACAGGGTCGGGTAGTGTCCCCACAAAACTTACGTCTGCCCAGAACCTCAGAATGTGACTGTATTTGAAAATCGGGTCTTTGCAGATTAATTAGTAAAAGATCTTGAGATTAAATCATCCTCGATCATGATGGGCCCTAAGCCCAATGACTGGTGCCCTTCTAAGAAGAGGAGAGGACACAGAGAAACAGAGTAAAGAAAGTGATGTGGAGGCAGAGGCAGAGGAATGCAACTACAAACCAAGGAATGCAAAGTACTGCTGGGAACCACCAGAAGCTAGGAAGAGGAACAGTTCTTCTCCAGAGCCTTCAGAGGAAGCGTACCCTGCCAATACCTTGGTTTCAGACCTCTGCCCTCCAGAACTGTGAAAGAACACATTTCTGTTGCTTTCAGCTACCCAGTTTATGGTAATTTATTACAGAAGCCCTAGAAACTAAGACACCATCTCACATAGGAATAACACCTGCATGGGGACTCAGCCACTCCATCCCCTCCTCACTGCCACCACACCTGACCTCATGGTTACACCTTCACCTCCATGGAGGGCTCTGACCCTGGCTCATGAACTTCCTCTCTGGCTCAAGCTCTAGCTCAGCTTGCAGACTTCACTGTCTATATGGGCTTAATGAATTGTGTGCCTTTCTGACAACTTGATGGTTTCAAATCCAGTGAAGGTCAGCATTCTATGCATTGCATCTCAGTTAAGGCACTCCATTCACCCAAATGCTCAGGACAAAACCCATATTCTCACCTACCCCAGAAAACCAGCCCCTCAGGCCCAGTGCCACCCACCTTGGTGGTGTCTTCTTCATCACTCATTCAAAGTCTTTCAATAGCCTCCTCACTGGTCTCCCTTCTTCCACTCTTGTCCTTTTCAATCTATTGTCCACCTGGAGCAGATCTGAAATCAACACCAAGTCTAAGCAAATCTGCATAACCAACCCAATATCCATGGACAAAAATATATAAATGTTGTAAAGTCACTACAGTTTTGGGGATAGTTTATTACTCAGCACTATGATAGCTATACCTGGCAGATACAAACATCATGAAGTGATCCTAATTTACATATCAGAAAATTAAGCCTTAAACCATGGGCTTTCTATTCAAATTCTTTTGCTTTTTAACCACTCGTGATAGTTTTATGTGTTAACTTGGCTAAACTATATACCCCAGTTATTCAAGCATGAAAATGGGCCATCACAATCACTAAACTATCTTTCTTCCCACAGCAACTTGACTTTGCCTGACTACTGTGAGTTACAGACAAAATCACTTGCCCCAAAAAAGATATGTTCAAGTCCAAACATCTGGTCCTATGATTGTGATCCTTTTGGGAAACAGGATTTTTGTAGATGTTCTTAGTTAAGATGGCCAAACTGGATTAGGGTGGTTCCTAATCCAAAATGACTGCTGTCCTTATACAGAGAGGAAATTAGGATGCAAAGAGAGAGACGATCATGTGATGGAGGCAGAGATTGAGTTATGTATGCCACAAGCCAAGGAGCATGGTGGATTGCCAGCTACATCCAGAACCCTACTGGCTTCAGGGAAGTCACAGTCCTGCCAACACCTTAATTCAGAACCGTAGGCTCCAGAACTGTGAAACAACAAATTTCCGCCATGGACATCAACTCATGTGGTAGTATTTTACAGCAGCCCCGGTGTGCTAAGCTCCATTCTAGCCATCTTACACATTTGGCTGTTGCTGTAACAGGAAAGGGAGGTGCAGAGAGGTTCTAAACTCATAACAGGAAAGGGAGGTGCAGAGAGGTTCTAAAACTAGCCCAGAGTTACAGAAATGGCGGGTTGGATTTTGGACTCAGACTTTCTGACTCACAACTAAGACTATGCTACACTGTGCAATGGCCTCTTGCCTCTGGGTCAAGGCAGAAAAGAAGCTGCCATTTCCTGCTCTCTGGTTGATCACTTGCTAGCTCCTCCTTGCTAGTTGAAATGTACTATTTTTAAACATGGTTCAATATAATTGATCAGACTACAACTTTCTTTAGAGTAATCGCATCATCCTGCGACTACTGCCTCATTCCCTTGATCAGACTAGGGTGCTTTTTCATCACTCATAGTGGGACTCTACCTTCTCAAGATGCTGATTTAGTCCACCAGAAGTCAATTCTTCATAGTTTTACTCTCAGAGACTGCTTTGAATTTAGCAGCCTCATTGTCTGCCCTCCCAATGCTCCCTTCTAAAGGAAATTATTTCGCCCAAACTTTTGCTGCCCAGTTTCCATGTTCTATCTTACCTGACCCTCTGCTTGGCCTGACCATATTTAACTGGGGCAAGAAGTGAATATCTGATCGTAGAAAACCAGCCCAATGGGGTGGCCAGAAGCTATGTGACCTGGCTTTCAAAAAAATTTTAAAGCTGAATCAATATAATTCTCTTTCTTGAGAAAATGAATCAAAGAAAAAGAGGAAGAGCTTTCCAGTTATAGCTAAGGAAGAATTTGAAAGGATACTGTGCTGGTTTAAAAACATTATGTACCCCAGAAAAGTCATGTTTTAATGCTGGTTCAATCTTGTGGGAGCAGCATTTCTTTTAATCCTGATTCAATACTGTAGGTTGGAAACTTTTGATTAGATTATCTCCATGCCATGTGATGTGCTCAGTTGTGGGTGTGAACTGTGATTAGAAAGGGATGTGGCTCCACTCTTTCCAGATGTGTCTTGATTAGTTTATTGGAACCCTTTAAAAGAAGAAATATTTTGGAGAGAGCCAGAAACAACAGAAGTGATAGAAGCCACAGAGCCGACAGAAACTTCAGAGCAGAGCCGACATGTGGAGAATAGAGACATAGGTGTTTGGAGATGCTTGGAGCCCAGCAGATATTTCCATGAGATGTTAAGCAAGCCAGAACTGGAGAGAGCCAAGGAAAATCAAGAGATGAAATCCAGCCCTGGAGAAGCAAAGTGAGGAACCTCCAAAGGATCAAAGGCTAAAGGCATCAGAGACCAGAAGCAAGGGACAAGCAGATGCCAGCCACGTGATTATCAGCTGACAGACGTGTTCCAGACAGTATCAGCCTTTCTTGAATCAAGGTAACCTCTTGTTGGTGCCTTAATTTGGACACTTTCACTTCCTTAGAACTTTAAACTTATAACTTATTAAATTCCCCTTTTTAAAAGTCATTCTAGTTCTGGAATGTCGCATTCTGGCAGCTAACTAACACAGATACCTTGAGTCACAGGGGTGGCAAACTGAGAACAAATGTGAGGGGAAATTCTAAGGAAAGAGGAAGCAGACATTGGTTGTGGGCTAGGTGATTCAAATTAGTGCAAAACCTAAACAGTAAACAGTGAACTATAGTTAATAGTGCAATGAAAATAATATTCTTTCATCAATTGTCAAAAAAAAAATTAGTGCAAAACATGAGAAGGATCATTCTGAATCTCCTGCTGCTAGAAGTCTCAGAACCACCTTAGACTCAGAGGCAGGCACTGTTTCCCATCCCTGTGGAGCCCAGTCCGCCTACTCCTCCCGTTCTTGAATTTTCTTGCTAGATCTCATCTCCCCATAAAATCCTTTTTTAAAAAACCACCCCTGCTTCAAAAAAGTTGGATAAGTTCTGCATTGTATTCAACAATATTTATTAAGCACCTACTACATGTCAGACACTGTTCTAGGCTCTAGGGATGAAGTAGTGAATGAAACAGACTTTAAATAAACAAATAAAAAATGCATGCATAATTTGTCAGATGGTCATTAAGTGCTAAAACGAAAAATAAAACAGGGTAAGTAAGGGGTCAAGATACTTGAAAATCGGCGGGCCGCGGTGGCTCAGCGGGCAAAGTGCTTGCCTGCTATGCCGGAGGACCTCGGTTCGATTCCCGGCCCCAGCCCATGTAACAAAAACGGAGAAACAGAATACAATAAAACAAGAAAATGTTTAAAAATGTTTCCCTTTCTTCCTTCCTTCCTTCCTTCTATCCTTCCTTCCTTCTCTCTGTCTTTCCTTTAAAAAAAAAAAAAAAAAAAAAAAAAAAAAAAAGAAAAGATACTTGAAAATATACTTCTACTTCTGACACTGTAGCCAACGAGATGCACTGAGGGATGCTTCTCCTCAAAAACAATGATATACTCCAAAATATATAGTTAATGTATTTTTCCCAAGTTATTGGGCTCATAGGAGATAGGATAACTCTCCAAGGAGGTGGGAGAAAAAGTTCATGAATATGAGCAGTAGTTAAAGGGTGAATTGTCCAGTAGTATGTAATATAGGGACTGATTGAACTTTAAACCAGCAGCAAAGTAGGAGAGCTGATCTTGATACTTCCAGAATTAGCCATTAAAGGAGATAAAAGAATTCTAATCGACTGCATCGACAGAGTAAATATAATCTTCCTCTGGAAGAAAGAATCCTCAACTTATTCCCCCAGATTTTCCACAGATTAAGATCAAGCAAACATTAATTCATATTCAAAAATCAACAAACATACAAGGAAATAAAGCATTATAAGTAGGAACAGACAATCAACAAACAACAGATTTGATCCTTCCCCCAGAGATTTCAGACACTGTAATTGTGAAATCCAGAATACAAAATAAATTCATGTGAAATACTTAAAGAAATGCAAGGTAGAATCACAAAAATGAGCAATGATAGAAAGAAAGAAAGGAAAGGAGGGAGAGGGGGAGGGAGGGTGGGAGGGAGGGAGGGAGGAGAAAGAAAGCGAGAAGAGGATGGAGGGAGGAAAGAAGGGAAGGAGGGAGGAAGAAAGGGACAACCAGACAGATTTTTGAAAGAATGATTAGGTGAGTAGAGAGGGAAATTTTATATAGGGAGGTCAGGAAGCTTCTCTGATAAGGTAACATTTGAACAGAGACCTAAAAGATGTAAGGAAAGGGGTTGTGCAGATATCTGGAGGAAGAGTGTTCCAGGTAGAAGAAGCAGCATAGGCAAAGATCCTAAAGCAGGAGTATACTTGGTGTGCTGGATGAATAGGAGCTGAAGGTGATTTAAAGTCAACTGAGAAAAAATGTAGGCAAGTTGATGACAGAGGTGAAGGGGCCAGGCCATATGAGGCTTGTGGCTCAGAGTAAGCACTTTTATTTTATTCTGACGGAAACAGGGAGCCATGGGAGAATTTGAGCAGAGGCGTGTCATCATCTGGTTTTTGTTTTTAATAGATCTCGATAAATTTTATAAATAGAAAGTAAGGGGAAGGTGCAAAAATGGAGGCAGAAAGAACATTTAGAGGCTTTTGTCATCAAACAGACAAGAGATTGGAGTGGCTTAAAGTAGGGTCGTTGCTTTGGAAATGGTAAAAAATGAAAAATTTAGATATGTTTTGAAAATAATGACAGGTTCTCATTGTTTATTGAACATGGGGTGTGAGGAAAAGCAAAGAATCAAGAATGACTCCATGATATTTGGCTTGAATAAGTGGAAAAATAAAGTTGTCATTAACTGAGAGGAAATGAGAAGAAAGAGCAAGTTTGAATGGAAAAAATCAGGAGTTCACTGTGGAACTTATTAAAATTGAGGTGCTCATTAGATATCCTATGGAGAGGTCTATTAAGCAGGCAAACATATGAGTCTAGGGCTCAGGGGAGAAGGTCGGGCTGTGAATGTAGATTTTGGAGTCATTAGCATCCAGATACTATTGAAAACCATGTTATTGAATGGGACCACTTGGGAGTTGGGTGCAAATAGAAATGAGAAGAGGCTCTTGAGGTGGTGAGGATGATATAAATTGAGAAAAGACTGAAAAATAAAAGAGAGAAGCCAATGTAGTAGGAAGAAATGGAAGAGACATTGATGATCCAGGAGCCAAGGGAAGACGTGTTCTAGAAAAAGAGGGAACATCAGCGTCAAATCCTGCTGAGAAGTCACGCAAAATGGTTCCCACGAGTGACCACTGTATGTAACAATACACAGCTCACTGATGACCCTCATGAAAGTTGTTTCAGTGAACCAATAGGGTGAGGAGCCTGACTGGAATGAGCCCAAGAGAGAACGAGAGGAAAGGAAGTATAGACAGAGAATTAGGAAACTCAGGAAAAGGGTCACTGTGAAAGGAAGCAAGAAAGTGGCATAAGAGGAGATGTGAAGGTCGAGGTCAATTTTTGGGACTTGACTTGAGTCAAGGGTAATTATCTCCAAATCCCAAATCTCCTTGACTTGACAGACTTTGTACTGACCGCTCAACCCTGACCTCCTTGTTGGCAACTCTGGGGACAGAGGAGTGTGAATGCCAAAGCAATGGAAGGAAACCTCCTTATCTCTGATCTTGCCATTCCTAGCAGGGCTCTGAGCACTTCAGCTTTGCAGAAGTGACTTGAAAATCTAATCGTAGTAAGACTCTGTAGTTGCGTTTAAGTCAAAACAGTCCTTACCTCTCATTATCCTTTAAGATCAGGGCACAGAAAACTCTACTCAAAAGACATGTTAATAGATAAAGTGAAGAAATGGGCGTGAGGGTTGTTATCTGGGGAGATGAAGGATTTTATTATTTTGTGACTCTACTAGCAGTCCAGCATGAAGACAAAGAGGGGTTGTGCAGCAGCAAACACAATCTCAGTTGTTCCCTGAAGGACCAGCAAAGCAAAAGACCAGCCTCAAAATTTTGCAGTAAATATTTAAAGTTGGTGAAAATATCTGGTGATTTCTCTTACATAGATCCAATAAAAGAAAATAAGGAACATACACAAAAGATTGAGCACCCCTTAGGACCTGAGCTGTTCATCATCATTATGCTGGATACTCTGACATTACCTTGACATAAAATGACATTTTATCATTTAATTCCCACTTCTACCCCAAACTCTATACTAAGGATCTAATTATCATTGTTTTATAGATGTGGCTCACAAATGAAGGAATATCAATAACATTTAACATGTAATGAGAACTTACAGTATGCAGGTACTGGAGTAATGCATTGTGTTATCTCATTAATCCACACAGCAATTCTGTAGGGTAAGTACTGATATCTTCATTTCACAGATGAGGACATGGAGACACTAAGAGTCTTGCCCAAAGTCAACAGCTAGGGAGAGGCAGAGTTGGGAGCTGAACCCAGAGAGCTCTGACTCCAAAACTCATGCATTTCCCTACAGTATGTTACCTCCAGCCATTTGTCCCTGCCCAGCTCTTTACCCTCAACATCCTAACCCCAAGAGGCCTAAATCTTGATGACTGAGTATGTGGGGCTGTAGACATCAGTGCCCATGATCCCTTCTCTTATGGCCCTAAATTCCATCTCTGATGGGGCTACAGGAGAGTATGGGAGGCTGCACCACCCTTGAGGAGCTGGAGAGCACTTACCTCTTAGTCTGCCCATGCCCTGTAGTTGCCCTTGTCTTAGCTCCATCGAATCTTGTCCTAGAAGTACACAAGACCTGAGATGACTCTCTCAGGCAAGATAAGATATTCTGTTGAGTTTTCAAGAAATTACCATGTAGAATGAACTCAACTTGCCATCCAAGAACAACTCACAAGTTTGGCATCTTTTGGATAAACTACTTCACTTCCAAGGTTAGCTTCTTTATCTTAAAATGAGAATAACAGTTCACACCTCATAGATGTTCAGATGAGATTCACTAAGGCAAGATCCGTACTTAGAATACCATAGGGTCTTTAAAATCTCAGTCCCCTGCCTCTTACTCTGTCCACTTGTCGCTACAATGGGAATTGTTTTGGGTGCTTCACAAATGCATAAAATGACATAATCCAGCCTGGCAAATTTTAGGCACTCAGTAAATGTTAACTAAAATCTAATATTCTAAAACAATGGGTTTTATATCACCACCATGAAGCCTCAGCCCATGCCCAGTGAGCCAGGGTGATAGAAAGGAAAGTCCAGCCCATTTCATATGGTCCAATCCTGGCATAGGCCATTAACTTAGGTTCTGGCTGGGCTCGAAAAAGTCACTAGCTTTATGGGAAGGTCTCAGTATCTACATAGAAACCAATGTGATCTTCTTAGATGGCAAACTGAGCATGACACCCTCCTGCTTAAAAACTCTTCAATGGCTCCATACTGCCTTCAGGATAGACTTCAAAAGCTTGAAAAAATTTCCCAAGGCCTTTTGTGATCTGATCTGTCTCCATCTCCATTTCTGTCACTCTCCCATACCTTGGCTACACTCCAAACAATCTGAGTTTCTTTAAGAACCTCAAGGACTGAGTTCATTCCCTTGCCATCTAGTATATCCCAAATGCCCTCTTTCGTGACACCCTTCACAGGTACAATGGCTTGTTTCATGTCTCTCAACACCATAAGAACAGACACTCCATGAGGCAGAGGGCTGAGTTCACATCTGTCTTGCTCATTTTTAAATTCCCAGTGCCTAGCACAAAGTTGGCACATAGAAACAATTGAGCACATTACTGTAACAAGCAGGAAAAAAGTGTTATACAGGCCACCAAATGCAGGTGAATGGGAAATGTCACTTAAGATGTACAAGACAAAAGTCCTGCAGTTAATACTACCCACCCTCCTTAGAAAGTTGTTTAGCTATAATCTATTTCACTTAGCAATAATCCCAAGGATTTTATCCAATCCTCAACCTAAGACATTTAGATTATCCTTCCAAGTACATTTTTCATTTGGTCCAAGAATCTTTCATTCCAACTGCTAGGAGGATATACGAAAGAAAATACTTCCTCTTTAGGGTTACAGACACATACATTAAAACAAGGCAAGGTCCCTCATCCAACAGGCCCTGTAGGTGATACAACCTACACAGACCTGAGCACAGGAAGGGAAAAAAACTTCATGCCCTACCAATTCCTTAGTGGTTTATGATGCTGTCTTGCTTCATCCTCACAGCCTTATTCCTAGGTTCAGATAAAGAGACTGATTTAGAAAGAGTAATTTGTCTAAGGTCACAATGGACTTGAGGGTAAAATCAGGACTTGAACCCAGGTCTGCCTGACTTCCAGGTCCATTCTCTTTGTACTACACCAGTATGCCTCCTCTCAGTATATATAAATGCACTGAGGTCAACTTTGTGATGAGGGGTTCTTCAATGTGCATAAAATTTGTAAGATATTTGGAGAGAGTTTGGGTTGGGGTCAATAAGGAGGCACAGAGCACAGCACGTTAGAGCTGGGAAGGACCTCAGATTATTTCCTCTAACCTCATCATTTTACAGACAGACAAACTGAGGTTCAGAGAAGAAAAGTGACTTGCCCATGTTTATGCAGCAAACTACTGGCAAAAATCAGACTAGACCTCAGGTCAGTTGATAGCCTGGCCAAGCTCTTTCAACTACATATTCTTACCATTTTCCAAAGGATTTACATGTTATTCTAATGTCGACTTGCATAAAAATCCCCAGTGCCTTCCAGAACTTGAAATTAAAGAAAAAATTATCTATTCTGACCAGGAAAAGTTTCTGGAGGGTCTCTTCCCCAGAAACCCCCATATTTCCTGCTTCCTAATCTCATCCCTGGACAATAAAAGCTCTCTCCACACAACTGAAATGTCACAATCCACTGCATCCTTTGAACCACCCAGCAGTTGAGTGTCAGGGATGATGTTATGGATGTTAAGTCTTGATCAGTATCCTGTTTGGGGATGCAGGAGCCATTCTTTTGCTTTCTAATGGAAAGCATGGAGCATTTTCCATCCTGGCATTCAAATATTTCCCACTTCAAAGGGGCAGACCTAAGGCTGTTCACAGGGGTACTGGTGATAGGATGGAGGTGTCTTCTCCTGCAGGTCAACTTTGGAGCCAGCCCAGACTTCTCCATCTCTGGCGCAGTGCAGCACTACTGAAAACCCAAGACAGTGTACAAAAAGATATGCCTTTGGCTCAATATATAAAAGCTCTCCAGCAATAAATTTAAGCAATTCCATTTGGGGCTCTCACAATTTCCTGCACTCAGACAAACTGCTTTTTATTTCAAATGTTACTGAAGGAAATTGGCCAATTGCTTACTTCAACTGTCAATGCCATTATGCTGAAGCCTGGCAGCAGGACACAAACACTACCTGGGGATTTCTCTGAACTGGACCTTTGCAAAACCAGTCACTGGAACAGGGGTCCAGCCCAGAAGGTCTGTGGACTTTGACCTCTAGGAACTCCTCAGAGCCCCCATGAACGAGAACAGAAGTAGCTGCAGTGAGGGAGGTGCTCTGGAGAACTAGGAACAAGGAATGTAACACCCAGGTTGACCCTTTGAGTTGACAATAATATATTAAACTCCAGGGGTGAAGCAACCTCCAGCTACCCTGGTGTATTAGTTAGGGTTCTCAAGAGAAACAGAATCAACAGGAAACACTCACAAATATAAAATTCAGAAAAGTGTCTCATGTAACCTTGGTAACACAGAGTCCAAAATCCGCAGGGCAGGCTGTGAAGCCGATGATTCCATTGAAGGGTCTGAATGAACTCTACAAGAGAGACTTGCAGACTGAAGCAGTAAGTGAGCCTGTCTCTTCTGAATCCTCCTTAAAAGGCTTCCAGTGATTAGATTAAGCATCACTCATTGCAGAAGACATGCCCCTTGGCTGATTACAAATGAAATCAGCTGTGGATGCAGCTAACGTGATCATGATTTAATTCTATGAAATGTCCTCATCACAACAGTCAGGCCAGCACTTGCCCAACCAGACAAACAGGTACCACCACTTGGCCAAGTTGACACATGAACCTGACCATGACAGTCCACCCCTTGTCAACTTGGCAGCTATACATATCACCTTAAACCACACCTAATTTCTAAATAAAAAACAAGAAAACACACATTTTTTCTTTCACCTAACAATACTCAACTATTCTGCATATAACTGGAAACACATTAAATCTCTCCAGAATAGGGTACAAGTCCTTGGATAATATCATTCTTAAAGTTGATATCTTGCAACTTAAATAGTGTAACATGAACAAAAGAGCATTACAGTCCTTGTTTGTGTAACTGATCAGTGGTTGTAGTTCATATTTATCACTACCTTCTTCTACTACTCATTCCATGTTCCCTTTACCCTCAGTAAGCACTTCAGCTGGCTGTGGTTCTTTGCCTGGTGGGGTGACCCAAACCTTCATTCCTAAAGTTTTAGAGCCATTGGTGGTCCTGTCTGGATTGGGTTGTTGCAGTTTTCCACTGATTTTAATCACAGGACATGGTAGTACTAAAAGACGCCCTAGGGGATCTCCTATATTCCAAGAAAACTCTTCTTTACCTCCACTGTGTTGTTGCAGTCCTATTTCTCCCTGATAGTCAGGGTCAATGACCCCAGCCAATAATGTAATCACCTTCTTGGCTTCTTGATCTAGGGGCATGAGTAGCCCAAAGTGACCAAGTGGCAGTCTTAGATTCCAGTTCAATGGAATCATTGTTGTTTCTCCTGGTGGAAGCACTCCCCTTTTGGAACTAAAACATGTAGACCAGCATAGCTCAGGGTTTCAGGGACAGGAACCAAAAATTTTCCTAGTGGATCACTAGGGGTAATAGTGAGTGGTAACACTCCCATTTCCACCCCTTGGTTCCTGGACCCAGGGATCCTGGCTATGGGAGAAACAACACCATACAGTGGACTCTAATTCAGAGCAAATACAGCTTCCTGGAGAGCATTACCCCAGCCCTTCAAGGTATTGCCACCTAGTTGGCACCATAACTGAGTTTTCAAAAGGCCATTCCACCATTCTATCAATCCAGCTGCTTCTGGATGATGGGGAACATAGTAAGACCAGAGAATTCCATGAACATGTGCCCATTCCTGCACTTCATTTACTATGAAGTGTGTTCCTTGATCAGAAGCAATGCTGTATGGAATACCATGACAATGGATAAGTCATTCTGTAAGCCCATGGATGGTAGTTTTGGCAGGAGCATTGTGTGCAGGGAAAGCAAACCCATATCCAGAGTATGTATCTATTCCAGTTAGAACAAATCACTGCCCCTTCCATGAAGGGAGTGGTCCCTGGTTGTAATCAACCTGCCACCATGTAGCTGGCTGGTCACTTTGGGGAATGGTGCCATATTGGGGGCTGAATGTGGGTCTCTTCTGCTGGAGGATTGGGCACTCAGCAGTGGCTGTAGCCAAGTCAGCCTTGGTGACTAGAAGTCCATGTTGCTAAGCCCATGCATAACCTCCATCCCTACCACCATGATCACTTTTTTCATGAGCCCATTGGGCAATGACAAGAGTTGCTAGGGGGGAAAGGCTGACTGGTATCCACAGAATGAGTCATCTTATCCATTTGATTATTAAAACCTTCCTCCGCTGAAGTTACCCTCTGGTGCACATTCACATGGGACATAAATGTGCTCATGTTTTTAGCCCACTCAGAAAGGTCTATCCACCTACTTCTTCCCCACACCTCTTTGTCACCAATTTTCCAATTATGGTCTTTCCAAGTCCTTGATCATCCAGCCAAACCATTAGCAACAGCCCATGAGTCAATACACAAACGCACCTCTGGCCAGTTCCCCTTCCAAGCAAAATGAACAACCGGGGCACTGCTTGAAGTTCTGCCCACTGGGAGGATTTTGCCTCACCACTGTCCTTCAATAACATCCCAGAAAGGGGTTGTAGTGCTGTAGCTATCCACTTTCTGGTGGTACCTGCATATTGTGCTGAACCATCTGTAAACCAGGCCTGAGTTTTTTCTTCCTCAGTCAATTCACTATAAGGAACTCCCCAAGAGGCCATAGCTATGGTCTGGGAAAGAGAAGGTAATGTGGCAGGAGTGGAGACCAATGGCATTTGGGCCACTTCCTCATGTAACATACTTGTGTCTTCAGGACCTGCTCTGGCCCTATCTCGTATATACCATCTCCATTTTACAACAGAATGCTGCTATGCATGCCCAGCTTTATGGCTTGGTGAGTCAGACAACACCCAGCTCATGATAGGCAACTCAGGTCTCATGGTAACTTAGTCGCCCATGGTTAAGCATTCAGTCTCTACTAAGGCCCAGTAGCAGGACAAAAGCTGTTTCTCAAAAGGAGAGTAGATATTTGCAGCAGATGGTAAGGCTTTGCTCCAAAATCCTAAGGGTCTGTGTTGTAATTCTCCCATAGGGGCCTACCAAAGGCTCCAAACAGCATCTCTATCTGTCACTGACACTTCCAGAACCATTGGATCTGCTGGATCATATGGCCCAAGTGGTAGAGCAGCTTGTACAGCAGCTTAGACCTGTTGCAGAGCCTCCTCTTGTTCAGGTCCCCACCAAAAATTAACAGCTTTTCTGGTCACTCAATAAATGGGCTGGAGTAACACAACCAAACGAGGAATATGTTGTCACCAAAATCCAAAGAGACCAACTAGGCATTGTGCCTCCTTTTTGGACATAGGAGGGGCCAGATGCAGCAACTTATCTTTCACCTTAAAAGGGATATCTCAACATGCCCCACACCACTGTACACCTAGAAATTTCACTGAGGTGGAAGGCCCCTGTATTTTTGTTAGATTTATCTCTCATCCTCTGACACACAAATGCCTTACCAATAAGTCTAGAGTAATTGCTACTTCTTGCTCACTAGGTCCAATCAACATGATATCATCAATATAATGGACAAGTGTGATATCTTGTGGGAGGGAGAAATGATTAAGGTCACTGAGGACAAGATTATGACATAGGGCTGGAGAGTTGATATATCCCTGAGGTAGGATGGTGAAAGTATATTGCTGACCTTGCCAGCTGAAAGCAAACTGTTTCTGGTGGTCCTTACTAACAGCTATTGAGAAAAAAGCATTTGCCAGATCAATAGCTGCATACCAGGTACCAGGGGATATATTGATTTGCTCAATCAATGATAACACATCTGGAACAGCAGCTGCAATTGGAGTTTACACTTGGTTGAGCTTATGATAATCCACTGTCATCCTCCAAGACCCATCTGCTTTCTGCACAGGCCAAATAGGAGAGTTGAATGGGGGATGTGGTGGGAACCACTACCCCTGCATCCTACAAGTCCTCAACAGTGGCAATTATCTCTGCAATCCCTCCAGGAATTCATATTGCTTCTGATTTACTATTTTGCTAGATAGGGGCACTTCTAGTGGCTTCCACTTGGCCTTTCCCACCATAATAGCCCTCACTGCATGAGTTAGAGAGTTAATGTGGGGATTCTGACAGTTGCTCAGTATGTCTATTCCAATTATACATTCTAGAACTGGGGAAATAACTACAGAATGGGTCCAGTGTCCCACTGGACCCACTGTGAGATGGACCTGAGTTAAAACTCCATTGATCACCTGGCCTCCATAAGCCCTCACTCTGACTGGTGGACCACAGTGACATTTTGGGTCCCCTGGTTTAATGTCACTTTGAACCAGTGTCTAATAATCCCAGAAATATCTGATCATTTCCTTTTCCCCAATGCACAGTTACCCTGATAAAATGCCATTGGTCTCCTCGGGGAAGGCTTGGAGGAAGATTAACAGCATAAATTCGTGGCAGTGTAACAGGGCTCTCCCTTGAAAGGACCTGGCCTCCCCTTCATTCAAGGGGCTCTGGGTCTGTAAACTGTCTCAAGTCTAGAAATTAATTAAGTGGCTGTGACTCTGTGTTTTTGTAATTCAGGTTAGACTTCTGTTCACTTGACCTAGAACTCTTTTGTTTATATAGCTCGAACAAGAATTTAGCAGACTGCCCATCTATTTTATTTCTAGGTACCCCATGATTTACTAGCCAGTGCCACAAATCTCTGCGAGTCATATAATTTTGACTCCTTTGAGTTTGCTGTCTATTACAATAGCCAAGTCTACCCTGTTTGGCAATTAAGTGCTGCCACCTGCTTCTGCCAACTCAGGATCCTGTCATCCCCATTGTGTTTAAGGATTCCAGCTCAGTGACAGCAGTTCCTACAGTCACATCTGACCTACAGAGAAGTGCAACTACAGAGCTCTTTAGGGATGATGGTGCTAGTCTCACAAATTTATTTCTCACTGTTCTGGTAAAAGATGCATCCTCCAGACATTCCTGGGGTGTAAGAGTAGGCTTTGCATGATAAATCCACTCTAACATCCCAATCTCTCTAAGCCTCTGGATCCCCACATCTACATTACACCAGAGCAGTTCTGGCATTTCAACCTCAGGTAATGTTGGCCACTTTTTGATCCATGTTTCAACCAACCATCCAAACAAACTGTTAATACATTTTCTAACCCCTCAAGCTATAACATTGAATGCCGAATCTCTGCTTAGTGGGCCTATATCAATAAATTCAACCTGATCCATCCTTGTATTCCTCCCACCATTATCCCACACCCTTAAAATCCCTTGCTATGCATGTTCCCCTGATTTCTGTCTATATAAATTGGAAAACTCACACAGTGCTTTTGGAGTATAACGTACCTCCTCATGTGTGATACTTTGTACCTCACCTTTAGGGGCCTTTTGGGACTTGAGTCTAGTTATAGGTCTGGAAAAAATGAGGGGTGGTGGGGATGGGTCATGAAAACAATTAGAAATATCTTCCAAGCCATTTGCTTCAGGGCATTCATTTGCAGTTTCATCTGGTGAACCAGGATTAATCACTCTAGGGCTAATCTCTTCAGGAGGAGGTTGGGTAGCCAACTCCTCAAGGCAGGCTGGAGGTGGGGCAGCTATGTCCTCAGGGAAGACTATTACAGGATTATCTAGAGAAGACTCAGCATGACCTAGGGTTTCAACCTCACCCCCGAAATCATTATCAATCCATACGTCACCATCCTATTTTTCAGGGTCCCACTCCTTTCCAGTCAATGCCCTCACTTTAACAGCAGACACCATGCAACATTGAGATTTCAATCTATATTGTAAATTTGCTACTCTAACAATAAGATTCTAAGTCTGATTTTCAGAGATCTCAAGTCTACAGCTACAGGAAATAAGATTTTCTTTCAGGATACCCTTAGAAACTTCTACATCTATCAGATGACGCTTAAGCTTCTCTTTTGAAGCCCATCCCTGTCACTCCTTAATGTATCCAGTGTATCTAACAACAATCAGCCAACATCTCTATACCTCTTATTTCCACAAAACTCTGTAAAGGTGTCAAAAACATTATCCCCCAGAGTCTGGCTTCATACAAGCGAAGCTTTAGGGGAACAAAATGATGATATTTTGACTATCTCTTTTGCCAACTCACTCCATGGATTGGGAATGTCATTCTGATTATGGGAATCAGAGTCCTTAGTGCCTTTTAGTTCAGTCAGAGTAGAAAACCATTCATAAAAACCCATTTTTAAGATTATGTTTCTTATGAACCACTCCTGGTACCAAGTTGTATCAGTTAGACTTCTCTAGATAAACAGAATCAACAGGAAACACTAGCAAATATAAAATTCAGGAAAGTGTCTCACGTAACCATGGGAATGCAGAGTCCAAAATCCACAGGGCAGGCTGTGAAGCTGATGATTCTGATGGAGGGTCTGGATGAACTCCACAGGAGAGGCTCACCAGCCGAAGCAGGAAGAGAGCCTGTCTCTTCCAAATCCTCCTTAAAAGGGTTCCTGTGATTAGATAAAGCATCACTCATTGCAGAAGACACTCCCCTAGGCTGAATACAAATGGAATCAGCTGTGGATGCAGCTGGCATGATCATGATTTAATTCTATGTAATGTCCTCATCACAACAAAGAGGGCAGCACTTGCACAGCCAGACAAACAGGTACCACCACTCTGCCAACTCGACACATGAACCTGACCATGACACTTGGAATGACACCTGCAGTGCAGTGAACTGATCAGAGGAGGTAGGAGGTGGCATCAGTTTCCAAGGAGTGTGATGATAATAATAGCAGCCCCACTTATTGAGTGTTCTTTCTACACCAGGTGCTGTGCTAGGCATTTTACATGTACAACTGTCATAAATGCAAGTCCCTTGAAACTGCCTGGTACATGGTAACAAATGTTATTGTTGTTGTTGTTAAGAAAGGGCTCTCAAGCCAACCCTCACTGATTCAGAATAGACAAGTTGACCCTATGTATTCTTTTTTTTTTTTTTTTTTTTTTTTTTAAAGGAAAGACAGAGAGAAGGAAGGAAGGATAGATGGAAGGAAGGAAGGAAGAAAGGGAAACATCTTTTAAACATTTTCTTGTTTTTATTGTATTCTGTTTCTCCGTTTTTGTTACATGGGCTGGGGCCGGGAATCGAACCGAGGTCCTCCGGCATAGCAGGCAAGCACTTTGCCCGCTGAGCCACCGCGGCCCGCCCGACCCTATGTATTCTTGAATCACTCTCATGTCAGTGATGGGACCTGGCTATAGGCACCAACAATTGGTACTGTGCTCAGTTTGGGCCAGGATCAGCTTGGTCAATTCTATAATCCCTGCTTCCTGATCCCAAGAGATGATGCTTTCTGCGCACCTCTTTTCCTGGGAGCCCATGAAGGCTGACTCAGAAATGGCACATGTTCATACTCTGCACCAGCAGAGGTACTTCCCCCACCCTCACAGCAGGAAAGTTTTCACTTGACACTTTAGGAAAAAGGAAGAAGGAATTTGCTTTTTACGGTCAAGGCAGAGTTGCAGTGAGCGACTCCTGCCTCTGGCATTGCCATGACAACACGTGGAAGGTATCCCTGGCTGAAAGCCGAGGCCCAGACAGCCTCTTTGTTTGTGCTGTGAAGCTGAGTGGCTGTCTCAGGTGAATGGGTTCTGGGGAGGCTTCTCTGGGCTATGGAGAAGGGGCTAAGCAGGGACTTCATACATTAGTTCCTCTACACAGAATTGGCTTGGGGACACCAAAGGTTAGAAGCAGTTCTCTCTGTGACCAGTCCCATTTGAAGTGTACCTTATATAGACCTTCTGAGCTCCACTCTACCCCATATTCTCCCAAAGGGTACCTGCCGCTTCCTTTCTCACCAGAGCCTTTCAGCTTCCAGGTGGCTCTTGAACCAGTGATGTGACCACCCTCCCACACCAAAATTGGATTATGGCACAAGAATACACTGAACAATTATTATTTCCTGACTCTAGGACAGACGCTGAGGAAATAATGATGCAAAAAAAGAACAGGAACATCTCTCCTAGCCCAAGTTCCCTACAGAGAAACAGAGCCTGAGGCCAAAACTAACATACAAGACTCAGTCAACGTCAGGGTTCAAGGAAAGAATAGGGAAGGGTGAATGGAAAAAGAGGGTGAGCTAATTAAATCTAGCCCAATGTATTAGAGACACAGAGACATCTTTAGATATAAAATGATATGGAGGAAATTATATTAGTAGAACTCCTTTCAGGGAGAATATTCTCTGTGCTTGGAAAAGAAGACTTCAATAGGCCAATCGTGAGGTATGACTTCAAGGCAGATGCTTAAGAAATAAGAAATAGATGGTTTGCTGCCTTCTGAAGAAGCTCAGCCTGGTTAACTGCAGCACTTTTGTTTTGCTGGGTGGAGTATGCAAATTTGGGCAAGACTGAACTGCTCAGGAGAAGAGAGGAGAGACCAGGAACCTCCCAGTCTATCCTACTTCCCCTCCTTCATTCTCTCCTCTCTACCTGGTGACTCTACAACCAAGCCTGGAATACAAAGTGGCTGCAAACCAGGTGCTTGAGCCAGCTGTCCATATCACAGTGTCCTGAGGAGTGAGTTGGCCTGAGCTTAGTGTGAGCAGTCTTGTTTCAGACATTAGAGAGGACCCCATCCAGTGGCCAAGGGAGAAGGCTTTCTCTTGGGCTAAAGAGTCACCAAGGCTGAAGGAAACAACAGTGACCGGAGTTGTTGGGCTTCCCAGCAAAGTTGACTGCAGTTCCACTCCCCAAAGAGGTAATGCTGCCTTCTCAAATCCAGGCACAAGATATATAAAATAAGGACTCTCTTGCCCTTGAGGGGCTTACAATGACTTGGAATATAGCCATGCAAAAGAAAATTAGTATACACTATGATTGAGGTCTCTGGTTGCATTGTACATGGTGCTGGCAGAGCACAGGGAGGCCCGCTGTGGATGGGGTGGGTAGCATCAGGGAAAGCTTCTCGGAGGAGGTAAGGAAGATGAAAGAAGAGAGGATGAAAGAGAGTAAAGCAGTTCCAAACAGAAGGAACAGGATGAACAATGAACAAAAGCATGAAATACCATAAGATATACAAAGAATGAGTTGTTTAGAATTGCTAGATCAGAAAGTGCATTCTAGGGAGTGTAGAAGATGATTGTGCAAAGAGAGAAAAGAAAGAGCCAGATTACGAAGGGTCTTGGATACTCTATGTAACCTAGACTTTTATCTCGAAAGATCATAGAGGCCATGCAAGGTTTTTAAACTTGGTGTGACATCATCCTGTTTTAAGCCCTTTCTCTCAAATTTCTTGATACCCGTTGCCTATTTTCTTTCTACCTGCCTGTCCTGGCCATTCTTTCCCTCTGCAAGTCCTCAGGACCTACACAGGAATCTGCCTCATTGTCTTTCACTTGACTTTTAACCTAATCCCAATGGATCCATTTGTGGTTCTGGTCCTCTCACTAGACTGTAGGATCCTAAAAGATGGAACTGTGTATAATTACTTCTGTGTTTCAATTCCTTGTGCCACCTAGAAAAGGCACCCTGAAATGCAAAGCACTGCATAAATATTTACTACTGCCACTCTTATTAAGACCATTATTATGCTCAATGCTGTATGTATTATTGGGGTTCTTTAAATATTGAGCAATACCTTAGCTGTGGAAACCCCTACCTGTTACCACTGAACACTCATTGGAATTAATTAACCTGAGTGTAAGAGTTTAGGAAAAGTGAGGATGTAAATTAAAATCCTGGTCTTACCACTTATTTAATGGGAGATTCCAAATCATAAAAGTTCTATTGAAGGACAAAAACATAAAGAGGATTCTGGGAGACAGATTCCCCTGATACAAGCATGCCCCATCATTCTAGCTGGTGAACAGGATGTTTATGCATCAAAGGCAATTCCAACAGCCAACACTCAACCCCAGCCAAATGGAACAGACAGCATTCAGGCACCTTCTAGTTGAAGCAGAGTATCTTCCCCAGTTTGGTCCCTTAGAAGCCTCCAAACAATGACACTGTGGAAGTCCAAATATGAATGCTCTGAAAGTGGGATAGGACAGATCAGGCCAGAAATGTCCACATGATCAGGAGAGGCCCATAAGTCAAGGAATTTCTGTGATTTGTGTCTCCTTAAGCCTCTCAGAAACTGATCATCCGGGAAAACAAAGATAGTACAGAGGAAGTGCTAAGTCTTGAAGGTCTAGCAGGAACGAGTGTAAGTTTACAGACTAGCTATGCCTGCAGCTCCCTATCTCCATCCCAGGACAAATCCACCGCAGAGAGCTCATGGTCTCTGCAAGAAGCAAAGCACTCCCTGTCTCTGTCTCCTCCACTGTTCACCAAGGTGGACACATCTGAGCTTGCTGAACCACTGGTGGCCTGTCTTCCCTCTCCCTCCTGAGGCTGCTTAATTATCAGAATCTACGCTTACTCTGATAGAAGAAGGTGCCCATTAGACCACTAAAATAGTGTAGTGCTATGGACTAAGGGGAGGGAGATGTAGAGAGATGGAAAAGAAATGGTCATTCGGATGTCTCACGGCTGCTAGGAGAGTAGGCTCTCCTGAATCTCTTCCTACTTCTCTGCCCTCTCCAGGCCCCCTTAGTGAATACTTGCTTAATAACAAAGGGGCCTTATCAAGGCTTGATCAGGGTTGTCTATGAGCTTGATTACCGGTCACATTTAATCTTTGTGTTGTTTTTTATATTAAGGGACTCAGGAAAAGTCTAGGTTTCTCTCTAAATTTGGTGTGGCCCAATTTGATGTCTGATTCTCCTACTTTCTGTGACCTGATGAACTGACCGTTGTCAGCCCAGAGTATAGAATTGCAGTCAGTGTAAGTATAACTTCCCAAGAGTCAGAACTGCTTAGAGAAAGAATGACTGACTCCACTGGTAGTGAGTTCCCTGTCACTGGAAAGGTTCAAGCAGAGCCTGGGTAGCATCAGGTGGAAAAGTTATAGAAGAAAGCGACAAGTCCCAAAAGCGCAGGAAAGATTTCCCAGCCCTGAGTCCATGATTTTGTGCTCTCCTACAGCTCCCACACTTAGGATGGGCTCCTCCTGTCCAAGTTTTGTGTGGTCTCACTACTCAGGGGATCCATTTGTTTGGCAAAAAAAAAAAAAAAAAAAAAAAAAAACTATGCCAAATGGCAGTGAAAGTCTACTTTCTCTCTGGTTTCCTGTGCACGCTTCCTCCTTAGTGTTAGACTATACCTCACTTGTTCTTTATGCTCTAAACACAAGTAGGGTTTAATCCAATGAAGGGAATTTTATTTTTTTAAAAGGTTTACTACCCTCAAAGAAATAAATAAAGATATGTGAGTAAGCAGAAGAGGGAGGGATCCAGCCAATCTCCAGCTCTCTTCCCCAGGACTTTACTTCCTAGGAAATAACCAATGGGGATAATCCTATGCTTCCCAGAGTCTCCCTCCCCAACAGAAGAGATAGGTGCCCCTCTCCTAGGTTGAAGGTCCCTTAAGTTGTAATGAACTTCAGGAGAGGAGAGGACTGCTGTGTCTCTCCTGGTAGCAAAGACAGGCCTACTGGAGTAATAGCTTCCTGGCAAAGGAAAGCATGAGCACACTGTGGCTTCCAGCTACCCAGGCATCATCTCAAAAGAGACCCAAAAGTTATCTAGCAGGGGTTAGCAGTTAAACATACACAAATCTTAAGAGACTAGCAAGCAAAGAAGCAGGAAGACAATGTCCCACTTGAAAGCCAATCTTTGTGGGAGGAATCCCAAGGGATAGAGTGGCAATGCTCCAGGACTTACTGAAATGGACCTCAGGCAGCCATGCCTATTTTATGTGAGTCCACCCTGGCCATAAATGATTAGGCCAAAGCATCCAAACTGCATCAATCCATTCCCTCTTGAGAATTTGAACTGAGGGGCAGGGCTGGAAGTTGAGAGCTGAGCTAACAGCAGTGCCCTTGGGCTAACCAGCAGCAGTGGCATCACCTGGAAAATTGTTAGAAATGCAAATTCTTGAGCCCCACGCAAGTCCTACTGCAGAGAGACTGACTGAGCTGAGAACCTCCTCTCCCCCACCCAACCTGAAGACTGTATGCTTCAAAACAATATATTCTGCCATTTATTTTCCACTCTTGTTTATGGATGTACATGTGTGTGTGCATGTTCGTGTGTGTGTGTGTGTGTGTGTGTGTGTGTGTGTGTGTTAACGGTAAGTTCAATTCCAAAGAGCTGTTTATAAGTCCATTCATTTGTAGGAGAGAGCGAGAGTTAAGCCTGTAATCCCCAGGTACATTTCCACCAAATAGAATGAGATGGTGCGTCACATAATCGCCTTCTCTGCTCTCTTAGGTGTTCTTTTTCCAAATAGCCCTATATCTCCTACTTTGAAAATCTGTTGAGTCAGTCAAACCTCCTCCTTCAAAATCTCTGCCACAGAAGTCCTTAGGGGATATAGTACAGCACTGCAGCCTTGACACTCACTTTGACCTTGTGTAGACTTCAGTGGCCCTGAGCCTATGGAATCATTCACGTCTCACTATAAGCAGCACACCATCATCATGACCTTTAAGTTCTCAAATAGACTCCTAGGCTTCTCCTGAACCCACATGAGGCTGATGAGCACCTTCCATTGATGCTGCTCATTTCCACCTTTCTGATTTTGCCAATTGCTTCTCACTATATTTTGCTGGTTATCATCAATGACACGGGCACAATCCTTTTTATGTGTTACTGGATTTACTCTGGGTCCTTCGGCATCATGCCACTTGTCAAAAAATTTTATCTCATTTTCACTTGCAACATTCATTTTCTCACCACTTTAACTTTTTGAAATTATTATTCCACTTTGATTTCCATCATACCCATATGTCTCTTCTAGCTAACATTCTCAACACGCTCACTCACTGCTTCTACATTTATTGGTCATGATGATAGCAACGTTTGTAAAACACCTTCAGTCTAAGCACAAATGCTGCAAACATGCCCTAACAAATCAAGTGACCAGCAAGCACAACTGCTACACCATCTGTTGGTGGCAGGAAGAGTTGAAATGCATTTGCTCTGGAATAGGGGTGGACAAACTTTATTTATTTGTAAATATAGGTTTATTAGAACACAGCCACATCTATTCATTTAGGTATTGTCTATGTCTGCTTTTGAGCTTCAGGAATAGGGTTGAATAGTTACATCAGGAACCATAAGCCTCCAAAGCCTAAAGTATTTGCAATCTGTCCCTTTTCAGTAAAAGTGCCAACCCCTGTCCTAGAGCATTTATGGAAGTTAATAAACTGAAAATTTGAAAATAGTGGAATATCCAGCTTGAGTCCATGCATGACTCAGATAGATGACCATCATGAAGCTCATTTGCATAAGATCCAAGAGTCTTTTGGAAAAATTCATCCTAGGGAAAGAAGGGACCAAATTCAAAGAGCCTGACACATTCAGAAAGCTTTAATCAATGCAGCAGAAGAGAGCTTCTCATTAATGTATAGTAACTATAATTCCAACCCATCCTCAGCTAATTCTCGTGGATACATGTCTGGGTCTTGAAGGAGAAGGGACTTATCTCAATCTGCTATAGCTTCAATAATGTTGCATAACTAACAATCCCAAAGCTCAGTTGCACACAGCAATAAGCATTTATTCCTCCCTCTAGCATCTGCAGGTCAGCTGGGAAGGCTCTGCTTCAAGCTATGTGTCTGCTGTGCCTGAGTCTGTCCCCCAAGTCTCTAGATCTTCTGGAACAGTGGTCTATTCAAAGCATGTGCCTCTCACAACAATGGCAGGAGCCAAAAGGAAGCAAGTCTTTGCCATTGGCCAAAGCAAGTTACATGGCCAAGGTCAACAACAATGGGTGGGAAGCATTGATTTATGAAAAGAAAACAAATATTTGCTGAACAAAATATACGAGATGAAGGCTGGAAGTCCCGTCTCATCAACTCTGTAGAATTTGGGGATGCCTCTAGGATAGTGCGGCTCAAGCGGAGAGAGGCTTTCTCCCTTTCTCTCCACCTTCATTTCACCTACCATTCAGCTTTGGCACATTGGGCAGTGTCCCTTGAGAGACGGCAGCAACGTCCAGTTAAACAATCGTGCAATGGCAGTGATGGTGGACATGCTGGAGCTCAACGGGATGCCCAGGATTTCAGAGGGAGAGATTGAAGTGCCCCACAGAACAGCACCCACACCAAGGTCCACCACCTCCAGAGTAGCAATGGCTTCTGCAGATTCCTACCTTGCCCAGTGGTGCAGCACCATCCCCAGAGGAGACCATGATACTCAGCAAACAGCAGCATACTTATCTGGAAGCACTAGAGACATGCCCTGAGAATTCTCAGGAAGCCATGAGGGAATTTTCATAGGGAGCTAAAATAAGGACACAAGGAGGTGAAATTTGAGTCATTTCTGTTATTCGTGACCTCATCTATATTCACAGACTGGTAGTTCCTGGCGAAATTTAGATTTTGACACACACACAGCGTAGTATAAATACCATTAAAGTCCCATTTATTAAAAAGAAGCAGGAGCATTTGATTCTCATAGCATTTTCTTCCTTCCCCCACAGATTCATCAAACACAGATTCCTACTTATCCTTATCAAGATGGACCAGTGAACTGTAACTAAATCTGCACCCAGGGGCAGAGCAGCCTCAATTCTGGAATCTCTAGAGAAGTGCATTGCAATGGCTGCTTTGTGGGGAGGGCTCCTTGCTGCTCTCCATCTGTCCAGCCCCACCAGACCCTGGAGCTGGTGACTGTTAAGCAGGAAGTGCAGCCCTAATGGTGGCTAATGGCCAGCTTAAGTACTCGTTACCCGAAGGAACCCTGGCGTTGGCTCACTTACAGGTATTGAGTGGTCCCGCAACCCTGGAGCCACTCCTCCTAATGAGAAGATCGACCGAAATGGGATTGACTGAAATGGTGAATGCAAGCCCAGGAAATGGCTGGGGAGTGCTGCGGGGGCCCTCGTGAGGGCTCAGTGTGAGAACACAGACCTCCCTTTGCTGTTCACCTGTGCCTCCTATTGCACATACCACCACGGAGGGGCTGAACAATTAAGGTGCTATAATACTGCACAGCCAGCAAGGGACCAGCCTTGACCCTCACCTCCACCCCATCTCACTCATCACCTCCATGACAACACCCTGGAGCTCGTGCTTATGAAGAACTGCCCTGCATCAGAAATCCATCCTGCCCATAGTCTGCTGCCCTTTGACATTCTCTATTCCAGTAATGAAAGCAGGTATCTTCCAGGTGTCCAAGCCAAAAATGGTCATTCTAAATACTTTCCTCTACCTTGACTCCCAATACCAACTGAGTACACATCTGTTCTAGTTTGCTAGCTGCCGGAATGAAACACACCAGAGATGGACTGGCTTTTAATAAAAGGGGATTTGTTTCATTAGTTCTTCAGAGGAAAGGCAGCTAACTCTCAACTGAGATTCTTTGTTACGTGGGAAGGCACAGGGTGATCTCTACTAGCCTTTTCTCCAGGCCTCTGGGTTCCAACAACCTTCCCCAGGGTGATTCCTTTCTGCATCTTCAAAAGCCTGGGCTGAGCTGCTTGGGCTGTGCTACATTGAGCTCTCTCATTTAAGCACCAGCCAATTATATCAAACGTCATTCATTGCAGCAGGCATGCCTCCTAGCCAACTGCAGATGTAATGAGCAACAGATGAGGTTCACATACCATTGGCTCATGTCCACAGCAACAGAACTAGGCACCTTCACCTGGCCAAGTTGACGACTGAATCTAACTACCACAACATCCTATGGATTTTTCCTCTAAATGTCTCTCAAATCTGTCTCTCTCCATCTTCTTTGTCCAGCTTCTCATCATCTCTTGCCTGGTCACCTAGACCACATTAGTGATACATCTCTTCACCCACCACAGCAGGGACTTAGTTGTGTTCTCCATCATATCTCAAGTATTGAGTCTAACACAAGGTAAGTGCTCAGGAAATTCTAATTGAACAAACGAATGACTAAAAGGGTCAAAATGTATCTATGAGTAATTGTTCTCAGCTTGTCCCTGTTTTGGTTTGCTAATGCTGCCAGAATGCAAAATACCAGAAATGGATTGACTGTTACAAAAGGGAATTTACTAAGTTACAAGTTACAATTCTAAGGCCATGGATATGTCTAGATTAAGGCACCAACAAGACTTTCAGAGGAAAGGCAGCATCTGGGTTCTTCTGTCACATGGGAAGGCATGTGGTGACAGTGCCTCTCTGTCATCTGCAGTCCTTCTCCCCTGACTTCTGGTTTCAAATGGCTCTCTCAGCTCCTCTTTCCAGGGACTTTTTCTCTAAGCTTCTGTGGGTCCTCACTTGACTTCTCTAGGGCAAACTCTGGATTTCATCTCTTGGCTTAACATCTCCAAGTGTCTGGTTTAAACACTCTGCTCTCTGTATCAGCTCTCCAAATATCTGCAAATGTCTGTGTCGGCTTGCTGTGTTGGACCTCATCTCTTTCTCTCCATGTGAGCTCCTTTAAGGACTCCAGTAAACTAATTAAAACCCACCTTGAATGGGAAACGGGTCACAACTCCATGGAAATAATCTAATCAGAAGGTCATGCCCACAATTAGGTGTGTCACATCTCCATGGAAACAATCCAATAAAAAGTCCCACCCTAAACAATAGGTCTGCCCTTGCAAGATTGGATTAGGATTGAAAAAGCATGGCTTTTCTGGGTTACATAACAGTTTTCAACCAGCAATCCCGCTTCCCCATATTAGCTGTGTGCACTTGAATTAGTCACTTCTCTATTCTGAGCCTCTGTAACCCCACCTGTTAAACGAGATGATCTAATCACAAGGAGGACTGTTTTGAAGATTAAAGGAAATATTAGTATAGAAATTGTAATAGTAAAGTAATTATGTACTGCTGTTAATAATAATCTGAAAAATAATGACCTAAACCAAACTAGAGTTTTTCTTTCTCTCCCGTGAGAAAAAAACCTGAAAGAGGAAATCTGGGTCAAGACTCCTGTGATATGTTATATCTTTTCATTATGATTACCTCATGATTACAAAATGGCTGCTGTACCCCCAACATTAGCCCATGTTCCAAGTGAAAAGAAGGAGAAATACCAAGGGCAAAAGAGCAAAATAGGGGCATGCCACTACACAGTAAAGACCAGACCCTCTGTGTGTCCAGGGAGGTTTTGCATATTTCCCTCCCCCACAGAACTCTCAGATGTATCAGCACTGCTGGCCAAATCGACTTCAACTGTAGCCATCAAACATGGTTGTGCCTCTTTGTGCATGTCTCTCTTTCTGATTCCCAATACTGAGCCTAAGAGGCAATCCAGTGTTCAATCAAACACCACATACTTCCCCATGTGAAGTGTGCACCATTTAATTTTCCTCGGGCACTTAGCAAACCACAATCAGCAGCAGTGCTTTCACACCTAAGGGGGATCTTTGACAGCACAGTTCACTTGGAACATTAACCAACCCTCAAGGCTACTGTTAGGCAAAGGCTGTAGTGGAGAACGTTAGCTGTAAACAACTTGGGGTGGACACCTGCCTCACATACAGAATACGTACACACTTTCTAAACACTACCCCATCATATAAGCACACTGCATCCAGAGCCACCAGGCAGCACACCATAAGCAATTCTACACACACACTCATACACAAATGCACAAACACACATATCTTTCTTTAAATAGAATTGTGCAGTAGAAAGCACTTTGAGGTATCTACTTAGAAAGCACAAGAATCCTGTGCAGGATGTGGGGCAGGGGCTGGGCAAGGGCTGGGTTGGGGAAGGAATCTTGAAGCTAGTTATAAATGGAATGGAGGCAGGCAGATTTGTCCTAAAGATTATTTTTATGCCTCTGACAATGGCTATTGACATCTCAGAAGTTAGGAAAAGTGAACATTTTACACTACCTACTTAGTGAATTGAGTTCTGCAAAAAAGAGAGAGATAAAAGCATGGGAGAGTCATTTCCCCTCAGAGATGGACAAAGAAGGCCTCTCTATAATGAAAACAGCCCAAATGCTACAGACACCCTTATCCAGGATCTAGCTCCACTGATTCGCTGTGTCACCTTGGGCAAACTAACGCACCTCTCTGAGCTTCAGTTTCCCCATTTTATAAATATGGTTATCGAAAGAGCTCAATAAGGAAACTTACTGAAATACCTGGCACAATGCTTGTCATAGAGTAGGGCCTCATAGAGTTGTTTCTCTTTTCTTCCCCCTTCCCATGGACAGAGAGAAAGGAACATGAAATCCCTCCTCCAGGAAACACCAAGCATCAACCCCCACACTCAGCCACCAAATCCCGGCCATTCCATCAGCATAATTTTATTTCTGCTTCCTAACTTGATTCATCCTGGGATATTAGATCTGTTTTTGCCCCTGGTGTTTTGTTATCTGTCTAATTTTTTGCTCCAACCCTGGAATTTGACTTTCTGGCTGCATCTCCTCCTGTGAACTCCTTTTGCTGACTTGTTTTCCTGACTCAGGCAGGAAACATGGTCCTCCATTCTGTGTTTCTTTCTCCCTCTCTTCCTCCCTCCTTCCTTCTCTCTGTCTGTCCTTCCCTCCTTCCTCTTTTCCCCCTTCTTCCTATCTACAATAGGTATATAGAATCTACAATGTATCCAGTACAATACCAGGCATTCAGCCAAATGGGCAGTCCCAGAAAACAAGACAAATGTAGTCCCTGATCTCAAGAGCCTTTAGTCAGGTAGAAGAGACAGGCAGTGAACAGATATATAACAGCATGTTAAAATGGAAGTGTTGGTCAGAACACCAAGAGACACCAGCTCTCATATTTCAAAAGAGGTGCTAGATTATATGCAAAATTTACAAAGGAGGCTGTCAAAACCAGTTTCATATCAACTGCATATACAAGTCCAGAGTAGGATTTGAGAGACATTTTTGCAGAGAAGTTCTTGTAGTGAGCTGTGCTGTGAATTCCATCCCTGCCCAGCAGGAGGCGCGAGAAGCTGTGGAGGCACTACTACGTGTCACCAGTATTTGATATTCCTCAACTTCTGAGCCCCAGAGAGATTGCACCTCACACCACTGCTTTGAAGTTAAGCATGGCCACATCATTTGAAATGGCCAACAAAAAGTGTCCCCTCCAAGCAGAACCATTTAATTGCAGTGTTCAGCCTTCCAGCCCTCTCTTCCCTTGCTGTAACAGTTGTAGAAGTATTTTTGAGGTGTCAGAAGAGCGAAGCCACCTGTGTCGCTGAGTTAGCACTTGGAGGACAACTGCCCTGGAGGGTTGCTTGAATCCACAGTGGCTTGAGAGCCAGAAATGAACTTTTGTGGTATTAAGTCACTTTGGTAATGTGACTGTTTGCTAATTCAGCAGAACCTTGTCCAGTCTGATTACTGCATAGGTGCTGCTTCCAAACCCCAAATCAAGAGACGATGACCTTGAGAGACCACTTGGAAAACTTAATACAGGACCCTTATAGTCTCACGTGAGAAATCCAAATGTCAAAAAGCTGGTGGTTGACAGAAGCAACATAGATGCAGACATTTAGAGATGCTTGGAGTGGCAACAGAGAGCAGATGCTTAATCACAGACGTTTGGAGATGCAGAGCCCAGCAGACGTCACCATGTGCCTTCCCATGTGATTCTAAGCAAGCCAAAAGGATCCACAGAGGCTGAGAGAGCTGTTTGATACCAGAAGACATGAGAGGACACAGACACCAGCCATGTGCCTTCCACGTGACAGACTTCGGTCTTCCTTCAGAGTAGAGGTATCTTTCTCTGGATGCCTTAGTTTGGACATTTTTTATGGCCTTAGAACTATAAACCTGTAACTTAATAAATCCCTTTATAAAAGCCCAAAAAAAAGCTTGTTGAAACAAGCCTGGGGCAGTAGTTGGGAGTGACTGCACTACCAGAATTTTCCAGAGCAAAGGAGTGATGAGGGTTTCACGTGAATCTGATGTAAGTCAAGTATAAGAAAGAGCCAGGGTGGGGTCATTTTAGGTCCTGTCCAAGAGGGCAAACAGACCTCAACAAAGAGAAGTCAGAGCCACTGCTGGGTTCCTGGGAGAAGATAAACAGCCAGAATAGACATGCTTGTGTTCTAAGTCAGGGACTGCAGGTAACAGATCCCCAACGATGCAGTGGGAATCTCAGGAGTCCCACAGAAATACACATGAAAGGAAGAGTCCACTTTAAATATCTGTTGATCCTGGCTCATTACTATGGTAACAGTCAAGAGAAGACTTTCCTTCTCCTCCTACCTCTTCTATCTCTCCTTAATCCAATCTTGGAGGCATCATAAATATGGCTAGTAAAATGTGAGAGGAGAAGAAACATTAGGTGGAGAAAGGGAGAAAACTCCAACCAGACATCTCTTTTCCCCAAAAGCTCCTGGTAGGCAGTGAGTCTGCGTGGAGGAGGGAAGAAGTCTTACCTTTAAGGTAAAATTGTAGGACTGCCTATTTTAATTACTAAATGAGAAATACAGTTGACATCTAAGTATCCATAGAACTTTTTATTACCTACTAGCTACCATATACATCAAGGCCCTAAGTTGTCATCCAGAGGCAGGAGAAGAAGTGGTCACACATAATGGATTTAAACTAGGACAGTGAGAGACAAAAATAAAGTTGTTTTATGATTACATCCCATGAGTCATGTTTATTCAACTTAATGGTACAAATAAATCTGCAAATATTTCCTAAGATCAGCAAAGTCACTTAAAAGATTTGACAGGAGTGTTACAGCTAAAGAAACTATGTGTAAATTGAAATGGGAACAGGTCAGTCACAGAGGCCCGGAGCAAGAAGTTCTTAGAGAACCACTGAAATGTCCAACCTAGTCCTGAGGGTTCAGATCACAAGGGCTCATGGCCTTAACCCATCATGTTCCAGTGGCATACTTCTGTCAAATGTAAAGGTTGATTCTTTAAGGGTTCCTAGCCTCATGCCATTCAGCTTTCAAATTATGTCAGTAAATCCTATTGATCTAAATGCACATGTACCAGAAGCCCCAGAAATGGTCAATTGATTCTCAGCATCCGTTTCCACCTCCTTCTACTAGGCATTCCTATACTGAAAAGGCTGGAAAATTTTTAAATCAATATTTTCAAGACTCCTTTGATGTAAGATCTTGGGTGAGAGAGAGGCTTCACCCATTAGATGTACTCAGGTGAGATTTGGCAGGGAAAGTGAGGAAGAGGCCATCCTCTGGTTGACGAGCAAGAGAGTGGAGGCATCAGAACACCTTTGACACACGCCACCTGTTGCTGCACAGGCAATGGTGGTAACCGCAGCAGCAGACTCCTGAGCCCTGGATCACAGCTACAACATGTATTTTGACCTCAGTGATTTCAGGTTCCTGGGACCCCACAGTCCAAATTGTGCAGAATGTAGCAGCTCCCCTAGTGGTTCCCTTTAATTGGGAGTCCTTCCTGATAGCCCAGCTTAGAGCGTCTTCTCCAACCCTTCCAACAATTTTGGAAGCACGTAATTCTTTGTAATAAATAAATCTCTTTCTTCTTATGATATCTAGAGTTTCTGAGCCCTAATTGATGTACAAAGGTACCTTCTGAACATCGTTTAACTTCTCATCTAACATGGCCGTAGGAGAGATGCTATGGCCAGAAGACATGAGCAACCCTCCCCCTGAGCGGTAATGTTTCTCAATGAAGCCTGATATTGTACATCAGACTCTTATGAAGCTCGTTGGCATGAGTCAACATTCCTGAATTTAAGGAATTCTGGCTCATGAACTGTTTTAGTTTGTTAACGCTGCCAGAAATGCAATGTACCAGAAATGGGTTGGCTTTTATAAAGGAAATTAATTAAGCTACAAATTTACAGTTCTAAGGACATAAAAATGTCCAAACTAAGTCATACTGGGAATCAAGAAAGGCTAATGGGTTTGGACTACCTGTATCAGCTGGGAAGGTATGTGGCTGGCATCTATTGGTCATTTGGCTTCTGGTTTCTAACACCTTCCCCAGGGGCATTTTCTTTCTGCATCTCCAAATTTCTCAGTCTGTGTCGGCATCTCCAAACATCTCTGTCCATGTCAGCTCTGAGCTTTTTCCAAAATGGTTCCCTTTTCGAGGATTCCAGTGAGCAGATGAAGACCCACCTTGAATGAGTGGAGACACACCTGCATGGAAACAACTTAATCAAAAAGATTCTGCCCAAACAATAAGTCTGCCCCCATGAGACTGGACTAGGAAAAAGAACATGGATTTTCTGGGGTACACAACAGCCTCAAATCAGCACATGAACCAAACTGAGTTTCTAATCTATAAGGTTGGTTAGAACCCTGGACATGGATGAATTAAACAAGAAAAATGCCACCTTGTAAGGCCTTGGGGAAAACAGACCATCTGGCCTTCCCTGGTGGCCTCTAAACTTTGCCACACACCTCATCATTCCAATACGAAATCCTTGACTTCTTCCATGTCTACACATTGTCACTCCACTCCTGGTAAGAAAAGCCCATCAGGGCTCTACTGCCCTAGTAGCACATCTGGACAACTTGACTGCATTCCCCATTCCTATCTGCTTACTGCTATTGCTGCTCCCTGCCTGGTCCCTCCTGTGATGAAATCACCACACAGTGGGGTGGCCCAGCTAGCCGTTCATCAGGAAACTCTGTCAGTTTGGCTGGAAAAGCCTGATTTTTAGTCATTTCCACCCAAGCATGATATGCCCAAGAAACAAAGCAGACTCCTCAGTGGTGCTCCCCTCAACCACAGCAAGGAGTCATGCATCAAAATCAGTGGTTTACAGAAACAACTGCCATCTCAGCAATTTTCTCTTAACCTTTCATTTGCCATCTGTTCCATTTGAGCTTCCTGGACAATAGGTGTTTTTGAAGGCAGAAACTGTGTCCTATTTGTCTTCACATTCCCAGCACTTAACTCTGGACTATACAGAGAGTAGCTGTTCAGTAATGGTTTGTTGAGTGAATGAAAAAATAATGCTTACATTTCTCTGCCTCTTCTCTTGCCATCCTAACTTTGCACTTGATATGCCAGGTGCACAGATTAGCTTTCATTTCTCTCTCTCAACCTCTGCCTTCACAAATGTTTTTCTCTCTATGTCACATATACACACACACACACACGCGCACACACACACCTTCAAGTCTCCATTTATACAATCACTTTTTCTAGGAGATCCCTGACTTAGACTAGATAGTTTCTCATGTTAGACATGTCCATAGCTCCCTGTAGCACTCATCATACCCATCGTAGCACTCATCACGCCTAGCTGTAAATACTTGTCCAATTGTCTGTTGTTCCCATTATGTGGTAAGTGGCCAAAAAAGCAGTAGACCACTCACTTTGTAAATACTGTTGAATTAATGAATAAGTCTCTTTGTCAAACACATGCATTAAGAGTTAGAACTTTCTTTCATGAACTCTCAGCCAGAGTGTCCAACCACAGAGCATCGAATGGAGCCTCAACCTACAACCCTTCCCTTCTGGAAGGTACCCCACCTTGTCCCTGACTTGCACCGTGGCTGGATACTCCCAGGTTTCTGTGCTTAACTCATCCACCTGGTCTCTTTGGGATTCATGTTGGTGTTATTTTATACGTTTTGTTTACAACAGTAGTTTGCTTTTACTCTTTCTCTATTATCTTTCTCTTTTGTCATTTTAATCCTACTTTATTTCATTTTATGAAGTGTTCTCCTATTTTCTTTGTGAATATTTAAAAGGACATCTCATTGTAAGGGAGCATACCTCTAAGTGTCTGATTTGACCTAGATCCAGAACTCTAAAACATCACTCCCATCTCCTCTCATCCGTCCCCACCCGCTAGCATTACAGAGCCGTTTCCTATTTCAAAGTGAGACCTTTTGGTCCAGAGTTGGGAGAGGTCCCAGACTGTAAAGGTGAGAAGTTTCCTACCAAAAGCCACTGCTTTGATCCCAAAGGAGAGAAAAAAGGCCAGGATTCTCTGGCCCCAGAGAGTGAATAATTTCAGTTTCCAAATACAACCTATTGCCTGTGCATTCATCTGTGTTTCCCCAGAGCCAGACTCAGGAGTCTTCATGTCTAAAGTGTCAGAAAATGTCTGAAAAGTGGATAATGCATAAATGACAAATGACTGAGAGAGTAAATGGATGGATGGATGGTAGATGGATGAACTAATGAATAATGAATAAATAAAAGAAAAATGAATGAGCCAGTGAGTGAATCAATGAGTGAATAAATTAATATAAAAGATGTATTAAAAAGAGACAATAAAAGAGATGTATGGGAAGATGAATGAATGAGTGAATGAATGAATGAGTGGGAAAGTGAATAAATGGGTGAACAATTTAATGAATAGATGAATGAGTGAATGAATGAATCAACAAATAAATGAGTAAATTAATGAATGAGTTTGAGTGAGCTCTATAACTCTGGCATAAACCAGGCAGGCGCTCAAGATTAGAAAATGGAACTGGATACTAAAAATGCAATAAAGTAATTAAAAATAAAAACCTGTGGCAATACAGAATTCATTGATCAGTGTTCCACCGTCATTATTTCCCTGGACAGATCTTCAGCATGGCCTCTCAGCCCCACCTATTGATTATTACTGGGGCTGTGGACATTCTGAAAAAAGACAGAACTGAGAGACAGTGCCTGGGGATTGGAGGTTGTATGTTTGAACAAGACAGTAGTTCTTTACCCTAGCTGCACTTTAGAATCACCTGGGGTGCTTTTAAAAAATATTAATGCTTGGTCCTCAACGCACCCTCCCCCCCGCCCCACCACCAAAATTCTGACTTACCTGCATAGGAGATGAGGCAGGGGGAGTGGAGGAGGAGAGAAGGCAGCCACTGCATTGTCTGGTTTTTCAAAAATCTCCCATGGATTCTAATGTGCAGCCAGGGTTGAGAATCACTGGTTCCATAGTAAATGAAATTTTATTGTGCCTACTTGGGCATAATCATTTAGAACACTGGTGACATTCTGATGTGGCCTAATAAAAAAATTAGGCTTTCTGCAGTTTTTTTAACCAAGTAATGTATGAAGTGAGACTTTCACTCTACAAGGCTTATTTATCACCTACCTTATACACAACTTCTAGAAAGGGCAGCCCTATATACCTCGTGACTCTCCCTCCCTCACTCCACATTTTTGGCTGATTTTACAAAGGTGGACAAGATGGCTCAGTGGGGAGAGCCCTGAGGTAGAGGTCAAAAGAGGGAGAAACTCAGGAACGAAGCACAATTCGAAGAAGAAAGAAGACACGGCAAAAAGGCTCAAGGGTGTCTAAAGTACACATTTATTCGTCCTTAATTTTTCTTTTTTTACATTTTGAGCTAATCACTTAGATATGATCAATACAAAATGTCACCTCTGTCAAAATGTCTTGCTTGCATAGGTGGCAAGATGGCAAATCAGTTTTTACAATGCAAGGAAACAACAAGATCCTTAGGAAGCACCGGGCCAAAGGACACGGAGAAAATCATGAGTGAGCCAACGATTTGGAAAATGAACGCCCAGGAACTAGGGATCTGGGGATGTGCTTCTCAGCTTCAATGAAAGCACTTAAGCATTGGCCACTGGACAATTCCAACTCTGCATTTTTTGCTTCTTTCTTGTCGGGGTTGCCTTCATTTTTAGGAAAATTATTTTTTAGAAGGTCATTGTGCTATCTCTACCGTGCCAAGGAGAGATGAAAGAAAATGTTTGGAGGAAAATGAGAACAGAGAAAATGATCAGCTCTCCTAGGATGAACAATCGAGTCAAAGCATGGTCTGGGGAGTGGGAGGAAGCCTGGAGGGCAGTGAATGCCGGTAGAGGATGGGAAATTGCTCACCTCTTCCCAGGTTCTTTTTCCAAGGGGCAGAAAAGCAGATGGGGAGAAGAGGGCTTGAAATTTGAAACTTGCAGGAGGCAAATTCAGGACCATTAAAAGAAAGTGCTCTTTCACGCAGCAGGGAATAAACTTACAGAACTCATCATCCCAAGAGAACATGCAGCTGGAAATATAAACTTACAGATACATATTGGAGTATTGAGAGAAGATGGTGACATTAAGTTGACACCGAGGAGAACAATACTGTTCTTCCCTAATTTGTTTTTCAGCAACCCAGAACTAGAACAAACCCCGGACTGGAAGCACCATGGAGATGACCTAGTGTGGTGATCCACTGACCTCATGCTTGATATGGAGTTGCCAATTGCCTAGGAAACTAACTTTCTTCCCTCTCACTTCCTAACTAATGAACAGCAGGGACAGGTTCCGTCTGTGAAACACCTTCTATTTCCTAGGCACTGTTACTTTCTACCCTCATTAAATCAAGCATGCACCAAAAAGCACTTTCCGAGTACTCTGTGTATGCTCACCACTCTATGAGGTTCTATGGGTAGTGGAATTAAGACTAAGTCTTAAGGGAGCCTATGACACAGTTGGGAATGCAGATTAACTATGCACAGTTGATTAAACAATGGACAGATATAGGAAACCACTAGAAATGATTGATAAGTATAGGAAAACACTGAGCATGTGTAGATACACGGAAGACAAGGGACCAGTGGGGGCTGAGAACTTAGCACTCATGTATTTAATGGAGTTCTCACAAAGTGGTTAAGAAATAGTTACTGACTCCACAATGTCTGATTGCAAGTCCCAGCTGCTCTGTTTGTAGCTGTGGAATTTGGGGGGAGTTAGTCTCTTTGCAAAATATGGAAAATAATAATACCTTCCTCATGGGGTTGTTGAAGGATTAAATGAATCAATGCATGCAATAAACATAGTAGAGTACCTGGAGCACAAAAAGTGCTCAGAAAACATCCGGTGAGGGTCACCATGAGGGGAATGGGGCTGGAGACCAGAAGACAGGCCAAAAAACTCCCTTGGCTATCTGGCTGTGGTCAGGATAAAATGCAGATTCCGTACACAGCCTGCAAACCCAGATGCTCTGCCGCTGGCCTACTCTTACCTCTCATCTCGTGTCACCCCATTTCCCTCCACTTCTGTCCCAGAGCGTCTAGACATACTGCCCTTCTCTCCATTCCATGAACGTAACAAGGAGCACTTTTCCACCTGAGTTTTCACACACACGCGATTTCCTTCTGCCCAGGGTGTCACGCCTCCGCCTTCTTCACATGGCTGGCTCCTTCACATCCCACAAGTCTAGCTTAAATGTCATTTCCTCAGAACGGCTTTCCGTTGCCATCTGTATCCATCAGAGTCCTAGCGGGAGATAATGGTGTACTCACATTAGTATAATTCAAGGAGGTTTGTTAAAAGGACCATGAATAAAGGGATGGAGCCAGATGAGAGACCACAATGGATACAGAAGAACAACCCCTAAGGACAGAAGGACAGAGGAACAAGAGAATGCACCCAGCCAGCCCAGGGCTACCCTGCATGGAGAAAGCTAGGGGAATAAATACCATCCCGTCTCATCCCAGGAGAACCAGGTTCTCCTGGTTACCCTCACAGTTACTCCCCTTTCCTTTCATTGCAGTCAGAATGATTTATATTAATCTTATGTTTATTGAAGTTCTGTCTCTCCTAATTGTCATAAGCACTGGAACCATTCTGGCTCAGCTTACCACTGGGTACCCAGTGCCTAGCACATCATCGGGGGCCTAGTAGAAAATCAGAGATGCCTGGGACAAAGGAATGAATATATGAAGTTGCTACTCCCCAGGAAGTGATAGCCAAAGGTTCAGATTGCTTCCAAAGACATGCAGCCATCTCAATCTTGGCTCAGACAATCAGTGTGCAAAATTCCCAATAAGCAGATAGGGGTCCCCAGGAAGAAACTATGCCTGGAATGGCAGGATCTTGATTCCAGGGAACTCGCCCATTGTGCACAGAACCTAAGCCAACACCTGAGAACAAGAAACAAAAGTCAGATCCCCAGGAGAAGGCTGGCTTGTACCAGGCAGTGTGACAGGGCCTCATCTAGGATTCAAGGCCAGATGGGAACTGGGATTCTTAGGAAAAAGACTAAGACAAACTCCCTGTCATGGCAATTGACAAACCAGCCTCCTTCCATTCTCCACACCATGGCCAGTGTGATATTTCTAAATCACAAATCTGATCATGCCATTTCCCCACTGAAACACTCCCACTCACTTTCTAAATAAACAAACGTTTACTCCATGCTTATAAAGTGCAAGTCCAATCTCCTTAACACGGTTTAAAAATCCCTCATACTCTGTCTCCTGTCTTCCTCTCCAGCCTCATCTCACACTCTGACCCCAAAGCACACACACACATACACATTCACATGCACATACACTTACACACTCATGCACACACACACACTCATCTGTGCATACACAACCACACAATCGCACTCATGCACACACTCACCCACTCACATTCATATGCACACTCAGTAATATACACACACACGTACCTCCATCCAGCTTTCCCTCTTTCACCTCTTTCGCCTCTCAGTCGATTCACATACAGTTCCCTCAATTGAAACACTCTTCACTTGTAACTCCATTTCACTGTTAATTTTGCTCATTCTTTGAATCTTGTCTTTGACCTTGATTCCCTGGGGAAGTGATCCCTGACTTTCTAAGGCAGGGTAAAAAGTATCTCCTTTGGGCTGACCCAGCATCCAGTACTTCCCTCATCAGAGCACTTGTCACTCTGTATCACCTTTGCCTATATATATATCCCTGGCTTCATGAAGATGGAGCACAGTCTGTCTTGTTCCCTACAGTATACCCAATACCTAACACAGGGCCTGGCATGCAATAGGTGTTCAAAATATTGCCGAATGGTTAAATGCATAGATGCATGGATGGATGGGTGAGTGGATGGGTGATGGACGGCACACTGCAGATGTTAAGAGAAAACTTTGGTTAGGGCAGTTCAGCAGAAACTCACTAAAATTTATTGAATACTGGGACAAAGAAAAGGCAGGAAACACACGTCATTATGGGTCCATTCATGAAATCATTAGTTAGAGAAGCCAGAAGTCAGAGACTCTATTAGAACCCCTGCCCTGATCAGATTTAGCAGGTGAGGTTTTAATACCTATGAGTGAGCAGGCTCAGGGAGGACAAGGCTGGTGTTACTCAGGAAAGAGTTTTGAAGGAAGTGACTACCATAACACTAAAAGGAAGTGATACACAGGAGTGATAATGCTGTGATAATGGGGTTGCCCATTCACCTGGCCAAGTTGACAACTGAATCTCACTACCACAGTGTCTAAGACCTGCTTATTTCCATCATTGTCTTCCTCATACTACATTCTTACGTGGGAAGGCACAGGATGATCTCTGCTGATCTTCTCTCCAGGCCTCTAGGTTCCAACAACTTTCCCTGGGGTGACTTCTTTCTGCATGGTGAACTTGATGGACATAATGGGAATGTGGAGGAGAAAACCCAAACCTTCTCCTTCATTCCCTGTCTGAGTGGCCTGCACCAGCACTTACTCATGTGCACAAGCCGGAAACCTGGGACTCCTCCCTCTTCCTTACCCACCAAGCCCCATCAGCCCCTAAGTCCTATCTATTCTACCAACTAGATGTCTCTCAGATCAACCATTTTAATCCATTTGTATTATCATTTGTCCTTGAGATTATTTTGAAACAGCTTCCTATCCAATCTTCACTCTTGCCCTCTCTACTCTACCACCTATCCAGCACCTAAAATGAGCCTTCTAAACACACACTTATTGTTCATTACCCTCCACCCCATGACTACTCAGGAGGAACTCAAAATCCCTCACTTGACTTAAAAATCTTTTGGGATCTACCTCAAGGCTACTTCTCTAGAAGCATATATCCTTATAGTCTGGGCTTCAGCCACAGTAAACAGTTTATATTTGCCTCGGTGGCACCTTTCATGCCCCATCATTGAATATGGGGAGGGGGCCCCAAGTACACCGGGCATCTGATGATGCAAGTAGATGGAGCAGTAGCAAACTTCAATAACTTAGCACTTGACTCTTCATTCTTGACTCTGTATTCATTTCTTTGAACTACCATAACAAATTACCCAAAACTTGGAAGATTAAAATAATAGGAATTATTCTCTCAGTTACAGAGGCCAAAAGTCTGAATCAAGGTGTCAGCAGGGCTGAACTCCTTCTGAAGTCCCCAGGAGAGAATCCTGCCTTGCTTCTTCCAGCTCCTGGTGGATTTCGGCATTCCTTTGCTTCTTTGGCTATATAACTCCGATCTTAACCTCTGCCCTCATATGGCCATCACCAAATTGGGAATAAAGGTATTCATCTTGAGATCTTAACTTAATTTACACCTGCAAAGACCCTTTGTCCAAATAAGATCACATTCACAGCTTCCAGGGGTTAGGACATAGACATCTATTTGGGGGTGGGGGAGCAATTTGCACCACTCAATCTACTACAGGGCTAGACCTGACCAAAGAAGAGTATGTTGGGGTAACTCTTGAGCAAAAATATCCTTCTGAGAATATAAATTGCAAAGGGGAATGGCAGCATGGCTCAGACAGGTGGTAGAAAGGACAAAGGTGCCAACCGATTCATCCTTCAAAATCTATTTCAGTTTTGTATTGAAGCCAGTGGCCCTCAGCCCCAAGGAAGCCTGATGCGGACTGGAGGTGGATCACAACCTGAGACCTAGGCAGCCTCTCCTTCCTGCCTCTGGAATTGGGACCCCAAGATACATCTTACCCATCATCAGCTCTTGCTCTAAATGCTGAGACCCCATATCCTTAGGCCTATCTTATGGGTTTAATGAAAGGAACTGATAAAGAGGAAAGACAAAATACTTTGAAGTTAGCATATGGGGTTTGAATCCTAGCTTTGTCACTTCTTAGTTGCTTCAGATTCCTTTACTATAAAAGAGAATAATGATAGTTATCTCTCAGGGCTGTTAGGGTAAACGAAATATGAGCACTGTGCCTAGCACATAATGGGGGTTCAAAAAATGATAGTCTCCTCTCCACTTCAAAAGTTACCCATTCGTCTTGTCAGTGTCCAGGGAGGATGGTCCCACACCTCTCCCGTCCAACTGGCATCCAGTCTGATGGAGAGGCTTAAGAAGACAGATAATTGATGGGAACAGGGGAGTTATAATAGACTCTCCATCTAGGTAGCACTCAACAAGCTTGGGTGAAAACTCCTCCTTCTTTGTTCATTAGGACCAAGAAATGTTTCAACTCCTGCCAGCCTGCATTAAACCATGTTTCAACTCTCTGTCTTTCTTTGTTTAATAAATGGGGCCACTGGGTGAAAACCTGAACTCCCTTGGTTCCTTATCATGCTTTTCACTTTCCTCCCAGTTATTATATAGGATATTATTTCATTTCCCTAATTTACTGTTTCTGGGCAAGATGGGGGTTGACCAACTCATACTCTTGGTGTCAAAAAGTTGAGCAAAATTTATATCCTTTGGGTATGACAAAGGTGGCAAGGATCCCAAGAGCCCATGAGATACTCCTTGTGAGCAAAGAGACAGAAAGGGACCAGGAAGAACAAACATAGCCAAACTGGGGGTGAAGGTCCTTCTGATTCCCCTCACCACCACGCTATCACCCCCATTCACTGCTATGTATTGGGAGTATGGGGAGGTAGTTGACATTAGGAAAGATTGTGAGGTGTTTAGCAATGACTGTAGAATATCACCTGGAGGTGATTTCCTGCACCCTATATAAGTCTTGATGAGTATCTTCTCCCTTTAGACTTGAGGCTTTGCATTGTCTGCACCCATGTGACTGGCTCCTTGGACCCACCAGGATAATAAAAATGCCCATTATTGCAAACCAGAGGGTCATTGTCATTGTTAGCTATCCCAGCACCCCAAATGCACAATGACAGAAAGGTATCCTAGTCCGGGTGACAAAATGCACCTTTATTGAAAGAAACTCTTCTCTGAATCAGTGATTCTTGACATGGGAGATTTTGTCCCCCAGGGGATATTTGTAATGTCTGGAGACATTTTTGGTTATCCCACTGGAAGTTTCTACATAAAGAGGCCGAGGATGGTGCTAAACATCTTACAATGCACAGGACTGCGCCCCGCATCAAAGTATCTGGCTCAAAGTGTCCAGAGGCTGAGAAGTTGAGAAATCCTGGGCCAGATCCTTCACCGAGTCTGAAAAGCTTCTCAAGGTGGGACTGAACCCTCCAACAGCACAGATCATGCCCTGGCATTGCAAGTTTGTTGAGTGAGCTGGTTTTCCTATCAGCACCGGGCCCCCTCCCCTCTCCTGCTCACAGCCCCACCTCCTCAAGGACAACACCCATGTGTCTAAGATAAAGGGCTGGCACTGCAAGCCCCCATGCCAACTCACCATTTGATTGCTTTTAATTAATTCTGCTTGATTACAGCACATGGGAGTTCTCATCGGAAAGATAAGAGGGGCTCTTTATATTCTGTCTTCATTAAAAAGTTTGGATCTGGAAGCTTTTTCAAAGAGCTATGTGTCTTCTTTACTTTTGTGTCATTTTTAATTGAGGAGGGCACAGGGAGATGTGCTGAGCTATGCTGAGCAGAGACTTTGCAAAAGAAAAGCGAAATGTCTGAGATCCCTTTTGAAGGAAAAAATAGCGTTGGGGGAATCCACTGATCCAGGTGGATAGCCAGGACACAGCCAGTCTACTGTGGCTGAAGAACAGATGTGATGAGAGGAGGCCACCAGCATCTCTTTTAGTCCATCACCATTAGTGCATTAGACCAGATCTATGCAACAATATGGTTCAGATTCTCTGCAAGGTGTACAGGACTCTGGGGAATGACTGGAAGACTGTGCAATGGTGATAAGGGACAGAGGAAGATAGAACAGATCATCATCCATTATCTGTACCCATCTGTGCTGGTTTGAAGCTGTTTTGTACCCCCAGAAAAAACCATGTTCTTTTAACAGGTGCAGTCCTGTTGTGAGTGGGACCTTTTTGGTTATGTTATTTCAATTGAGATGTGATCCACAGATGGGTCTTAATCCTTTTACTGGAGTCCTTTATGAGATGATAAAAGACAGAAAAAGCCAAGACAGAGTTTAAAGAAAAGCCCTAGAGAAGCAAGCAAGGACCCACAGAATCTCACAGAGGAAGCCACTGGAATCAGAAACTGAAAGTAATGAAACCCATGAGCAAAAGACCAGCAGACTCTCACCTTCTCATGTGACAGAGATGTCCTGGATGCCAGCAGCATATCTTCAGAGCCTAGGTTTCATCCTGTTGATGCCTTAATTGGTACATTTTCAAGGCCTAAGAATTGCTCATTTTAAATTAATAAATCCTCATTGTAAAAGCCAATCCATTTCTGGTATATTGCATTTGGCAGCTTTAGCAAAATGAAACACCATCTTCTCAGGGAAGCCTTGCCTACCTTCTCCATGCAGGTTGAATCACTCATGCCTCTGTACTCCTATGGCACACAGTTCACCTCTGCACCAAAGCACCATGTTTTATTAGTTATCAATTGTCATGTAACAAACCATCCCAAAAGTTAGCAGCTGAAACAACAAGCATTTATGATCTGAATTTCTGTGCATCAGGAATCCAGGTGCAACTCAGCTCAATGCTTCTAACTCAAGGTCCCACCCGATGCTCAGTCAAGGTGTCAACTGGGGCTGCAGTCATGTCAAGGCTCAATGGGGGAACAGCCCACTTCCAACCTCACACACACGGCTGTCAGTGGAACTCAGAAGATCTACATCTTAGTCTGCCAGTGCTGCTATGATAAATATCACATACTAATTGGCTTAAACCACAGGAACTTACTATCTTACAGTTTTGGAGGCTAGAAGTCCAACAACAGATTATAGCATGGCTTGCTTTCTCCCTGAGTCTGTGGCATTCCAACAATTCTCTTTCACATAGCTATCTCTCTCTCCTTCTATCTGCTCCTTTGATTTCCGGTACCTTCTGGCTTCTACTTCCATGTACAATTTCCTTTGCTTATAAGGACTTTAGTCATATTGAATGAAGGCCCACAGTTTGGTCACACTTTTAACTGATAATGACATCTTCAAAGTTCCTGTTTACATGGTTCCTGTTCACACCCATAGGAACACAGATTAAGACTAACTAGTCTTTTTGTGGGGATATGATTCAATCCCCAACAATCTACTTCCAAGTTCATACACATCGTTGTTAGCAGACCTCAGGTCCTCACTGGCTATTGGCCAGAAACATCAATTCTTTGCCACAATGTCCTCCCCATTCAGCTCACAGTGTACCAAGTGGCTTCTCTCAGAGTGAGTGAGGGAGAGAGAGTGCCCAAGACAGAAACTAACCTAATCTCAGAAGTGACATCCCATCACTTTTGCTGCATTTGTTTATTAGAAGTGATTCACTAGGTACAACCCACATGCAAAGGGGTTGGGGGAGGGTGCAGAAGTATTTAGCTCTGAATCTCAAACATCTAGCCCAGGGTCTGCCATATGCTGGGCACTAAAGGGATGTTTGGTAGAATGAATAAAGGTGTGAATGAATGATTGCACAAATGAAAGAGATACTGACTTCTTAAACCTTTTTTATACTTGTCAAGCAAGTCATCAACAAAGAAAACATGTTTGCCTCCAAAACTCTGTGGTAAAATCAGATATTTCCAGATCATCAAAAAACACAATTAGGTTATTTAGACAGAAATTTAAAATAACAGAATGCAATCATATTTTATTCCATTTAACATGGGCATTACTCTGTGCTCACTCCTATTATGATTTAGTCTGAGTCTACTCTTAAATATTTCCTCTTTGGGGACCAATGACTGATGGTAAATAAGTAATGCTGAAAAAGCAAAGTTTTTAAAATAATTTTATGTTGCTATCTTCATGATCAGAAGTGGAGCAGTGTATCTTAACCTCGTTATTCTTCATGCCATATCAATCAGCGGGAAAGCCAGGAACTCAGGAAGCTGGATGGAACCCGAAGAGACTGGACCCTGAAGACCATGATGCCAGCTGGGAAGAGGCAAGGGCTGGAAACTGAACCCAACTAAAGCTGATTGAAATAAATCAATCCATGCCAGTGGTGCCTCCAGATCTAAAGAGGGGCTGGCAAGTACAAGGGCAGCTGCCTGAGCAAGTTCAACCACAAGATTTAGAGACAATGAGTTCTTCAACAGGTAAGCAGAGAGGACAGATGCAACGAACCTGTCAGGGAGCATGGAAGCTTAAGGTCTCAGGGCCCTGGGCTCAGAGATAGAGACAGGGATGGCCACAAGGATGGTCTGAGCCACGTAAGTCTCCAATATTAGTATGATTAGGGTATGAGGCCAGAGCACAAGTTGAGGAGGGAGGGAAATGTCAAATAAGCCCCAGATAGCATAGGATACAAAGGAGGGCTTGGTTTCAGAATGAAGCAGAAAGTTTCTGTTAATATTGAACTGAGTGCTTAAGGTACTAAATCAAAACTGGGCTTCCTTAAATTTCTCCTTCACCAAGAATGAATTAGGCCCAGAGGTTCGAGGTAGTAGAGAAGAAGATGCTGGGTTCTAAGGAGAGACCAAGGAGCCTATATCTTCTCACCTCACTTTGTTCCCCTGCGCCTCTCTTCAGTGCTCATATTCTTGGCCAACATATTGGACCACAGTCCCACTGAATACTGGGGTTCAGCAAACAGACATGTGGCAATGTGGCAATTTTATGGATGTTCTTTCTTCTTCCATGATATTAAATAAGAGGAGCCCAAAGGAAATCTTCTGGGAGAGAAAAATCCTCCCTGGTACTCTAGACCAGCTCAGCCCTAAGCATCAAGGTCATTCCCCTCTCAGTCCATCTTCTGGTTCCACTCCCAGACCTTGAAGCTTTGGGGTAATATTTACTTTCAGTGAAATGGTGAGAGCTGAGATTTGGGTCCAAGATTTAGGGTGGAAGAAAATAAAACAGATAAAAGCATTATAGATCATTGATGCCAACATAGCTAAGACGAAGGTGGCCTCTTTGTGGCCAAGACTAGCTAACTCATGAGCCACATTGGGTTTGGAGCCAGGGCCCCAGTGATAAAGCGTCCATGTGCATAGAACTTCCTAAGGTTGTCCTGGGTTCCTAGCCTAAGGCATTGCATGGTCATATCTCTATCACATGACAATTATTACTTCCAGGGGCTACTAAGACCAAACATATAGCACAGGAATCAAGCTGGGAGACAAGGAAGATGCAGAGGCAAACAAGTCACAGCAGTTTTAGATGAAGAGACATGCACAGGAAGTTTATGAAGAAGACCAGTGGTGTGGAAACCAGGATGACCATAATTTGGTGTAGATAGGGGGTGAGCCTTTTAGAAAATGGTAGAAACCACATATTGAATCCATCCTGAGGGAGGTATTTCCGAGGAGTTAATTAGGATAGATTGTTCGGTGAGGGTTGTGTATTTATTTATATTTATTTATTTATTTATTTATTTATTTATTTGACAACCCTTTATTGATGCCTGCCTGTGGGGTGGCAGGCACTGTGGGGAATACAGACATGCTGAAGGTATGGTCTCTGGCCTCAAAGGAGCTTGTAATCTGGCAGGGTAGACAGATGCCTACACCGTTAACTCAAGGGAGAGAAGGAAGAGGGGGTAGGGAGTGAACACGAAACTAATCAGCCTCCTGATTCCAATTAGAACTGTTAGGCTCAGATGCCAGGGGCCAGTTTAAAAGTCAAGCTCAGTGGCAGAATTGATAAGACAAAGCCCTCCCAGGTCTAGGGGTACAGGAGCTTCCTGGTTTAAGAAGAGCCCGAATGCAAACGGCCATGTGGTTCCAGTCTGAATCTGAGCATTCCTGATAGATACCTAAAGTGTGTCAATTTTGCTTTGTACACTGTGGCTGGGCCTCACTTTAGACAAGAGACTTTGAAGGGAAACTGAATTACTGAACTGCCTTAAAAACTGTGTATAGGATAGGCATGCAGGCATCGGGAACAAGGGGAAATGTGTTCATTCATTCATTCACAAAATAGTTCCTGAGTTAGCTAATATGTGCCAAGAACTGTGCTATATTCTGGCCCAGATAAAAATACAAGACAGAATCCTTGCCCCTAAGAAGGTCACAGTCTGAAGGGAAACAGGTAAAAAAATAAGCAAATCTCAGTTCACACATTAACTCTCCTAGGAAGCCTTCCTTGATCCTTCCAATTTTGGGTAGCTACACTTCAGGTTTTCCCTCAATAGTCTGTGCTTGCTTGTTTCATAATTATCTTCATTTACTCAGCAAGCATTTATTAAGCCAGGCATTAAGGATATAAAACCAAATGACAGCCGGATCCTGCCTTGTAGAGACTTTCAGTGCAAACTAGGAAACAAACATGCAAAGGAATAAGTGCAAAAAATCATTATTACAGCTCTCTACACCATAGACTGAGTTTCTGAAGACTGTGTTCAGTAAATATTTGCTGAATGAACAAATGGATGGGTAAATAAATATGGTATAGAAGAGTGAGTCAAACTAAGGCCCATGAATATGAACAGGCACCATTTAAGCAGGGTTTCAAAAGATAATTAGGAGGGAATTTTTGGGAAAAATGATAGAGTAGGAAAGTCCAGGACTCATTCCTCCTACAAAAACAGCTAGTGAACAGGCAGGAATTGTCTGAAACAACTGTTCTGGGGCTCCAGATGCAAGGGGAGTACTGTACATCCAGGGAGGAGTGGAACCAAGATGCTGAGAAACTGCACTAAAGAGCTGTGAGTAACTCACTATGCAGTGGCTGCTGGTGCCCAGCCTCCAATTTGGAGGTGGGCTGCCTCAGGACAGGTCGCTGGCTAATGGCTGCAGATGGAGAGATGTGGAAACCCTCTTCCCCAAGAACAGCCCGCTCCCCAACAGAAACTGTCATGGCCATAGTTTCAACCCCACCTCAACAGGGACATTGCTGGTGGACATTTAAAGACACATTGCCTCCCAAGGGTGGCAAGGAACTCTTTGCTGAAGATCACCATCTTCTGGGCAGGCCAGGAAAGTACAGCTTCAGGGAGAAGCAGATGCCATGATCACTACATATAGAAAGTCCCTAAAAATCTACCACAAAGCTACTAGAACTAATAAATGAGTTCAGCAAAGTGAGGGGTACAAGATCAACATGCAAAAATAAGTAAAGTTTCTATACACTAGTAATGAGCAATCTGAGGAGGAAATCATGAGTAAAATTCCGTTTACAATAGCAACTAAAAGGATCAAATACGTAAGAATAAATTTAACAATAAAGTGTAAAGGACTTTATTTTAGTTTGTAAGCAGCCAAACTTCAATATACCAGAAATGCAACGGCTTTTAAAAAGGAAATTTATTAAGTTGCAAGCTTACAGTTCTAAGGCAATAAAAATGTCCAAATTAAGGCATCCAGAGAAAAATACCTTAACTCCAAAGAAAGGACCAATGAAGTTCAGAGTTTCTCTCTTAGCTGGGAGGCACATGGCAATGACTGCTAGCTTTCTGTCCTCATTTTTAAGGCCTCCTGAGGGGTGGGGGCGTATTCCTTCTGCATCTCCAAAAGTTTATGGCTGTGTAGCCTCTGCTGGCTCTAATGTGTTTTCCAAAATGGTTTCCTCTTAAAGGACTCCAGTAAGCAACCCCACCTTGTATAGGCAGAGACACATCTCCATGGAAACCATCTAATCAAAAGTTACCACCTACAATTGGGTGGGTCACATCTCCACGGAAATAATCAAAGAGATCCCGTCCCGCATTATTGAATGAGGATTAAAGAACATGACTTTTCTGGGGTATACAACAGATTCAAACTGGCACAGACTTGTACGCAGAAAACTACAAAACATTGCCAAAAGAAATCAAAGACTTAAATAAATGGAAGGACATTCCGTGTTCATGGATTATGAGACTAAGTGTTGTTTTAAAATGTCAGTTCTACCCGAATTGATTTACAGATTCAATGCAATTCTAATCAAAATTCCAACAGTCTATTTTACAGAAATGGAAAAGTCAATTATCAAATTTATTTGAAAGGGTAAGGGTCCCTGAATATCCAAAAACATGTTGAAAAAGAAAAATAAATTTGAAGGACTCACTCTTCCTGACGTGAAAGCATATCACAAAGCTAGAATGGTCAAAACAGCATTTACTTGTGTAAAGATAAACATATTGACCAATGGATTAGAATTGAGAATCAGAAATGATCCTTGCATCTACAGCCAATTGATTTTTGACAAGGCTGCCAAGTCCATTCAACTGGGACAGAATAGTCTCTACAAAGAATGGTACTGGGAGAACTGGGTATCCATATGCATAAGAATGAAAGAGGACCCCTATCTCACACCTTATAAAAATTAATTCAAAATGGATCAAAAATTTAAATAAAAGAGCCAGGACCATAAAGCTCCCAAAAGAAAATGTAGGGAAGCATCTTCAAGATCTTGTGGTAGGTAATTGTTTCTTAGTGTTTATACTCAAAGCACAAGAAATGAAAGGAAAAAATAGATAAGTGGGACCTCATCAAAATTTAAAAGCTCTTGTGGAAAGGCAACCTACTCAATGGGAGAAAATATTTGGGAACCACATATCCAACAAGGGTTTAATATCCAAGATACATAAAAAAATCCTATAACTCAACAATAAAAGGAAAAACAACCCAATTTAAAATGGGCAAAAGACTTGGATAGACATTTTTCCAAAGAAGAGATACAAATGGCTGAAAAGATGCTTAACATCACCAGCTATTAGAGAAATGCAATTCAAAACCACAATGAGATATCATTTCGCACCTACTAGTATGGCCACTATTTAAAAAATAGAAAGCTACAAGTGTTGGAAAGGTTGTTGAGAAATAGGAATACTCACTCTCTGCTGGTGGGAATGTAAATCATTGTGGAAGACAATCTGGTAGTTTCTCAGGAAGCTAAATAGAAAATTGCCATGTGTTCTGGCAATCCTGCTACTAGGTATGTACCCAGAAGATCTGAAAGCAGGGACGCAAACAGGCATTTTCACACTGATGTTCATAGTGGCATTATTCACAATTGCCAAAAGATGAAAGCAACCCAAGTATAAATCAGTCAATGAATGGATAAACAAAATGTGGTATATACATACAATGGAATATTATTCAACTGTAAGAAGGAATGAAGTCCTGAAGCACAAGACAACATGGGTGAAACTTGAGGACATTATGTTGATTGAAATAAGCCAGACACAAAAGGACAATTATTGTGTAATCTCACTGATATGAACTAATTATAATAAGCAAGCTCACTGAGTTAGAATCTAGAGCATAGGTTACCAAGAGATAGAATAGGGATAGAGAATGGGGAGTTTATGCTTGATTTGCACAGAATTTCTATTTAGGTTGTTTCTAAATGTTTAGAAATGGATAGTGGTGATGATTGTACATTATTTTAAGTGTAATTAACAGCACTGAACTGTGTTTGTGAATGCGGTTGAAAGGGGAAGTTTTGGGTGATGTATGTTACTAGTGTAAGAATTTGAGAATTCGAGAGTTTTGCCACGCAAAGGAGGACTCCAAGAGACGTTCTCTCATGCAACACGCAAGGGGTTTATTTCCCACACATGTGTGGGGCTCGCTGAACACGCAGGAACAGAGAGCCCCGAGTCTGAGTTTGCAAAAGCTTTTTAAGGGGTAAGATGAGGGGGGTGGGGGTTGAGCATGGGTCACAGGTGCTGTTTTGCAAAAAAGCAGATAAGAACAGTTTTACAACAAGCATTTTTTAACACTTTTACAACAAGTAATCTTGGCGCCAGGATTGTTTATCTTCAGCCTGATGGGGCCCATAACTCTTTTCTTTTCAACTCACACCAAATGTATAGCAGTGAATATAAGATGACACAAATGTTTTTGCTGGATATTTCTGTTATTCAGAAGCTAAAATATATGTAAATAGCTAAATTAAGCAGGAAAAATAAGCTACTGCTAAGCTTTATAAAATCCTTCTTTACATAAGAAAAGTTAGCTACTGTTAAGCTTTATAAAATCCTTCTTGACCTAAGAAAAGTTAGCTACTGTTAAGCTTTATAAAATCCTTCTTTACACTAGAAGGAAAGTTAGAAAATAAAACGTGGGACTGTATAACCCAGTGAAACTGGAGGCGGACAGTGACTGTGGTTAATAGTACAAATATAAGAATGTTCTCTCATGAATTATAACAAATGTATTTCACTATTACAAGGTATTAATAATAAGATGGTGTTCTAGTTTGCTAGCTACTGGAATGCAATATACCAGAAAGGGAATGGCTTTTTTAAAAGGAGGACTTTATTAAGTTGCTAGTTTACAGTTCCAAGATTGAAAAAAAAAGTCCCAATTAAAGCAAGTCTATAAAAATATCCAAATTAAGACACCAACAAGAGGTTACTTTTCACTCAAGAAAGGTCGATGAAGTTCAGGGCTTCTCTATCAACTGGAAAAGCACATGGCGAACATGGCGACATCTTCTAACTTCCTCTCCAGGCCTCTTGCTTCATGAAGCAACCCCAGGGGCGTTCTCCTTCATATCCAAAGGTCACTGGTGGGTTGACTCTAGTTCTTTTGTCTCTGCAGCTCTCATTATTCTCAAGCTTTCTCCAAAATGCTTCCTCTTTCAAAGGATTCCAGTAAAGTAATCAAGATCCACCTGGAATGGGTGGAGTCACATCTCCCTTTATTCAAAAGTTAATACCTGCAATTGGGCAAGTCACACCTCTATGGAAATAACCTAATCAGTTTTCCAACCTACAGTATTGAATAGGGATTAAGAGAAACATTTATTCCTATAAAATTGGATTAGGATTAAGCCATGGCTTTTCCAGGGTGCATAAATCCTTTCAAACCAGCACAGGAGGCATGTGGGAAAAAATACACCTAACATAAACTATGGACAATAGTTAACAGTACTACTTTAATATTCTTTCATCAGTTGTAGCAAATATGCCACACCAATGCAAAGTGTCAACAATGGGGGGGTATATGGGACCATTGTATTATTTATTTGACTTTTATATAAACCCACAGCTTCTTTAATTAAAATAATAATATTTTTTTAAACGTTATGCAAAGTGAAAGAAACCAAATGCAAAGTACTACATATTGCATGATTCCATTTGTATAAAATGTATATATAAATAAATCTATAGAGACGGGGGAAAAAAAGGTGAATAGGTGTCAGCATGGAGAAGGAAAGGAAAAGCACTCTCAACAAGGGTATGGGTGTGGGAAAAAACTTGAGATATGGGGACCAGTGGAGACTTTGGTCTCCTAGCTTGATTTTGATCCTGCATAGGTAGGAAGGAGTCTGATCAGCAAGGGCCACCCTAAGAAATCTGCAGTGTGCTGTGAAGACCATTGCAAGCTGTGAGAGGTTTTGAAGCAGAATCAAAATGTGGTCACATTTCTCATTTTGGCTTGCTCACTTTGCCACGGTTTGAGATTGAATCTACAGAGGAGGTTACAGGGAAACAGGTAAGATATTATCTTTATTTATGTGGTAAAAATATGGACAGAAGAAGATGGTTGAAACCGAGAGATAGTTAGGAAGGATGGTGGACAAAAGTTTGGACTGGAAGATTTATTCACTTATTCAACAAATATTTATGGACCATCTACTATGCACTAAGCTATTCTAGACATGGGGAATGTAACACTGAACAAAAAAGTCAGTCTCAACCCCCATGAAACTTATATTATGGTGAGGCAAAAAGGCAATGAGCAGGCAAACAAAAATAAACATGATAAAGCTGTGTGAGCTTAGGCAAGTCACTTCGATTTCCTGTGCCTCAGTTTCCTCATCTGCAAAATTAGGACATTCATAGTACCTGCCATTGATAGTTCCTGGGTGGTTGTGAGGATTAAATGATTTAATATATATAAAGTACTTAGAATTGCACCTGGCCTTTATTTGAGCTATTACAATTAAGAAAAATAACACATGGCAATGGGTTAGAGAGAGACTTTTATGGTAGAGCTAGGGGTGATTACTTTGTCTTACATGATTAAGGAAAACTTTTCTGAGGAGCTGACTCTTGAACTGAGATCTAAAAGATGGATGAAGTTCTGGGGAAGAGTGCTCCAGATAGAAGGAAAGATCCTGAGTCTGGAATTAGATAGGGGTGTCCAAGAAATAGAGAGGAGGCCAGTGTGGCTAGAGCACAGTGGACAAAGCATAGGAGTGAGGGAATAAAATTAAAGAGGTAGGCAGAGTCCAATCATGAAGAGCTGGCAGAGCCCTGGGTTTTTATTTCAATAGCATTGGGAAGATAGTGGAGGGTCATACACAGGTGAACAATTTGCTCTGATTTCTACTTTAGAAATCTGTCTGCTCATTCTAGGTTGCAAAATATGACTACAATTTCCTCCAATCCCTGTATGCATACCCTTTGCAGTGTGTTAATGTCACTGCCTTCATCAAGAGGTGCTTATTTCTCCATCCACTTAAATCTTAGCTGACCTTATGACTTGCTCTGAGCAATAGAATTTGGTGGAAGTGATACTATGGGAGTTCCAAAGCTTGACCACAACTAAGACACCCTACAACTTTCATTCTTACCCTCTTGCCGCCTTGAAACATGGAAGCTCAGATTAGAGGATGAGACCATCTTGAACTATCCTACCTTACTGTGACTGAATGAAATGATGCCAAATGAGACTAGAAGAAAAACCACCCAACTGAGCCTGACCCACATTTCTGATTACAGAACTGTAGGAAAATAAAATGGTAATTGTTTTATACCTCTAAGATTGGGGATGATTTGTTTCACAGCAATAGATAATTGATATACCACTCTATGGAGAAAGTATTCTAGGGAGCAAGAGCAGAAGCCAGGAAACCTGTTAAAAATTATTTGTCCACAAAAAGGTGACTGTGACTTTGCTCAGAATGGATCAAATGTAGCAATGGAGATGGAAAGAAGTGGCCACAACCAAGATACAGTTTGGAGATAATTAAGAGAACTTGCTGATTAAATGCAGATGTGAGAGGAAAAGAGGACTTCAGAGAGATGCCATATTTTTTAACCTGAGAAATTATGTAAAAAAAAAAAAATGTACTAAGATATGAATAAAAAAAGGAGATGGGGAGGGAGATAAGTTCACTTTGGGTTACATGCCATTAGCATACAGTCTCAAAGTCTATTTGACGTCCAAGAGGCAGTGCTGAATTCCAAGTTGGAGATTCATGTTGGAACTCAAGGAAAAGATCTAGACTGAAGATATAAATTTTGAGTCATTTGGCTTATGGAAGGTGTTTAAAACATAGGTCTTATGAGGTCAGCTTAAGAGAGCATAAAAAGAGAAGAAAAAAGATGGTGAAGAAATCTTCGGGGTTAGGTGTTGACTAGAGGAGGAAAAGAGAGCAGAGCAGACTGAGAGGGAGCAGTGAATGATGTAGGAGGAAAACCAGGTCAACGTAGGAAAGAAAAACGTGTTTCAAGGAGAAGCAGGTCAACAGTGCTATGTGCTGCTGAGAGATTAAGATAAGAAAAAAGAAAAAAAAACATTGGATTGGGCAGCATATAAGTTGTTGTTGATGGGGACAAGAGCAGTTTCAGTGGAGTAATGAAGACAGACGCCAAATTCAAGTACATGGAGGAGAGAATGAGAGCTATGGAGGTGGAAACAGTGACTCCAAACAATTTTGAAGAGTTTTGTTGTGTAAAATAGCATAAAAAATGGAGCAACACAGGAGAAGGATGTGGAGTCAAGGGAAGGAACTTTTTTTTTTTTTTTTTACTTTTTTGTTATTCTAAAATATATCAGACATTCAAAAGAACAACTATAGCATAAATGTATAGTTTGAAGGGAGGTTTTATTTTTTTAAGATGAGCGGTACTACAGCATTTTGTATGCTAATGGGAATGATCCAGTTGAGAGGAGAAAAACTGATGACGCAGGAAACAGAGAAGATATTTACAGGAGCGAAGTCCTTGTCAAGGTGAGAAACAAAGGGATTGGGAGCCTGAGTGGAGGGGTGGGCCTCTGTTAAGAGTAGAGACACGTTTTCCATTGTAATAGGAGGTTTGTCAATTTAGTGATGGGAAGACACAGGAGTTCTTGTCTGATTGCTTCTATGTTTAAGTGAAGTATAAGGCAAGGTCAACAGTTGGCAATGAGGGAGCAGAGGAGCGGTGGTGGATGGAAGAGAGAGGCTGCAGTCTCAGAGTGGGAACAGGAACTCAGGAAGGAGGCTGTGGCATTGCTTGGCAGAGCCAAAGGTCCAACTGAGAGCTGTGGTCATGACTGCAAGGCATAACCAGTCTGCAAGCGACAAGGTTTCTCTAGCAGTGATCAGAGAGATGGATGCAGATTCAGAGAAGACCCAGGGGCAGGGTTATCCAGGATGGGGGTACTACCAGGAAAGGAGGGGTACAAGGGAATAAAGGGTATTTGTAAGGAAATGATTATGACAGATTCTGAGCAGGAGAAGGAGAAGAGTGACAACACAGAGGAAGTGAAGAGACAGAAGACGAATCCCAGGCTTGCCATGTAGCACAAGCTTCCATTTGGTAGGAAGTCCAGGTCTGGGGAAAAAAAAAGCTGAGTGGAGATGCTGATAGGTATATATCTGTGGAGACATGGGAGGGTAAGTCACTGCCTCTCCTTCACTGGCCCTCTCACCTGCCCTTGATCTCTAGCTGAGAAGGTAAAAATCAACCTGAAGCCCCATGCCCACTGCCCTGCACAGACAGCTGCATCTCTCCTCCCTCCTTCTTTAGGAACCTGTCAGGGCCTGTTTGCTGGTCTTTTCAGCTTAATACATTTTAATCAGAAAATTAATCAGGAAACACCAGTTCAGCAGATAATTGAACAATGAGGAGACACGATAATTGCTGTTTAGTCTAATTAACTTTGTTAAGTCTTTATTGGTAACATAGACTTCCTGAGTGAAAGTTATTAAACATCCTTCCCTGGAAAACGCAATTCCTATTCAAAGGAAAAGTTGTAGGTTTTGTTTCTGTATGATTATTTCTAAAAAGAAAACAAAAATGATGTTGGCCCTGCAGCAGTCCTGTGAGCAGAAAAGAGCCACTGATCTCTCTTCTGGCTCTGCCCAGCTTCCTTCTTCCTGGAATTGTAAGCATTCCCAGCTCCAAAGGGCAGGTCTTGGTGTCTCAGTCCTTATTAAAAACCACTAATATAGGCTAGACCTCTCTCCAAACCACGTGGATTTGCAGCCTGTTAGTTCCATTCTCCTTTGGATAGATACTAGGGAATTGTCTTGAATAACGCCATCCCAGAGTCATGGGGAGAATATCAAATCCCCTCTGGGGACAGGGACCACTGAGGCAAATCATCAGTGAATTGAGCTGGCACACATTACCCATCAACAGTCACCGGGCAGCAAGTTGTGTAAAAGCAGGCTGTTGACCTGAATTACCCTACAAACAGTGGTCCTTGATCCATGCAGATCATTTGCGAAGGAGATGGTGCCTTCCAGGGCTCCGAAAGTGTGCACAGTGTTTGGTTCATGCACTAAATATTTTTCTCCTTGGAGTCTCTTCTTGCTCTTTTCTCTGTAATCATTTCTTATTTAGGTCCTCTCATAGGGGACTTGTTTCTAATCTCCAACCTTGCTACATACAGCCTGTTCCTGCCCTGAGAGCTGCTCCAATTTCCCCGATGGAGAATGTCCCTGCTAGCTGTACCAGTAGCCATGGACAGGTATCCAGCTTATGGATGCTTACGGGATTTTATTGAATGGCCCATCATGAGGACTCAAAAATAGATATTGCCTGCCAAGCTCAAACTGGACATTCAGAATAGGCTTGGGTAAGAAATAGTGCAACTTTTCACCATCTCCTTCAATTTCAACCCCCATCACCACCATAACAATGACTAACAAGAAGTCTACCTGATATTATAACCATTGTTTCTATTTCAGAAATGCTCTGGGGGAGGGTTTCCCCTCCCCTCTTCCTCCCCATGAACTCTTGGCACCTGTGACCTTCAGCACCTGTTCATATATACTAAAGGATTTGGGTTTTTCTGGACAGTCTGTCACAAATGGTGTTATTTTAGAACTCTCTGTCATGCCCAATGTCAATAGGCCAAATAGATATTAAATTTACACAGATCCTATGTGTCATCCGGGGGAAAGGTGAAATATTCCAAGACAAAAGGAAGTGCACAGATCATTACCAAGTGATTTTGTTTAAAAGGCAAAGAAATGGATGGTGGCAGGTGGCTGTTTTGGCTTAGTAAAGGAGAACATGCCATTACTGCTAGTTTTTTCCCATCCTCCAGGTTTTTCCAAGAATCTCCCAAGGTATCATCTCCAGTGCTCCAGAATGGGCCCCACTGATGCCCTCACCTGGGACTTGGCTTCCCTTATGAAATATGAGCCACCCCCACTCCAACACACCCTGTTGCCTACAATACTGCTGAGAACAAACTGGAATTTTTAGCGAGACTTTTCTGAATGTCTAGGACTCAAGAAAGTGAAGTATGATGGAAAGTATAAAAAGCTGCTACCAGATGTGGCCATTCTAGGAACTCCCAGGCTCAAACTTGACCTCAAAACCTCTTACTGGACTGGTTCCCTGCCTAGCTGATGACTGACCTTCTCTCACCCTAGCCCAAATCTGCCTCCCAAGCCCTCAAATCCTGTTCCAAAATGTCTAACAGTGGGGAATCCCCACCCACAGAGGTAAGCCTGGCCTCAGGATCCCAACAAGACAATCATGCAAGAATCCCATGGCACATTTCCAAAAGTCTGGGTCTCCAGCAGTGCAACCAGGCTGTGCTGGCTGAATCCAGTCCAGGCCTTTTTCACACTCCTTCCCCAACTATAAAGGGAGGATCAGGCACTGCATTCCTTCTGAGTTTTCAGTTCCATGTTTCCTTCCAACAATTGCTCACAGAAAAAAATCTCTCCAACTTTATACAAATGCGACAATTTACAGGCACAGGGCAGCCTGGATCCAGAATTAGAAAGGAAACATTTCTCTAAAGGAGACATAATATGCAGAGGCATGGCTCTGCTCAAATACACTCCTGATTTACATTTCTAAGCACTACACCTAATGTCTCAGTCTGAAGCAATTGCATTTAGGTCTTCTCCAAGAACCAGGGAGAGTACTTGCTTTTCATTTACATAACTACAAGGGCCCACTCAAGAGGTTCTCCCAAGAACAAAGGGATACTCTGCCCTAAAGGTAAATTTCAGTTTACACCCATAAAGACAGAAACTGCACATAATTTTTTAAATAACAATTTTTCAGCTTCAAAATTGTAAGGTCTTAGTCCCTACCAGGCACCCCTTTACATAAGAAGTGGAGGAAGGCTGATGGATTTGAGGGCAGGGTTGACGTCGTATTATCTCCCCAGCTTCCCTCAATGCCCAGCTCTAGATTCTCTGCACAACATAGCAGGTTCTCAATATTGAATAGAATGGATTGGACTGGGGCAGATGTGAAATCCATGTCTGAGGCAGCCTGGAAATAAAAACAGACAGGGACCACACACCTATCCAAGTAGCCAAGGGAATCAGGCAGGATTAGAAAGGCTGAGTTCCTTTATCTAAGATGTTAGTTCTAGTGAACAGGGCTATGAACAAGAACTTTTGCCCCAATTACATCCCCAGCTGAGAGGACATCCTCCAGGTCCTTGGAATTTGACATAGCTGGTGTAATAGTAATAGTAGTAGTGGCCAATGCAGCACTGTATGTAACAGCTCATTTCATCATTATGACCACTCCATGATGAAGGTACCATGATCACCTCCAATTAATAAAAGGGAAAGCGAGTCACAGAGTTTAAAACAATTGCCCAAGGTCATACAAGGATATGCAAATGTTTTCATAATGGGCCAGATAGTAAATTTTTATTTATTATTGTTATTATTATTTTTTGGAATGGACAGACTCCGGGAATTAAACCCAGGTCTCTGGCATGGCAGGCCAGAATTATGCCACTAAGCCACCAATGTACAACCTTAGATAGCAAGTATTTTTAGTTTTGCATGCCTTCAAGTCTCTATCTCAACTACACAATTCTGCCGTTATTTACATAGACAATATATAAACAAATGGATGTGGCTATATTCCAATAAAACTTTATTTACAAAAACAGGCAGCAAAAGAGCTGTCAAAAAGAGTCCTGAGGTCATTCTGGAGGTTACTTTTATGTAATCTGCAGCTAGATATTGCAATTGTTATAGTATACCAAGGCCCAACTAATATAATTATGGAAAACCCTAAAGAATATCCTGGGCTCCATCTAAGCCTCTATAAAAGTTTTATTTATTAAGTTTGTTTTTTCAGGAACTTAAAACCTCCAGATTTTTCCTATACCTGAAACCCAGAAGTACCAAGCTCTGCAAGAACATCGATCAGTTGCATTCCTCTATCCCTTTTCAGCAGAAAGAAGTTAAAGTGATCATTGCCCAAATATCCCTGAAAAAGGAGGTTGTGATCAGAAACAGACACAAAGGAGGCTTCTAAGGTATCAGCAATGTTGTACCTTTGACAGATGTTTGCTCTGTAACTATTTGTTAAACTATACTTCGAAATTTGCTCTAGCTACTTGTTAAACTGCATTTTGAAATTGACCACTTTTCTACGTATAGGTTATATTTCACAATTTAAAAATGGTAAAAAAAAAAAAGCAACGGACCCATAGGCTTAGTTTGCTGACCCTTTAGTTATGCGAAATAGCAGGTAGTTGGATATTAGAGTCCCACATTACCCACAGCCCTCTCTAAAGACTAACCAAGTCCCAGAGCACAGACCATCAAAGACGCAGGAGGCAGGCTTGGTCCACACACCTGATGATGACAGCCTTTGTCACACCATTTAGCAGTGGTCCTTTTCTGTCTTGGGGATGTTGATTGAATTCTTAGCTCAGGTCAGTCACAGGGATAGAGGTTAGGTAGGAAGCATTGGGGAACAGGCAGGATATTCAGGCAGAAACAGACCTCGAGGAGGGGCTGGAAGTTAGAGATAACGATGACCATGATGGGATAATGATTTTCAGCACAGTTACTCCTGCCTGTTGCTAAGTGTTTTGCGTACAATAGCTCATTGACTCATTGTTACCAATAGGGGAGATCAATTCTGTAATTATGCCCCGTTTTGCATAAAGTTCATGGGGCTTGAGTAACGTGTCTACATTTACACAGCTCAGAAGAAATGGAGCTGGAATCAAGGGTTCCTTCATCCCAAAGGGGTTTTAACCACTAATCTATATGCACGGCGTGGGGTGCTGGGGCTTGGGGGAGAGGCTCTGACCCTTATTCACCTCCACATATATGTGGTGCCTGCACCCCAGACCTTAAAGTACAGGCCCTGACTGTGCACACCTCTCAGAGTTCCTGTTCTTGCCCCCCCCCCCCCCCCCACTGCCTGTGCTCTGTCTAGGAGAAAGGCTTTGCTCTGAGAAACAGAGTTGACCTTGGGGAGTGGGGAGCTTCTTTTCCACTCTTCTTTTCCATAGAAGGAAAGCTTACTTCCTGCCCAGCACTAAGGAACCAGTGGGGCTGTCAGTCTCCCCCAGGAAGGGCCTGCCTGTCCTCCCACCTGTTATGAACGATCTCTTCTCATTAGGCTTGAGTGGACAAGAGGCAGCTTGGCCTGTGGCTCGCGCAGCATCTTCTGTCTCGCGCAGTATCTTCTGCCTGGAGAACCAAGCTCTGCCGTGGAGACTCTGAGGCTGCCAGCCCCGAGTCACCTTGTCCACTCCTGGAGCCTCGCCCTCCTTGGCTAATTACCCCAAGAACAGACACTGTCCAGAGGCCTTTCACACACAGACAGCCACACTCTTGGACTTTCACTGGCAGGAGGGGGCTGCTACAGCTGTCTTAAGAAAGCACAATTGTCAGAGCTGGAGAGGTAATTAGTATTTAGGAGGCACACAAATTGGCAAGGTTAAAAGCTGAGAAATAAACACACACATACACTCACACCATTTCAAATGATTCTTAAACACTTAACCGGAAGATACGGCTGCTCCCCAGGATGCCATTAAAGAAATATATGGTTTCACACCAAAGAAGATCTGGGCCCTCTCAGGTACTGCTACCTGAGACAGAGGCTAGTCTACAGCTCAGCAGGGCAGAGCCGCCTTTAGGCCATAAAGCTCTAAAACCCTAAAACCTCTTCCTCCACTCCTTCCAGTCACTGCCAATAGCTCTACCATCTTACCAGCCGCACAATTGATGTCCACAGAATCTCTGCTCCCCAGACGTCACATCCTAGCAATGCATCCTTAACAGTGTAGCTCATGTCCATCGCCTCCTCTCCAGCCCTGTGCCCCTTAGCCCAGTTCCATCTTATCCCTGGGCTGGATGACTCTACCACCTCCTATCTGGTCCCTCCACCATTCAATCCATCCTCCATGCAAGAGTCTGACCACATCATCCCCCTACTTAAAACCTTTTCTTGGCACACACACACGCTGCCAAGATGCCCCATGATATAGTAGAGCTGCAGCTCCAAAACTTCTTCACCAGGTGGCCTTGGGAAAGTTGCTAGATCTCTCCAAACCCAGTCTCCTCATCTGTAAATTGGGAATAATCATACTTACTCCAAAGGACTGTTGTGTGTGTTTAAACTGATCAGTGCCTTGAACAAATTAAGGTCTTACTAAAGTGTGGCTTTTATGATTATTAATCCAGGAGGGAGAAGAGGTTTACCTGGTAGATTGGTAGCAAGTCCAGCTTTCCTGACTCCCAAGGCACCCCCAAGCCTAGCAGAGTAGGCTGTCTGTAACTGTTCATTGGAGGAATGGTTGTCAATCAATCACTCAATCAGTACTAGCCTCCCTTACTATCCCTCTGGGTAATAAATTCCATGAATCTATTGAAGCACTCAAGACAAAGGAAAGGAAACCCAGCTTTCTCTTTTGGCCCATGCTAATCTTTCTCAAGACTCAAGGGAGTCCCCTGGTGCTCACATTTGGGATTGCATGAATAAACGCAACCTGGCTCTTCCCAGACCCTCCTAAGCCCTGTCCGGACTCAGCTGGGCTTTTCAGACTAAGAAGGCTCTGTCTCTCAGTTTCCTCATATGTCAGTGCCTTTCTCTGGACTATAACCAGCAAAGACTGTCCTGAGCTCCTGCAGCAGGCCCAGGTGGGATTTTGGGTGGCCATATCATTGAGCCAGAACGCAGTCTGTTATAGAATAAATTTTACCTGGTGAGGGTGACACTGAGTGGAGCCACCAAGCCTTGAACACAGGCAGTATCAGAAGCTGAATTCGCAGGATTCTCTTCTCCTTTAAAATGTGCAGGATGTCAGGAGCCCCGTGAGAACAGCCTCAGGTCCGTCCCCTCTGAGTGAGCTGGGGCCGACCACAGCCCTGCTCCAAATCCTCAGGGCTAAAGCATCATCCCTGACAACTTTGTCAACTCACCTACACACACACACACATCAAGTCCTGTGCATTCTCGCTCCCCAATTCATCCATTTCCTTCCTTCCTCCTCGCCACCATCCTGGTTCAACCCAGCATTCTCTCTCTCCTCTGCTGTTGCAGTAAGTCTCCCCACTTCCGGCTTCACCCCTTGCTACAACTAAAACACAATCCTACCTCCTCGCTCCACTGCTTCAAACCTTGCAGAGGCTTCTCGTTGCACCTGGGAGGGAATCCAAAATCCTCAATTTGGTTTATAAGGTCTTAACCATCTATGCCTTGCTTTATTGTCCAGTTTTACCTCTTGGCATGCCTGCTTTTAAAGTACCACACTCTTTCACTCCTCTGGGCCCTTGTATGTGTTATTCTCTCTGCCAGATAAACCTTTCCCCATCGTCTTCACTTGTTGAGTTTATTCAACAAGTATCTTTGCTGTGCCAGGGATGTGTCAGTGTCAGCCCAGACCTAACAAGATTCAAAGTCTCATGGAGGAGTCATGGATTGATCAAATCATCACCCAGATGTATAAGTAAAAACGGAGATCAGTGTAATGGAGGAAAATGGCTGCAGGCCTTAGAATCTGGGAAGCCTTCCCTGAGGAAGAGATGTTGACGCTGAAAGGTGAGTCATCATTTTGGAACTGGTAGGATGGGAAGCTCAAGCTGTGGGTGGCCCCATCCCCCACTGAGTGGACAAAGCCTGCCCTGCTGTGGGAATAAAGGAAGCAAGCGAGAGAGAGGAAAAGAGGGTCCCTGATCCCTGCTGCCTTTCTCTTATTTTTTGAGTCGCCCCATTTTTCTTTCATATACCTAGAATGAGCAAACACTGACTTTAAAAATGATCAGGCTCCCAGCAGATGATGACAGAGCCTTTGAAGTCATAGAAACCTGAGTTTGATTCCCAGGCCATTAAAATCTTCATTGTGTGGCCCTGGGCCAGTTACCTGCCCCAGGCCAGCTTCAGTCACCTCATCTGTAAATCAAAGACCTTAACTGTTCCCCTCATGGGATTCTTGCAAGGATTAAATGAGAAGGAAAGGGATGCCCCTTCTATAATAACCTGTAAAGGAATGGACAGGCTTATGCAATTTGAATGGAGGTGAAAGAGTAAAGGGGTCCCATGGGGTCTGGGCCAGATGGGCCAGAATCCAGCACCAGGAACCCCAGACATGTAAGCTGAGTGGGCTCAAAGAGTCAAGACTAGAGAACATGAAATTTCCCACCTTGGAGAAAAGTAGGCATCACCATCTAAATGGTTGCTGTCATCCATTAAATTCAATTATCTGGAGGAGAAAAGTGCAATTGAGTCCCTGAACCCCCAAATATTAAAGAGGCTCCTGGATTCCTCTCCCAATTCTCCAATGATGAAAGAAAACAGGTTGTATTAAAACTCTCTGCTACGGAGCAATCCCTGGTCATCCCTCCCTGTGCTGGTTTGAAAGGATTATGAGCCTTAGAAAAGCCATGTTTTAATCTTGGCCCAATCTTGTAGGAGCAATGTTTCTTTTAAAGCTTATTCAGTGCTGTATGTTAGAAACTTGATGAGATTATCTCCTCAGAGATGCGAAACACCCCGTTGTGGGTATTAACTTCTGATTAGAGGAGATGTGACTCCACTCATTCCAAGTGGGTCTTGATTAGTTTGCTGGAATCCTTTAAAAGAGGAAACATTTTGGAGAGAGTTCCTTTTTAGAGCAATGAAGCAGAGAGCCCACGCATCCAGAGACCTTTGGAGATGAAGAAGAAAAACACCCCCTGGAGAGTTTCATGAAACAAGAAGCCTGGAGAGAAGTCAGCAGACGTCGCCATGTTTGCCATGTGCCTTCCCAGTTGAGAGAGAAACCCTGAACTTCATCGGCCTTCCTTGAGTGAAGGAAACCTCTTCTTGGTCCCTTGATTTGGACATTTTTATAGACTTGCTTTAATTGGGACATCTTCATGGCCTTAGAACTACGAACTTGCCATTTAATAAATTCTCCTTTTTTTTTTTTTTTTAACCAATGACATATTCCAAGTTTATTCTCGAATGTCGGTTCACATCAGTGGGACCATACAGTATTTGTCCTTTAGTTTTTGGCTAGACTCACTCAGCATAATGTTCTCTAGGTCCATCCATGTTATTACACGCTTCGTAAGTTTATTCTGTCTTAAAGCTGCATAATATTCCATCGTATGTATATACCACAGTTTGTTTAGCCACTCGTCTGTTGATGGACATTTTGGCTGTTTCCATCTCTTTGCAATTGTAAATAACGCTGCTATAAACATTGGTGTGCAAATGTCCGTTTGAGTTTTTGCCCTTAATTCCTTTGAGTAGATTCCCAGTAATGGTATTGCTGGGTCGTATGGCAATTCTATATTCAGCTTTTTGAGGAACCGCCAAACTGCCTTCCACAGTGGTTGCACCATTTGACATTCCCACCAACAGCGGATAAGTGTGCCTATTTCTCCACATCCTCTCCAGCACTTGTCATTTTCTGTTTTGTTGATAATGGCCATTCTGGTGGGTGTGAGATGATATCTCATTGTGGTTTTGATTTGCATTTCTCTAATGACCAGGGACATTGAGCATCTCTTCATGTGCCTTTTGGCCATTTGTATTTCCTCTTCTGATAGGTGTCTGTTCAAGTCTTTTTCCCATTTTGTAATTGGGTTGGCTGTCTTTTTGTTGTTGAGTTGAACAATCTCTTTATAAATTCTGGATACTAGACCTTTATCTGATATGTCATTTCCAAATATTGTTTCCCATTGTGTAGGCTGTCTTTCTACTTTCTTGAGGAAGTTCTTCGATGCACAAAAGTGTTTAATTTTGAGGAGCTCCCATTTATTTATTTCCTTCTTCAGTGCTCTTGCTTTAGATTTAAGGTCCATAAAACTGCCTCCAATTGTAAGATTCATAAGATATCTCCCTACATTTTCCTCTAACTGTTTTATGGTCTTAGACCTAATGTTTAGATCTTTGATCCATTTTGAGTTAACTTTTGTATAGGGTGTGAGATACGGGTCTTCTTTCATTCTTTTGCATATGGATATCCAGTTCTCTAGGCACCATTTATTGAAGACACTGTTCTGTCCCAGGTGAGTTGGCTTGACTGCCTTATCAAAGATCAAATGTCCATAGATGAGAGGGTCTATATCTGAGCACTCTATTCGATTCCATTGGTCGATATATCTATCTTTATGCCAATACCATGCTGTTTGACCACTGTAGCTTCATAATATGCCTTAATATCCGGCATATCGTTTTTTTTCCTCAAGATGTTTTTAGCAATTCTGGGCACCCTGCCCTTCCAGATAAATTTGCTTATTGGTTTTTCTATTTCTGAAAAATAAGTTGTTGAGATTTTGATTAGTATTGCATTGAATCTGTAAATCAATTTAGGTAGGATTGACATCTTAACTATATTTAGTCTCCCAATCCATGAACATGGTATGCCCTTCCATCTATTTAGGTCTTCTGTGATTTCTTTTAACAGTTTTTTGTAGTTTTCTTTATATAGGTTTTTTGTCTCTTTAGTTAAATTTATTCCTAGGTATTTTATTCTTTTAGTTGCAATTGTAAATGGGATTTGTTTCTTGATTTCCCTCTCAGCTTGTTCATTGCTAGTGTATAGAAATGCTACAGATTTTTGAATGCTGATCTTGTAACCTGCTACTTTGCTGTACTCATTTATTAGCTTTAGTAGTTTTGTTGTGGATTTTTCTGGGTTTTCGACGTCTAGTATCATATCGTCTGCAAACAGTGATAGTTTTACTTCTTCCTTTCCAATTTTGATGCCTTGTATTTCTTTTTCTTGTCTGATTGCTCTGGCTAGAACCTCCAACACAATGTTGAATAATAGTGGTGATAGTGGACATCCTTGTCTTGTTCCTGATCTTAGGGGGAAAGTTTTCAATTTTTCCCCATTGAAGATGATATTAGCTGTGGGTTTTTCATATATTCCCTCTATCATGTTAAGGAAGTTCCCTTGTATTCCTATCTTTTGAAGTGTTTTCAACAGGAAAGGATGTTGAATCTTGTCAAATGCCTTCTCTGCATCAATTGAGATAATCATGTGATTTTTCTGCTTTGATTTGTTGATATGGTGTATTACATTAATTGATTTTCTTATGTTGAACCATCCTTGCATACCTGGGATGAATCCTACTTGGTCATGATGTATAATTCTTTTAATGTGTTGTTGGATACGATTTGCTAGGATTTTATTGAGGATTTTTGCATCTGTATTCATTAGAGAGATTGGTCTGTAGTTTTCTTTTTTTGTAATATCTTTGCCTGGTTTTGGTATGAGGGTGATGTTGGCTTCATAGAATGAATTAGGTAGTTTTCCCTCCACTTCGATTTTTTTGAAGAGTTTGAGGAGAGTTGGTACTAATTCTTTCTGGAATGTTTGATAGAATTCACATGTGAAGCCGTCTGGTCCTGGATTTTCTTTTTAGGAAGCTTTTGAATGACTGATTCAATTTCTTTACTTGTGATTGGTTTGTTGAGGTCATCTATGTCTTCTTGAGTCAAAGTTGGTTGTTCATGTCTTTCCAGGAACCCGTCCATTTCCTCTAAATTGTTGTATTTATTAGCGTAAAGTTGTTCATAGTATCCTGTTATTACCTCCTTTATTTCTGTGAGGTCAGTAGTTATGTCTCCTCTTCCATTTCTGATCTTATTTATTTGCATCCTCTCTCTTCTTCTTTTTGTCAATCTTGCTAAGGGCCCATCAATCTTATTGATTTTCTCATAGAACCAACTTCTGGTCTTATTGATTTTCTCTATTGTTTTCATGTTTTCAATTTCATTTATTTCTGCTCTGATCTTTGTTATTTCTTTCCTTTTGCTTGCTTTGGGATTAGTTTGCTGTTCTTTCTCCAGTTCTTCCAAGTGTACAGTTAATTCCTGCATTTTTGCCTTTTCTTCTTTTCTGATATAGGCATTTAGGGCAATAAATTTCCCTCTTAGCACTGCCTTTGCTGCGTCCCATAAGTTTTGATATGTTGTGTTTTCATTTTCATTCGCCTCAAGGTATTTACTAATTTCTCTTGCAATTTCTTCTTTGACCCACTCGTTGTTTAAGAGTGTGTTGTTGAGCCTCCACATATTTGTGAATTTTCTGGCACTCTGCCTATTATTGATTTCCAACTTCATTCCTTTATGATCCGAGAAAGTGTTGTGTATGATTTCAATCTTTTTAATTTGTTAAGACTTGCTTTATGACCCAGCATATGGTCTATCTTTGAGAATGATCCATGAGCACTTGAGAAAAAGGTGTATCCTGCTGTTGTGGGATGTAATGTCCTATAAATGTCTGTTAAGTCTAGCTCATTTATAGTAATATTCAGATTCTCTATTTCTTTATTGATCCTCTGTCTAGATGTTCTGTCCATTGATGAGAGTGGTGAATTGAACTCTCCAACTATTATGGTATATGTGTCTATTTCCCTTTTCAGTGTTTGCAGTGTATTCCTCACATATTTAGGGGCATTCCGGTTCGGTGCACAAATATTTATGATTGTTATGTCTTCTTGTTTAATTGTTCCTTTTATTAGTATATAGTGTCCTTCTTTGTCTCTTTTAACTGTTTTACATTTGAAGTCTAATTTGTTGGATATTAGTATAGCTACTCCTGCTCTTTTCTGGTTGTTATTTGCATGAAATATCTTATCCCAACCTTTCACTTTCAACCTATGTTTATCTTTGGGTCTAAGATGTGTTTCCTATAGACAGCATATAGAAGGATCCTGTTTTTTAATCCATTCTGCCAGTCTATGTCTTTTGATTGGGGAATTCAGTCCATTGACATTTAGTGTTATTACTGTTTGGATAATATTTTCCTCTAACATTTTGCCTTTTGTATTATATATATCATATCTGATTTTCCTTCTTTCTACACTCTTCTCCATACCTCTCTCTTCTGTCTTTTCGTATCTGACTCTAGTGCTCCCTTTAGTATTTCTTGCAGAGCTGGTCTCTTGGTCACAAATTCTCTCAGTTACTTTTTGTCTGAGAATGTTTTAATTTCTCCCTCATTTTTGAAGGACAATTTTGCTGGATATAGGAGTCTTGGTTGGCAGTTTTTCTCTTTTAGTAATTTAAATATATCATCCCACTGTCTTCTAGCTTCCATGGTTTCTGCTGAGAAATCTACACATAGTCTTATTGGGTTTCCCTTGTATGTGATGGATTGTTTTTCTCTTGCTGCTTTCAAGATCCTCTCTTTCTCTTTGACCTCTGACATTCTAACTAGTAAGTGTCTTGGAGAACGCCTATTTGGGTCTATTCTCTTTGGGGTGTGCTGCACTTCTTGGATCTGTAATTTTAGGTCTTTCATAAGAGTTGGGAAATTTTCAGTGATAATTTCTTCCATTAGTTTTTCTCCTCCTTTTCCCTTCTCTTCTCCTTCTGGGACACCCACAACACATATATTTGTGCGCTTCATATTGTCCTTCAGTTCCCTGATCCCCTGTTCAAATTTTTCCATTCTTTTCCCTATAGTTTCTGTTTCTTTTTGGAATTCAGATGTTCCATCCTCCAAATCACTAATTCTATCTTCTGTCTCTTTAAATCTATCATTGTAGGTATCCATTGTTTTTTCCATCTTTTCTACTTTATCCTTCACTTCCATAAGTTCTGTGATTTGTTTTTTCAGTTTTTCTATTTCTTCTTTTTTTCAGCCCATGTCTTCTTCATGTCCTCCCTCAATTTATCGATTTGGTTTTTGAAGAGGTTTTCCATTTCTGTTCGTATATTCAGCATTAGTTGTCTCAGCTCCTGTATCTCATTTGAACTATTGGTTTGTTCCTTTGACTGGGCCATATTTTCAATTTTCTGAGCGTGATCCGTTATCTTCTGCTGGCGTCTGGGCATTTAGTCAGATTTCCCTGGGTGTTGGACCCAACAGGTTGAAAGATTTTTCTGTGAAATCTCTGGGTTCTGTTTTTCTTATCCTGCCCAGTAGGTGGCACTCGTGGCACTCGTTTGTCTACGGGTCCCACCACTAAAAGGTGCTGTGGGTCCTTTAACTTTGGAAAACTCTCGCCGTGGGGGAGGTTCGCCAGCCGAAGCGGCTTTGAAGAGTGCCAGCCGGCCCGGGGATCCGAACGCGGGGAGGGTCGCCGGCCGCCACAGCCCAGGAGAGTGCCCGTCCGAATCTCCTAGCCAGCCGGGGCGCCAAGCGTGGCGGGAGGGCGCCAGCCGCCGTGGCCCGGGAGTGTGCACCGTTCCCAGCCAGACTGGGAAGCCACGTGTTTGGAAGGGACCCCCCCCCCCCGGTCACCATTCTCCGCGGCCTGGGGATCTCCGATCCAATTCTCCCAGTTCGTCCCGGGGGCCGCGCATTGGGGGGGCGCCAGCCGCCGCGGCTTGAGGGGACCGCCTGTCCAATTCTCCCAGCCGGCCCGGGAAGGAGGGAGGGAGGGACTCCGGCCACTTGCCGCCCCGGCCCGGGGAAGCCCGCGCCCCTCGGCGATCTCACCGGAGCGGGTTCTCCCAGCCAGTCAGCCATTCCAGAATGGGGTACGCTGTCTTCTTGATCTCTATCGTGGCTCCGGGAGCTGTTCTGTTTCTACTCCCCTAGTAGCTGTTCTGGAGGAGGAACTAAGACCCGCGCGTCTTACTAAGCCGCCATCTTCTCCGGAAGTCATAAATTCTCCTTTTTAAAAGCTGTTCTGTTTCTGGTATATTGCATTCCGGCAGCTAGCAAACTAAAACACCTCCAAACTGAGAAACACCTGAGTCTGGGCCGGGGCATGGAGAAAGGGAAAATGGCCAAGAAGGCCTTGCATGATCTGGCCCCTTTTTATAAAGCCCTTTTCTTCTTGCCTGAAAATGAAAACTATGGAGACATTGTGGGGGAGTCTGGCAGGTGGAGATCAGAACATTAGCTGAATTACAGCATATACTGTCGGGGACTATAGCTTAGGGGTCAGCACTGAGCTTCCTAAAACCACCCTCAGCACCAAGTAGCCTCTCCCATCCAGCCACGGGAAGCAGTAGGTCTGCAGGCCTCACCCCTACACAGGCAGAGCCTTTACTGCAAGAGACCCCCGAAGGAGACAGAGGGAGTCACTGAGCCCAGCATACTCAGCCCCTCCTTCCAGACTCACTGGTTGGAATAATCATTCGTCCTCTCTGGAAGGAGAGAAGGGTGGTGCAGAGAGAGGCCAGGACACATTGGAAGTGGAAAATAAGCATTTCCCCCTCACATCGTTCACCCCACTCCGTGCCCTCTCTATGCCGGTCTCCCTTTCAGTTCTGCAAAAACGCCGTGCTACCTCCCACCCAGGGACTTTGCACATGTTTGTCTTTTATTTTATTGTCTACTTGGAGCATGCTTCTTTTCTCCCTTTGTCTGACAATCCTTTACTCAATTTTCAGGCTTCAGCTTAATCATCGTTTCCCCAGGAAACACCCCAGATATCCCAGACAAGGTCAGGTCCCCTGTTATATGCTTTCCTAGCCTCTGCATTTCCTCTGCGTAGCAACTGTCATGATTTTAAAGTACATAACTATTTGTGTGATTATCAGTCTCATGTTTCTTTCTCAAGAAGAATCTAAGCATGTTGAGGGCAGAGCTGTGTCGATGAGAGCAACCACTGTATCCCTGATGCCAGCCTCTGCATGGACACGTGATAACTGCTTAAAATATTAATCGAAGGAAGGAACAGCCATAATTAACACTATACGAAGCTGTTTTAAGCACTTCACACATGATAGCTCCTTTAATATATGCAACAAGCCTATGAGGTGGATACTTCTACTACCTCCATTTTATAAGCAGGGAAACCAAGACACAGAGAGGTTAGATAACTTGCTTAAAGTCACACAGCTAACAACCAGAGCCAGATTTGAACTTGGGCATTCAGCGTTCGGACTCCAGTGGCAGTGCTATTCGCCACTACACTGTAATTCCTCTCAAGGAAGGAGGAATGAGTGAAGGGTCCTGAGAATAGAGAGGTCAGGAGGGCAGTGATGCAGAGACCTTTTCTTACATAAGAGATTAGCTAGAGGAAGACAAAAAGCCTGAAAAAAATAGCAGAAAGAAACATCCCAGCAGCACATTGAGGGGTTAGGGAACACTTATGACCTGGGAGTGAAATGCAGTTCGCACTTCTATTTCTGGGATATTGAATCATGCTATCAGCTCTCAGGCATGGGCACATGAGCTTGGCTAGCCAATTGCGACAGTGACTGGCTCTCTCGGTCCTTCCAGATAGTCCCCCTGTGGGGACCTCTGCTTGCCTAGAATTCTCAGCATACCTTGGAGATAATACCTGCTTCATGCAGTTCTCCTGACAATGTACAAAAAACATTTAGCACGGTAGCTGACATGGTAAAGGTTTGATGGAAGTTTTGAAGGCTCAGCCCTGACCATAGTCAAAGAGATGTGACTGGGTGGCTCTCCCTGGAGAGGACCTCCCCAGGGATCTAGTTTTTAATTAACCCGGCCCGTGAAGTCCCATGGAGCACGAATGCCACTGTCTCCCTGAGCCCACACCTGTATGGTCAGCATCGGGGAGGCTCATTGTTTTAAGTGATGAGCAATTGTCATTTTCCGTCGCCTCCAAGATAAATCACTTTAAGAACTCCCTTCCCTTGACAGCATAAGTAATTACAGCCCTGGTGTCTGGGGCCCTGGCACCGATTAGGAGGGAAGCAAACTATGCTGTAGCTGATGCTGATTCATTTTTCTTTTTCAAAAGGGCTTGGAGGCCACAGGGTCAGAACCAGCTTGCTGGACCCTGCCCAGACTGGAAGCCGCTCCATCAGGCACCTCTCAGCACTGCCAGAGCCACAGCCTAGGATACAGCCTTCCTCCCTCCACCCCCAAAGTCTCCCACTTCTTTTTCCCCAGCTGTCTGCAAGACATTGTTCCCAAATGGGCTGGTGATTAGGAGGAAAATGTACTGTATTATAATAGGAAGAAGTAATTAGATCGGATAATAAGAAAAGGAAGTGTACCTTGTAAGAGGTGGTAATGCATGCTTGGGAATATTTGATCTATTATGTTTTGTTGGTAGACATAGCATGTATTCAATCAGGAGAATTAATAAATATATTTGTTCCAAAAAGAACACATCTCAATCTGGAAGAATCTTGGAGACCCAGAAAGGACAAAGAGGACAAGACTATATGAGCCTGACATTCTTGTAAACTGAGGAGAACCTGGAATGGACTCAGGAGATATTGGCGCAGAGGGTTGAGAATAACGCAAATGGGGACAGGCTTGAGTGGCATAAAAGATATACCAAACCTATGTGCCCAAGGTCATCTTGAGCACAAAATCTGGCTGTCACTTCCACTGTTGCCATTATTGCTACCAGAATAAATATATTAGATGCCAGTGAATTCACCTCATGCACCAGCCAACCAGTTTATACCACCTCATGAAGGAAACCCCTGGCCAAGAGTTGAGGAAGGTATTTCTCCTGGCAGCCTCTGTGATTCTCCTTGGGTGCTAGCAATTGTCCAGCCTCTTATTCTGTTGACTCTCCCTGCCCCTTATGAATAGTATGAGAGACTTGAGCTTTTCCAGAAGGTTCTAGCCAGACAGTCAGCAAATGATCCTGGCAAAAAAAAGAGTTGGGGAGATGTTCATGATTAAATAAAATTTTGGAAATGCTGCATACTGTAATCTTCTCTTAAAGATTCATAATACATGTTGGCATTTTAAAAGCTCTGAGAAGTCTTGCAGTAAATAATTGGTTAGCTCTGTTTAACCCATTGTTTCCCAAACTGCTTTGATCAGGGGACCTTTTTCATGTATACCCATTAACATTCTCCAGCACATTCTTTGAGAAAATGCTTCTTGGCACAGCCAAGATGTTTGGCTCCAAGTAAAATAAGGGACAGGGAACCCAAGGCCAATGTGACCTGGTCAGAGAGGAGGTACTGAAGCCAGCTGTATTCACCTGAGGAGATGAACCTGATCTGAGGATGACAAAAACTCATATTTGTTCGGTATCTTGTGCTCTTCTGTTTCCAGGTGCAGAAACTCAGGCTTAGAGGCATCGAAAGTAACATACCCAAAGATAAAATAATAAATGGCCAAGCCAGGATTGACCCTTGGCTTATCTGAGCCTAGTATATCACATAAACCCTCTAGACTTTAATTTCCTTATTTGTAATATGAAGGACATGATCATTTAGCTACCCTTATAAAGTTGTCATAAGGATGAAATGAAATAAAGGGCTTAATGCAGAGCTTGGTATGTAGTAAGATCTTAGTAAGTGCTATCAGCACAACAGACTCAATACAAGGTTGTACTTAGCCTACAGTAACAGGGAGCTCATTACTTTACAAAGTCCCTGACACTCCAGGGCAGCTCTAGTTGTTAGAATAGACACCTTACTACTGGCCAAAAATGCACCTCTTTTATACACTGCGTCCTACTCTGCCCTGGAAACAGCTCTAATCCTCCTTCCCTGACACCTTTGTACTGAACCACTGACAAGGATGATGTCCTTAAGTCTGTTTGTCTTCCCACACACACACCCTATCCACCAGTTCATAGAGCTTGGTATTCCTAGCCTGGTGTTCATGGGCCCCTCCCTCAAATAGCACACTTGTAAAGGGTTTTCCCCAACTGGAAAGGCCAGCATCTGCCACACGCACCTAGCTCAGGACAGATGCCCATGAAACCTGAAGGACGGCAGGGACATCACTTGGGTGATCTGAAAAGGGGCAGGCCATCCTTATGCCTAACTCAGCTCCCTGGGGAGATTCAAGGGCAGGAGAAAGAACAGACTGACCCATGCTCCTGTGCACTTTGTTTTGTTGCCTCTCATTGCTGGCTGATGGAGGTCACCAACAGTTTTCAAGACCTATGAGGGAAGGTCCAGCCTGTGCTGGTCCAGAAGCCAGTGCATGCAGAATTAAGGTGAGTGGCCACAGGACAAGGCTCCAATCCTCTGCAGCATCCTGCAGGTGGAAAGCCCCTGGGAGACGGACGATGGAAGGAAAACCAGTTTTCCAATGATTAACTCCAGATAGCACATTCTAAGTGCCAGCACAGCTCTCCATACTTCACCTGTGGATTAACTTGTTTATCCTCACAAGACCCTATCATCTCCCATTTGAGAGATGGGCAACTGGGCCAAAGAGAGATTAAGAAATTTGCCCAAGGTCACTGTATTAGGGTTCTCTAGAGAAACAGAATCAACAGGAAACACTCGCAAATATAAAATTTAGAGAAGTGTTTCATGTAACTGTGGGAATGCAGAGTCCAAAATCCACAGGACAGGCTGTGAAGCCGACGATTCCGCTGGAGGGTCTGTGCGAACTCCACAAGAGAGGCTCACCGGCTGAAGCAGGAAGAGAGCCTGTCTCTTCTGAATCCTACTTAAAAGGCTTCCAGTGATTAGGCTGAGCATCACTCATTGCAGAAGACACTCCCCTTGGCTGATTACAGATGGAATCAGCTGTGGATGCAGCTGATGTGATCATGATTTAATTCTATGAAATGTCCTCATCGCAACAGACAGGCCAGCACTTGCCCAACCAGACAAACAGGTACCATCACTTGGCCAAGTTGACACACAAACCTGACCATGACAGCCACACAGCAAACAATTAATAGAGCTGGTGTTTGAACCCAGGCCATCTGCCCTAAGCCTCTGTATTACATTGTCTCTGAACACTATTCCATCTAGAACAATCCAGGGAAGAAAAGACCAGAGAAAATAAGGCTACAACTGAGACTAAAAGGGTGGGGAGAATTTAGAGAGCTGGGGACCAAGGTATTATATGAAGGGAACAACATGAAGAAAAGCACAGAGCTGAGACTAGCATATGCAGTTGGCAGAGAGGATGTAAGCTGGCTGAAGTAGAGGCTGTGGGGAGGGTAAAGGGTTGATCTCACCCTCCCTCTCCAGCTGAGAATTGTCACCACACAGTAGAGACAGGACAGGGTGGAAGGAAGGCAAAGTCCTATTTAATGCTTCATTTGGGACAGAGACATTCAGATGAATAAAATAAAGTTCCTGCTCTAAGGAGCTCACAATCTGGTAGGCAAAAGTCACTCCAGGGGCAACAGTGACAGAGGGTTCGAGAGGGTCCCTTCCCTAGCCTGAGTCTTTGTGCCTCTGAAAGTCGATGTCGCCCCAGGAAGGGAGGTTGCTTGCTGCTCAGCTGCATCCATAAAGCAAGTCAGACTCCAGTGGGAAAGCTTCTGGAGTCCCATTAGTGTTGTCTCCCTGCACCCTCACAATGAATTATTCTGTGACAGAGATGGAGGAGATACCAAAGTCCCCCACTGTCTTCCCTAACCTTGGGACAAATTAAATCAAATTCCTCTGCACAGCCTGAAGGCATAAACTTCGTTAGCTGCACCAATATATTCTGCCAGGCAGGCAGGCTCCCAGGTACTAATTACTTTATTCAGCAAGTTAAACAAATGATATGATATCTAAATTCGAGGTAGAAGCACCCAAGAGTTATAGAGCAGATACCACTGGGACTTGACAACGAACAAAGCAAAACAAAATTGCTAAACTAACAACTCAGGTATTTATCTGCCTGTCCTTCAAGATTTAACTCAGGGCCTCTGTTCTCCCCTCTTCCAGGAAGCACTATGGAACCTTTTATTTCCCAGAGGCTGTATAGCCTAGTGGTTAAGAACATGACTTTTGTTATGGACTCTACCGTGAATGAGTTGTGTGACTCTGAGTATGTCACTTTAATGCCCAAGTTACTCTGAGCTTCAGTTTCCTCAGCTATAAAGTGGAGATAGTAATAATGCCCACTTCTTAAGATGGTTGCAAGAGTTTCTGGAGGTAATTCATATAAGGATGTTAACACATAGTAAAACTCCGTTGTCTCTATTATTACCATTCGTATTATTATGACGCTTTCTGTTGTTAGTAACTATTGCATACTGTTGGGATTTCCATGGGGTTCCCAAAAACGTAGCAGCCCTCCTCTTGGTGCAGTGCTGAATTAGGGCAGATGTCTACAGGGGAGGAATACTCACTCAAGATGTAGAGCATGGTCAGCCATCCCAAGACAGAGCAGGTCCCCATACACACACACACACACACACACACACACACACACACGTGTGCACCATTATTCTTCCTAAATCCACCACCCAGATAAGAAGTCATTCCATCTCCCCAGCATAGAGAAAATAAATGGGGTGGAAAGCGACCTGGAGTTATACTAATTGAACTCCCTTCACAGAAAGAAACATTCAGAGTAGGGGGAAGCTTTCCTCACTAAGACATAGGAGACATTGAGATACGGTGACTTTGGAGCTCAACAAAATAAATCTGAATCCATTCTCCCCCCTACTTACATGCTTTGTGGTTTGAGGGTAGAAACTTAATCTCTTTGATTAAAGCCCCAATAAAAGCTGGCTTTAGCCTCACACAAATCATTCAGAAGAAGTTGCCTGCACTTCCCTGATCTCTGTTCCCCAAATCCTGACACTTCTATGCGCCTGGGGTTTTGGCTTTCTGGTCTTCTTCCCTGCATGTCTTACCCGTTGCTGACCCTGATTCCTACTTCTAGAGCTTTTAGAGTTGAAATAAAGTCCACACTTACCCATGCAATCCCATGACCAGACCAGTCACCCCAGATATATTTTCTCTCACTCCTAGTCAAAATGTAGTTTATATGGATTCTACATTTGAAGACAAACATCTAGTTCCTCCTGCCACTTGCAGCTACAGTACCTCTCTCAACAAGGGAAATGAGCCTCAGGTCCAAGGAAGAAGAGAAGAGAGTAATAATGTGTATTTAGTGCTTTAGAGTTGGCAAAGAAACTGCACATCCTTACCTCCTTTTACCTTCATCATAACCCTAGAAAGTAATGATACCATCCTACTTTCCAAAAACCTGAGGCTCAGAAGAGTAGACCCATTTTGGAGAATTGTGCACCCCCTTCTTGATACCTTTTATGGTTGACCATGACAGCAAAATTTGTAATACATCACCTCATCTCCTAGTTACAATTGATTGGATAGCAGTGAGCACGTACTCAAGAAAAGCCAATCAGATTTTCCTTTCAGTAATGTGGGATTCATAATTCATAATGATGGGGAACTTGGTAACAATGGAGCAACCATCTGCTGCCATGTGCTAAAGAGACAGATAAAACTGAAGGCTGGGAGGGGCAAAACACAATCCCAGGGAAACGCAAAACTGAAAGACCCTTTCGCTCCAGAGAGGGTGAGTCAGAGGAGGTGGGGCTCTTGGTGGCTTCCCAGTCCATTGTGAAGGTTGACTGCCTTCCTGAAAGCTCTGAATCCCTGAAACAACAACAACAAAATCCCCTGTTTCTTAATGCCAAGCTGGTCTCTGATACTTGCAAACAAAAGAATCTTAATTAAAATACTCAGAAAGGTTAAGCAGCTTATCTAAACCATAGAACCTAGAGCACAAACCAATCTCTCCTAACTCCAAATACTGGAGTTAGGCTGGCTATGGGAGAATAAGTGTCAGGAGGGGCCTAAATCCCCTTCCCAGAAGGGAGCAGCAGTCCTGAAAGTGAAGCCTGTGATGAGATAAGCAGACCTAAAACCTAACTATGAGTCCCAGACCCATTAAATTTGAAATCTCAAACAAGAGAATAATTCCCACGCCATTCCTATTTCAGCAATTCCCAGTGGACTGGTCCCGCTGTACTAGGGGACAGTGGTTCTCAGCTCTCCTGAGGGTTATCTTCTAACTAGTTTTGTTTGGGTTCATTAATAGAGATATGATTCTAAATTTTTTATTGGAATGCCTGGAATAGTCTGGCATATGCACACACGCACACACACACACTCACACACCCTCCTGGGTCTGAAGATCTTCTCGTCATCTACCATGAGAGAGAAATAATACCTTATTCTTGACTGAATTCAGCATCAATCAAGCCAGTGATCTGGGTGCTAGTTGTGAGAAGGCAGTGGTGCCATGGAGTCATAAGCAGCCTAGCGGCACATCAGGAATCAGCAAGCCACACCCAGCTCCCCCTAGATGTACACTGAGGGGGAGATCCTCAGGGTTGTTAGCGGAAGCAAGTCAGAGAACTCAGAATTCTGCCCCTGGGCAGAGGATCCAGGATTCTGAACAGGCCCTGACACACTACTGGTCACTGGGGTGCTCATCTCCACCACCAACCTCCATCGGTCCCAGCGAACCTGCACTCCTTAAATGTCCCTCTGATCCACTCTTGTCTCAATGGGAACTTCCACTGTTCTTGATCAGATCCTTACCCCTTCTCCCCAGAGCTATCAAAAAAGACTTCTCAAGACTCCCCACCAACTCTCTCTTTTGGTCCCAATCCAACGTCCACACAAAGGCTGCCCATTGGTCTTCCTAAAACATCCCCTATCACTCCCAGATTAAAGTCCTACAGGAGGTTCCACTGGGGTCCCCTGAGACCTGGCCCCAGTCTAGTTCTCCAGCCTCATCTCGTACCACCTTTACCTTACTCGTTGCACTGGAAGGGTGCTAAACTGTTGATCTCATGATGCTCTTTCAGGACTCAATGCCTTTGCACAGGCAGTTTCCTTCACCTGAAGTGCCAGCCTCTCCTCCTCCACCTTTGCTAATCTAAATTCTAACTCCTGCATAGCTTTCAGGACTCACCTCTGGCACATATCCTATGGGAAGCTTTCCTGACTCCACTATGCTGTTCCCCCCTGCATTGCCATGGGCTGGTGTTTATCTTCCTTGGTCCTCACTCCGCCACTGCTCACACCTTAAAGTAACTTGTGGTTTACTTATCTATCCACCACCTAGTCGGGAGGACCTTGCAGGCCAGAAGGGCATCTTACTCATCTTTGATATCAAGGAAAAAAACTATTGCTATTCAAAATAAGAACTTTTGCTGCTTTTACATCCTAGAGGAATGACAAAATTCCTATCAAAGGAGAAGATTTATTTAATATGTTGAAGTGCCTCTTTGGAGTGAAATGTGATGCTCCCCTAGGCATGGCCAAGAAAGACCAGGTGCATCAAAGAGGAAGTTAAATTGCATAATAAGGTGAGAAAAAGTTTGAGTTCTTTTTCTCCAGGAGAGGAGCACGGTTCTCAGGAAAGCAGAGAGAAGTGCAGAGTATGTGAAAAGGGTCTGTGGGATGGCGGACCCAGTGAGAAGGCTGAGGGCCTGCAGAGAAAAGGCGAACAGTGATGCAACCGGTGCGCTGCTGGTAATGGTGCCCGATCAGATAGTCTCGACACTAAAATAATTTAGAGTTGAGAGGGCCAGTATGGATAAGTAGTAAAGTTTATTTAAAAAAGAGGTTAATGCAGGTGTGCCCAAGGGAGGGACACGCCCTGAGTGGAGCGGGCCAGCTTGTTTTATAGGAAAGTTTTACCAGTGGCAGGTTTCCATAGTAACCTTTGAATATTAGATATCTTCTTTGTTCTAGGAGGAGATAGCTAGAAGAATTCTGGTTTGTTGTCACATACCTAAAATTCAAGGCATTTTTCCAAATATTAAAGTAAAAGTTTACTGCTCATCATATACTCAAGGGAATTGAATTGAATTGAAACTCAAATACATTTTTTACTGGACAAAGGCCACAGATTCTTTTGCCCTGCATGCTTTTTAACCAATGCCTGAGATGCAGGGTTTCACAGAGAGAGTTTATTACTAGGTGCATAGTAGGAGAGCAGATGGGCTGTCAGCACAAAATTGTCTTCCCAAACTGCAGTAATTCTGATAGTTTGATTAGATAAAAAAGATGGACAGGGTTTAGGATAATGAACACAGTGGCCCCAGATGATGTAATTAAAGGCGATCTAATTATTGAGCATGATTGATTACATGCTTAGTCACAGAACGTACGTAAGGAAATGGCAGAATGAGGTATAGGTGACTTGTAGGTTAAAGTCTAAGCTACTGCACATGTCACACAGGTCCACTTTGGTTAGATCCAGTCTCAGTTATCAAGATCACTTTGGACTTGGGGTGGGTTAGTTCTGGACTGACCCAGGACCTTTCATTAATAAGCATCAGGTATTGTCTTTAGTGATTACAAGAGTCTAAAGTTGAAAAACTGGATAAATAGGTACAAATGAAGTTTAGTCTCAAGGCTTTTACAATCACCGGGGCAGAAGAAAAAGACTATACAACCATTATCAGAGATCAAGGCAGCTGGATTACAATTAAAAGACTTCAGGTATTTCCCTCTGTCTACTCCAATATATCAGCAAGCAAAAAGAAATACCTATATAATGATTCAGTAATCAAAATCATCCCTTAAATCCTAATTTCTCGGTTACACACTTGAGGACCTCTGGGCTTGCTCGCTTTGGGGTAGTTCTCTACCATGATACATGGAAGAAAGGAGAAATGTCAAAAATGCTTAGCAATGAGTATTTCCCATGTAAGAGAGGACACTGGGGACTGAAGTCTTCTGAGAGTGCCGAGGATCGGAGTGACAGGTAATTCCCTACAAAGGCTGGTGAGAAGAGTGGAGGCAATAAAATCTTCCAACACCAGCAAGAGGAAATTTTAGGGAACATCTGGTTCCCAGATGGCAAATAGATTTCAACTCTGATCAACTGGTAGTAACTGTCTGTAGCTATCTTAGGAAGGAGTCTAAGAGTCTGTCAGGAGTCTGCAGGAAATAACTCAATGATCAACTAAAAGGGTCTGCCATGGATACAAGAGGGGGAATGATAGCACATGTGCTACTTATTTTCCATCCCTAACCTTGCCCAACTACTCTTTTTATGAATGAAGGAGAGAAGAATCTTGCCCAAAGTCTCATCATCAGTGGCTAGAGTCAAGTCTGGTATAGAGTTTTGGACTCTTCTCTTTACACTGTGCTACATCCCTATACCCAAAATATAAGGTAGGGAAATGAGAAAGTTAATTCCTTGGTTAACTATATAGCAAAACTAAGCAATACCACTATATTAGATTTATATCAAGGAGCAGGTTTTGGTCACACGACCTCTGACTCACTTTGAGCACACACAGCCTCACAGTGCATCAAAAGAGGAGCCACAGGGAAGGTTAACAGTGTGCCCAGGACTCAAGCTTAATGTGTTAGGCTAGAAATTTCCACAACAAGGAAGGAAGAGAACAGGTTGACCAGGTAGTCTTGGCTAGATCTTGGCTTATCCATTCAACAAATCTTTTTAGAGCACTCTTTTTTCTTTTTTTCTTTTAGCTGTGAATTTTATTACAATTTGATCATCAGCCTGCTGTCATATGAAAGTGGAAATCTCAAATCTATAATCCATGCAACTCTTAGAAGGTATAAGAATTGTTCCCATTCCTGGTCCCTCACCCTCAGGGCTTCTGATTCTGTAGGTCTTCACTACAACCCAGCTTCACTGAGGCTACTTATGCCTCTTTCAGCGATATCCAATAGCGTTTTGCACTCCTAACTACTTGCCCTTTCTAGATTCTATCTTCCTATTATTTCTAGAAATGCCCACTGTCTCCTTATTTTCCTTCTTCTGCTTTAGGCTTCCTTTTCAGGTACCACCTAAAAGTTCTTCATTTGGTCAGAATGTAAAATTTAGATATTTATCAGGGCCTGTCTTTAGCCTTTTGGGTTCCATGTGGAGTTTTTGGCAACTCTTACTAACTTCCAACTCTTTTTTTTTTTTTGGCTATTGCAATGGGGATTTATTAACTTAAAATTTACAGTTCTTCAGCCATGGAAATGTCCAATTCAAGGTACCAACGGGATGATACCTGGAGTCTGAAGACAAGGCTTCAAGCATCCAGAACACCTCTGTCACATGGGAAGGCACACAGCTGGCATCTGTTGGTCCCTCTCTCCTGGGTTTCTTTGCTTTCAGCTTCTGGCTTCAGTGGCTTCCTTTGTTTTCTGTGGGCCCTCTCTTTGCTTCTCTGGGGCTTTTCTCTATGTGCTTTCCTTCAATTCATATCTCTGTTTCTGCATGTGTTTTTTTTTTAAACTTTTTTATTAATTAAAAAAAATTAACAAACAAAACATTTAGATATCATTTATTAACTATATAACTCTTGAGCAAGTTACTGAATTAGAAGCTGAGGCTACGGCTCCTGAAAACTTTACATCAAGGAAGGGGTAGAGGCACTTCTGGAAAAGATGGCGGCTTAGTAAGACGCGCGGGTCTTAGTTCCTCCTCCAGAAAAGCAACTAAAGAAACAGAAACAATACAAAACAGCTCCCGGAGTCACGACAGAGACCAAAAAAGACAGCGTACCCCATTCTGGAACGGCTGAACGGGTAGGGAGAATCCACTGCTGTGAGATACCCGAGGGGTGCACGTTTTCCCGGCTGGAGTGGCTGGCGTCTGGGGTCCCCTCCACGCACGTGGCTCCCCTGTCTGACTGGGAACATTGGATAGCGGGGCCCTCCCGTCACGCTTGGCGTCTCGGGCCAGCTGGGCAATTTGGACCGGCACTCCCCCAAGCCACGGCCAGCGACCCCCGCCTCCACGCGCGGTTTCTCGGCCGACTGCCCCGCAGACAAACGACCGCCACGAGCGCCACCTACTGGGCAGGAAAAGAAAAACAGAGCCCAGAGATTCCACAGAAAAACCTTTCAACCAGCTGGGTCCCACACCCAGGGAGATCTGATCAAATGCCCAGACACCAGCAGAAAATAATGGATGACGCTCGGAAAATTGAAGATATGGCCCAATCAAAGGAACAAACCAATAGTTCAAATGAGATACAGGAGCTGAGACAACTAATGCTGAATATACGAACAGAAATGGAAAAACTCTTCAAAAACCAAATCAATAAATTGAGGGAGGACATGAAGAAGATATGGGCTGAACAAAAAGAAGAAATAGAAAATCTGAAAAAACAAATCATAGAACTTGTGGGAGTGAAGGACAAAGAAGAAAAAATGGAAAAAACAATGGATACCTACAATGGTAGATCTAAAGAGACAGAAGCTACAATTAGTGAACTGGAGGATGGAACAACTGAATTCCAAAAAGAAACAGAAACTATAGGGAAAAGAATGGAAAAACTTGAGCAGGGAATCAGGGAACTGAATGACAATATGAAGCGCACAAATATACGTGGTGTGGGTGTCCCAGAAGGAGAAGAGAAGGGAAAAGGAGGAGAAAAACTAATGGAAGAAATTATCACTGAAAATTTCCCAACTCTTATGAAAGACCTAAATATACAGATCCAAGAAGTGCAGCGCACCCCAAAGAGAATAGACCCAAATAGGCGTTCTCCAAGACATTTACTAGTTAGAATGTCAGAGGTCAAAGAGAAAGAGAGGATCTTGAAAGCAGCAAGAGAAAAACAATCTGTCACATACAAGGGAAACCCAATAAGACTATGTGTAGATTTCTCAGCAGAAACCATGGAAGCTAGAAGACAGTGGGATGATATATTTAAATCACTAAAAGAGAAAAACTGCCAACCAAGACTCCTATATCCAGCAAAATTGTCCTTCAAAAATGAAGGAGAAATTAAAACATTTATAGACAAAAAATCACTGAGAGAATTTGTGACCAAGAGACCAGCTCTGCAAGAAATACTAAAGGGAGCACTAGAGTCAGATACGAAAAGACAGAAGAGAGAGGTATGGAGTAAAGTGTAGAAAGAAGGAAAATCAGATATGATATATATAATACAAAAGCCAAAATGGTAGAGGAAAATATTATCCAAACAGTAATAACACTAAAAGTTAATGGACTGAATTTCCCAATCAAAAGACATAGAATGGCAGAATGGATTACGACCCAGCAATACCACTGCTAGGTATCTACTCAAAGGACTTAAGGGCAAAGACACAGACGGACATTTGCACACCAGTGTTTATAGCAGCATTATCTACAACTTCAAAGAGATGGAAACAGCCAAAATGCCCATCAACAGACGAGTGGCTAAACAAACTGTGGCGTATACCTACGATGGAATATTATGCAGCTTTAAGACAGACTAAACTTATGAAGCATGTAATAACATAGATGGACCTAGAGAACATTATGCTGAGTGAGTCTAGCCAAAAACTAAAGGACAAATACTGTATGGTCCCACTGATGTGAACCGACATTCGAGAATCAGCTTGGACTATATCATTGGTAACAGAGACCCGCAGGAGTTAGAAACAGGGTAAGATAATGGGTAATTGGAGCTGAAGGGATACAGACTGTGCAACAGGACTAGATACAAAAACTCAAAAATGGACAGCACAATAATACCTAAGTGTAATGTAACTAGGTTGGAACACTGAATGAAGCTGCACCTGAAATATGGTTTTTTGTTTGTTTGTTTGTGTGTTTGTATCTTTTGTTTTTGTTTTTTTCTTTTTACTTTTTATATATATATATATTATTAGTATTATTATTTTAATTCTCTTCTCTATATTAACATTCTATATCTTTTTCTGCTGGTTTGCTAGTTCTTTTCCTAAATCGATGCAAATGTACTAAGAAATGATGATCATACATCTATGTGATGATACTAAGAATTACTGAGTGCATGTGTAGAATGGAATGATTTCTAAATGTTGTGTTAATTTCTTTTCTTTTTTTGATTAATAAAAAAATTTTAAAAAAAATGTAAAATCCAAAAAAAAAAAAAAAAGGAAGGGGTAGAGACAGGCATGGGATAGCAAATTATGCAATTGATTATTTCATTATAAACAGGATAAATGCCATGAAGAGGTCCAAGGACAGCAAATAAACTGGGGATCTGATGTAAACTGGAGAATGAGGAAAATCTCCCCTTAGGATGTGGCATTTAAACTGAGACTTGAAGGATTAAAATAGGCGTTTGTGATGGGTTGCAGGGAGGGAGAGGCAGGGAGAGAAAGAAAGACAGAAAGACATAGGACAGAGAGAAAAACCTGCTAAAGGGATTAAGGAGGGCAGAAGCACAATGTATTTGAGGAATTGAAAGACCAAAAGGCCAGAAGGGCTGGAACACAGAATATGCATTTTTTTCAGGTTGTTATTGTCAAGGGGAAAGAGTTAGGAACCAACAAAGGATAGAACCATGGCCATGGGAACCAGCAGAACCACACCCTAACCCGATCCCCCTTCCATCTCCACCTGCAACCCACGTGGAGCCTTAGCTTAAAGTTTTAGAAGTGTCCATCCCTCTGGACTGACAGCCCAGGCGCACAGCTGGATGAATGGAGCTTGGGCTGACTTTCAGCCCTAAACTCACCTCCTCAGCTAGGTACTTTTGTGCAGTACATAACCTGCCCAGCTGTACACGGCAGACCTGTGTCCAGCTCCCTTGCCTCATCCTAGCAAGCAGACTAAACCAGTACTGAAAGGAACTACCTGGAGATCCTGGTAAAATGCAGATTCTGGTTTGGCAGCCTAGGATGGGGTCCACCGCTATTGTTTCTGGTCTCCAGACCACATATTGGGTAGCAAGGAACTAATAGACAAGTTGTGAAAGAACTGGCTTTAAGCATCCCAGAGCAAACTGGGAAGGAAAGAAAAATACAGGAAAATGATTTTGCTTGATTTACGTGACACTCTTCTGAATTACTGCCCATTGTGTGCCGGACCCCATCAAACTAGAGACAAAGAGAGATATGATATGGCCCTCAGGCACAAGTTGCTCAGAACCTGGTGAGTAGATGAGCACACAGAACACTAAAACCCAGGCGGGTAGCAAACAGTTCCATACAAAGATGAAGACTGAGAGCCATGGAGCCCAGAAGGAAGGACCAGAGCTAACCCCAAAAGATTCGTCTGGGTAGGTGACACTTCTGGGATGAACAAGACTTCAATAGGTGAAAATGGTCTGAGGGATATTGAGATAAGGTGGGAAAAGATAAGCAAAAGAATCGAGTCAATCAACTAATCAATATATACATAGATGAGCTATTTGAAAATAAAAAGACATGAGTGAGATGTGAAGAGGTGTGAAGATGCCAGGACCTATGGACCTTAAGATTCTTAGACAAAGGGTTAATGAGAGGCAGACCTAGCAAATTCATCCATGTCAGGGCCTTGAATGCCATAAGAGAAAGAGAAATATCACTTGCGGGATTTGTATGTTTTACTAACCATGAAGAAGTGAACCCACATAAGGCAGAGTCTAGGGCCAACTTCCGATTCTGTGAGGTCCCCATCAGGGTCCCCAGAACAGATAAACTGATTCAACTTGCAGCGGCAGGACTCCCTGACTCAATCAATACAGAACAACTTTCCAGTCTCTGGGCTTGTGTTGTCTCACAAGAAGGTCAAGGACAATAATGCCTGAGGGCAAACATCAAACTCCACCTGCCAAGGTAGAGGCCGGAGCCAGGCAGATGGAGAGAAAAGGTTTTCAGGCACAAAAAAAAAAAACGAAGTTGATGAGGGAGACAGGGGAGATAAAACCCAAGCTCCTTAAAATGAAACCCCATAAAGATGTGTTTACAATGTCGAAGCTGTTGAAGAGAAATACACAGTGTGAAAGCTCTTTAAGAGGCAACAGTTAATAAAAGATCTAGCACAAAAACCGATTCCCCCTTCAAGCTCTCTGCCCCCCAGTACTTCCCATAACTGAGGTCATTTGAAGACCTGCAACTTCCCATACCTGCAGGCCCCAGACAACTCTAGACCTCAAAATCAAGCCTTCCTCAACAAGGGGAACCCAGCAACATTTAGCACCATACCCAAGAGGACACAACCTCAATCCAGCCCAGCTGCCACCCCTGCTCTTGCCTTGGGCCCCCCTCTGTCAGTGAACTCAGTCTTGCTCTGGGGAGGGAATCTCTGCCTTATATTCTAGCTCTCCAGATGAGAGTCCTTGCCTGGTGACCTGCCCAGGTCCTCCCAGACCAAGCCTGATGAGGTCCTTTTCCCTTCGGGAGTCCTCATCCCAAACCACAGAAATCACATTATCCATGATTATTCCTCTCTGCCTGGTGGTAACGAAAGTGAGTCATCTGAACCCAACCTGTCTAGAATCCAGAAACTGAAACTGGCCGAGGATTTTTTCTAAAGGAAACAAAAATCAGACTGGACTCAGAGCTTGAGCTGTAAAAATGTGGGATGCCTGGTTCTTTCCTCCTTCCCATATGTTGATGGTTCTTGAACATCATTCATTCATTCTTCAACAATTTGCAAATGTACACTCAGAGTCAAACCTTACATTAGGGATAGAGATGGTTCAGGTGTGGTCTCTGAAGAAAATTTCATGATAATGTGAGCATGACAGTCACCTGGGCTGCCAACTTCAAACATCCCCTCTCCACCTTCTAGATGACATCCCTCTGCAGATTGCATGCTCTCTCTTAGCTGCCGCCAAGATACTGCCATGACTGCTGGAAGATGGCAATGCCAGCCTTGTGACCTCCCCCTGCCATGAGCCTGCAGTGGGAGGGATTGACAGAGGATGGGCAGGTAGATGGCCTGCTGCAATCAGCTCTGTGCAGGATGAATCATGAATACTTACTTGTTCATCCAATGGATGAGACGCCACCAGGCTTCCTGACCCACACCCCCCAACAGCAGCAGCAGACCCTGGTTCCAGAGGCCCTATCCCTGAGTCTGAAGCAGCATGTCAGGTCCCCATGAGAGTCAGATCTCAGGACTAAATGGCAGATGTTGCACTGTCCCCTTCCAGACTTCCAAGCTAGGTGAAGTTTCCCATGTATTCACAACCACAGTTATTTCTGGAAGCTCAAACTGCATTCCCTGGCAGTCTCCTAGGATAAACTGCAGCCTGTAGCCCTAGAACATAGGTTGGTTCACCACAGCTGGTCTTGCCACGACTATAAAATACTGGATATGGAAAGGGCAAAGCTAGAATAAATCCTGAGGTGTTAGATTGAAATTGGAGATATCAGCGTGAACTCACAGTTTGTAACATATAAATAGATACAGATACAAATGTAGAAGTAGGTAGAGAAGCATGTGTATGCATATGCATGTAAATAAATGTATTTAAAATACATAGATGTGTTTCCTAACTCTGTCTGCTGAGAGGGCCTAGAAACAAAGAAATCCCAGTAGCAGCTAGCACACCTAGCACCTAGATCTCAGTTGTTTGAAAAAGAAAAAAAGCCCAAGGAAGCAAGGCTCCTTGTAGAATAGCTCACCCCAGGAGTGAGACAGGGAGAATATGTGTTGATCCTGGAATGTCTTGATTTACCAGAAAATAAGGATGTACACAAAGAATGATTGGAGACATATCAAAAGGACATGGAGTCAGCCAGTAGGGGTTCACAGTGAACACATCTGAGACAGTTTGAACATCAAAATAAACAATAATAGTAAAAGGATTATACATCATTGAATAAAATAAGAATTCATGAGGGGAGAAGGATAAACTCTTCTTTACTGCAGAAAGCTGGCTAATAAATGTAGAAAGAATGATGGAGTAAGAAAATCACCACTTGGCAGTCATCATCATAATAACTGATTCAGGCACATTTCGTCAGTGGATGCCAAAGTCAGTGCACAAATGTTTGAGCAGCAGTGAAGGGCTGAAGTCAATAAGCATTGTGTTTTCATTTGCTGGGCTGCTCAATACTGTGAAATGGGTTGGCTTAAACAATGGGGATTCATTAGTTTATGTTTTTGAGACAAAAAGAAAGTCCAAATCAAGGCATCATCAAGGCAATACTTTCTCTCCAAAGACTGTGGCATTCTGGGGGCTGGCTGCCAGAGGTCTTCATTCCTCAGTCACATGGCAGGGCACATGGTGGCATCTCCTGGTCTCTTCCTTCTCCTCCAGTTTCCATTTCAGTTGCTTGCTTCCTGTGGCTTTCTCTCTCTGTCTGAATTTCATTCTCTCGTATAGGACCCCAGAAATAAGATTAAGACCCATCTTGATTGAGGTTGGCCACACCTTAACTGGAATAGTCTCATCAGAAGGTCCTCCTTCAATGGGCTCACACCCACAAGAATGGATTAAGTTTAAAAACATGTTTTTCTGGGCTACACACAGTTCCAACCATCACACATTGGTTCACTGAAGCCAATTGTGTGCTTCTCTTCCCACCTTTCTGTTCAGTGGCATCACATTGGAAGCTTGAAAGCCCCCATCATGGAAGAATTTATGCCACAGAAATTGGTAAACACTACAAATAAGGGCTTTTTTTTTTTTTACTAAGAGCCAGTTGGAAAACATATATCAGCATACAGCTGAGTGATAGACTATTTATATAACCTCAGAGTAACTTCCAACAAAATAATTATTAATTACAAAGGGGAAAATAGTAACTTTGCAATGAAACATGACAGGTACCACTTGAATCAAGTGATCAAAACCAAGGTGGTGAAACATGACAGACTGAACCCATCTGCCTCCCGATAGGCTACACTAAGAAGAACTTCACTTCTGAAGTATTTCTGCCAAAAGTGGTAACCTCATTATCACAGTGATAACTTTTAATTGTGAGGCAGCATCAGACAATCCTAAATTGAGGGATATTTGACAAAGCAACTGTCCTATACCCTTCAAAAATATCAACGTCATGAAACACAAAGAAAATTTGAAGAGACCAGGGATTTAAGACTAACGAGACAAGACGAATGAATGCAAAACATGATCTGGAATTTCCTTGTGATTCAAAGATCATCATTGGATCAATAATCTGAGTAAGGTTGTAGATTAGATAAGAGTTTTATATCAATGTTAGTTTCCTAACTGAGTTAATTTTAAAATGGTTACATAAGAGAATATTCTTGTGTTTTGGGAAATATGGGCTGAAGCATTTAGGGGTAGTAGGATACTATGTCTGCAGCTTACTCTAAAACTGCTCAGAAAGAGATAATATATGCTTAAAGGACCAGGAAGAAGAAAAAAATAAACGTGGTAAACTGTTAACAGTTGGGGTATCTGGGTAAAAGGTATATACAGGAATCCTACTATTCTTAAAAAAAAATAATTTACATTTGAAATTGTCAAGATAAAAATTTTAATAATTAAAAAAAAAAGATCAATGGAACAGGAGGGCAATGGCCAGCTGAATGCCCCAAGCCTGGGGACAGGGGCAGGACCTGGAGAGACCAGGGTGAGGCCGTGAACTGGGGCTTAATAATTGTCCACATGGCTGAGAAGTCCCACAGAAGGCCCAGTGGTAGCCTGGGCTCCGTTCTTTAGTCTCCCACGTGTTCATCCCTCAAACACAATAATGACAAAAAGTGCTCTTTTGTTTGCATGGCACTTCATCGTTTACAAAGCTCTTCCCAGGGCTGCCCTGTAAGCGTTGAAAGATTTGGTCCCTGAAGAGGTTGAAAGTTGTAGGCAGAGACCAAAGTGACCATCCGGAGACTGGAACCAAAGTGACCATCGGCCCAGTGCCCCAAGAGACTTGTTCTAGCAATTCCCTACTCCTCTCCATGTCTTCTACCCAACATATACACTATTTTCCCTTTACTCTATAAGAAAGGAGGAAATCTCACTCCCAGCACCAGAGACTGGAGAAACCAGCTCTCCGAGATCCTAGCTCATGCTGAGACTTCCCTTTGGCACCCCTGGCGCATAACCTTGCTTCCATGCCCTCCTCCTATATCTGGCCTATCAGCAAGGTGCCCCAGATGACAGAACCTGCGTTTTAAAGTGTGGACCTAAAACCACCTTCAACAGAAATACTGAGTGACTTTTTCACATGCACAGATATGGGCCCCTCCTTAGATCTACTGGATCAAAACTTTGGGAAGGGGCCCCCAAATCCACATGTTAATATGTAACCCGTCACTTTTGACTCCCTCCAGTTCCGTAATCCCTCTATCCTTCCTGTTGACTCTCGCCAAGCTTGCTAAGAACACCTCACCTCCACGTCTAATCAATGATCATTAGCTACCAGCCCAAACTGCCAGGTAATATTTGGTCATTAATTAGAATTGTGTATGTATGTGCATGTTGCATGGGGATGAGAGTGAAGAAGATAAGGAGGACATTCATGATTTTGGCCTGAATAAATGGGTGTATAGTGGAACCTTCTGCTGAGATTAGAGTACAAAGGAAAGAGTGGCTCTACTAGGAGCAGGGGCCGGAAGTGGGTTGAGGAGGAAAGGAGACAGAATATTCTAGATCTATCTCTATCCTAGAATATCTCTAAAATTCATTCTCTTATTTCCCATTCCTTTGCCCCCACCCTGGACCAGGCCACCATCATCTCTCCCTGGGTTACCATGACAACTTCTAGCTTACCCTGTGTATTAGTTTGTTGATGCTGCTGGAATATACCAGAAATGGGTTGGCTTTTATAAGGTAATTTATTAAGTTACAAGTTTACAGTTCTAAGGCCATAAAAATGTCCAAACTAAGGTATCCAGAGAAACATACCTTGACTCAAAAAAGTCCGATCTGGGAAGGCATGTGGATGAATTCTGCTGGTCCTTTGGCTTCTGGTTTCAAACAGCTTCCCCAGGGGCATTTTCTTTCAGCATCTCCAAATATCTCTGTGTCAGCTCTAAAGCTCTTTCCAAAATGGTTCCCTCTTAAAGGACTCTGGCAAGTGACTATTCTAGTTTGCTAGCTGCCAGAATGCAATATACCGGAAATGGAATGGCTTTTAAAAGGGGGAATTTAATAAGTTGCTAGTTTACAGTTCTAAGGCCAAGAAAATGTCCCAATTAAAACAAGTCTATAGAAATGTCCAAATCTAAGGCATCCAGGGAAAGATATCTCGATTCAAGAAAGCCAGTGAAGTTCAGGGTTTCTCTCTCATCTGGAAAGGCACATGGAAAACATGGCACCACTGCTAGCTTCTTCTCCTTGCTTCCTGTTTCATGAAGCTCCCCAGGAAGTGTTTGCCTTCTTCATTTCCAAAGGTCACTGACTGGTGGGTTCTCTGCTTCTTATGGCTATGTCGTTCTGCTCTTCAGATCTCTCTCATTCTCCAAAATGTTTTCTCTTTTATAGGACTCCAGAAACTAATCAAGACCCACCCAAACAGCTAATCCAGTTTAACAACCATTCTTGATTAAATTACATCTCCAGGGAGATGATCTAATTACAGTTTCAAACATACAATGCTGAATAGGGATTAGAAGAAACGCTGCCTTCACAAAATGGAATTAAAATTAAAACATGGCTTTTCTGGGGTACATACATCATTTCAAACTAGCACAGTGACCCACCTTGAATAGTGGATACATCTCCATGGAAACCACGTAATCAAAAGTTCCCATAATTGAGTGGGTCACATCCTCATGGAAACAACAAAAAGATCGTACCCAACAATATTGAATCTGGATTAAAGGTCATGGCTTTTCTGGGGTTTCTTTTTACCCAAGAGTTCAGTTCTCAGCTTATCCCTTTCCGGTTGCATTTTACTATAAGTTGCCAAGAGAAACCAGGCTGCATTTTCCCCGTTTAGTTTAGAAATCTCTTTGACTAAGTACCACAGCTCACCTTCTTTTACCCATTTAGTTTAGAAATCTCTGGCTAAGTACCACAACTCACCTTCTAAATTCTGTTTTCCATTGAACACCAGTATTCAACTTTGCCAGATTCTGTCACTTTAAAACAGGGATCAACCTCTTTACAATTTGCAATTACACATTCATCATTTCTGTCTAAGGCCTTGTGTTAGTCAGGGTTCTCTAGAGAAAGAGAGCCAACAGGAGAAATCTGTGAATATGAGATTTATAAAGGTGTCTCATGCAAGATGGGGTAGGAAGAGTCCAAACTGGTAGGGCAGGCTGTGAAGCTGGCAACTCTGATGAAGGGTCAAGAGGAACTGCACAGGAGAGACTTGCTGGCTGAAGAAACAGTGAAAGTTCCCCTTCTTCCTTGAAAGCCTTCAACTGATTGGATTACCTCATTGTGGGAAGCATGTCTTCATTGATCACAGATGTAATCAGTCACAGATGCAATCTACTGACTGATGACTTAATACACCAGCCTTCTGGTTTATCAAGCAGCCGCAAAATATCCTTGCAGCAACAGTCAGGCCAGTGCTTCCTGACCAGACAACTTAGCATAATCATTTGACCAAGTTGACACCAGAATTTAACCACCACAGTCCTCCCCTTGTCATCTTGGCAGCTAGACATATCACCTTGAAACTAGGTTAATTTTCAAATAGAACACAATGACAGATATACGTTTTGCCTAACAATACTCAACTGCCCTGCACACAGCCAGAAATGCACTACATCTCTCTAGAATAGGGTGCAAGTCCCTAGGTAACATTCACTCTTAAATTCCATATCCTATGACTTCAATACTATAACATGAGCAATACAACTTACATCATATGATAAGAGGAAAACAAAATATTTGCTTATGTACAAATGAAAACATACTCAAAACAGGGAGGAAATATTCATGCAATCACAGTCCTCTTTCTATAACTGGTCACATGGTCACAGTTCATATTTATCACTACCTTCTTCTACTGCCCGTTTCGTGTTCCCCTTACCCTGAGCAAGCACTTCAGCTGACTATGGTTATTTGCCAGGTGGGGTGACCCAGACTTCATTCCTGAAGTTTCTGGGCCATTGGTAGTCCTGCCTGGATTGGGTTGTTGCAGTTTTCCATTGACTTTAATCAATTGGATCCCCAATCACCCCTAAGGCATCACTTAGTACACCATACCCTGTGATTAAAGTCAATGGAAAACTGCAACAACCCAATCCAGGCAGGACTACCAATGGCCCAGAAACTTCAGGAATGAAGTCTGGGTCACCCCACCTGGCAAATAACCATGGTCAGCTGAAGTGCTTGCTCAGGGTAAGGGACACAAATATTTTCAAGTTCTTTGCCCACTCAGGAAGGTCTATCCACATACCTCTTCCCAAACCTCTTTGTCACCAATTTTCCAATCATGCTTCTTCCAAGTCCCTGACCATCCAGCCAAACCATTACAAACAGCCCATGAGTCAGTATACAAATGCACCTCTGGTCAGTTCTCCTTCCAAGCAAAATGAACAATCATGGAACTACTAGAAATTCCACGTCCCTCCAAGTCCCTGACCATCCAGCCAAACCATTACAAACAGCCCATGAGTCAGTATACAAATGCACCTCTGGTCAGTTCTCCTTCCAAGCAAAATGAACAATCATGGAACTACTAGAAATTCCACGCACTGGCAGAATTTCCCCTCACCACTGTCCTTTAAGGACATCCCAGAGTGTGGTCATAGTGCTGCAGCTGTCTACTTCCAGGTGGTCCCTGCATATTGTGCAGAACTATCTGTAAACCAGGCCTGAGTTTTCTCTTCCTCAGTCAACTGACAGTAAGGAACTCTCCAAGAGGCCATAGCTCTGGTCTGGGGAAAATAAGGTAAGGTGGCCGGAGTGAGAGCCATGGGCATTTGGGCCAATTCCTCATGTAACTTACTTTTGCCTTTGGGATCTACTCTAGCCCTATCTCTAATAAGCCATTTCTATTTTATGATGGAGTGCTGCTGTGCAGGCTCAACTTTATGGCTTCGTGGGTCAGACAACACCCAGCTCATGATAGGCAACTGAGATCTCATGGTAACTTGGAACCCACGGTTAAGCATTCAGTCCCTACTAAGGTCCAGTGGCAGGCCAAAAGCTGTTTCTCAAAAGGAGAATAGTTACCTACAGCAGATGGTAAGGTTTGCTCTAAAATCCTAAGGGTCTATATTGTGATTCTTTTATGGGGCCTGCCAAAGGCTCCAGACAGCATCCCTATTTGGCACTGACACTTCCAGCACCATTGGATCTCCTGGATTATATGGCCCAAGTGGCAGAGCAACTTGCCTGGCAGCCTGGACCTGTCCCAGAGCCTCCTCTTGTTCTGGCCCCCACTCAAAACTAGCAGCTTTCCTGGTCACTTGGTAAATGGGCCAGAGTAGCACACTCAAAGGAGGAATATGTTGTCTCTAAAATCCAACTAGGTGTTGTGCCTCTGTTTCGGTTGTATGAGGGGGCAGATGCAATAGTTTATCCTTCACCTTAGAAGGGACATCTTGACAAGCCCCACACCACTGGACGGCTAGAAATTTCATTGAGGTGGAAGGCCCCTATATTTTTGTTGGATTTATCTCCCATCCCCTGACACACAAATCCCTTAGCAATAAATCTAGAGTAACTGCTACTTCTTGCTCACTAGGCCCAATCAGCATGATATCATCAGTATATGGACCAGGGATTTGTGGGAGGGAGATATGATCAAGGTCCCTGAGGACAAGATTGTGACATAGGGCTGGAGAGTTGATACACCCTGAGGCAGGACAGCAAAGGTGTACTGCTGGCCTTGCCAGCTGAATGCAAACTTTTTCTGGTGTTCCTTACTGTCAGCTATTGAGAAAAAAGCATTTGCCAGATCAATAGCTGCATATCAGGTACCAGACAATGTGTTGATTTGCTCAAACAATGATACCATATCTGGGACAATAGCTGCAATTGGAGCCACCACCTGGTTAAGTTTACAATAATTCTTTGTCATCCTCCAAGACCCATCTGTTTTCTCCACAGGCTAAATAAGAGAGTTTAATGGGAATGTGGTAGGGATAACCATCCCTGTGACCTTCAAGTCCTTATAGTGGCACTAATCTCTGCAATCCCTCCAAGAATATAGTATTGCTTCTGATTCACTATTTTGCTAAATAAAGGAAGTTCTAGTGGCTTCCATTTGGCCTTTTCTACCACAATAGCCTTCACTCCACAAGTCAGAGAACCAATGTGGGAATTCTGCCAGTTGCTGATTCCTATTATACATTCTGGAATTGGGGAAATTTGACCACAGAATGCATCTGGGGACCCAGTGGACTCACTATGAGACTGACCTGAGCTAAAACTCCGTCGACTTCCATAAGGCCCCACTCTGGTGGACCAGAGTGATGTTTTAGGTCTGCTGGAATTAGTGTCACTTCTGAGCCAGTGTCTAATAATCCCTGAAATATGTGATCCTTTCCTTTTCCAGTACACAATCACCCTGGTAAAAGGCAGTATGTCTCCTTAGGGAAGGCTTGGAGGAAGGTTAACAGTGTAAATTTTGGACAGTGTAAAAAGGTCTTTCCCCAAAGATACCTGGCCCTCCCCTCATTCAAGGGCTCTGGGTCTGCATATTGTCTCAAGTCTGGGAATTGATTTAGGGGCCATGATTCTCGGTTTTTGTAATTCAAGTTAAACTTCTGTTCACTTGACCTAGAATTCTTCTGCTAATATAGCTCAAACAAGAATGTAGTAGGCCGCCCATCTATTATACTTCTAGGTACCCCACAATCTAGTAGCCAAATCTCTGCAAGTCAGATTATTTTGACTGCTGCTTTGAGTCTGTTGTCCATTATGGTGGCCACACCTACCTTGTCTGTGGTGATTAACTGTACCCATATGGCTTCTGCCAGCTCAGGATCTGATCATCCCAATTGTGTTTAAGGATTCCAGCTCAGTGACAGCAGTTCCCACAGTAATGTCTGACCTACAGAGAAGGGCAACTACAGAGCTCTTCAGGGATGATGGAACTAGTCTCACAAATTTATTTTTCAAGGCTACGGTGAAAGACATGTCCTCTGGACATTCTTGTGGTGTGTGAGCAGGTCTTCCATGATAAATCCACTCTAACATTCACGTCTCTCTAAGCCTCTGGATCCCCTCATCTACATCACACCAGGGAAGTTCTGGCATTTCAAACTCAGGTAATGTCGGCCACCTTTTGATCCATGTTTCAGCCAACAAATCAAACAAACAGTTAATGCCCTTTCTAACCCCTCAAGCTACAACATTGAATGCAGAATCTCTGTTTAGGGGTCCCATATCAATAAATTCAGCTTAATCCAACTTTATATTCCTTCCACCATTATCCCACACTCTTAATATCCATTCCCACATATGTTCTGATTTCTATCTATCTAGATCAGAATACTCATGCTGTTCTTTTGGAGTACAGCATAATTCCTTACGGGTCACACTTTGTACCTCACCTTTCGGGGCCTAATGGGACTTTAGTTCAGCTATAGGTCTTGAAGAAAAGTGGGGTGGTAGGGGCAGGTCATGAAAAGAAATAAAAGTGTCTTTCAAACCAATTACCTGTAGGGCATTCTGTTGCAGTTTCATCTAGTGAAACAGGGTTAGTCACTCTAAGACAGAAGAGTGAAGGCTGCTTCCCCAGGGGAGGTGATCACAGGGCTAGCAGGCACTGAAGGGTTAATCTCATTAGGTGGAGGTTGGATGGCAGACTCCTCTGAGGAAACTAGAGGCCAGGAAGCTGCTTCCTCAAGGCTGGGTGGAGATCAAGAAGCTCTTTCCTCAGGGCAGTCCATTTTAGATCTATCTAGAAAGTTTCAGAAGATTCTAAGAATCCCATCTCCCCATTACCATCATTATCAATCCATATATCATCATCCCGAGTTTCAGGATCCCATTCTTTTCCAATCAAAGCCCTTACTTTAACAGCAGACTAGTTTGAGATTTTAGTTTATGTTGTATGTCTGCTACTCACACAGTGAGGCTTTGTGTCTGGCTTTCAGAGATCTCAATCTGTGACCAAAGGAAATAAGATTTTCTTTCAGGGCATACATGGAAACTTACATCATTCATACGATGCTGACATTTCAAATTTGAAGTCTTCAGCTCATCTCTTTTCCTGATCACTGTATCCAGCATATCTAACAACAACAAGCCAACGTCATTATACCTCTTAATTCCACAAAACTCCATAAAGGTGTCAAAAACATTCTCACTCAGAGCCTTGCCTCATGTAAGTGTGCAATTAGCAGAATCTAATGGTAATATTTCGAGTATCTCCTCTGCAACTCACCCCATGGGCTGTCAGTGCTATCTTCATTATTGAGAACAGAGTCATTAGTGCCTCTGAGTCTAGTTAGAATAGAAAAACAATTGTAAAAACCTATTTTTAAGATTCTGTTTCTCAAGAACCACTCCTGGTACCAAGCTGTGTTAGTCAGGGCTCTCTAGAGAAACATAACCAACAGGAGAGATCTGTAATTATGAGATTTATAAAGATGTCTCACACAGCCGTGGGAACCGAAGAATCCAAAATCCATTGGGCAGGCTGTGAAGCTGGCAACTCCGATGAAGGGTCTGGATGAACTCCACAGGAGAGGTTCACTGGCTGAAGAGACAATGAAAGAGTCTCTCTTCCTTCAGCGTTATTGGATTATCTTCAGTTGATTGGATTATCTCATTCTGGCAGACAAGCCTTTGTTGATTGCAGATGTAATCAGCCACAGATGCAATCAACTGACTGATGACTTAATACACCATCCTTCCGATTTATCAACCAGCCACAAAATATCCTTGCTACAATGGTCAGGCCAGTCCTTCCTGACCAGACAACTGGACATAATCATTTGGCCAACTTGACACCAGAATCTAACCATCACAGACCTTATCAGAAATATCTTTAGAGTCCACTTTTCTGCCAACAGTCTCTTCATAGCAATCTAGGCTTTCTCTATGAAGCTCTATGATGCTCCTCACAATTCTTCCAGACAAACCTGGGTATGAATCCTGCCTCTACCCAATACTAGCTCATGGTCTTTTATCCTCCTCAAACTCAGTATGTTCCTCTGTAAAATGGGGCACTGCTTGCCAAGCACTCAGCTCAGTGTGCCTCCTGCAAACACTAAATAGAGGCTATTCTATGCACAGTGATGTCTTCATCTGCCCTACTGGATCCTGAACTCTGCTTTGTCTCCCTCTCTCTCCCATTCTCCAACAACCAGCACCATATCTGGTACCCTGAGAGTGATCAGTACCTTGCCTTGTTTAACTGAACTGTTGGCTGATACTTACAGACTGGAACTCACTGACAGTGGCTTCCAGCTGACACCTGGCATATGTCCTCACTTACTGATTAAACTTTGCTTACTGACACTTACCCAAGACTGTCCCTCAGAGCATCTTCCAGGGACCCCAACCCCCCAAGTAAAAGCCAAAAGAAAGAAAAACTCTCCAGTTTCCCCATCCAAGTAATGGTCACTGTTTCTTTCACCCTGCCTCTTGCTTTCCATCTCTGCCTCTCTTTCTTGCTCTCTTTAACACTCCCCATTTCTCCAGGTCTCCATCTCATCAGGTTTCTGCCTCTGGCCCTTGTCACCATTACCGTACCTGCTTTCTCCATGTCTCTGTGACCCTGTTCTCTCACCATGCCTCTATCTGCCTTTGCTGACTTGGTGTCTACAATAGCACAAACACTCATTTCATGGTCCATCCTCAAGGAAATGCACTCAATAGCACAAGCACTCATCTGTTGTTACATCTTTATTTTGCTTCTGGTGACAGACCATCTTTCCTTCCCTATTCTTTGGAGATTATCTATAGATGGCTTCCTTCATCTGTTTTATCTTGGATGCTGGCTCTTTCCTTCCCATCCCCTTCACCAATCCTAGAACTTCCAGAGTGGCAACATCTAGAGACCAAGACAGGAAGCTCAATATCTGGGCAGAAGAGGACCTCCTCAGACCCAAGAGATGATTGTCAGAAGTGGCCTGAGGATCCCTCTCCCACTAAGTAGAGAGCATGCGGGGAGTAATTGGGGGACATGCTTATGCAGGAGAAACACAACTGGAGAAAAAACATGCTCAGGCTCCAAAGTCATTAAGAACCATTTATACATCACGTATTGGGGCCACTTGTACAATATGAGGGCCACCTTTTTGATGGTATTTTGGGCATAGCCTGTGCAAGGGCACATATGAGTGCAATATGTATTGGAGGACCTGGTGCTTGAGGATGCAAATATGAATGTTAGGGGGAGAGGACATATTCATGGTATTCAGTCATTCATTCTGATGAAACCAGTGATTTGGTTTTCCTGCCTATTCCATGTGCCTTTCAGTGCTTTGCTGCAGGAAGAGTGTTGTTCCTCAATCCACTGACTTCAAGGTTGGCCAGGGGACCTCAGACTTTGGCACAGGGAGTGTGTACAGATGTGATGTGTGCCACATATGAATGAAAGCTTTCAGAGCTATCACACTGCTCCTTCTTTGCTCTTTTTCCTCTGCCCCAAGAACTGCATAACTTAGGCAGGGACTGCTCCTTCAGCCTAACTGCCAGAATGGAGAAGACATGCAGAGCAGACACACAGCAGCTGAACCACAGATAATAGGTAAAGTGAGGGGGAAATACAGCTGCATTGGTTGTAAGCCACTGAAATTCAGAGGTTGTTGTTACTGCAGATTAACCTAGTGAAAGCTGGCAAATACCTTAGGTAGTCCCATGGCTTTAAATACTATTCATACACTGATAGCTCTCAAATGTACATCACCAGGTAGGTCCTCTTTTTTGAGCTTCAGGGCTGTATATCCAACCGCCTGTTCCAGTCTCCAGTTGGATTTCTAGCAGGTCTATCAGGCATAACATTCAGAATGCAGCTCTTAATTTTACTACCCTCCTGAATCTGTTCCTCCTCAAATCTTCTTCAAATGATCTGTCCTAATTACCTCTAGAACCCCTAGTCTAAGACCCATTAGCTCTTATCTAGCCCACTTCAACAGCTTGCTAATAGGTCTCCCAGCCTCCACATGCAACTGCCAGAGTCCCTCCAAAGTGTAAATCAGATCCCATCCATCACCATGCTTAAAGGCTCTCCCTTGCAACTAGAATAGAGACTAAACTCTCATCAAGACCAACAGACCCTGGTGATCTGGCACTCAATATATGTTTAGCTATGATGAAGAAGGTGAAGGAGAGGGAGGAAAGGGAGAAAGAGAAGAAAGGAGTATTCAGTCCTTGAGGATGTGCTCCTCGAGCAGATACTGAGCTCAGATCCAACAATAAATACCTACACAAGGACTAGTCCAAGACTTAGGCTACTTAGCTCAGCACCTATTCCTCAGAGTTGGTTAAGAGAGGGGCCACAATCCAAGATGCCGAGTTCACTGCCCCTTACATCCTCTCCCTGTCCATATCCTGCCCATCCTACATAGTCCTCCAAGAGCCCCTCAACTTCTTTACTGTATCTCCCAGCACATCACTGAGCTCAGGGTGGCACATGAGTGACTTGACAAAGACCATGGGTTTAAAGGGTCAATGTATGTCTGACCCATTGGGTCACCAGAGCAGTGTCCAGAGTCCCTGAGTATTGAAACCAGGGATCCAGGCTCCAAGTCCAGCCTTAGATGGCATACTAGGTTTAGGTGAATAAAAGGGAAGGCAAGATCATTTGATTGCATTCAGGCAGCATGCCCCCCATACCAAATCCTCACAGAAGCTCATTTTTTGCTACAAATCACATGTTTATACATAATAGGTCCAAAACCACTGATCTCTCATTACAGTTTATGCATTTGCCTTTTAGATTCTATCAGAAGTAAAAAGTGGAGTTACAAACCAAAACTGGCATTCATATTTACCCTGTTGTTACCTTTACTGGAGATCTCAATTTCTTCAATCAATAGACTTCAATCTATTGTCTATTGTCCTTTCCTTTCAACTTGCAGAACTCTCTTTAGCATCTCTTGTAGGACTGGTTTAGTGGTGATGAACTCCATCACCTGGGAATGTCTTGATCTCTCCCTCATTACAAAAGACAGTTTTGCTGGATAAAGAATTCTTGTTTGTTGCCTTTAAATTATTTATTTATTTAAAAAATTTTTTTTTTTTTATTACATGGGCAGGCACCGGGAAACGAACCCAGGTCTCCATCATGGCAGGTGAGAACACCATTGGCCCGTTTGTTGCCTTTAGCACTTTAAATCTATCATCCCACTGCCTTATTGCCTCCATGGTTTCTCATGAGAAATCAGCACTTAATCTTATTGAGGCTTCTTGCACAGAGCATGTAGCGTCTCTCTTACAGCTTTCAAAATTATCTCTTTATCTTTGACATTCAACAGTTTGGTTATAATATAACATGGCATGGGTCTATTTGAGTTTATCTTGCTTGGAGTTTAATGAGTGTATTGGATGTATACATTCATATCTTTTGTTCAATTTAAGGAGTTTTCAGCTGTTATTTCTTTGAATATTCTCTCTGCTTTGAACAGATGCTCATTTTGATGGTAGAGACACAGGCTTAATTGTGGGGTGTTCCTGGTTGGATGCTGGAGACAGTGCTGCCCTCAGACAGCTCCCAATGTGATGAGAACATCACAGTTCACCCTGGAGGCATGATCCTGGCCTGACTCCAAAGCCCTCCCTCTAATTAGTCCATTCCTCAGTCCTCTCTTTCCATTCCTACCCCTGTCTGACCGAGTCAAGCTGCCAATCTAAGATGGTTTGGGATTTTAGAGCATCCCAAGTTGATGACACATAACTCCTTTTCCCCAGACCCTTGGGGAGATTCCGGGTTTTGGGGGAACAATGCTCACCCTGACCTCCTCTAAGTCCTATGCTGCTTCTGTAAAACGTATTTATCAGGCTAGTGTTCAAGCTAGTCTCTTGGGCAAGCTTGACTTTTACTCATTAATCTCCACCTTTCTTTCTTGTGACAAACATGACTTTAAGCTTCCAATTTCCAACACACTCACACACCATTCAGCACTGTTAACTGTATTCACAATAAGATGCTAACATCACCTCCACCCATTTTCAAATGTTTAAGTTTGACCTAGTTAAAAGTTCTGCACATATTAAGCAACCAGTCCCCATTCTCTAGCCTCATTCTATATCCTGGTAACTTATACTCTAGATTTTATGTCTATTAGTTTACATGTTAGTGAGATCACCCTTTCATTTTCAACCTGTTTACATCTTTGGGTATAAAATGAGTCTCTTGTAAACAGCATATAGATGGTCCCTTGAGTCTGACTTGATATAATGTTCTCAAGGTTTATCCCTGTTGTTGCATCCTTCAGGACTTCATTATGTTGAATAATACTCCATTGTATGTATATACCACACTTTGTTTATCTATTTGTCTGTTGATGGACACTTGGGTTGTTTTCATCTTTTGGCAACTGTGAATAACACCACTATGAACACTGCTGTGCAAATGCCTATTCATGTCACTGTTTTCAGATCTTCTGAGCATATACCAAGAGGTGGGATTGCTGGGTCAATATATAAATATTGTATACAATATTTTATATTGTATACAATAAAGTATAAGACAACCCTATACTTAGCTTTCTGAGGAACCTGTGCTCTCACTTTGCCAACCAGTACCTGGCTCAGTATGGAGCTGTGGCCCCCTCTATTCTTGGGGTGGAGGACTCCTGCAGCCACCCCTGTCTGCAGCTGTCTGCAGGGCAAGAACTGGGCCTCCAGCTGCTGCTTCCCTCAAGGGTGGAAGATGGGCACAAGAAACCACAGTCAGAATTCCAGTTCCTTTCCTCAGTCCCTTCATTCTACACTTTCTTGGGTGCTGTGCTGATCTCCCCCGACCCCCGATCCCCAAAGAGTTGACTCAGGCAGTTTCTCCCTGGCTTTTTGCTGCTTTGGGGAAAGAAGTAGATCCAAACATTCCTCCGAATCCTCCATTTTGGAAGTTCCTCGTTGGTACCCTTTTATCTTCAGCACACTCCAGCAGCATGAGTCCTGCTGTGGGTCCCTGTGAACTTGGGTCCCTGTGTCTGGACAGGGGGGATCTGTCTCACTGCTGTGAGAGATTTTATAGTCTTGTCCCTACTGGGAAGTGGGAGGCATCCAGCTCACTGGCTCTGGGCACTTCCCAAGCTGCATGGGACCAAGTGAGGGGAGAGAAGGAGACTGGCCAGTCCAGGACAGAAGTTTCTTATCTGATAGTTTTCTCTTTCTTTGATTCAGCATTTGTGGGACCCTTCTCCAGTCTTTACCTTCCTCCAGAGTTCTGAGCAAGTGAGGTTTGTCCTTTTTATCACTGAATCTCTGGGGAGAGGTTTTCAGTAGATATCTTATGTTGCTGTGTTGATGATGTCACCCTAAAAGATTTTTTTTTTTAATTTTTCCAGTTTTTATTATGGGATGTTCTTTATGCTACCAAAGTAATGCATACTTATTGTAGGGATTGAAATATAGATTAGAAAGACTACAAATTACAGCTTATCTTCCCCACTCCACTACATCTCCCCTGATGTAACCAATGTTAACAACCTGTCATGTAACTTTCTAGTGGACATTTATTTTGAGCAATTTTAACTGTCCTTAAAATCATTAACCCAAAAATCTTCCATTGTCAAGGGTAATCAGTATGAGCAATGCAAGGTATGAAGGTGTGTTGCTTGGTTCCATCCAGAAAGCAACATCTCCCTTGAAGTTGTCTCGATCTCAGCAAGGAAAAGGAACCAGAGTTGGCTGGGGACTATGCAGTGTGAGTGGGACGTCAAACAGCAGACCCTGCCTCTGAGAGGGACGACTCACACTGATTATTAACTTGGGGGTTATAATTTCTAGGATAGAGCAAGTTTTGCATGTAGGAGTTTCAGAGTAGAGTTCACGGCGAGGCTCCCCAGGTTATTTTCAGAGGTGGTAGAGTCTGGAGATCAAGATCATGCATCAGGCAGACTTGGGTTAAAGTCCCACTTCACTATTTTCTAATTGTAGGTTCCTTGGGCAATTCACCTCTCTAAATCGCAGTTTGCCCATCTGAAAAACAGAAATAAAAATAAAACCTATGTGGGGGAATGCAAGGGTAGCTCAGTGGTAGATTTCTCACCTACCATATGGGAGATCTGGGTTCAATTTCTGGCCCATGCACTTCCCAAAAAATAAACAAGCAACCAAGCAAAACATTCAACAAATGATGCTGCAATCACGAGATACTCACATGAAATAATAATGAAACGTGACTCCGCCATACAGCATACAAAAAAAAAAATCTATGTATTTGTTAGAGTTAACTAGATATATGCAAAACACTCTCATGCACTCCAAGTGTAAAGGATATTAAATATATATCATTAGAGCCCTACACAACTGTTAGAAGGTCTGGGGAAGCAACACTTGGAGAAGCCACCAAAGGATCTCAGCCACATCAGCAGGTTATTTCTTCCCCAGGATCCCTGGGAAGTGCCCACTGACCTTTCTAGTCTGCAGCAAGGAAGCAGGGACTCTTGAGTTGCTTATCTGCAAGGTGCTTCACCGCTCATGTCCACCTCTATCTGCCAGCACCTGTTTCTGGAGAATAATGTCCTCAATATCTCCTCCAGCCCACAAGCACCTGACTCCAATCAGGACCCTATGAGAAAGGACATGCTGGGAAATGTCCAGTTTCTCCTCTGAAATGCAAAGGACACTAGCAGCGATGCCAGGTTGACGACAGACAACCCAACGCTACCTATCTCATAGTGTCGAATGAAATCAAACAAAAGAAAGCAGATAAAGTCTTATTAAAGTGCTTGGCCTGTGGCTAATGCTCACTAAGTGGCAGTTATTATAATTATTCCTATAATTTTTGATCCCAGAGCTGGTGGTTTTTTTTTCACAAAGCCTGCACACCCACTCCATTTCATATTACAGAAAACCCTAGGCATTCAGGTTCCTGTCAAAATATCTGTTTCCCATCACCTCCCATCACTCAGCAGGCCCTATCCTTTCTTTTTCAGATCCGGTTATAATAGCAACATTTGTGAATTGCTGGTCCTTTAATTCCCCGTAAGCACACATTCTGCCTGAACCTAATGAAATCAATTACACTGAAAGATGCGAACTAAATACGACCGTGTCTCCCGGTTTTATATGCCAAGGAGACTGTACCCAAAATCACCACACACACAAAAAAAGACATTGTGCCACAGGTGTATTTCCTCCATCATCCGTCAATCAAGGCATGAGGAAATCCAGTAATGACCTCCTTTATGAGTAAGCAGTTCTAGCCTCAACAATTGCTGTCGTTTCAGAATAATGAAATGTTTCCAATCAGAATTAATTTTTAAATCCAAATTACATACAAACTTACTTATATGAAGCTTAAATTCAAACCATTCCATGGGTAACAAAATTATGCTTGTAAAGAACTGAAATTGATCAGACTTCGAAATTCAATTGTACAAAACAAAATAGGTTTTAAACCGCAGGGGCCTTGCCAAGCTCTCCTCTGCTCTCACTGAGCCCTCCCCTGCTCTGAAGCACAATCCAAACATCACATGGTCACAGGTCAGCGCTTCCTGCAAAGAAATCCATTTTACAAACAAACCTCAGGTATTAGCACCCAGATCTGCACCGCCTTATCCTGATTAATGATGGGCCTGCACGCCATCACTTCCACAGTGACAAAAAGTAGAGCTGGCGTTCTCGAGAGCAATATTACCCTTAAAATTGCAATGATCTCTAGGGAAAATGACCCAATTTAAATTTTTCTCTCTTTAGCTTGAAGATGTTTAACTCTTTTAAAGCAATTCTATGCCATTACTGAATGTCCTCCAAAGGTATGTTCCATGTTATTCCACATAGCATCCCCCCTTCCCAACTGTTTTAAGTCTGAAGTCTTTAATGATTCTAGAGGCAATTTAAACCCCAGTTTACCGTAATGCTATTAAAGGGCAAGTCAAGACCTGAAACAAATTAGTCTTAGGAAGCCAACATCCAATTGGCATGTTTTTTTTTTAAACTCTAAACTTATGCGCAAATATCCAATCAACTTCCCACCCATATCTAGGTACATGGGTGAATGAGTAAAGAAAAGAGCCTAAGTTTGGGGAGCTTACATTCTAGCCAGAAGAGGCAAATAAACAAGTAAACAAACAAGATCATTTCAAAATATTCAGTGCTGATTTGAGAGTCTCTTCACTTCACTTGTCTGGGCTGAGGTGGGGCCAAACCTCTGAAGAATCATGAGAAGTGAGGTCTGGACACAGGCTAAAGCAAGTACAAAGGTCCTGTGGTAGCAAAACGCTTGCCAGGTTCAGGAAATAAAAACACATTGCCAAACACACAATGCATACACCAATGCATACCAACAACTTGCTAAAATGTTTTATTAAATACTGAGTAGATACATAGTAATATTTATAAAATATATCTACGAAAGAACAGCAATATAAGGAACACAGGTGTATCACACCATTCAGTTATGAATTAAAACCTCATTATTAAGTTCAAACCCTCCCAACCCCTGTGGCCCTCCTTGATACCATTTCCTTTCCATCTAACTGCAGAAATCCCGATCTGAATTCTGTGTTTATTTTCCCTTGTTTTTCTCTTTATGATTTTACTTGTAAATATCCCCAAACAATACCTTGTTTTATACATTTTTTATCTTTAAAACTAGACTCATGCAGTTACGTATGTTTCTATGCCTTGCTTCTTTTGTGGTCAAGTCAAAGCTATGAAGAAATTTTGGGGGTGGAGGGGAAATGGATTTAACCAATTTTTGAATAGACATTTCTATTAGAGAATTGTAAATTCACATGCAACTGTAAGAAATAATACAGAGATATGTTGTATATCTTTGGTCCAATTTCCCCCAATAGTAATATTTTCAAAACTGTGGTACAATATCACAACCAAGGTATTGACAGTGACACAATCCACCAATCTTATTCAGTTTCCCCTAGTTTAATTGTGTGTATATGTGAAGTTCTGTATAATTTTATACCGAATGTTTCCATCACCATAAAGACGCTTTGTGTCACCCTTTAATAAACACACCTACCTTCCTGCCCATCCCTTCCCAAACCCCTGACAACCACTAACTCTTCCTCTGAAATTTTCTCACTTCAAAAATGTTATATAAATGGAATCATATAGTATGTAACTTCAGGGATTGGTTTTTTAACTCATCATAATTCCCTGAAGGTCATCCAAATTGTTAAGTGTATGGTGGTTTGTCCCTTTTTATTGCTGATGGCATTCCATTATATGCATAGAACACCTTTTGTTTAACCATTCATCTGTTAAAGGGCACTTGGGCTGTTTCCAGTTTGGGGGATATTACAATAAATATCCCCCAAACATTGGCATACAGGCTTTTGTGTGAACATAAGCATTTATTTCTCTGGGATAAATGCCCAAGATTCTAAGGGCTGGATTTCGAGGTCATTGCATATTTAGTTTTATGAGAAGCTGCCTAAACTGTTTTCTAGCATGGCTGTGCCATTTTACATTTCCACCAGCAATAGATGAGTAGTCTTCTTACTACTACTGACTCTACAGTTGCAGTATTTAAGAACATGGACTCCCAAACCAAACTGCTTAGGTTCAAATCCTAATTGTGAAACCTTGAACAAGTTACTTGCTCTTTACACCTCAATTTACTCATCTGCAAAATGGAGATTATATTAGTATCCATATGACTATTCTATTGACTATATAAATTAATATAAATTAATATGCATAAAGAAATTAAAATGTTTCCTGGCACATGGTAACTATTATCATTATTTTTATTGTTATTATTATTATTATTATTGTCATCATGAAAAAACTTTTAAAACTTTTAATATTGCCTTTTACATCTAAATTTTTAATTAATGTGGAATTGATTTTTATATATTGTGTGAGGTTTTGTTGCAACTTTTAAAGATATGAGTAACTGATTTACACTGCACATTTATTTTTTAAATTCAGCCTTTTTTCCCTGAACTACAATACTAATTCTATCATAAATCAAGTTTCCATTTACATGTGGGTCTATCCTGAGATTACTAGTTTCTTCCATAACTATGGAAGAAAATAGTTATCTATTCCTGAGCTGGTGCCACTCTGTCTCAATTATTATAGTGCTATAATGATATTTGATAAGGCTACTTCTTCACTTTATTCTCCTTTGGGAATATTTTGGCTATTGTCAAGACTTTACTTAAAATCAGTTTACCAGGATCTTTGAAAAACAAACCTATTGGATATTTATTTGAATTGCATTGAATCTATAGATCAATTTGGGGAAAAACTGTTGTTTTTATATTACAAGTCAATATTTAATGACTTCCAAGTCAAGTTATTTAATCAATTTTCAGTTTATTGCAATAGATTTATAATTTTTTTCCTGGACATAATTTTTTAGGTGTTTCATTTTACTGGAGGAATTTTATCCCTAGGTATTTCATTTTACTGGAGGAATTATAAATGGTATCTATTTTTTATTACAATTTTAAATGTTGTCAGTATATAAAAATTCAATGAACTTTTGTATTGGTTTTATACTCAGTAAACTTAATAAACTCCCTTATTAACCCTAATAGTGTATCTGTTTACTCTCAGAAGGATTCCATTTTTATAATGACACCATCTCAAATAACAGTATGATTTTTCCTCCAAATTCTTATTTCTTATATATTCTTTATTTTCCTTGTTTCATTGTCTAGAGTCTTTGGTATATTGTTGAAGAAATGTAGAGATAGCAGGCATACTTGTCTTATTTCTCATCTTAAAGGAAATGCTTCCAATGTTTCCATTTTAAATATGATATTTGGTGTAGATGTTTTGTAGGTGTCCTTATTAGATCAGGACATTTCTTTCTATCCTTGGTTTGCCAAGACTTTTCTTAAAATCATAAATGGATGTTTAATTTTATCAGATTTTTCATATCTATTAAAAGATATGAAAAGAAAGATTACTTTTCTTCATTATTTTGTTAATGTAGTGAATTATGTTAATTTATTATGTTTCAATGTTTAAAACACCTTACACAGTTTGGATAAACTGAACTAGATCGTGACATGTTATCATGTTTATACATTGCAGGATTTTTTGTTTATCAACATTTGGCTTAGAATTCTGTATCTATGCTCCTGAGTGATACTAGCCTATAATTTTCTTTACTCAATACTGTCCTTGTCAGGAGTTAGGATCAAGATTATTCTAGCCTAGAATTCTCCCCAGTCTAAGATCACAGAGTAAGATGCTTCAGGACTCCATCCCCCATAGGAGTTTTGAACAATAAGCAAGAACTAGCAGAAACAGCTTTCTCAAAGCTCCAAAAAACACTTAAAGTACTGCAGTAACAAGGAGAGCCCCAAATGAAAAAATAAGCCCCTTAAAAGTGGTAGGATCTTGGGTGGGCCATGGTGGCTCAGCAGGTAGAGGTCTCACCTGCCATGCCAGAGATCCGGGTTCAATTCCCGGTGCCTGCCCATGCCAAAAATAGTGGTAGGATCTCATGGCGCCCTGGCTGGCCCCTTCCTCACCCCTCACAGAGCTGTCCCACATTTCAAGTGCAAATATTTGCCAATCTGTCTGGTGGTGGCTAAGGCATTCAATGTCCCAGAACTTGCCCGGCATATAGAAGGCAGCCCACCAAGCTCTCCTACAAGATGTTGTGGGAAAGCAGTCTGGTCATATTGCCTGGGGCAAGGGGTTGCTGGCTGTAGGATCTACAGTACAGTGCCCAGGACTCTGAAGACACTGTCTTCTAGGTAGGAAGGCACATTCAGAATTATATATATCACAGGGATTCCCCAGAACCATAGGCACACACCCAACATAAGAGGTTTGTACAGAAAAGATCAGGGAGGCCCCTACACTTTGGCATGGAGTGAGTCTCTAAACTCACTGTATGGATAAAACCTGAAGGAGAGCACTTGCACGGGTCAATCTAAAAATTGGGGAAAGTGTTTTCTTTTTTTTTTTCCTTTTTCTTTTATTTCTTGGCATTCAAAGAAAGCTCTAGCTGGACACAAACTTAAATTCTAGTGATAACTTATTAAAGTATGAAAATACCTGATTTCGATAAAATATTACAAAGCATACAAACAAACAGGAAGCCCTGGCCCAGGCAAAGGAGAAGATTAAAATGTCAGATACCATTAATGAGGAAGACTAGACCTGGGATACATGAGACAAAGAATTTTTTTAAATGGTCCTAAATATGTTCAAAGAGCCAAATGAAACATTGGACAAAGAACTAAAGGCAATCAGGAAAATGACAGATTAACACAAAGGTAATATCATATATAGTGATGAAAATTATGAAAAAGAATCAAACGGAGTTGGAAACTCCAGTAACAGACATTTAAAGTTCCCTAGAGGGGTTCAACAGCCCGTTGGAGCTGGTAGAAGAAAGAATCAGAGAACTGGAAGGTAAGGCAATTGAAATCACTCAGTCTGGGGGGCAGAAGAAAGAACATGACACCATCAAGCATACCAATATATGTACTGTGGGAGTCCCAGAAGGAGAAGAAAGAGAAAAAGGGACAGGGAGAATATTCGAGGAAACAATGACTGAAAATTTCCCAAATTTTATGAAAGACATGAAGACACACATCAATCCCAATGAACTCCAAACAGGATAAACCCAAATAGATGGACACTGTGCCATGTTATAATCAAACTGTTGAATGCCAAAGATAAGAGAAGCAATGTACACTTATGAGGTCGCCTCAATAAGTGTAACTGAATTCTCATCAGAAACCATGGAGGCAAGAAGGCAGCAGGATGACAATTTTAAAGCACCGGCAGCAAAAAAATGCCAACGAAGAATTCTATATCCATCAAAACTGTCTTTCAAAAAGGAGGGCAAGATTAAGATATTTCCAGATAAACAAGAGCTTGGGGAGCTTGTCACCACTAGACAAGTCGTGCAAGAGATGCTAAAGGGAGTTCAGTAGGATGAAAGAAAAGGGCAACAGACAATAGGTTGAAGCTGCATGAAGGTAACAACAGGGGTAAATATGAATGCCAGTACTATTATATTTTTGGTTTGTAACCCCATGTTTACTTTCTGTGGGACCTAAAAGCAAATGCATAAAATGCAATGAGAGATCCGTGGTTGCGACTCATAATGTATAAACCTATAAATGTAATTTGTAACCAGAACAACATAAATGTAAGGAGGGACTAAGGGTTATAGGAACATAGTTTGTGTATACTATTGAAGTTAAGTTGGTAGCAAAGCAAACGAGATTGTTATAGATTCACATAAAGGAATGTCCTTGTTTTTAGGCTAATGTAGGAAATGCACATGGTTGTGTTAAGTATTCAATGGGCATAATGTATACAATCTATACTCAAGTGTTCAGAAAATGGATTGACAGACAAACAGATGGATAGAGTTATATGGCAAATGTGGCCAAATATTACGTGGCTAAAAAGGGAAATTTTAGATTGTATGTATATTGCAAAATTTTTTTTTAATATGGCAAAATGTTAAAATTGGTGGATCTGGTCATCTGGGGAGGATGGGGACATGTTGCAGTGCTCTGTATGGAATTTATATTATTTTTGCAACTTTCCTGTAAGTTTGAAAGTATTTCAAAATAAAAAGGTTTTTTTAAAGATTATCCTGGTCTAATAAAATGAATTGGGGCATATTTCCTCTTTTTCTATATTGTGGAATAGTTTGTATAAGACTGGAAATAGCTATGTCTTGAAAGCTTGTTAAAACTCACCAGTCAATTCATTTAGGAGGTTCTAGGGTTTTCTTTTCTTTTCTTTTGTGTGTGTGTGTCTGTGTGTGTGTTCAATCTCATGAGACATTTTTCAATTTGATTAGTCTTCTCAGAGAACCAGCTTTTGGCTTTGTTGAGCCTTTTATTGTGCATTTGATTTCCATTTCATAAATGTTTTCTCCCGTTTTTATTATCCTAACTTCTACCTTGTATGTTTTGGTTTGTTTTGATTTGATTTCTCAAGTTGGATGCTTTAGTTCAGAAATTCTCAATTGGGGCAGTTTTGCCCCCCATGGGATATTTGACAATATCTGGAGACATTTTTGGTTGTCACAAGTGGGAGGAAAGTGAGTAAAGGCCAGGGATGCTGTTAAATGTACCCTACCATGCATGGGACAGTCCCACAACACAGGATTAACAGGTCCAAAATGGAAGTAGTGCCAAAGTTGAGAAACCCAACTCTGGTTCATTAATCTTTGCCCTGTCTTTTCACTTAACGCTAAAAATTTCCTGATGAGGGCAGGCCACGGTGGCTCAACAGGCAAGAATGCTTGCCTGCCATGCCAGAGGACCCGGGTTCGATTCCCGGTGCCTGCCCATGTTAAAAAAAAAAAAAATTTCCTGATGAGTACTGCTTTAGCTGCATCCCATAAAATATTTCCTTAATTTATATACCATAGAAATTGACTATCTTTTTGGTGTACAGTTCTATAGGTTTTAGCATTTGTATAAATTCATGCAACTACCACAACAATCTGGATACACAACAGTTCCATAACCTAAGAAAACACCCTCATACTTCCCCTTTGTAGTCTAACTATTCCCCCACCCTTGGCAACCACTGACCCTTACCTTACCCATACCTGATTCTTACCTATATTGTTTCTTTTTCTAGGATGTCATATAAATAGAATTATACAGTATGAGACATCTTGAAAATGACTTCTCTTACTCAATATAATAACTTTGAGATTCATCCGTGCAACTGCATGAATCAAAAGGTCATTCATTTTATTGCTGAGTAGTATTCTAGTGTATGGATGCACCACAGTTAATTTACTCATTAGAAAAACCATTCACTCATTAAAGAATTTTTGGGTTTTTTCAATTTGGGAGCTATTATGATTATGGCTACTATTTGCACACAGGTTTTTGTATGAACAAAAGTTTTCATTCTTTTCATTTTCATATTTCATATTCATAAGTACCTAGGAATGAGATAGCTTGATCATATGCTAAGTATATGTTTAACTTTATAGAAACTGGCAAAGTGTTTTCCAGAGTGGCTGTATTTTCATTCCCACCAGAAATGAATGAGAGCTTCAGTTGTCCCACATACTCACCAGCACTTGGATTTTCAAGTTTTGTTTTGCTTCATTTTTACTCTAGTCTAACAGGTGTGTAGCTGTATCTCATTTTGGCTTTAACTTGCATTTCTTCAAGGCTAATGTGGTAGTTAGATTCAGGTGTCAGCTTGGCTAGGTGAAGGCACCTAGTTCTGTTGCTGTGGACATGAGCCAATGGTACATGAACCTCATCTGTTGCTGATTACATCTGCAGTCGGCTAGGAGGCGTGCCTGCTGCAATGAGTGATGTTTGATTTAATTGGCTGGTGCTTAAATGAGAGACTCAATGTAGCACAGCCCAAGCAGCTCAGCTTACCTCATCTGAGCCCTCACAGCTCAGCCCAGGCCTTTGGAGATGCAGAAAGGAATCACCCCGGGGAAAGCTGTTGGAACCCAGAGGCCTGGAGAGAAGGCCAGCAGAGATTGCCCTGTGCCTTCCCACGTACGAAAGAACCTCAGTTGAAAGTTAGCTGCGTTTCCTCTGAAGAACAATACGTCAAGTAAATAAATTCCCTTTTATTGAAAGCCAGTCTGTCTCTGCTATGTTGCATTCCAGCAGCTAGCAAACTAGAACAGCTAATTATGTTGAGATTCTACTGGCTTAAGGCTTGTCTTTTCAGTCACTTCATCGTGTCTTCTGAGGAGTGGAGATTTTTAATTTTTCTGAAATCCTATTTATCAAATTGCTCTTCTAGAGACCGTGCTTTTGGTGTCTCATATAAAAAATCCTTGTCCAATTCAAGGTCACAAAGATGTCCTTGCTTTCTTCTAGAATTTTATAGTTTATATTTTATTTAGTGCTATGGCCAGTTGAGTAAATTTCCTATATGGCATGAGAAAAGAATCAAAGTTCATTTTTATAACATCTAAATGATCACTTGTTCCAAAGCCACTTGTTCAAATAACGCTATTTCTCTATACCTCCGATTTCTCCACTAAAAATTGGAACTAATCGCTCCTTCTTGGTAGGATTTATTGGGAAATTAAACATGATGATGTACGCAAAAAGCCAAGCACAGTGTCTGGCACATGTAATGGATATAGATCATAGAGCCACATTCATTTTTCACTGTTGTATCATCAGTGCCTAGCACTCTACTCAATGAATAGGATCCAAATAACAAATAAAAGCTTTCTGAGAAAGCATTCCTTGCATGTAAGCGCCCACGCGGATCAGAGTCGTTGCCACTCTTGTTTCTATTGTTATGCTGTTGACAGCGTCTGTTTACACGGCAGCCCCTTCCCAGGAACCCTGCGTGCCCCGTGCTCATCGCTGCCGTGGGTCTGCCGCCGGAGCACGCGGATCTTAGGATAATCTCCTCTTGCCCCATCCTCTGAGCTCTTTAAGGGAAAGGTCCTTCTGCGTCTTGTATCTGCCATTTCCAGCACGGCTCCTGACCTAAGAAGGACCTCAAAACACGCTGAAATAAAGGAAGGGTGGGAGGAAGGAGGGAAAAAAAGGATTCTAACTTTTTGCAAAATGCCCAAGTAAATGTGAAGCAATACTCTAAACTCAGGCCAATTACAATAAGACAATCCAAAGCTCTAATTATTCCACGAGGCCTAATTTTTACTTCTGTTCTGCTCATCACATTTACCTGCAAGCAGCACGCTGCCCGGCACAGGGCAGGACTAGCTACCGACTGTACTAGTGCTAGAGCCTGACACCTAGTGGCGGATGTGAGGAATGCAGGCTATTTTGTCCAACCGGAACCGAAGCAAAGGGTCTCAAAATGTTGTATCCATCGACCTAGGTGAGGCAAACCCCATGGATTTCCTAACACAGACACAGACACACACACACACACACACAAACACACACACACACACACACATACTTCCCACTGTCCAGTTTTGGGTGGAAGGAGGGATTGGGAAGAATTAGAGGTGAAGAAGATAATGATCTTTCATAACTCAGTGAATAATACATAACGTTATATAAAAGCAAAAGTTTGTGGACTTGCATAAAATTTTCAGTTAAGAAAAAAATGAACCTAGATTTTTGGATCCGTTCACAGCCCATCAGGAGGTCCCTCTTGTGAGCCAAAGATCACACCTGGAGCAGCCTCTCCATCTGAGTACCTAGAAAGATTTTAAGTGTCTCTAAGTACACAGAAAAAGGTTGAGGATCTCCAAGTACATGGAAAGAGTTTGACTGTCACACTGAGGAAAAATGACCTCAGCTCTAGCTTCTCACTTAGATATTTCATAAAAATCATTCTAGGAAAGTAAGGATTGTGCTATTAATTATTATTTAATATTTCCTACTGGGCAGGAACACTAAGGCCAAGGACTTTATTTGGTGCCCTTATACACATCATCTCATTTACCTCTCAAGACACCAACAGGGCCTGGGCACTATTATTATTTCTTCTTTACCTTTAAAAACCAACGCTTAGAGAGGAGTATCTGTTCAGTCACACAGCCAGTAGAGGCAGAGATGGGATTTGACTTTCCCTTGCACCATTCCACTTCTTAGCATATTCATTTTATAGCAAATTTATGGTGTGGTTGACTTGTTTTGCTTCATGCATGCTTTATAGTACATGAGGGGCTGTTGTATAATTAATGTACATGTGCTTGTTTTCTGGAACCCAGTGCTTGTTTTCTTGTTTCAAAATTATTGTAGAGGTTTATGGTTATTGCATCTTCACTTTATGCACTAGTGTAGGTTATATCCATGCTTATCCAGTCGTCCCAGAGAGGAGCCAAGCTTCTCTTTAATGACAGTTCATCTCAGAGGTGGCCACTAAGGGCGTGGGGTGAACACGCTTGACCCTGCTAGGGGCAAAGTGGGCCTGGAAAGCTGAGAGTTTAGGACAGCAGAAACGCAATGGGGAGTGCAATTAGGATAGGATCTGATTCTACAGATTTTGATTAACGGGCTGAGAAGTCTGTACTTTTTCCTGTAGGCAAGGGATGTTCTTATAGACAGGAGTGCGTTTTAGAAGCACTTGTCTTATTTTGGGACCAGCCAGGAAGCACCTCTGAGTGCCGGCATCTGTCAGGGATAAGACACGTTTATAACCAGGTTTGGTGTAGCTAAGAAAAGTGTCCCTAGCCTAACGTGTCCAGGGTCTCTCTCTTTTGGCCCAGCCCTGCTCCTGCAGCTGCTCCTCAGTGCCCCTCGCTGGTCCACTCCCCTTCACATAAGCTGAGATGTCCTGGGTCAAATCCTGGCTCTGGCTCTCCCCAGCTGTTCACTTATGGTCTGGTTTCCTTGTGCCTCAGTTTCTTCATCTGTAGAAAAAGGATAATAATAGACCCTGCCTGATATGGTCACTGCGAAGGTTAAGATGAGCACATGAAGTCCTTAGAAGGGAGTTTGGTACAAAGAAGTATTAGAGGAGCTTCTGCTCGGATTCCCATTATTCAAACCGGACAGCCTTATTACAGGACTGATGTAAATTCTCAGGCTCTCTACCGACTCTCGATCAAAGGTTGGGCTTACAGAGAGTATCTTTTCCCCTGCTATTTTTGTAACCCTATCTCTTTTTAGTCTTCCTGCTACTGAGAAGTGTCCATGTAAATGCCAGAGCTATATGCTCAGAATTCTGCACTTAAATCTGTGCAGCTGTCTGGAAACTCCTGGGGAAACCTTTGTCTGACTTATTCTCTCTTTATACTGCAGAAGAGGACTTACAAGGCTTCTAAGCTTTTAGTGGAAAGAGAACAACGTTCTTCCTAACCAAGGGTCTTCTCAGAAGCAGAACATTCTATGGTATCAGCAGTCCTTTCCTAAACCAAGGAGGGCGGATAAAAAGAAAGAAAAAAAAATCCCTCAGAAAGAAAAGGCATCACTGGGTGTCTGCTTTTTAACTGCTTCATGCCCGCTTACGGGTGAGTCACACAGGCCTTCCAGCTGCTCCCATCTCTGCACTCCAGACTCCTTCCAATCAGAAAGCTGTTGCCAAGGGAACCACAGGTACAGTCTCTCTCCATCCCCCTGAATCAAGGCCTAATCTACATTGAAAGAAATTTCCATTCCAGAGCTCGGCAGATCTCAACATTTTACAACCTTCTTACACTCTGGTTGCAGCCACTTCTTCCTTAAAGGGGCCGGCCTTCCTCCTCAGTAGCTAAAGCCTGTTCTCCCTGAGATGATCACGGTGCTGCTGAGATTTGCTGTGGGATTAATTTGGTGAATTGATTCTTCCTGAGAAGTGAATGATAGCGTAGAAAGACAATCCAACCTGTTTGGCAGAGTGGATGCAAGGGTTGAACTTGGCAGTGCAGGTGAAGTGTGTGATGACTGCCGGACGGAGCAGCTGCTCACAGGATATATGGGAGGTAGGTGAGCAGAGGCAGTGTGAGGGGACTCAGCCGGGGATGCCTCTCAGATAACCCTAGTTAGAAGTCAGCCACTCTGTCTTCTTGCAGGAAGGAGTCTCCCATCCCCTGACCCTTCTGCAGAGTTGGCTGCTGTCCTCAATTATCTGATTTCCTATTGGGGAAATAAAAAGAACCAGTCACCTAACCGATACCTTTCTAGAACTCTCATCTGGAAATGACACTGTGTCTATAGATTGTAAGTGCCCTTAAGTAAGCTTCCAAAGAATGAGTCCATTTCTGCCGTTTAGGGTTCCCCAGGTTACTGCCTGACAGACTCCCTGACTAAACAACCTGAACACCCTAAAACCAGAGGAGACTGAAGTTGCCTCAGTCCCGGCCAGGGAAAATTGTCTTTATCTTACAGAGCATTCCAAATACATATGCAAGACAAAATTTTACAAATTTTTTTTTTGTAAAAAGTATTTTACAAATATGTCTTTGATTTATTGGCTCAAGTTTGTTACATTACTTACATTCTAAGTCAAGGCCAGAGAGCTGTATAGCTGTTTTGAGAGATGCCCAAATTTGAAATCGAGGTAATGGATGGTAGAAATTGTCCCAGTTACTATTACTGCATAACAAACCACCCCAAAACTTAGTGGTTTAAAACAACAATAATCATTTTATTACCATTCATGGTTTCTATGGGTCAGAAATTAAGGAAAGGCTCCGTTGGGAGGTTCTGGCTGCACCTGTCTTGTGCAGTTACATTCAGATGGTGGCTGGAGCTGGAGTAGTGGAAACTGTGCAGGAATCTGCCCCCACGTCCCATGTTGTCTCAGGGTCTCTCTGCACATGTGGAACAGTTTGGACTTCCTCCAGACATGGCAGTCAGGCTGCTTGCATTGGTAACTGCATCCCCAAGAGCAGAAGCTTTATCACCTTTTATGACCCAGTCTCAGAAATCACAGAGTATCACCTCCTCCATACTCTACTTGTCAAATAGTCACAAAAACCACCCAGTTTCAAGGGGAGGGTACATAAACCCCATCTCTAAATGAGGGCAGTATAAAGGTCACATTATAATAAGAACATGTAGGGTGGTAAATACTGTGGTAGCCATCTTTATAAATTAGAGTTTGCCACGGGCAACAACCTCCATGGCCAATTAAATTTCACATTTTATGAGAAACTTATAATCACCCAGATAAGTCATTGCAAATGGTAAAAGTTTTCCAACAGTTCTATTGCAATCTGAGAATGCTCCTTAATTATACAGAAATGTCAGGACCCCCTCCATTCAAAGATCTACACAAACAACATGTTAATTTAAGATACATCTGAGTGGGTGTGTTTATAGCCATTTTTAAATAGTTAAATGAAATCCAAATCAATCATTGGCAGAGCTCCAGAGGCACCTGCTGAATATGATTTGGAAACCACAAATCCAGCCCAAAAGGAGGCGGGGAAACAGACTGTGAGCAACAAACAGTTGTTGGCAAAGAGCGGAGGCCAATTCCAGCCTCACAGGGACCCACCAGGCCTGTCCTCAGTAGAGGACACCCCCACCACTCTGTCTTCTGCTTTGGACCCACTGGGCTCCACTGTCTACAAAGCAGTCTGCAAAGTCCCATCTCCTCTTCCTCCTCCCCACCACCAAAAAAAAAAAAAAAAAAAAGTGGGAGGGGTGTCCATTTGGGGCAGGTGATGAGCTATGAAATGCCAGGATGAATGATCAACGCTTTTTTAAGATACACCATTGTCCAAAGCACTTTTATATTCCTTACCTTATTGAATCCTTTTTGAAAATCCTAAAATTTAAGCCTAATTGTTGCCATTCCATAAAGGAGGAAATAGGGACCCAGAGAGTTGAACTGATCCAGGTCACAGGCAGGTAAAAGGCAGAACCAGGTCTATTTCTATGAATGCAGGAAAAGGCATCCCCTCCAACCCCCAAGTGGCTGGCTGTTTAAGGAGTGGACACCTAACTTCATTAGCCTCATTGGATACTAGAACTAAAGAGATGCTTGGAGCTCTGGTCTAACCCCTTCAGAGAAGGGGACATCTACAGGCCTCCCCAGCCTGGCCTTGGACCCTGGCCGAAGGCACTGGAAGTCATTTGGGCCTGCTGCTCCGTTGTCTCCCTTCTCGTAGGGTCAGTGTCATGGACGTGGCTAACAGGGTGGGCTTCACCCTTCTCCCATGTCCCAGGGTCCTTGAGTATGTCACTTACCTTCTGCATACCTCATGCATTAAATGAGCAACGTAAAAGGACCTGCTTGGAGAGGATTAATGAATGTGAGGATTAAGCAATGTAAAGTACCTAGCAGAGAATAGTTGCTGTAATTAGCCATCTAGGATGTTCACACAACAGCCCTCTCTGCAATGTACGGCTGCAAAATAGAACAGTGGATATACCTAAGAGCGCCAGCTTGGAGACAGACTGCTGCCTGTATTTTTTTTTATCAATAGCTTTATTCCGGCACGATTGACATAAAATACACCGCACATCTTTAAAGCGAAGACTCGATAAGTCTGGACCTTCAAAGCCATCACCACAACCAAGATAATGCACGTATCCAACACCCCCAAATGTTTCCTTGTGCCCCTTGATGGTCCCTCCTTCCCACCCTTCTCCATCTCCCATCCCCCACCTCCTCCAGGCAACCACTGATCTTCTTTCTCCCTGTCACTGTAGATTAGTTTTCATTTTCTAGGATTTTATATAAATAGAATCATACAGTGTGCACTCTCTGATGTCTGTCTTCTTTCACTCAGCAAAATTATTTTGAGATACGTCCGTGTGGTTGCATGAATCAATAATTCATTCCTTTATATTGCTTAGTAATATCCGTTGCATGAGGTTGCCACTCTTAGTTTATCAGCTCACCTGTTTATGGGCATGGAAGTTGTTTTCAGTTGGGGGTAATTACAGATCAAACAAGTAGAAACATTTCTGTACAAGTCCTTGTATGGATGCATGCTTTCTTTTTTCTTGGGTAAATATCTAGTAGTAGAAAGGCATGTCCTATGATAGGTTTATGTTTACATTTTTAATTGCCAAACTGTTTTCCAAAGTGGTTGTGCCTTTATACACTCCCACGAGCAGTGTTTCAGAGTTCCAGTTGTTCTGTAGCTGCCAGAATGCAACACACCAGAGACAGATTGGCTTTCAATAAAAGGGGATTTATTTTGTTAGTTCTTCAGAGGAAAGGCAGCCAACTTTCAACTGAGGTTCTTTCTTGCGTGGGAAGGCACAGGATGGTCTCTGCTGGTCTTCTCTCCAGGCCTCTGGGTTCCAACGACTTTCCCTGGGGTGACTTCTTTCTGCATCTCCAAAGGCCTAGGCTGAGCTGCGAATGCTGAGATGAGGTATGCTGAGCTGCTTTGGCTGTGCTATGTTGCGCTCTCTCATTTAAGCACCAGCCAATTAAGTCAAACGTCATTCATTGCAGCAAGCACACCTCCTAGCTGACTGCAGATATAATTAGCAACAGATTAGGTTCATGTACTATTGGCTCATGTCTACAGCAACAGTACTAGGTGCCTTCACCTGGCCAAGTTGACAAATGAATCTAACTACCACACCAGTTCCTTGACATCCTCACTAATACTTGATATTGTCATCTTTTAAAACTTTTAGCCATTCTAGTGCATGCTTGGTTGTATCTCATTGCAGTTTTAATTTCATTCCCCTGATGGCTGAGGACGCTGAGCATCTTCTCATGTATTTATTTGTCATCCCTGCCTATCTTCTTTGGTGAAGTATCTGTTCAAACCTCATCTATGCTGGGTAACTGGGTAACCTCAAGCAAGTTGCTTAACGTCTCTGTGCCTCAGATTCTGTATTATAAAACAGAGAAGAATAATATCTCTGCCAAATAGGATCATCGTGAGAGTTTCTCCAACCCCAGTGCCCTGTTCGCCTGCCCCACCCTTACCCCACAGACCCTTCCACCAGACACATGCTTTATACAAGCTGTCTTAGTTGCCCAAAGCTGCCATAACAAAGTGCCACAAACTGTGTGACTTAAAAGAGCAGAAATGTATCATTTCACAGTCCTGAAAGCCAGAAGCCCACAATCAAGGTGTCAGCAGGGCATGCTTCTTTGAAACCTGTAGGAGAGAATCCTTCCTTGCCTTTTTCTGGCTTCTCGTGGTTAGCCGGCAATCATGGGCATTCCTTGGCTTGTGACCCCAATCTTGGCCTCTGTGTTCACATGGCCTTCTCCCCTGTATCTGTGCCAGTCTCCAAATGTCCTCTTCTCACAAGGACACCGATCATGTTGAACCAGGGCCAACCTTCATTCAGTTCAGCCTCATCTTAACTGATCACATCTTCAAAGACCCGATTCCAAATAAGGTCACATTCACAAGACCAGGGAATGGAACTTGAACATGTCTTTTTGGGGGAGCCGACAATTCAGTCCATATCACAGCTTCCTCTTTTTCTGAAGACACCTTTCCCCAGGCAGGTACATGCTCACATATGCCACGCGCACCCCTTCCAGCTGCAGAGGCAAGAGACAGGTGCCAGGAGCACAGAGTTTGACAGGCTATCTCTTGGGCTCTTTAAACCACTGCTGAAAGACACTTGATATATTAAGATATCTTTCTCTCTGCTTGGAATTCCAACCTGTCTGTCTCCCAGGTGAAGGAAGGGGGAAGGGAGGCGCCACTGAACTGCAACAGAGGAGTTTTATATCTCCGAGTCTGCACATCCCCCAAACTCCCTCACATAAATGAAGCCCCCAGGGGCCAGCCCTCCCCCCACCCCAGCCCCTCAGGTCTCAGTGTACACATAGCCCTGGTCACAGAACATGTGAATGCTCCGATGTGAAATAGGGAGGGTCCCAAGAGCAGACCAAGCCAAGCCCAGAGAGGGCAGGGGAGCTGGCCAGAGTTGTAGGGGCAGCACCCAGACCCCAGCCTGAGAAATGGCAACCTTTTGCCTGGGTCCCTGTGCAGAAGTCCAGCAGAGCAGATCCTGATGAGGATTTGGGACAAGAGCCAGGGCAGCACCTAAGGGCAAAGGTTGAAGATGGACCAAGCACAGCACTTCTTAACCAGCAGTTCTCAGACTAGTTACTCCCTTCACCTGGAAACTTAGAAATGCAAAATCTCAGAACCCACCCCAGACCCAGAAACTCTGGGGATGGGGCTTTTCCAAGGACAAAGACAGAAACCACAGGGGCAAAGAGAGCACAGGTCTGAGAGACAGATGAATCTCGAGTCACATTCTGGCTCTGTCACTTCTTAGCCGTGTGACCTCGAGCAAGTCACCTCTTAGACTTCTTAAGCCTCTCTCTCCTCTTGGGTAAAAACTGGCCGACCTTGTAGGATTGTTTTGAGGATTCAAAAAAGTAAAATACATAAGGACAGGGCACATATTAAGTACACAAAAAATAACAGCTTTCTTCCCCCTGCCTGGAGCCCAAATGCTGACATTGGGCAAAACAGCCCTCCTCTTCTTGCTGCTTTACGGCCATCTGCAGGGAAATGGCCACAACAAGTTTATATTTCTATGATAATGAATTTAAGGAGGGCACCCTGGAGATGTGCAGAATCTAACCATAATGGGCCATGGCTATGTTTGCTATTATGAAGGGCCTACTCTTAGAATGTGGGTTCCCTCCCGGGTTCACAAACCCTGCAGAGCCCCCCTTTAGTATTGGATACGCCACCACTCAGAGCAGGCTGCAAGGCAACTCCCTATTGCCAGCTCCCCAGGAGGATTTGCATGTAACGCAGGGTGTCTTCTCGAGCCTTCTTTCCTCTGTTATCCACAAAAATAAACCTAGACTCTGACCCGGGTGGAATGTTCCCTACCATTTCAGGGAGGCTTCCCGTCTCTGGTCACTTCATGCTCCCAACTGGCTTCTTAGGCCACCTCCTGCCCCTGCAGTCCTTGCCCCTTTCCACTTCTCATCGGGAAACCTTGTTGCCCTAAAACATCACTAATCTGAGCCTAATGTATGCAGCAGACTTTACTGTAGGTGAGAGAGGTTACAAAGTAGCACATACCCAGAAACCCTGTAACATTGTATAGTCTCCGTCTGCTAGTTCTTCAACCACTCCCAACACGGGGGATTTCTCCCAGAACGTGGTTCTTCTGGAATCCCAGGCTACCACCCTGTTTGGGAGCACTTAATTTCCCTACCATCATCCTTCTTTAATCTCCTTTCTTCCCCTGAGTCTTGCAAGAGACCCTGACAACTCCCCCGCTTTTGATCAGCTAGTGGACAGCTCTCAAATTCCTGCTAGTTTTTTTTAGGTAGAGCTGTTTAGTTCCTGATACAGCCTCCTCCTTCCAGACTAACAGAGGCGAGGAGTGGGAGGTGCTCCTTCCTTCGGAGCATCAAAAAACCTATTTATAGTGTTTTCTTAAATAAAAGAGCAGCCTTCTTTCTGTCAGTCACCCCCTCAACCTCACCTGGAGTTTAAAAGTGACTGTAGGCATTTTTGTTTTTAAATTGCAATTTTTTTCCCTTGCTGTTACACATATGCGATGCACAGAAACCCCTGGAAATGCCTCAAGTTTTTATTAAAAATTCCAGATGGTGCAGCAGAGATTTCAGACACTACAGCTTCTACTAACAACAGGAAATTAATAACCAAACTGACTCACAGTCATCGTCATCTGGATTGGTAACAATAACATTAAAAAAAAAAGGAAACAGGGTAACCGCGTTTGAGGTAATAGTTGTGAAATCCGTAGGCACTGAGTCTAAATCCTAGGTTGCCTATTTGTGAGATGGGAGATATTATTGGGGAAGTCATCTAATGCCTCTGTGCTTCATGTGCAAATAGAAAAATAATCATACAATCAGTTCTGCTAAAATGCAATGCATGCATTCCTAAAAATCACTGTGCTATGCAGGGCTTATGGCAAAAAATGGAGTTGGGGCACAACATTCAACAATTTCATCAGTAATGCATGAAAGAAAAAAAACTAGGAACCTAATAAAAATAGCATAATTTTACAAATGTCAAATGGTGAAGACATACATAAATACCACACTAAACATAATACTTTATCTTGAAAAGGAATGGAAGTTTGCTTGTAGAGAAGGATGTCAGAAGGGTCGTAGCTTGTGAGTTGTTGTGAAGTGGTGGAGGTAGGGAGGTCACCTAAAATTAGAAGAAAAGTTGTGATGGCAGATGTGTGGTTCACCACACATGTATCACACTCAGTGAACTGAGGAAACTCATAGGTTTTTTTTGTTTGTTTTGCATAGGCAGGGCTCATAGATTTTTGAGGTGTGGCCATATGTGCTTTTGTGAATTCCTACACAGCTCAGTTCAACTGGATGCAGTATCTTTACTTCGCCTAGTTTTTCTTGAATGTGCAAGCACACGTAAGAAAATGCAAAATTAGCTTTATGCTCAAATTGGTCCCTAATATATCAATCACATTGAAACAAATTTGCTTTTTTCAAAATAAGCACTGTGCCGGAACTGACTTCCCTACCTGATGGGATTATTACAAGGATTAGGTGATATAGTGCATGGTAAATTCTCAGTAGTGCCTAGCACAACTACTCAAAAACTTTGTTAGCAGTTGTGGTTGGTTGTTAAGACAGCAGCAGCATCACGGTGATGCGTGCTTATTCATGTGTTACTCCAAAAGGAAGACCCAGACAGGCAAAGGAAGCTGTGTGGCCATTTGACAGATAACACAACTTGAGGCCCAAAGAATCTAAGAAATCTCTCAAGATCACATAAAAGTTAGTCGTTAATTAAAATATACAGAACTATATATATCTTGATACAGACGTTGTGTTCCCTGGGTACCTGGAGGTTAATCCCTTTGCCCAGGTCAACAGAGCGATCAGAAAAATGATCACCTTCAGGGAATTTGAACCCTGTTTAAAAACCAAAGGAAATAGGTAAACCTCTGAGTACTGTCTGAAAAAGCAAGACTGATTTTTCTGGTGCTTCCCTATTGACTTGGAAAGAGCAGATCTGCCCATCAAATGGCATTTTACCAGCTGATCAATTTGGTGTCATTCTCATTGAATTAAATCAAATTGAAATGTAATTCCCTTCCCAGAACAAATCCCCCTGCAGGGATTGATTGCACAGAAGCATTTGACCTTGTGCCGGCTGCCTAGAGGGCTTTCCAGAAAACTGGGGACAGTGAGAGGCTTCTGTAGAGTGTATATCCTGCCAGGAACAACCTTCTCAGCTGACTTCTGCGCTTCACTGGTGCACATTCCAGGGCAACAGAAGTGCCCAGTTAGCTTCTATTGACCCCTACAGAAGGCTTGGTCAAGTTCTCAAATGTGGACTTACATCTCAGAAATGGAGCTGATATATACCAAGGAACAAGGTACAGCCACCAATGAGGAGCTCCCTACACACAGAGAGCTTTTGTACCAATTAGGAAAAGGTTCCCCCTCCGGATGGTGGAATTACAAAATGGCCCACCCTCTGGTAGGGAGAAAGCACTCCTTTCTGCAAGCTATGGCAGCCTCAAACCAGGGAGCAAAGGTTGGTGAGTAGTAATTGGGCTGGATTTCAGCCCCTCTCACACCCAAACTCAAGCAGCACAACCATAGAGAGTAGCAATAGTCAACTCCCATGTTAGGCCACCATAATAGTCCTAGCTCTGAGAGATTCCTGAAGCTGAGGCTTGGCTCTCGTACAATACAAATATGGGCTGAAAGTATCTGGTGGCTCTTTGCTGAACTGGCTGCAATTGTCTCCACCAAGTCCTAAGAGACCCAAAGAGCAAGACTCCAATGCATCCTCTGCTCAGAACTCCCCATGGAAACTGAGAGAGAGCAACTCTGATTCATGCCTCTTCTGACCTTCATCTACCCCTCAACTCCCTTTCTTGGGAGCCAGAAGTCCTGGTGTTGGATCTTGCCTCTACTGACTATTTGACTCTGGGTCAGTGGCTTAGCCTCTCTGAGCTTCAGCTCCCTCAACTGTAAAGCAATAATAATAATCCCTGCCAGAAGCCTGTGGGAGTGACAGTAGAGCCTGGAAACAAGGATGCCCTTTCAGAGATAGGTTAGTAAAATGCATGCGGAAGGATGAGATTTGCCATCTGTTGGCATGATATGACTGAAGAGTTTGGGAAGACCCCAATGCTAATGATCGCAGTGGTCTGGGCAAAGTTACAGTGAGGCAAGACTGGGGGGTGATGGTACTTGAGTAAGCAGAAACCTAATTAACTAAATTAGTTGCAAAAGAATGTGTGAACACTGAGAGCAAACCTGACTGGAGCAAAGATGAAGGGAGCACAAGGAGCCAGAAGCTGGCCATATTTATTCACAAAGTTGATGCCAGCTCAGAGGCCCCTCAGCAGCCAAACACTCAGCCTTCTCTTCGAGACAGCTGACCTCTCGTCAACAATCCTTAGTCCCAAGGTTGTTAAAAGGATTAAATAGGAAACTGCCTGGCTAATAGCCGGTAGCAAATCAGCTAAAATCCCCCTCTCACTCATTTCCCTTTATTCCTACAATAATAGCTAACATCAACACTTTCCAGCTACACAATCATTTCCCCCAAATTTTCCAGGCATCCCTTCTCTTCCCTTCCCCAGTTCAACCATTCTCCCCACATATATGTATCCATCATATTCTTTCCCTCTATGCCCCATGGACAGTCACTTTTATTGTCAAGGAACTCCCCTCTATTCTAAATCTAGTGGGGAAGGCAACATTAATAAAATGATCACACAGCTATCAACTTATAAATAGTGCTGAGTGCTGTGAAGAAAAGACAAGAATATATGTCCTGGAGGCTTTCGTGCACCACCCAATCCCCTCTTCAAGACTGAGACACTTATTATCCCAACTGGCAGGAGTATGGGATGCCAACAGCTCTCACCTGAGTCTTCCCCAGGAAGTACCTCAGCCCATGAGAGCACTTCAGCAAAATCCATGGTTTTTCCATAGGGCAACCTATACCGAGAACTGGTCAATGCAGCCCCATTGCCTCAAGGTGAAGCTCTGAGAGCCCTCCTAGCTCTTTAGGGCATTGACATTGGTTTTTGCTGTTCACCTTCTCTACCTGTCCATTCCCACTTCCTTTACTCTCCTGTGGGTATTCATCGCAAGGGCACTTTCCAACAGACTTCCTGCACATAATTCTCTATCTCACCTAAGGCAACATCAAAGAAAAACTGATCTAATTGGGGACGTGAGAGGAGTGGAGGTGCGATGGTTTTGGAAAGTTACCTAAGGAAGTTACATTTGAGCTGAAATCTGAAGAATAAGGAGTTAACTGGATGAAGAAAGGGAAGGAAGAATATTCTAGTCAGAGGAATAGAGTATGCAAAGACCCTGAAACAAGAGGGAAGCTCAAGGCCAATGTGGCTGAAACATGGAGTGAAAGAAGTCAGGGAAGGAAGTGAGGTGGGGATGGAAACGTAGGTAAGGGCCAGATCACGTGGGGCCTTATGGACCAAGTTAGGTTATGGTTTAACCAAAAAAAGAGAGAACTTTCTGATTTGTAAGGACATCTGTATGCAAAATCCTACAAATGTGTAAAACCTAAATCTCAATGAATTAATAATTTAAATAACCATTTTTGTTGAAAATAAAAAAACATTGAAACTAGATGAAGCATTGAAACATTGAAACAAGCCATAAGAAAACCAAAATATATGGTTGTCATATATACACACACATACATATGTGTATATATACATATGTCTGCATTTTACTATTTTTATTGTGAAATATAACATATATACAAAAAAGCAACGAATTACATTGTAACAAGTAATTTCAAAGTTTAGTATAGGTGACAGTGCCACAATTTCAGGTTTTTCCTTCTAGCTGCTCCAAGACACTGGAGACTAAACAGAAATATCAATATAATGATTCTGCAGTCATACTCATTTGTTAAATCCTAACTTCTCTGTTATAACTCCTCCTGTTCCTTTGATTTTTCTCCCAAACTTCAGGGATATTTGGCCTATGCCCATTCTAACTTTTTCATGTTAAAGAGGGGTGCTGACAATATGGGATGAGGGGATGGAAATGGTTGATGTTCTTGGAGAGACTGCACCTCTGGGTTCCAGACTTATCTGGCCTGGCAACCAACTCAAGGTTTTAGGTTTCTGAAAAGTAAACTTAATGCGTGAAACTTCTGTAGAAGCTCAGATAGAGCCCTGGGTGTTCTTTAGGGTTAACAGGAAAGATATTCGTTTGGGGTTGGCAAACTGTGCCAATTAGGAATATCTAGCTTGAGCTTACATAAGAGTAGCCACCAGAATAGCCTCTTGACTCCATTTGCACTCTCAGCCATTAATACCTTATTTTGTTACGTTTTTTCCCCTCTTTTGGTACAGAAGGCATTATTGATTCCACAGTGCCAAGGCCAGGTTCATTCCTGAAAGTCATTACCATATTGTCAGGGAGACTTTCACCCCTGAATGTCATGTCCCACGTAGCACAGAAGGTAATTTCACTTGCAGAGTTGGGCTTAGAGAAAAAGCAGCCACATCTGAGCAACCAAAGAGGTTTCCTGGAAGCAATTCTTAGGCATAATTATAGGTAGTCTTAGCTTCTCTGCTACAAAAATAAATTGCACAGGGGCAAGACTCAAAATCAATCCTATTTTCTTGGGAGTCCTTAATGTTTGAGACAGTCCCAAGTGGGAAAGCTTAGTAGCTCCATATTTTTACTCTAGTCCCTCAGGGGACTCTACCAATACTTTTTACTTATCAGCCCACCATAATCTGGGATGTATCTGAATATTACATAAAGCTACAGAATTATAAGGCCTTGTTCCCACTCTGGGCTCCATATGTCAGGGTTGTTTAAATGAGCTATCCAGGCAGGTTGATTTAGGTTGTATGTTGCAGAAGATTTAGGAACTAGACACAAAAAAAACGCTCTGCCTTTGGTTTCATACAGCAAGTGTAGCTCTGGAATATATACACTATCAACCTTTTCCTTGTATTCTATTTACCTTAGTTTCAGCTAAATCGGCTTCATTTTTATCTCTAATTGAACCTTGACCTCTTTTTCAGTTACTTTAACAGTTGTTGTACGTGGCAGTGCTGACTTTCAGAGCTGCAGAACTTCAGCTGAGTGTCAGGTGTCACATAGGTACCAAAATCATCTCATATTTGTTCTTTTGTTTCTGGCTTATGTTGCACAAGACAAGGTCCCAAGGTTCGTTCACTTCGCTGTATGCCTCATGGCTTGGCTGCCCTTTGTAGCCGCATGATATTCCATCATGTGTACATCACAGTTCACATTTCTGCTCCTCAGTCATTGTAACTCGCAGCCCCCTCCATCTGTTGGGCATCATGAAGAAGGTCCAAAATAAACACTCTATGTCTTACAGCGTCCTCACTTTTTACAATCATCAGCATTCTCAATTTTAGACAATTTTCTTTGGTCCAAAGAGAAAAAGACCTTATAAACACAGCCTCACCAAGTATCAAATCTAACCTCCCCTTATCACTTGCCCCTCTACCCCAATTCTTTAGCCCTGGCATTACTGCAGTACTGTTGATGTCTTTCTGTTAACTTAATCAGTGGGATACATGACTTTATACACCCCCTTTCAATCCTATTCACCTTCAATATGGCAATGTTAGTTATAACCTCACTAATGGTTGCCATATATATGTATATTTTATCTTATTTATTTATTTATTTTGCATGGACAGGCACCGGAAATCGAACCCGGGTCTCCGGCATGGCAGGCGAGAACTCTGCCACTGAGCCACCCTTGCACTGCTCTATCATATGTTTTAAAATAACTATATTGGGGTGTACAACACAAAAGGTGAACCCTGATGTAAACTATTGACTATAGTCAATAGTATAGGTACAGTAGTGCTCTTTTATCAATTGTAACAAAGGTACCACACTAATGCAAGGTGTTAATAATGGTGGGGTACATGGGAAATCTGTATTTTTTGCATGATTTTTCTGCAAATCTGCAACTTCTCTAATTAAAAAAAAAATTGTATTAATTTTAAAAAAGCAATGTCAACTACATCCTCACCAGTACCCTCTAGTGCCCTTGAACCCACCATGGCAATCCCCACATTTTATCCCTAGATCCTTCCTTCTTCTCTGTTCCCATCCCAGACAGCTGGCTCTCTGCCAACTACTGCGGGAGAAAATCAAATAACTGTTCTGATCTGCTCCATTACAGATTCATGGTTTCCAACTTCTGCTGGACTCTTCGCTTCCCTGCATCCTCCCTTTCACTCCCTGTCTAGTCCATTTTCCATTCTGCTTGGCAGTCATGCCAATGCTTTCCATCCTCTCTGCTGGTCCCACGGACCCTTCTTTTCCCCTCACTCTCAGAAGACCATGTGTCCTACTTCTCAGAGAAAGTTTCTTTCCTCGCCACCTCCTAATTTTTCCAAAGTTAACTAGAGGAAGGCATGCGATGTGGAAGAAGGAAAACAAGGTCTGTCTCCACACAGACAGTCCTGCCACATAAGACGTTCCTCTTGGGAAAGTTAACTTCCCCTCCCTGTTTCATTGCTTCGAAGTGGCATCCTAGCACAGTCCTTACCGTCGCCAGCAAAGGTGGCCTCTCTTGACCTGGCCCATCTGACCTACTCAGACCTCATTTGTCACCCCTTTCTCCCTAGCTCACTGCTCCAACCACATTGCCTTCTGGCTATTCCTTGAACACCCAGGGCTCATCTCCATCAAAGGGCCTTTGCATTTGCATTCCCTATTCTAGATCTTGGCCTGGTTCATTCTCCTTGCACAGGTCTCCAATGTTGCCTTCCAAGAGAGGTCTTCTCTGACTACCCCAACTAAGCTAGCAGCACTCCTATCATTTCCAATCTCTTTGCTCCACTTCTTATCTCTTTGTCTCACTTACCGCTTATCACACATCCTTGCTATTATATGACCTTGTTGGCTGGCTTCTTGCCTGTTTCCCCCACACAACCAGAAGTGCCAGGAGGGCAGGGACTGTGTCTTGGTTGTGACAACCTGCAGTGGTAAAACAATGGCTACCACTTAGCTGGTGTCCATTCGCTTTTGTTAAAAGAATTTAAAAAAAAATAAATACTAAAATGGCTATCCAGGTCCATTTCTGAGCTTCCAACACCACTATCAACCTCCTTTCCAAGAAACAATTTCCATCTTCCCATCCCAGTCCCAGCATAAGCTCAAATGGGAGGGTTCAGTCGCCTTCTGACATGACCCTGCCTCCTTGGCCACAGTGATTGACATGACAAAAGGCACATGGCTTGGTCTGAGCCAGAGTACTTTCCTGGGATATTTCAGACTGAAACCAGAGGGAGGGCAAAATTTCCCATAAGAGACAAAATGGTGAAGCTGTGAGCAGCTGGTGACCCTGTCCTAACACTGAATGGAAGAGACTCCTGACGCCTGCTCCAGTCCACACAGCCTTTACTGGAATTTGGGTACCTGAGCCAATGAGGATCTTTTAGCCTGAGCCAGTTTGCATTGTGTTTCTATCACCCGCTATCAAAAAAAAGTCTGCTGTTGTGATAAATGAATTGATGGATGCCAAATGCCTGGAACCAGGCCTGGATCCAAGCAGATGTGTGACTGCTGTTAATTCCCTTCATGCTCTCCCTGCAGTTTCATACTTTCTGCCTCCTCCTGTCCCATCTTGGGTGGGGCATGTCCCACCTCTTGCTTAAGGCCACCTCTGTCCCCTCTGTGCTGGAATACATCCTTTCTCTTCTCCTCAAGAGTGTGCCTCTCAATTTCCTTCCTGAAGAAGGCAGAGGTTGTGCTCATGTTTGCACAGGATTAGAAGCTATGACAAGGCAAGTGATGGGTGTGACTCATCTGTCACCCCTCTATGCCCTGCACACCACATGTGCCAAAAAATGCCTGTCATAGGGGCCAAGTCAGAGTTGAATGGAATGAAGTCTTGGGCTCCTTATAAATTGAAGAGGGCTCCATAAAATGTACAAAAAAGGAAGGACTTCCTGTATGTAAGGGATTGTGATTACGATTTTATTAGCCAAATAGATAACCCTCATCATGAAAGGAGCCTTTCCAGAGTGATGGATGGCTCTGTGGCTCCAGAGGGACAGGGGAATCTCTCAAGGCGGCCAGTCAAATAAGTTAACTGCATAACATTTCTCTCTCCATAGCAACCAGTCTGGCCTGCTCCGCCAGGCCCCAGCTCCAATTCCTTTAAAGGTCCCTCCACTCTCATGGCTGCCGCCTGCTGCCGCCGGCCTTTGGGCTGGGGCACACTCACTGTCGGCCCCTGACTGTGTCCACAGGAGAAGAAAGGACAATTGTGGGAGAAGAGCAAGTGGCGGGAATCTCAAGTCCAGAACCAGGCCAGACTATGGGTCACTGTTCCCTTGTCCCTGAGCTCCAACCTTATTCTGCTCAGCGCCACCCAGCTCTTATCACCCTTCCCCAGCTTTCAAGGAAGGGGTATCCACATAGCAAAACTAAGAGAGGAGGGTGGGCCGAGAGGGCCACACCCTGCCACCATCACAGAAGAGAAACCCGAGGGATCCATGAGGCTAAACAAACAACTGAAGGTCCCATGTGTAGCAAGCGGCAGGGTCGCCCCCAGATTGATCAGCTTCTCCAGCCTGTTTCCTTCCCATGATAGGACCCTGCTTCCTTCCCGGCTCCCCATATCATTGGTAGCATAAAAGGCCTGGAAGTAAGAGTGGTGGGGGGCTGGGGCACACCCACAGGGAGAGAGGAGGCTCAGCAGGGAGACAGGAAGGCCCTTGCATGCCCTCCTACCACCCCCAGCTGTGGCCCAGGCTCCATTCACAGCCTCACCCCCTTGGGTGTCAACAGGGCAAGGCAGTAGATACAGTAAGTATAGACAATGCCTAGAAATCTCACAATGAATGGAGAGAGGGAAGTTTTGTAGGCTATAGGCAAACAGCCTGGGCCAGAGAGAAAGGAGTCCATGGAGATAGAGAGGCTGAAGGCTCCAAAGGGAGAGGAATAGTGCACAGGGTGAGTCCCGAGGGGTGGGGGTGGGGGTGGGGACAGGAAAGGACGGGATCTAGAACAGGGGTCAACAAACCTTCCCTATAAAGGGCAAGAGAGTAAATATGCCTAGCTTTGCAGCCCCTGCAGTCTACCGTAACTATTCTACTCTGCCATTATCATGCGACAGCAACATTAGACAATAGGTTAAAAAAAAAAAATGAGCATAGCTGTGATCCAATAAAACTTTCTTTACAAAAACAGGTTGGCAAGCTGGATTCGGCCCATGGGCTGTTTATTTCATAAACCCTAATCTAGAGCACAGAACTGCTGCAGGTGCTTCAGGAGGAGGGATGGGGGTGATAAACTTTGGATAAGAGAAGGAGACCTCTTTCACTGAGTGCTGGCCACAGTTCTGGCACCTAGTAGGTGCTCAATGAATGTTGACCTGAAGTTTTGGACTCTGAGGCAGGAGAAAAGAAGGAGAAATTGGGTAAAATTACAGAGAAAGGTTGAGATAGAGAGCTCACATCTGATGGTCTCAATCCTGTGAAGGAAAACAAGAGAATAATTAATAAATTGGGAGATTAGTAGAGTTGGTGGCCTCATGAAAGTGGGAAAGGCTTGGATGGCAGGTGGGCGTCAGGCAGGCAGCTGTGCCCAAGAGGGTTCTTTAATGTCCCGCAGATGAGTGAGATCTCTATTGGTGACTGCACTGCGAGATGGAGGCAACCTAGAAATTTCCTGATAACACATAGCCAGGGGGTATTAGGCACAACTTTGTATAACAGGCTGGAGCTTTGGGTCAAAACTTTGCAGTGAGAAGCCAACTGGTTCACTAGCCCTGCAAATCACCGAATAGGCGGACGTGATTTGATGATTTCCTCCACCCACCTCTGCCTGCAAGGTGCTACACTGACTTGCTCTGTAGCTCTGGCAAGTTTTTAGGCTGGAAGTAAAAAATGCTGGTTTCCAAACTACTTTGCTACCTGTGGCCTGATGAGGCTGCACTCTTTTCTAAAAATTCTTTGCTCCTCTTAGACTCACAGGGGGGCATTTCTGATTTCTCCAAAAATCCACGTATAAGCATCTCTACCACCACTGAAGAACGGAAGGAAGAAAAATGGATAAAAACATGACTGTTGTCATGTCCATAGGGACCCTCCAAGTGAAATGGACAGGGGAGGGTGAGGGACAGTGAGACAAGGAGAGGGTGCATCTATGACAGATGACATCTTCTCAAACTACCGCATTTCTTTATCTACGCCCAATGCAATGCCATCTGCTGACACTGCTTTGGCTTAGAATGATATTCCTGTCCTCTTGTGATTGAGCGTTGAGGCCATGAGACAGGAAGCTGTGCTTCCTGCTTCATCGCACTTTGAAACTCCCTTAGCTCCTGCCCATTTCCAAGCTCACCCTCCCAGCAAAGGACACCATGGGTGGTTGTACAGGCTGCACAACTCCAACGGACACCAACCAAGGTCTGCAACAGGATACCATCTTTGTAACAACACTTTATTATGCCAGTTTTATGGAAGAGGAACTTGAGGCACTGAGAGGTCACTAATCAATCTGATCCTTGAGCCAGCATTCCTCACCGTTACACCAGGGATGATGAACTCAAATCCCACCAGAACCCAGGCCTACACGTCGTTAGCTGGGCATAAGTCCTCAGACATATGCTGTGTGAGTGGTGCAAACCTCAGCAAACAGAAACGATGCCAGTCTAAGGCTAGAGGCGTTAGCACTCAGCCATATTGTCGCTATATACAGGAAGTGGGGATGTGGGCTTAACATTGACAGATCTTACAATTTTTCAAGAGAAGTCAGATATTTAAGTGAAATCCCCTGATTTTTGAAAAGTGACCCAATTTTTTTTCATGCTGGAAGTCCAAGTAAAACAAACCTGCTGGCCAAGCCTTGCCCATTAGACCCCTGTCTGCTTCTCCCACAGCACACATGCAATCTCTACATGATCTCATTGCCTTCATACAGAAGCTCCTAAATGGTCGTCAGTATTCATCCCCATTTAACCGATGAGCACACTGAGACTCAGGGAAGGAAAGGAACTTTTCCACAATCACACAACTGAATATTAAAACTGGAATCTGCCCTCTGCCATGCCCTGAACCACCCTTCCATCACCAGGCTGTTACCCCAGATGGTGAAAGCCTGGGGTGGTGGCTTCCTGTATCCATGGTGTCTGTCACTCAGCCCTATGTGCTGAATGAGGTCTGAAGCTATAACACGACACACAGAGGTGCTACTCCCCAGCCAGTTTCCTTCCACATCGGGTTTCATTCTTACTTGGGCTCAGCTGGCAATGACAGCCACTTCCCCTGGGCTGTCACTGACTGATGGGGAGACAGTAACCCTGGGGAGCCCTCAGCCTGGGTCACTGGGAAAGCAGTGAGCAGACCAGGTGGCCAAGTGCCCCAGTTAAAACAGAAACAATAGGAGCCCAACTCTCCATCCAGCACTGAGCTTCTGCTTCTGAGGATGGTTCCCCTCGACTGAGCCTGGATGGGGAGACCATCTGGTCCAACTTTGTTTTATGAACTTTATTATAAACTTACAAGAGGACGTGAGCTGAATGCTAGCTCAATTAGGAGAATTTGTAACTTGCTGAGCCCTGCAAGTGTTGATCAAACCTGGAAGAAGGTCTCTAGTGTCCTGCCACTGAGTCCTGGCTTCAACTTTTACATGTGCAACACTCTTTATTAATGACTTACTTGAAAACATAAAAGACCTGTTTACCAAATTTGTGGTTGATTTAAAAAAAAAAAAAAAAGGATAGGCAGATTGCAAAAACATAGACAAGATCCAGATGGCTTTAGACAGGCTGGACTGATGGGCTGAATCTAATAAGATAAAATAAAGCAGAGATAAATGTCAGGTCCTGAACTTAGCTTCAAAACAATAACTGCTCAAGGACAGGATTAGGTGGGCGAGACAGTAATGGGGCTTAGCAGCAGCAGGTTTTAATAAGACTTAGAACTTTAATCAACACAGTCAATCCAGCTATGAGACTAAAGAAATTAACCCAGGATGTTCATCATAGCATTGCTTATAATAGCATAGCACTGGAAGCAACCTAAATGTCCAGTAAAGAGGGTCCATCCATACGACTGACAACGAGGTACCCATTAAAGGTAATGATGGCATAAGGCTATGTTAAAATGATATGGAAAAGTCCTCAATATTATTAAAGGAAAATCACTAGGTTACAAAGCAATACATACAGTATGAGCCCGTTTTTATTTTTTTAAAAAGAATTACAAATATTGTGGAATTGTTAATGCAAAACGTGGGAAAACTGCTTTATGTGGAAGGTAGTATATGGGAACTCCGTACTTTCTGCCTGGTTTTCTGTAAGCCCGCAACTATTCTAATAAAATAGTAATAATAAAGTTGTGGAATGATACACACCAAAATGTAAATTTGGTAGTTTCTAGGTAGTATCAGAGATGATCTGGGGATGAGAGGATGTCTCAGTAAGTATGCAAGGTTTCTAAAGTTTTTAGAAAGTGCAATCTTTAAGCATATTATAGAATTCTAGTGCCTAAAGAGATGGAGAAAGAGGTTCTGGCTATACTTTGGCAAGGCCAAACTTGGTGTCTTGAGCCTGGATCCAGGTGCTTCCTTTCACGAGGGACAACTTAGTGATAAATGGCAGGAGCATCTATTTTGAGTGCTTACAGCATACCTGAAAGTGCACTAAGTTCTTTTCATCAATTATGTCATTTAGTAGTTCCAGAATCACACAGTTTCCTGTGAGATAGTCACCGGTGTTTACTTCATTTTACAGTAAGTTTCAGAGGCCAAGTAATTTGCCCAAGGTCACAGTTAATGGATGACAGCGTCAGGATTTGCAGGAGACATTAAACCCAGAAAAAGGAGACTGCAGAGACAGACAACTTCCCTGCAAATACTGGATATGCTGTCAAGCATGAAGCATCACCAGCAGACCCACAGTGGGTCTTGTTTTGACACAGATGTCAAGTCTGACCACCAGGAATTCTAATTGAATAAGGGTCCTTACTCCTCTTGGAAGAAGTTGTGAAGGGTGTCAGGTACCCAGACTCTGGAATTAAGACCCTCTCTCATAGGAGGGGGATAAAGTTCTGACTCTCAGAATTGCAGAAGAATGAAGGGGAAGGGCATGATCCCCACTGAGAGATAGTAGATTGATTTGGAGGAACAACTGGAAATATTAGCACAGGATGGTGTCAAAAAGATTAGTCGCATACTCAGCCCTCCACCCAGCTCAATATCTCCTCTTCATCAAGAGCTGAACTACCTAAAGCATCTATAACTCCTTGGGTGCCAGACCATATGATGTTAGCTAAAGAGTCTGTCCCACCCTCAGAAAATGTCCATTTGGAGAGGATAGCACATGCCAGTGGGTCCAGAGAGCAGATCTGTAGGGCAAAGCCATGAGCAGTTTGGGGAGAGGGGAAAGAGTCTTTAATCGCACCTATCCCCCAAGTGTGACCACAGCCACACACGTGGGGACTGGAATCTTTGAATCAACTCCTCCATGTTTGAAAACTCATAGGCTAAAACCTAAAGGAGGAAGAGACATGTTCAATGTGAACCCAGAGCTTAGAGCCACTTTTAATGTGGAAGGAACAAGAGAGGCACATTCCGGCTCCCAGTCAGGGCTGTCCTACAATGGAACAGCACTGACCTCAGAACACAGTGATCTCCCTGAGGAAGAACGTATTCGAGCAGACATTGGATGATCACTGGTTTTCAAAAGCAGTGTAGAAGGGATCCATACCCCAAACTTCGAAGACCATGAGGGTCAGAATGTTGGGTTTGCTCTAAATTCCTTTCCCAAGTCCTCAGCACAATAATAGAGGCTTAAATACATATACTGATAAATAATAAAATGAAAGATTGGAGCAGATTACCACTAAGATCCCTTCTGGAACTAAGAATCTATGATCCTGTAACTTTATAATCAATGTCTATGAAGTCCCAAATATTTCATCATGATTCATTTCTTCCAATGTCCGTGCCCTCATTAACCCAGCTGCATTTATACTGGGCAGGTCACTTTGTGCCCCTTTCAGCACATAGCATCTCACTCTAGTTGAGACTCATGATGCCACCAGGCCACCATGCCATTTAGCCAAACCCAGAAGTTGGGCATGCGGCTGTTTCCAATATTTTACAGTTACAAAGCACACAGCTACAAATACTGTTGTTGAAAATTTATTTTCCTTCTTGGTTATTTCCTCAGATTTTATTTTGCAGAAGGAAATTTGTTTGCAATCTTCTTCCAACTGATGGTTATCTCCTTTAGAAGACTAGGGGCTCAAACTGCTATGCATTGGATCGATTCCCCAACCCCACTGCCTGCAGACAACAGATCAAGAACCTTCTAACTCAGATGCTTAGTTGTACTAAAACATCTCAGAGGCTGCTTAGGATGAGAGATCCACCGGGTTGTTCTTCAATTCATTTAGATCATCTCCAAATCACCAAAGCCTGGTTAAACATCCTCCCTCTTCAAGCACCTTCCTTGAAGATATTACTACTCTGCTGTCTGAATGTGGGAGGACAGTGAAATAAGACGTACAAGGCTTCTGTGAGGGTGTTCACTTTCGGTGGTAGGGTTTATAGGGCTCAGAGACACCTGAGCCTGAAAAGTGAACACAAAACTATCATGTTCAAGGAGCTGTCATATCCGATTGCTGCCCAGCAGAATAACCTGGCCAAAATTCTAAATGGTTTCCTGGCAAGCGCTGTCCACGGATGTGAGTTCTCCAGCCAGATGGAAAGCTCTCTAGCGCCACGAGCGGGGCCAAACGCGAGCTCTTCCTCCCCCACCTTCCCAAAGCCGGTTCTTCACGTGGCCGTCCTTTCCTGTTAGTTGAACAGCAGCAAAATAGGACGCGCAAGGGGCAGGAGTGCGCTGTGTGTGCGTCCGCGCGTTGATGGATTGCGTGCATTTCCCAGCGGAAGGGATCATTACAGACCTGGGCAGATGCCCCGCTCGCTGAGGCGGCGAGCGCCGGGGTGTGCTGCCTGTTCCCTGCGCTTCCTCCGGTATTTGCTTCATTACAATTTGTCGTGCAAAAGGTTTTTCTTGCAGTATATTCCAGGCTAATTTTAGAAATTTGTTTTCACCTTCCGACATTGATTCCTGGGGCAGCTTGCAAGCCGCCTAGAACGAAAAATCAATGGTGACAGCAGCGGCGTGGGCTCCGGTTCTTCATTAACCCAGAGCTCAGAGCAGCCCCAGCCCCGCCTCCTCCCTCAGGGCTAGCCCCAGGCAAAAAAAAAAAAAAGGGGGGAGTGGGGTGGGGAGCAGTCGGGAAGTTTTTCTTTGGTGCCCTCTGCCTCTACTCTGAGCCCTTTCTGAGATCTCTCTGTTTCTCCTTCTCCTTTACCCAAACTTCCTCTCCAACCAAGCATGGAGAACGGGTTGGTGGAGAGGAAATGGAATTAGCTCCACCGCGCGCCCTTTCGGCTAGATAGGGTCATGCATTATCCCGTTTAAGTCTATCAGAAATTCCCGGAGGTTGGCATTGCCCCCATTTCACAGAAGAGGAAATTGAGGCCCAAAAGAATCAAGAACTGTGCCCTGTGTCGCACAGCTGGTAAGGTGGAGCAGAACCCAAACCTCTGACTCCAAAGAGCGTTCCGCCAGTGCACGACGTCACTTCGCAAACCTCAAACACCGCATGGCAGAAATTCAAGAGCAGTGCTTGGGGGAGCAGCAGCCCGCAAGGACACGGGAAGTGCACTTCGCCCTGCATCCCGCCGCCCCCACTCAGCCTAAGGTTCTGCTGAGTTGTACACCCAGGGACTGGTCCTAATGAAGTCTCCAGGGACATCCCGGCGCTGGGCTCCTGAGTCTCAGCTCCACCCGCTGGAGGGGATGAGAGGTGGCAGAACAAGCCAAGGAAAAGGTGAAATTAATAATATATTCATTTCACTCAATATATCCCAAATATTATTTCAATATGAAATCTACTTAAAAGCTTATTGAGACAGTTTACATACTTTTTTTTTGTACTCAGCCTTTGGAGTCCCTTGTGTATTTTACTTAGAGCATATCTCAACTTGGACTGGCTACATTTCAAGTGCTCACCAGCCACATGTGGCTAGGGGCTCCCATATTATACAGTGCAGGGCTAGAGCCACAGTTTCTACATTACATTCCATGGAACCCAGAACTCCTCAGAAGTGCTCCAGGGGGTTCCTAAATGTTTGGTTTCACTTCCATTTTTAGCTATTTAAAATAATGTTGTTTTTTTTTTCATTCACACTTCAAGATATCCCATCTCAAACTTTAGCACATGGAAGACTTGTCAATAGGAAAAATTGCGTTCATATTTGAGAGGAACTATTATTAATTCACCCTCTTACAGAATAAGTTTGTACTAATAAAACACCTCTTCTTCAAACAGAGTCAAGAGGCTACTCTGGAGGTCACTCTTACACAAGCTTCAGTTAGACGTTGCTACCGATCATAACTTGCCAAACCCCAACCAAAACCATTCCAGCCAATCCTAAAGAACACCTATGACAATATATAAGATTCTACAAAGGTTCCATGCACTAGGGTAACTTTCCCAAAACTTACAACCTCCACATGGGTCTCTAGACCAGATAAGTCCTGAAACGTAGTGGGCCCAGCCTCAGCAGAGTATCAACTATCTCCCTTCCCCACATTATTGACAGCCCCTTCCAACATGAAAAAGTTAGAATGGGCATAGTCCAAATACCCCCCAAAAATGGGAGAAAGATCAAAAGTGATGGTGGAGTTAGACAGAGAAGGTAGGGTTTAACAAACGAGTATGAGAGCTGAATCATTATGTTGATATTTTTTTTAGTCTCCAGCATCTTAGAGCAACCAGCTAGAAGTAAAAACCTAAAATTGTGGAACTGTAACCCCTACCAAATTCTGAAATCTGTTCAACACTGTTGTTGTTCTGTGCTTTGAAATTTATTGCTTTTTTGTATATATGTTATTTTTTCACAAAAAAAAGAGAAAGAGGTCAATTGTGATCTAGAAAAATATTTATTCTTTCTAACCTCCAGTGTTCTGGGGCAACTGGAAGGAAAAATCTGAGATGATGGTATCATACCCTATGACAAGCTCTGAGATCTGTCCGTGACTATTTGTTGAAGAGTGCTTTGAAAACTATTGCTTTTTTCTTTCTTTGCTTTGTATATACGTTATATTATACAATAAAAAAAGTTTTAAAAAAACCTCAATCTGTTTTAAGTATCAGTAATCTATATTAGGTCTCAATTAAGTAATAATAATGACCAACATTTATTACACATTTACCACATGCCAAGTGCTTTATGCACATCATCACGTCAAATTCTCACAACTAATCTTTGAGGTGTATAATATTATTCTCTTCATTTGCAGAGGGAGATACTGAGGCTGGGAAGTTAAAACAACTTGCCCAAGTGATACCAGAATTTGAGATGAATCCAGGCTGTCTCACTCCTAAACCAAAGCTCTGAAGCACCAGACTACAATACATTCTACTGCCAGTATAAATTCTAGGCCTTGCCAGACTTAAGGCCACCTCACGTTGACAGACCCCTGCACCTGGGCTCACAGCCTAAATCACTGCTCCCCTCATTGGGCCTTACACATACACATGCACACACAGCATTCCATTCAGTTCAGCAAACATTTATTGACACTACTATGTGCCAGGCTTAGCTGTGGTCCCTTTGTAGCTAAGATAAAGCTCTCTAAATCCTGCTTAGCCCCCATCCACCTGGGGAGATGTCAGATTTCATCCTGAAAATGATATGAAGCCAGTGAAGGGTTTAAACAAAGGGGGTGACAAAAATGATCAGATTTCCATTTTAGAAAGTTCATTCTAGTAGTAGCAGGGAGGGTAAATTGGAGGGGGGTGGGAATGGAGAAAGGAAACCTATTAGAAAATTGTTGCATTAGATGGTGACAGGAGATATAAGAGGAGGCCACAAATGATCAAATCACTGGGTTTTGGTGATTGCATAAATCATTACATGAGAATGACAGAAGGAAAGTCGAGGACAACTCTGCTTTCTGGCTAATGCATTGTTTTAATGATGGAACTATTGGCTAAAACAGAAAATACAGGAGGAGAGGAAGGAGTGGAAAGTACAGACCTGGTGAGCTTAGATTTTGATATTTGGACTGATAATGTAATACACTTCCCAGTGTCTACTCAATGCCTCTGCCAACATCACAGAAATACAGTCTGAGGAATTAACTCCAGATCCAGGAAGGGACCCATTCACTTCCTGCCCTTATAATCATGATAATTCCATCTTAGGGCAATCCCTCCTGCCAATGACTGGTTTGGAGCATGGGTCTACGTCAATGAGTAGCATGGCATTCCTTTGTGACTTCATTGATATAGAGACCATTGTTGGCCCATTCAGACCAAAGGGAAGCACTCTTCCTCCACAGTTGAGATCTCTCCTGATGTGAATAAGGAAATGGTCTGATTGCTCTCAACAGCCATCCTCTAGCTCAGGAGCCTTGGGATAAGGAAGTGCTGTGAGAAGAGTCTAATGAAGAAACAAGAACCTGGGTCCTGGTTGAATTTATTGAACCACTGGACCAAGCCAACCAGAAGTTCAACCTGTCTTCTTACGTGAGCCAACAGATTTCCTTATTGTTTAAACCACTTTGATTCAGTTTTTTGTTTCATTTTGTTTTGTTTTCTCCTTTCAGCCTCAAACCTCCTAACTGACAGAGATACATTGAACTAAGTTGGCCCAGTTTACGGACCCCTGAAGTTATGCAACACAGCATCCTTGGCCAGACCTGTGGAACACTAAGGAAATGCTGTCCATTAGGAACATGACTTTTAAATCTGAAATTCAGGAGGGAGGTCAAGCTGTTGGCACACATCTGAGGTCATTGACAAAAATTGAGGAAATGGATGAGACTGACCATGGAAAGCATATAGAGAGTGGAGACGAGCAAGGTCAAGGACAGAATCCTGAGACACACTAACATTAGGAGGTATGCCAGTTTGAGTCTGTGGTGGACCCCAGAAAAACCATGTCCTTTAATCCTCATGTAGTATTATTGTCTGGGAGCTTTTTTGATTATTCCCATAGAGATGTGACCCACCCAGTTGTGGGTGGTAACTTTTGATTAGATGATTTCCATGGAGATGTGTCTCCACCCATTCAAGGTGGGATTGCTTATTGGAGCCCTTTAAGAGGGAACCATTTTGGAAAGAGCTACAGAACCCCTGCAGTTAGAGACCCTTGGAGATGAAGAAGGAAAACACTCCTGGGGTAGCATGAAGCAAGAAGCCAGAAGAGAAAGTTAGCGGACTTCACCATGTATCCTTCCAGCCCAGAGAGAAACCCTGAACATCACTGGCCTTCTTGAACCAAGTGTCTTTCCCTAGATGCCTTAGATTGGACATTTCTATATCCTTGATTTAATTTGGACAGTTTTCGCAACATTTCACGACCTTAGAACTGTAAACTTGCAACTTAATAAATTCCCCTTTTTTAAAGCAGCTCCATATCTGGTATGTCGCATTCCAGCAGCTAGCAAACTAGAACAGGAGGGCTAAATTGCTCCATATAAGACAAAGGAATGGAGAGAAGTGAAGGAGAAGGTCTGCATGTGACTGAAAGAATATGGCCATAAAAGAGAGGAGGTAAGAAAAGGATGGGAAGAAATGAGAGAGGAGGGATGGGACAACTGTTGGAAGACAAAGAACTCTGTGGAAAAAAGACATTTACAGGGTCAAAGGGGGAATATTAACTAGGATTCAGGTCAAGCTGCTTTAACAATGAGACCCATAAATACAATGGCTTAAATGCCATAGAAGTTCACTCTCTCCCTCAGGAGAGAGGAAGCCCAGAGAGAGAAGTATGGTCCAGAGAGCTGGGTGGTTCTTTTCCACAAGACCTCCAGAGACACAGGTTCCTTCTGTCTAATTGCTCAAGCTACCGAAGGGTCTTACTTTTGTTCACCTCGCCACAGCTGGCTCATCACGGGTACTTCCAAGTCTTGGCCCATGGAAAAGGAGAAATAGAGTATGTGCCATGGAAACAGTTTCATGTAAGGATGTAATCTAGAAGTTGCCCATATCCTTTTGCCCAGAGCTGAGTCATATGGCCACACACAGCTTCAAGGAAGGCTGGGAAACTTAGTCCTTAGCTAAGTAATTATGGTCTCCCCTAAGATACTGGGGGTCTTAACTAAAAGGCAGGAGAGAATGGATATTTGAAGACACTCAGCGAGTTCTGCACTGGGTTCTAGGAAGTGAAATTGTAGTGGATGCTATTCTCGTGACTACCCCTCCACCTCCTCAGGTTTATCATCTAAATTCATCTGCATTAATAATTTAACTCAGTTCAATGGATAATTGTAGAAGACTGAAGAATTTTAGGCTTTCCAATTACTTCAGCTGCCACCCTGTGCCCACTCAGGAGATCACTTTGCTTCCCAGCTTATGTTGCATGTCCCTTCTGGCTGTCTCCACCCATCCCCTCCCTGCTTTCCATCCAGTCAGCTTAACTCTGGAAATTCAGACCAGAACTAAGCAGAAAGAGGAAAACTGTCATATTCAGGTGCTCTGCATTATGTAAGTCATGATTCCCTTTTTTTGTTTTTAATTTCCTCCCTACCCACTGGATCCTTCCTCAAAAATCCTTCCTTTGGTCTGGCCTCCACTTAAAGCTATCACTTTGTTTCTCTCCTTCCCTTCACTTGCACATCCACTCACTTGTCTCCAAACCCCTTGCAATCTGGCATCTGCCCCAGTGCTCAGCTGAAACTGCCACCAAGGTCATTAAATTTAATGGTCTCTGCTTGGCCCTCATCCTCCTCCACCTGGCTGGGTCTCATTTGAAACAATTGACCACCCCTTCCTTGAAACTCTACCTCCCTTCGCTGCTGTGATGTGTCACTGCACAGGCCTGCCCTCCAACTGTTCCCTCCCATTCCATCTCCTAGTCCTGCTCTTTGCCTTTCTTTCTGTGACTCCTCAAAAGACAAAGACAGAGGCAACTCTACATGGCAGTCATCCTGCTAGCCTGCTGTAGTTTAAAAAGACATAACCTGGGCTCAGATCCAGATTTCCACTTATTTGCTGTGTGACCTTTGTGAGTGACTTAACATCTCTGAATCTATTTCCTCCCTGGAAAAATAGGGATATAGATGCCCCTCACTGGGGCTTTGTGTTGTCAGGGTAGACAACTGCTTTGAAAACAACCCCCAAAATCTCAGTGGCTTAGCAACAATGTTATGGTCTAAAGAAAGTAAGCAGGGGATTACACAAGGTAATGCAGGGAATTCAGTCTAGGAGCCCTACCATCTCCTAGGGTCTCAGCATCCTTCATCAGATTCTCTGCGTCAGCCACCAGGCCACAAGAAAAAAAGAGTAAGCATGCATATGTATAGGATTGCATAGGATATTTTTAGGATCTGGACATAGAAGTGGCATATATTACCCCTTACCCACATACCACTGGCCAGAATTCAGTCATATGGTACCACCTGCTAGCAAGGGATACTGGGTAATGTAGTCTCAGGAGAAAGAGAGGCAATGCAATTTGATGAACGCATAGTATCTTCTCTACCTTAGGGCTGCTATGAAGGTTGAAAAAAGTAGGAGCATAGCCTATAATGTTTCTGGCACACAGTAGCTGCAAAATAGTCACTAGTAGAAAAAGTTTTTCCAGAATTATTATTATTATTATTATTGCTAGTTTCTAACTTTCCCAGATGTTTCGATCCGTGCAGATGTAGGCTGAGATAGATAAGGAGACTGAGGGAGCAAAGAGAGCCAAAGAGGGACAGAAATGGAAGTGCAGGCCAGCTTTGGAGACACAGGGTAGAGGTCGGTGCAGGCAGAGTATGGGCGTGGGGAACACAGGAAGCAGAGAGCCAGTAGTGCTAACCACCACCTCTGAAGTTCCAAACAGCCCTGGCTCCCACCCGAACCAGAAGGGGATTAGAAAGATATGAGTTTCCTTGGAAACCATTTCTCTGGCCCTCTTTGCGCGTTATCAGCCAAGTTGGTTGTAATCAAACCCCCACGGGGCAGAGAATGAGCACTCAAACCGCCATCCTGGGGTTCCGTCCAAATTGCCTGCATTTCCTACTTAAATTGGTAATTTCCACACAACTGCTCCCCCTGCTCATCCTGAGATTTGTTAGGAGGGGAGAACTCTGGACATGCTACCCCCAGATATAGCCAAGGGTCCTTGGGAGTGCCTCCAAGCAGTCCTGCCTTCTCTGCCAATGCTGAAGTTCCCTGGCAGACCCAGGCCTCAGCAACAGCCAGACCAGGCCAGGACCCCTCTCCTTGGCCTCCTCGGGCTCCTCGGACTCCATGGAGGGTGAACATCTGAGCATTAACGGAGGAAGAAGGGTCTACACAGGCCACATGGGTGACTCCAGAGTGGACAGCATCTTTGTTCAGAGACTGTCTGTTGTACCTTTTCCAGGGACCCACTTTGTGAGGGGCTGGGATGGGGGCTGGGCCAGGACACCATATAATCCTGAAGGATTTGGAGCCTGGACCACAGGATTAGGGGACGACTGGAGAAGTAACAGTGTCGAGCAGAGAGAATCTGGAAGCTCTGCAGTCCTCCGTGGGGAGACAGGTAGGAGGCCTGGAACTCTGCCCCTTCTCCCTTCTTAATGGGCAGAAGGCCCCCCTCAGGCAAGGACAGGCACACTCACAGGCACGTGCTTAGACAGCCACGTGTACACACAGATGTACTGGTGCACACGTGCATACTGCATAGACTGGCACACATGTATAAGTAGGTCCCCATCTGCGTACCCCTGCACCCCGATCCCTCCTTCCATGAGCATGTGGCCCCAGGCATGTTCACACGCTTGTACCAGAATCAGGGCTGCAGAAGCACAGGACACACATGTATGGGACAGCCCTCGTGAACACAAACATATTCTGACACAAGTCCAGCCAGCCATTAAAGCATGATTACTACTGACACATGTGCTCAGATGCAAACATATGTGATTGAGGAAGAGGGAGAAGCTGAACAGGAGATGGACTCTGCTTGGAAGGTGGCTAACCAGGGTACGGTGCCTCTACCCAGCACAGCTGTTCTGGGACATGGGTTTCAGGTTTGAAGCAGGTTCCCAGCTGCAGAGGTGACCAGCGACCAGGAACACACCCTCGGGGAGGCCTTACTTCCAAAGGTAAAGCTGGATGCCTGAGCCTTCCCCTGTGGAGAAGAACAGGTAAAACCAGGAACCAACTGCTGGCCTTGATACTTACAGTGATGGGAGGAAATGGGCTTGTGGGGTCCGGGTGTCACATGTATTCAGGGAAGTAAAAATGATACCAGAGTCAGGCTGAAGTCAGACTCAGCAGGCAGACCCTGTAGACAGAGTATATTAGTCTCTGGATGTTAGTGAAGAGGCTGAGGGGAAACAAGTTGGACACCCCAACTTCTGATCCAGTCAGACCCTGGGGCAAAGCATGGAACTTCTGGATTTTGTGTTTCCCTCTGCTGCCTGGAAGACAGCTGGAAAGCTTGCCCTCCAGCTCCAGAACCTGCCCTCAGGGGAGGTTCACTTCCACCCAAGTTCTAGCCTTGGTCACTCGTGTTCTAATACATGAGCCCCACTGCAGGGAAGTAAGGGGCTAAGCTATGTAACTAAAGGGCTGGGGAGCAGGTGTTGGATTCTGATGACCAGAGGAGCTGTCCCCACCACTTCTCCTTCAACCCCAGGACTAAGAAGAATCCCACAGAACTTGGCAGCCCATCTGCTCCTTCCTAAACAGACAGGTGTGAAAGAAGAAATAAGAACTCCAGCAGGGCAAGAACAACCAGTTGTCTGCAGCTGCAATTTTCCTTATATTCTGACAGAATCTGTTGCTGGAGGGTGGGAGGAGAGGAAGTAGGTAGACGGGTAGGGTAAATATTCTGAACAGAGTTTCTTTTCCACCCCAGATTGTTCTCTCTCTCTGGGCCTTTGCATGTGCTGTTCCCTCTGCCTGGAATATCTTTCTACCTCTTTGTCTCCTGGAGAACTCTTATTCAACCTTCAAAACCCCGTTCAGGTATCCCCTCTTCTACCACATCTGTCCCTAGCACTTTCCCTGTCTGACTAGCTATTCATTCCTTCTCCTGGACTAGCTGCATCAGAGCATTGCTATGTTTATCTGTCAGGATGCCTGTCTCCACCCTCGAGGATAGGAGCAGAGTGGCATTGTATCTGCAGCCCAACACCCCACACAAGGTTTGGCAGAACAATACCCAAGAAGAGCAGTGTCATTCAGTCATTAACAGAGTGGGCCCTGGAATAAACCAGACCTGTGTTTGAATACCAGCTCTGCCCTTTTCTAGCTGTCGGACTTGGGCAAGTTGTTTCAATACTCTCAGTTGGCCATAATGTGATATGGGAAAATAATAATAATATTCACTATCTCATGGGTTGCCATGAGTGAAAAAGGACATAGTGGAGGTTGAGAGGTTAGCCCAGTGTCAGGCACATTAATTGCTTTTGCTATTATCCTACAAGTGTCTAATTGTCAGTTCTATACCAAGGAATCACAATGATTCCCATGTAGGCTTTTCCCCTTGAAATATCTCCAGCAAATGAATAATTACAATCAAGCCTGATAAATCCCATGACAGAGCAGGGATGCTCTGGCAACCCTTTCTCTCAGCTGTAATTCCAGTTCTGCCATGAATTAGCCTCAAGGCTTTGAGAAGGAGCTGCTAACTATAGTGGTTTTGTAGTCTAGTGATTAAATTCATCGCCTTTGGTGTCAGGAAGTCCTGAGTTCAAATCCTGACTCAGATAGTAACTACTTGCATGAACTTAGGTACAAGTTTTAAACACTTGACACTCCCACATGTAAAGGAAATTCAGTGAGACTTTACAGGTGTCATAAACCTCATAGCATAATGCCTGGTGCATTGCGTTACTCCCGATAAGTAGGAGCCGTTATTATTAATATTTTCCAGGGAGTAGGCAAGAAAAACTTCCCGAAGAAGATGATATTGGGCCTTGATGGGTGAATAGGAGTTTTACAGGTAGAGAGGGGATGCAAGGGCATGTCCAGCAGGAGAAGCATATAAAAGCCAGTGAGCCCAAAAGACACTGAGAAGTTTGGTGATTCCAGATCATAATGTATGAAGGGGAAGAGGCAGAAGAAGGCCTAGGAAGAGAGGCAGGGCTAGAATGGGACACACCTAGAATGTACCAAGTTGATCCTGGTAACACCTCCAGTGAAAAATGTCACCCTTCTAGAATATGCCTGGTGCATAGTTAGGGGGTCAATAGATATTTGAAGGAAAAGCAAATAAATGTGAGTAAGTGATGTGGGGACACTACCCCAAGACCCTATCTTTCTGCTGTAATTCCAGTTCTGCCACGAATTAGCCTCAAGGCCTTGAGAAGGTAAGTCCAGAAGCTTCTGAGCTTTGTTTCTTCATCAGAACATTGGAAAGGGAGGTATCATGCCCTTTCCACGGCACTGTTACAGGGGATAAGTGAGAATGTACCTATCATGTCCTGCCGTGTAGTAGGTTCTCAAATTCTCGGTTGGGATTACTCTCTCTAAAATAACTCTTGAAAGCCAGTGACTTACTCCATCTCACACACCACCATGACAAACCCTGTCCTAGAGGCTTCACATTCATTATCTTACTCAGTCCCCAAAACCACCCCATTCGGGAAGCGTTATTGTTCCATCCTAGGGATAAGAAAACAAGTTCAAAGAGGTGAGGTGATGTGCTTAAGGTGACACAGCTAGTCAGAGGCAGAGCTGGACTATGAACCCCAATTTTCACTCCAAAGACCTCCCACCACTTGGAGGATTTATTTTTAAAACAATAAAACTTTTCCTTTGTTTATTGAAATACAACCCTCTTGGGAACCCCATTAATAAAACAGTAAAAACCAGAGCTTCTTTGGTGGAAGCAGGGGCTGGGGTGTGGCACCCCCTGCCCCCACTTTTCCCCTTGACCCCACCCACCCACGCACCTACCATTGATTCCTGGAGCTCCAAGGAACAGAGGCCCAAACCACTGTACCCTCCTCCCTGTCATCCAAGCCCACAGCCAAGAAACCTGCGCAAAAGTGAGACCCTCTGATGGGTCTGCCATCAGTGCTCTGCAGCTCCCAGAATGAAAATGTATTCCTTCTGATCCCTATCCAATCGCCTGAAAAGCTCAGCCTGCCACGTCTTAATATTCTTCGTGCTAAGTGCCTGGAGTTCCCTCAGATGTCTGGTTCCAGCCTGCTAGTCTTTGAACTTGAGACATTCTAAGCACCTAGTAGTTGACTTAATAATTCGGGGAGACTTGAAAGGTGGCCTTTGAGAGGGGAGTGGTCAGCCAGCTCCCCACTGACAATTTGGTTGTGCTGGATGCCTTCCCTAAGGGCACCTCTCCAGGGAGGACTGCTTGAATCAAAGATTCGGGGATCATGCAGAATTCATTTGCAGCTACAATAGAATCCTGTTAGCAGGCTGTCCTGGGGTTGGGAGGCTGGGTGGGGGGCTCACCTATGTCTCTATCAGAAGCTAGTCCTTAGATATTTAATAATCGGAGCCCGAATGGGGCTTCTACCACAAGGTCCTGAGGTCTCAAAACTGTGCCAGAGACAGGCCAACGCCCCTTCCAACTCAAGCTTCAGTCAGGCCCCCTGCCCCTAGGGTCCCTGCTGTGACCCTGCCTCCCTTCCCGAAAAGACAGAAGCGCCACAGAGAAGGGCCTCAGCTTCCTTCCTCTCCACCACTTCACCCCCATTTTAGAGGGAGGAAGAGTCCCTTCTTCCAAGGCCAACCCTGCAGGCCAGCCCTTGAGCTAAGGGCCTGCCTGTCTTCTTCCCTTCACTTCCAGACTTTTTCCTATTTTTTTTCTATTTCCTAACTCCCAACCCCCGTTTGCCCATTGCAGGCAATACCCTGTGCTCACGCCTCTCGCCCAGGTCACCGATGACCCCCATGACCTAACTCAATGGCTTCTTCACAGGGTGTCATTGAGACATTTGTCACTGGTGCCCATTTGTGTTTTCCTTGAATTCTCTCCTCCTTTAACTTTGACAGCTGTGCTTTCCTGATTCTCCTTGAACCTTTATAAACACCCCATTTCCAATGCCTCTTCTTCTGCTCATCTAAATCCATGATCCGCAACCCTGGCTGCACATTGGAATCACCTGAAGAGCTTAAAATGTCAAGGCCCGCCCACCCCCAGAAACTCTCATTTACTTAATTGGTCTGGAGGAAGCCCAATTCTAAGGAAGCATTCTAAGGTGCAGTTAGACTTAAGAACCACCGACTAGCAAAGAACTTGCCCTTGACCTTTGTATGTGTTAAAATTAAGTTCAATTATACAGAAAAAGAATCAAAAACAAGCAAAGAAAAAAAACCAGTGTCTATGATGAAGCTGAATTCACATCTCTTGCTGGTATAAAACCTGGAAGTCTGAGTTAGTTTGGTAGCTCCACAATCATCAGAGACCCAGACTCTTACTACTTATGGTGCAAAATGGCTGCTAAAGCTTCACATACTGGTCCCAATTGGCAGGAGGGAGAAAGGCAAAATAAGTACACTCCTCTCTGGGAAAGTCATCGCACATTTTGTGCCATGTTCTCCTCTCTTTCCACACTCATCATGTGGCAATCCTAATATCCTCTCCCAGCTACCCTATATGTCCAAACCTGAGCTCCTCTTACCAAGACCCATGAAGAAGCAAGAGGTTGCTCCTTCTCCCCTCTCTTTCTCCGCCGGCCCGCCGCACGGCGCCCACGCCCCGCAGCAGCCGACCTGCCCGCCCTCCTTCTCCCCTCTTCCCCCTCCTGCTCCAGCAGCTCTCCAACCACCACGGTGGCCTCTTCCGCCTTCACCGGCTCCTCCGCCACCAGCCTCGACAGCCTTGCCGCCCTCACCTTTCCTCCTCCAGAACAGCTACTGGGGGAGTGGAGACAACACAGAGCAGCTCCCAGAGCCACGACGGAGATCAAAGGGACAGCGTACCCCATCCTGGAACGGCTGACTGTCTGGGAGAACCAGCTCCGGTTAGAACACCGAGGGACGCGGGCTTTCCTGGGCGGAACGGCAAGCGGCCGGAGTCCCACCCTTCCTCCTTCCCAGGCCAGCTGGCAGAATTGGGCAGGCGGTCCCCTCAGGCCACAGCGGCTGGCGTCCCCACCACGCGAGGCCCCCCAGACCAACTGAAAGAGTTGGGTCAGAAATCCCCAGACTGCGGAGAACGGTGACCAGGGGGTCCCTTCCAAACACGTGACTCCCCGGTCCGGCTGGGAACAGTGCACTCTCCCGGGCTGCGACAGCTGGCGCCCTTCCGCCACGCTTGGCGCCCCGGGCCGACTAGGATATTCGGTCGGGCACTCTCCCGTGCTGCGGCGGCCGGCGACCCTCCCTGCGTTCGGACCCCCGGGCCGGCTGGCACTCTTCCAAGACACTTCGGCTGCCAAACCTTCCCTACGGCGAGAGTTTTCCAGAGTTAAAGGACCCACAGCAACTTTTACTGGTGGATCCCGTAGACAAACGTGTGCCACGAGCGCCACCTACTGGGCAGGATAAGAAAAACAGAACCCAGAGATTTCACAGAAAAATCTTACAACCTGTGGGGTCCAACACTCAGGGAAATCTGACTAAATGCCCAGATGCCAGCAGAAGATAACGGATCACGCTCAGAAAATTGAAAATATGGCCCAGTCAAAGGAACAAACCAATAGTTCAAATGAGATACAGGAGCTGAAACAACTAATGCTGAATATACGAACAGAAATGGAAAACCTCTTCAAAAACGAAATCGATAAATTGAGGGAGGACATGAAGAAGACATGGGCTGAACATAAAGAAGAAATAGAAAAACTGAAAAAACAAATCACAGAGCTTATGGAAGTGAAGGATAAAGTCGAAAAGATGGAAAAAACAATGGATACCTACAATGATAGATTTAAAGAGACAGAAGATAGAATTAGTGATTTGGAGGATACAACATCTGAATTCCAAAAAGAAACAGAAACTATCCGGAAAAGAATGGAAAAATTCGAACAGGGTATCAGGGAACTCAAGGACAATATGAAGCGCACAAATATACGTGTTGTGGGTGTCCCAGAAGGAGAAGAGAAGGGAAAAGGAGGAGAAAAACTAATGGAAGAAATTCTCACTGAAAATTTCCCAACTCTTATGAAAGACCTAAAATTACAGATCCAAGAAGTGCAGCGCACCCCAAAGAGATTAGACCCAAATAGGCGTTCTCCAAGACACTTACTAGTTAGAATGTCAGAGGTCAAAGAGAAAGAGAGGATCTTGAAAGCAGCGAGAGAGAAGCAATCCATCACATACAAGAGAAACCCAATCAGACTATGTGTAGATTTCTCAGCAGAAACCATGGAAGCTAGAAGACAGTGGGATGATATATTTAAGTTACTAAAAGAGAAAAACTGCCAACCAAGACTCCTATATCCAGCAAAATTGTCCTTCAAAAATGAGGGAGAAATTAAAACATTCTCAGAAAAAAAAGTCACTGAGAGAATTTGTGACCAAGAGACCAGCTCTGCAAGAAATACTAAAGGGAGCACTAGAGTCAGATACAAAAAGACAGAAGAGAGAGATATGGAGAAGAGTGTAGAAAGAAGGAAAGTCAGATATGATATATATAATACAAAAGACAAAATGGTAGAGGAAAATATTATCCAAACAGTAATAACTCTAAATGTTAATGGACTGGATTCCCCAATCAAAAGACATAGACTGGCAGAATGGATTAAAAAACAGGATCCTTCTATATGCTGTCTACAGGAAACGCATCTTAGACCCAAAGATAAATATAGGTTGAAAGTGAGAGGTTGGGAAAAGATATTTCATGCAAATAACAACCAGAAAAGAGCAGGAGTGGCTATACTAATATCCAACAAATTAGACTTCAAATGTAAAACAGTTAAAAGAGACAAAGAAGGACACTATATACTAATAAAAGGAACAATTAAACAAGAAGACATAACAATCATAAATATTTATGCACCGAACCAGAATGCCCCAAAATACGTGAGGAATGCACTGCAAACACTGAAAAGGGAAATAGACACATATACCATAATAGTTGGAGACTTCAATTCACCACTCTCATCAATGGACAGAACATCTAGACAGAGGATCAATAAAGAAATAGAGAATCTGAATATTACTATAAATGAGGTAGACTTAACAGACATCTATAGGACATTACATCCCACAACAGCAGGATACACCTTTTTTTCAAGTGCTCATGGATCATTCTCAAAGATAGACCATATGCTGGGTCACAAAGCAAGTCTTAACAAATTTAAAAAGATTGAAATCATACACAACACTTTCTCTGATCATAAAGGAATGAAGTTGGAAATCAATAATAGGCGGAATGCCAGAAAATTCACAAATACATGGAGGCTCAACAACACACTTTTAAACAACAAGTGGGTCAAAGAAGAAATTGCAAGAGAAATCAGTAAATACCTAGAGGCGAATGAAAATGAAAACACAACATATCAAAACTTATGGGATGCAGCAAAGGCAGTGCTAAGAGGGAAATTTATTGCCCTAAATGCCTATATCAGAAAAGAAGAAAAGGCAAAAATGCAGGAATTAACTGTCCACTTGGAAGAACTGGAGAAAGAACAGCAAACTAATCCCAAAGCAAGCAAAAGGAAAGAAATAACAAAGATTAGAGCAGAAATAAATGAAATTGAAAACATGAAAACAATAGAGAAAATCAATAAGACCAGAAGTTGGTTCTATGAGAAAATCAATAAGATTGATGGGCCCTTAGCAAGATTGACAAAAAGAAGAAGAGAGAGGATGCAAATAAATAAGATCAGAAATGGAAGAGGAGACATAACTACTGACCTCACAGAAATAAAGGAGGTAATAACAGGATACTATGAACAACTTTACGCTAATAAATACAACAATTTAGATGAAATGGACGGGTTCCTGGAAAGACATGAACAACCAACTTTGACTCAAGAAGACATAGATGACCTCAACAAACCAATCACAAGTAAAGAGATTGAATTAGTCATTCAAAAGCTACCTAAAAAGAAAAGTCCAGGACCAGACGACTTCACATGTGAATTCTATCAAACATTCCAGAAGGAATTAGTACCAACTCTCCTCAAACTCTTCAAAATAATCGAAGTGGAGGGAAAACTACCTAATTCATTCTATGAAGCCAACATCACCCTCATACCAAAACCACGCAAAGGTATTACAAAAAAAGAAAACTACAGACCAATCTCTCTAATGAATATAGATGCAAAAATCCTCAATAAAATTCTAGCAAATCGTATCCAACAACACATTAAAAGAATTATACATCATGACCAAGTAGGATTCATCCCAGGTATGCAAGGATGGTTCAACATAAGAAAATCAATTAATGTAATACACCACATCAACAAATCAAAGCAGAAAAATCACATGATTATCTCAATTGATGCAGAGAAGGCATTTGACAAGATTCAACATCCTTTCCTGTTGAAAACACTTCAAAAGATAGGAATACAAGGGAACTTCCTTAAAATGATAGAGGGAATATATGAAAAACCCACAGCTAATATCATCCTCAATGGGGAAAAATTGAAAACTTTCCCCCTAAGATCAGGAACAAGACAAGGATGTCCACTATCACCACTATTATTCAACATTGTGTTAGAAGTTCTAGCCAAAGCAATTAGACAAGAAAAAGAAATACAAGGCATCAAAATTGGAAAGGAAGAAGTAAAACTATCACTGTTTGCAGACGATATGATACTATACGTCGAAAATCCAGAAAAATCCACAACAAAACTACTAGAGCTAATAAATGAGTACAGCAAAGTAGTAGACTACAAGATCAACATTCAAAAATCTGTAGCTTTTCTATACACTAGTAATGAACAAGCGGAGGGGGAAATCAAGAAACGAATCCCATTTACAATCACAACTAAAAGAATAAAATACCTAGGAATAAATTTAACCAAAGAGACAAAAAACCTATATAAAGAAAACTACAAAAAACTGCTAAAAGAAATCACAGAAGACCTAAATAGATGGAAGGGCATACCGTGTTCATGGATTGGAAGACTAAATATAATTAAGATGTCAATCCTACCTAAACTGATCTACAGATTCAATGCAATACCAATCAAAATCCCAACAACTTATTTTTCAGAATTAGAAAAACCAATAAGCAAATTTATCTGGAAGGGCAGGGTGCCCCGAATTGCTAAAAACATCTTGAGGAAAAAAAACGAAGCTGGAGGTCTCGCGATGCCGGACTTTAAGGCATATTATGAAGCCACAGTGGTCAAAACAGCATGGTATTGGCATAAAGATAGATAGATCAACCAATGGAATCGAATAGAGTGCTCAGATATAGACCCTCTCATCTATGGACATTTGATCTTTGATAAGGCAGTCAAGCCACTCACCTGGGACAGAACAGTCTCTTCAATAAATGGTGCCTAGAGAGCTGGATATCCATATGTAAAAGAAGACCCATCTCTCACACCTTATACAAAAGTTAACTCAAAATGGATCAAAGATCTAAACATTAGGTCTAAGACCATAAAGCAGTTAGAGGAAAATGTAGGGAGATATCTTATGAATCTTACAACTGGAGGTGATTTTATGGACCTTAAACCTAAAGCAAGAGCACTGAAGAAAGAAAGAAAGAAATGGGGAGCTCCTCAAAATTAAACACTTTTGTGCATCGAAGAACTTCATCAAGAAAGTAGAAAGACAGCCTACACAATGGGAAACAATATTTGGAAACGACATATCAGATAAAGGTCTAGTATCCAGAATATATAAAGAGATTGTTCAACTCAACAACAAAAAGACAGCCAACCCAATTACAAATTGGGAAAAAGACTTGAACAGACACCTACCAGAAGAGGAAATACGGATGGCCAAGAGGCACATGAAGAGATGCTCAATGTCCCTGGCCATTAGAGAAATGCAAATCAAAACCACAATGAGATATCATCTCACACCCACCAGAATGGCCATTATCAACAAAACAGAAAATGACAAGTGCTGGAGAGGATGCGGAGAAAGAGGCACACTTATCCACTGTTGGTGGGAATGTCAAATGGTGCAACCACTGTGGAAGGCAGTTTGGCAGTTCCTCAAAAAGCTGAATATAGAATTGCCATACGACCCAGCAATACCATTGCTAGGTATCTACTCAAAGGACTTAAGGGCAAAGACACAAACGGACATTTGCACACCAATGTTTATAGCAGCGTTATTTACAATTGCAAAGAGATGGAAACAGCCAAAATGTCCATCAACAGAAGAATGGCTAAATAAACTGTGGTATATACATACGATGGAATATTATGCAGCTTTAAGACAAGATAAACTTATGAAGCATGTAATAACATGGATGGACCTAGAGAATATTATGCTGAGTGAGTCCAGCCAAAAACTAAAGGACAAGTACTGTATGGTCCCACTGATGTGAACGGACATTCGAGAATAAACTTGAAATATGTCATTGGTAACAGAATCCAGCAGGAGTTAGAAACAGGGTAAGATAATGGGTAATTGGAGCGGAAGGGATACAGACTGTGCAACAGGACTAGATACAAAAACTCAAAAATGGACAGCACAATAATACCTAATTGTAAAGTAATCATGTTAAAACACTGAATGAAGCTGCATCTGAGCTATAGGGTTTTTTTTGTTGTTGTTTTTTACTATTATTACTACTTTTATTTCTTTTCTCTATATTAACATTTTATATCTTTTTCTGTTGTGTTGCTAGTTCCTCTAAACCGATGCAAATGTACTAAGAAACGATGATCATGCATCTATGTGATGATGTTAAGAATTACTGAGTGCATACGTAGAACGGTATGATTTCTAAATGTTGTGTTAATTTCTTTTTTTTTTCTTTTTTCTTTCTTTCCGTTAATAAAAAATAATTAAAAAAAAAAAAAAAGAAGAAGCAAGAGGTTTTTAAGATTACAGACCTGGCTTGAGTGACTGTGGGTGAGTATGTGCCTTAGCCTTTTAAGCCTTGGTTTCCTTATCTATCGAATAAGTATTTTACAGGTTGTTGGAAAATCAAATGGTTGGCTTACATAGAAACACCTAGCACCATGTCTTGTAAATACTAGTCACTCCATAGATGTTGGCTTCCTTTCCTTCCTTTTATTTGCTTTCCTAATTTAGAACAACCATTTCCTTTCTCCGTTCTCTGTGCTGCCTCCTTCCTAAACTGGTAAATATCTGTCCATCAGGCCCTGTGGACAAAACCCCCAGATGTGGCACTGATCATGGGTCTCTTTGTCAGGAGCATATGTAAGGTTGTAGAAGGGGAAAAGTAAGAAAGGCAGGTGAGAAGTTTTCTCTACAGGAAATGAGCTGATTCTCCTATACAAAGATTGCCCAGGAGACAGGGCAATCCCTCAAGAACTGATCAACCCTGATTGCTCAAGAATCCTTCCTCTTATGTGTTCTGCACAGGGATTACTTCGGGGGAAATCTCTCTCCTCTTGTTCATTCTTTTGTTATTATGACTCATGGCTATTGGACAATGTTAGGAGTCTGGTCAACCTCACAATTCTCCAGTTACGGACCAGCCAGTTTCCTCAAGCACAGACTGGACCTGGAGCCCCAGTCACACGTCATCCTAGACCTTTGTCACCATCTGCTGTATTGTGCCTTTCTGCACCTTTGCTGCTCAACGTGTGGCCTGGAATCCAGAAGCACTGACATTGTTTGAAATGTATAATCCTAGGTCCCACCTGAACACACTAAATCGGAATCTGCTTTTTAACAAGATTCCTAGGGGGTGCACATGCCTATTAGAGTCTGAGATACAAAGTCTGAAGTTCTGATGGCTTCAACCACTTGCCTGGCTTGATGCATGTGCTACTTGCAAATCAGTGGTTCTCAGTTCTGGATAGCCTGTTATAATTGCCAGTGTGGTGCACACTCCCAGAAGGTCTGATTAAATTGGCTTGGGGTGGGGACCCAGCATTAATGCTTTTTAAAAAAAGCTTAAACATTATGTGTAGGTGGAACCACAGTGCCATTTGAACCTCCAGCGTTCATCTCATCTTCCTTCCACAGGGAAATAATTTTACAATGGTGTTGGTTTTTTTCCCCTGCATGTCCACTTTCCTTCCTCTCTCCTTCCACAGGAATCCAGCATGCACAGGTGATCCCTGTCCTCTCCCTACTCCAGATGTAACTTACTCTATCCACTGAGTCAGTTCATTCCATGTAGTCCTACATGGCACTGGGTACAATGGGTGTGGAATCATTTGATGCTGTATCCCCATTTGAGCTGCAGGTTCAATGGGAGGATTAGAAACGAAGCTTGCAAAACACTTAGAGGGGAATGTGAGCCGCGGAAGGTTACCTGTAAATACTAACTATCATTGTTGTTCTGGCCAGTGGTGACCTTCACTGAGCAGACCAGAGCCTCAGTTCTGTCAGCAGGGGAAAACAGAGTGGGTCTAGCGCAGAGCGGATCTCAGCAATTTGCTTCTCAGTTCAGTGGAAGGAGAGACACTCAAATATAGGACTGGGCAATGATGAGAGAAGATTTCAGACAGGGATAGGAACCCAGACAGAGAGACAGGAAAGACCAGGGAATGTTTGGAGAGCAATGGAAAGACCGGTTTGGCAGGAGATGGAGATCATGCCAAAGAGAAATGGATGATGCAGACAGAAGGATGGTGGGAGCGAGTGGTGCACCTTGAAGGCCAAACTTAGATGCCTAGGTTCTATGATGAAGGCAGTAGGGAACCAATGGAGGTTTCTGAACAGGAAGTTGAAGAGTGGTCAAGGCGGCAAAAGGTGCAGAAAGAAGACAAAACTAGAGCAGTCTCTAAGAGTGAAGAGGAGGAAATGGATTCGAGAGGTATTTCTAAGGTTGAATCTGTAGGGCTTGTGGACCAACTGGATGGTGGGGAAAAGGGAGTATGGATAACCGAAATGACAAAGACGAAGATGATGATATCATTGGCAGATAAGGCAGCCCAGAGGCAGAACTGTTTCCAAGAGGAAAATGATAACTTTTCTTTAGACCCCTCCACTCCTCCACCTAACCATATTTCTTGAGTATCTCTGTGCTTAGCACTGCACGGGGCTCTAAATACATCATGGTATGCCAAACAGGGTTCCTGCGCTCAAGGGCTGTGCAGTCCGGCGGTAGGATGATGGTGAGGTACTTATGGGACATCCAGCTGGAGATGTCCACAAGGCAACTGCAGAAAGGAGTTAGGGCTGGAGGAGGTTTTGGAGTCATTTTCCCAACTTCCTTGCACACACATTTTAGAAAGTGTCAGGAGCTGGAGAAATCTTCAGGAGCCTTCTTAAGAGCCAGACTTCAACTGCCACGTTGCAGTGCCCCCAGCCAAGGCCATCACCACATTGAATGTCCCTCTGGAGGGCCCTCCTCCGAGGTGAGTGTGGCAGCGGCAGCTCCCTTGGAGACTGATACCTCCAATGGGCAGAGGCTCTGGCCCCTTGACTGCCTGCTGCTGGGAAGTCTTATGATTGCAATCATCAGATTAGGGACTCATGCTCTCAACAAAGTTGAGCAGAGACACAGGCCAAAGAATCTGGGCTAGGTAGGGTAGTTCTTAGCTGTAGTGTGATGTGGGTAAGGTTTTTCTTCATCACGGCCCCATGGGTCCCCTGGCCTTCACACCCACACTTTCCTCCTTTCACTGCACATTCTGTTCCCTTGCGTGCCTCCAGAACTCCAGTATGCTAACAGGCCCCTTAAACCCTCCTAAACACAGACTCTTATTCCTTCTAGTCTATTCCCCTTCTAGTCCCTGCTTTCTAGCCCCCAGACTCAATACACACAGTCTTGGCCCCTGTAAGCCCAATTATGTCAATAAATCCATAGTTAATTAAATACCGAGCATTTAGTATAGTGATATATCATTTGGAGGTAAATTGCATAAATGATACCATGGAATTATATTTTTGTATGCTCTGATTGTGTGAGTACATTTTATAATTCACTGAGGTTTTCTGTGGTCAATGGGTAACGGATATTTTTATCTCTCAGAGAATTTAGAGGGTAATGTAACTATTATAAATGATACAGAAGTTGAAGACTGTATCTCTTTTTTTCTCTGACATAGAATAGCTAGAACTATAATCACCTAATTCCCTGGGCAGAGAGTGATCCCCAAGAAATACAGTATTCCAGTGTGGAAAGACAATCTTCCCTATCGCCATCTGCCCCAGGAAGTGGTTCCAGGAATATGCCATGGGAAGGACTTCTTTTCCTTTAAAACCCTCTCCTCCAGCAATTTTGTCAGCCTGGATCAAAAGCCTTTAAATATGCATTTTCTTTGACTCTGCGATTCTACTTCCAAAAATTTATGAAGCGCTGTTCAAAACAGCTAGACATAAAAATGGTAAGAACTTAGATGTAATTTACACCCAGTGAGATGCTATGCTTATTTACCTAATGTCTCTCAGCTCCAATCTACCCTTCTATATTCTGCTCTGTTGCTGGAGCAGGGCCTCTGCAAACTACATTTCCCAGCCTCCAGGGCCAGCTGGCTTCCTGTCAGGTTCTGGCACTGGAAGGCACTGGAAGAGGATTGGAAGGCAGACCAAGGAGGAGAGGGACTTAGCTCCTTTTCTTTCCTTTGTTGCCCTCCTCAAATCTAGCAGCAGCCAGTGGCTCCAGCCTCCACTTTCTTTCTGCACTCCCAAACCCAGCTCATCATGTATCTCCTCAGAGATAACAGTAGCTGGTGGCAAGCCCTCATCTGAGATCTGAGCTTCAGCTCCACAGGATTCTGGAAATCCCACATCTTATCATTTGTTCCTCCAGCTCCAGGAGTGGTATCTGCTTCCCTGCAGTTATAATCTCTAAGTTACCACAGCATTCCCTTCTTGCTCTATCAGCTCCCCAACACATGTCTTGCCAATTCCCTGTATTAATTCCCTCTTTTTAAATATCTTGGTTTCCTAACTGGGTCCTGGATAACATAGATACCATTTCACACCCATTAGATGGATATATATATGTATATGCATATATATCAATACCAACAGTTGATTAGGATGCAAAGCGACAGTAAATTTTACATATTGCAAATAGGATCACAAATTTATATAACCATTTTAGAGAGCAATTTGGCAGGCAATATCAAGTTGAGTTAAAGGTATACATAACCTTCAATTCTGAATTCTGATCCTGGGTATGAATTCTAAAGAAACTGTCACATATGATACACACACAAAACAAAAAAAATAGCAGCATTCTTTATTTTTACTACCAGTAGGTGGATAGATGCATTGTTTGCAGTGTACTCATGCAATGGAATACTATATAACAGTTAAAAATAAATTTAACAAAATTTACACATACAGCAACATGGATAAAACTCAAGCATTATTTTGAGTGAAAAAAGTGAGCTGCAAAACGATGTCTATACTATAATATCATTTACACATAAATTTATGTAAAATGTAAGGCATACAAAGCCAGACACATGTATGGGAAAAAAGAAGCTCCAAATTTAGAATAAAAATTACTCAGGGAGCCAGAAAGGGAACGAAAGAAGAAAGGAGAACACAGAAACCTTTGGTTTTATTTTGTAAGCTTGGTGGTGGGTACATTAGGCAGCCATTAATATGCTTATGCAAATATATGACTTATTGACATGAATTGCCATTAAATACATATTGTTAAGTAAAAATGAAGGGTAAAAAAATGTATTTCATTACCATCTTTTTGTAAGTTACAACATATATGTGTGTATGGAAAAAAAAATGGCTGGAAAATAATATGCCAAAATGGTTAAGAGTGTTTATCTTTGGATAATAGGATTATAAGTGACTTGCATTAACTTCTTTATATTTATCTGCTGTTTCTATTTTTTCCTAAAACAAATATGAACCTCTTTTGTAATAAATTCTTTAAGTCATTTAAAAAACTTATTCCTACAGAAAACTCTCCTTTATCTGCTGCTGTGATCTCAGCATCCCATTGTGGTCTCTCCTAAAGTGTGCTGTGTAAGATGATTTTAGGTGGTATGAAGATTAACTGTTTCTATTTTCATAAGTATGTTCCTATTTTAATGTATATTACAAAAAAATAAATTGGTTCATCAAAACCATGATTCCATTGATACTCAAATTTTTTTTAATGAGACTGTTATGATGCAGGGGGCAAGATCATCTTTTCAATAAATGGTGTTGGGTCAATTGGATATCTACATGGAAAATATTTTATTTAGAATGCCTATCTCAGACCACACACAGATCTCTTTGTTGCCTTGTACTTTCACTGAGTCCCAGAGTGTGCAACCACGACTCCATAGAGTCTTTCTTTCAAGCTCTGGAATGAAGCTGACCCCTTGATTATAGTTGAGAGATACCACCTGGAAGGAAGAAGGGTTCCTGGAGCTGAAGTCAGGCTGGAGCAAATAGCATAAATTTTCTCTTGATTAGTCATTCTCAACCTTCTTTAGATAGAGGACCCTTTGAGAATCTGATAAAACTATGGATCCCATTCTTCGGTAAATACAACAAAAGATATTATTCACTTAATGCCAAAGAGCATGAGAGAAGAAACCCCAGCTTAAGAATCCCTGCTCCTTGATGCTGTGATGGCATTTATCATTGCCTCTGTGTAAATTACATGTCAGGAACACTACATTAAGCGTTAAGGAATTATCTCATTTAACCCCTTGGATACCATCAGAAAGTAGAAGCTCTTATTGCTCCCATTTACAGATGACAAATTAAGGTACAGAGAGATGGTAGCCACAGCATCAGAATTCAAATCTAACTCTACACCCTTTGTTCTTCAACAATTCACGAAAGTTTTGGATCGAGTACAAACTATGTCATTTCCTGGGTTGCTCATCTAAAAATGTAGATCCCCAGCCCAACACCAAGCCCAAGGAATCACAACCTCTGGAAGAGGGACCCCGGGTGCATTATTATTGAGAGCCCCGGGTGATTCTCTGGCACAGAAAGGTTTGAAAATTTCTTCACTTCTATGGATAGTCCTCTCCAACAAGTGGTGGCTAAATGTTCCAGTTATAATGGCTGCATAACAAATTACGTCAAACCTTAGTGGAATAAAACAACCATTTACTTTTGCTCATGAATTTGTGAAATGGTGAAAGGCATTACTTCTACCACACCCTATTGGTTGGGGCAATCACAAGCCCACCAAAATTCAAGAGAAGGGAAATTAGATTCCACTTCCTGACAGGATATAGCAAGGTCCTATCATAAACAAACAAGCACGGGAATGGAAGCTTATAGTAGCCATCTTTGAAAAGGGTAAAACCGCCCCTTGAAGCCTCTCCTTACATGCAAAATCAGGTAAAATCAACCAGGAAGCTTCACTCTGCAGCCTGGAAGAACAATGCTTAACATTCATCAAAGTCATCTTTCAACAGGCTTCCTCGTGCTTCAGAGCAGTTGGACCATGCACGTAAATTGCATGTTCAGGAAATGCCGTGAGTGGCAGTGCTTTCCCAGCAGCTCATGATTTCACGGACTAATCAATAAAAGGTATTCTCCCAGCTTCTTTCCACATTCAGGTGGCCTCATCTCAGGACACAGGGAAGACTTGATGGTGGACCAGATCTGCAGAAAAAAGATTCAACAAGAAGACATCACTGACAGAGAGAGTACAAATGGGTACAACCTTTCCAAGAGACAGTTTGGTCATATATATATCAAAATGCAAACTGTGATACTCTTTGACCCAGCATTCCCACTTCTAGAATTCATCCCAAGGAAATAACGGTCCAAGTGCAAGAAGACACAGTGTTATCTGTTATTTATAATAGTTGAAAAATTGGAAAAAAATTTCACACCTACAAGTAGATGATGGATTGGGCAAATAAATTGTAGTTCATTAATATTAATTTTCAAAGAATGAAGTAGATCTGTATGGATTGATATGTAAAAATCTCCAAGACATATGGTTAAGTGAAAAAAGTATCTAAAAAATATGCATCATAAATCACATATTCATAAAGCTATGTATGTTTCTGCCCAGAGATATCTGCAAGAAGGTCCCCTGAGTGGTGGTATTCTGGTGCGAGTTTTTCTTTGTTCTCCATTGTTAAAATTTTCAATAATAATATTAATGCTTAAATTGCACCTACTGTGTATTGGGAACTATTGTAAATACTTTACATAGGTTAACACATCTTATCCCCATAACAGCCTTAGGAAGTGAATACTATTATTATTGTCTCCATTTCAGAGGATGGGAAAACTGAGAGAGAGAAAATAAACCCAGGCATTAAAACTCAGAGTCTGTGAAGGTGGATCCTTAAAGTCTTGGGGTTGATCAAAGATCAAGAAAGAGATCCCCAGAGCCTACAGACTCAAGTCACAGCTCCTGACACCAGGCCTAGCTCAAGCCCAATTCAAGGCTAGGAAAACTGATCATGACCATCTGTTTCAAATGAGACCCCACTGGCTAGACAGCAGGGTAGCCAAATAGGTGGGGTTCAAGGATGCAGAGGTAGCAGGCAAAGGCCCAGTGATGGACATCCTTGCATTCAAGCATGCCTGCCAGGACTATTGGCATGAAGCACTAATGGAGTCCCCAATGAAAACTCATCCTAAGGGAAGGGAGACGTGAAGCCTAGAGGTTGGTGCCCCAGCACAAACCCAGCAGCCTTGAGTCTAAGACTTGGGACGAGGTGGTCTCTGTAAACACAAGTTGAAGTCCACCATGCTCGCCTACCTCCGTGGTTCCCTGAAAGATGCTGAGTCAGTGGCAGCCACTTAGGGCCCTCAGCACGAACAGTGATGAGCGGGCATTGTGGTTCCTTCAGTCTAGGGGGCACAGCTGACATGTTGACAGCAATAGAGACAGGAGACTTCACCCCAACAACCTGGAATGGAACAGGAAGTAAATGGTAGATTCCCGTGCTTGGTAGAGGCATATCCTCAAGGATGCCCAGAACATCATGGGAAGAAATTTACCTCCTTGGAAGTGGGAGTTACCATCAGGAGTTGCCTCAGAGCAGTTTAGGGTTAAGTTGTGCAGGAAGAGTTGTAGTGTGAGAAGCAGAAGGTCAAGGTCAGATCCTCAGATGGATGGCAGAGGAAGGAGACTGGATGTGGGATCCTTGTGCCCTCGGTTTACCCTAGTGAGGACAGCGTTTGGTCTCTTCCTACCTCCTTATCCCCATTACCATCCCAGCCTCTACTACCTCCTCCTTCCCCATACTCAAAGATCGTTTGCCCAGCTCGCTTTCATGCCCCCCACCTGGCCACACTGTTTTGGAACCCAAGTCAGTGTCCTCTTTCCATCTGCTGACTTGAAGAATCAGGAGGGGCCACCAGGCTGGAGGCAGAAGGGATCTTACTCTGGAAGCTTTCTTTTTAAAGTAGAGCAAGAAACAAATGGCTCTGTAATCCACCAGGATCGCCTTCGGTTGGAAATTTAAAATGCATTAAGGTTGGGAGACCTATAAATATGTCATAACGGGCTCTGCAAGCGGCTGCCTCTGTGACTTGCGGGCATGGCAGCCCCAAAGGGCACAGGCAAGCATGCTCACTGTACATAGATGGGCACGCACACCCATCTACATCTGTCCCTGGAACACACTCATCCCACACCTTAGCACATATGCACATGCACCCTCCCCACAGGCCGATACACACAGATCAGTACACACAGACCCCCCCACAAAAGATGTGCATACACAGACTACACACACACTTATCCCTCATATAGGGAAGTGCTAAAGCATTCAACCCTTCCCTTCTGCACTTGCTGCACTCACACATACACACAGATTTGCACATATAGTCATCCCACAAATATGCACATACAGAAGTGCATACACATAGACCTCTTTTCCACACATCTCACGAGACAAATCCAAACCCAGGCTCTCCCTGGATCTGAGACACACACACACAGATGTTCACATTCACACATGCTGGCCCCTACCCACGTCCACACAGATGTGTGTTTCACATTCATATGTACTTATCCAAAATATAGTCATTGATGTGCACACATGCACATCCCACGCCAAACGTATGCATTTACTTTACCCAAAACACAGAGATACGCACAAACATCAATACACACTCGGCTACACAGAAACACACAGAATGTGCACACACACTCGGTCCACACATACAATGATCCAACATAACCAAATAAACATTCCATTCCAGTTGACTCCAGCAGCCATCTGGATGACCCTGCAACAGCTAGACTCTTGGTTTGTCCTGTTTTGTTTTTCCTTTTCTTCTCTGAAAATGAAGAGAAAAGAAAAAAAAAAAGAACGTCACCCTTGATTTCAGTTCTTCCTCACCCTCTCTATATCTAATCTGTCTGTAAAGGCTGCCATTTTTGCCTTCAAAGCATGCCTGGAATGGAATCATGCCTCTCACCTCCATAGCCATCACTCTACTCCACCGTCCCTCTCCACTGTGATAGCAGCAGCCCCTCTCCGATGTGCTCACCTCCACAGTGCCACCTACAATACATCCTCCACTTGGCAGCCAGTGCAAAAGAACTTTCAGTGACTTCCCATTGCACTTTAAGTAAAATGCAAACTCCTTACCCAGGCCTACAAAGCCTACATGATCAGACCCTGACTCTCATGCCCTGACCTCATCTCTTGTCCACTCCCCTAACCTCCATCCCCTAGATGCCCTCCCCTCGTCCTCTATACTCTAGCCACACTGGGCTCCTTTTGCGCTCAACATGTCAATCCCTTTCCTACTCTGGGGCCATAGACTACTCTCCATTATTGTCCATTCACCACATCCTATCTGTTTCCTTCGTAGCATTTATCAGCATAAGCATTTATTAAATTAGCTGAAAGTAAATGAAATTAAAAATTCAGTTCCTCAGAGACACTTGCCACGTTTCAAGTGTTCAACAGCTACATGCGACTAGTGAGCCCTGTGGTGGACATCATGAATATTTCCATCATCACAGGAAGTTCTTATGGACAGTGCTGCTCTAGACTAGCTTAGAAGTGGGCAGGGGCGGGCCACAGTGGCTCAGCAGGCAAGAATGCTCTCCTGCCATGCCAGAGGACCTGGGTTTGATTCCCGGTGCCTGCCCATGTTAAAAAAAAAAACAAGAAGTGGGCAGGGGCAATGCCTCTTCTATTCATCAACAGATACCTCATGCCTAGCATGGTGTCTAGCACACAGTAGGGTCTCAAGAAATATTTATCATAAAAACAGATGCGAGGGGGCACAGGTGTTTCAGTGGTAGAATGCTCACCTTTCATGTGGGAGACCCGGGTTCAATTTCCAGATCATGCACCCCCCCCAAAAAAAAAAAAAAAAAACGGTGCAGCCTCTACAAATCAAAGACCCCATTCAAATGCCACCTCTTCCTTGAATCCTTCTTGCATTCCATCCTACCCTTCCTCTTTTCTCCCAACCAAGAGGCTTGTGCCTCTTATGGCAGGCAAGTCCTTACTGTCCACAGATTTGAGTTTGCTGCAGGCACATTTGCCCTCCAACAGCAGTGAACCTGAAAGGAGAAGAGGAAGTGTAAGTTCCAGTTCTTCTGCAGGGCCCACCCATCTTCTCTTGGGGAGCAGCATAGCAACTAGACTAAAAGCACAGGCCCTGGGCACAGGCCCACAGGTGCCCACCCCAGCTCTGCCTCTTACTAGCTATGTGACCTGGAGCAGATGGCCAAACCTCTCTAGGCCTAAATTTCTTCTTCTGTAAAATATGCATGATAATATGTTCATCTTAGAATTGCTACTAGGAGTAAAAAAATAATAATAATGTATGTCAAGGTGTTCCCCAATATTCCCTTTGAGAATGTTGCCTATTTTTGCAGAATTGGGACTCCTTTGTATTCCACCAGCTCTGTACAGAGTCTTGCATGAAAACCTCAGTTTATTCCAAATTTATTCCAGTGATGTTTGAAATTCCTTATAGATGGGTACCCCAGGTCATTGCCCAAATGGCCTAATCACTGACGGGGCTCTGATCTCTGACCCAGTGACTGCAACCTTGGAGCAAAACAACCAATGTTTTATTTCAGCAATTAGTTTACATGGTACTAAAATATTCGTACTCATCCAAACATCTTATTAAATGCAAGCTATGATCACTACTGAACCCCACTCACGGTCCCCAGGTGCTGTTCTATCTGAGACAGGGACAGGGCCCATAGCGAGGGCTCCTCAGTTCCTCCACTTTGAGTGCCTCCAGGCAGGATGATGGAGAAAGAAGATCTTGGCCAAAATAAATAATCAGAAAAGGCAGAGCAGGCCCCAAGGGGAAGGAGATAGCTCAGGAAGAAAAAGGATAGAGAGATCAGAGGGAGTTTAGGTGTCAGGTGAAATGCAGCATCATACAGTGGTAAGTTCATGGACCCTGGCACCAAACTACCTAGGTCCCATCCTGGCTCTGACCTCAATAGCAGTGTGACCTTGATCAAGTTGTTTATCCTTTCTGTACCCTTATCTGTGAAGCAGGGATGATGATTATACCCACTTCAATGGGTTGTTTTGAAGAGTAATTTAGTTATTTGCAAAAGTGCTTAGAGCAGTGCCTGGCACATGTTAAGTTCTGTAAAGAGTTCTGTAATAACAGGAGAACTGGGTTTGATTCCCGGCCCATGCACAACCTGCCCCCAAAAAAATCAACAAATGGTGCTTCAATAACGGGATAGTCACATGGAAAAAGAATGAAATGTGACCCCCCTCCCCACCATACAGCATACAATAAATAAATAAATCTGTGAAGAGAGTGGAGAGGGGCTGGGAATTTGGTCTAAAGTCTCCCTACATCTTTGTTCCCCTTTTCTACCCTAAGTCCCCTTACCAAGGCTTCTTTCCATTCTCTTTTAAGTCTTACCATTCCCTCCTCCCAATTTAAGGCAGATTGCATCAGAGACCCAACAGCACATTAAAAGAATTGTACACAGTGGTCAGATGGGATTTATCCCAGGAATGCAAAGGTGCTTCAACATAAGAAAATTAATTGATGTAATGCACCACATTAACAGAACAAAGCCAAAAAAAAAAAAAAAGATCATCTCAATTGATACAGAAAAGGCATTTGACAAAATCCAGCACGCTTTCGTGATAAAAACACCTAGAACACTAAGAGTAAAGGAAACTTCTTTAACATGATAAAGGATAGATATATGAAAAGCATACAGTTAACATCCCACTTACTGGTGAAAGATTGAAAGCTTTCCCTCTAAGATCAGAAAAGACAAGGATGCCCACAGTCACCATTGGTTTATCCGACATTGTACTGGAAGAAAAATAAATAAATGCCATCCAAATTGGAAAGGAAGAAGCAAAACTTTCTCAATTTACAGATGACATGATCCTATGTACAAAAAATCCTGAAAAATCTAAGCAAAGCTTCTAGAACTAATAAATGAATTCAGCAAAATTCATTTCGTTACAAGAAAGTACATTGGCATGCAAAAATCAGTGGTGTTTCAATACACTAGCAGTGAACAAGGGTTTCGTATCCAGAATAAAGAAATCCTTCAACTCAACGACAAACAACCCAATTTAAAAATGGGCAAAAGACTTCAACAGACGTTTCGCCAAAGAAGAAATACAAATGGCCAAAAAGCACATTAAAAGATTCAACATAATTAGCCATGAAAGAAATGCAAATCAAAACCACAATGATATTAATGGTGATGAGAGATAGGGGTAAGGGGAATGGGATGTATGAGTGCTTTTTTTCTTTTTATTTCTTTTGCTGGAGCAATGCAAATGTTCTAAAAATGATTATGGTGATGAACACACAAAACTATGTGATGATATTGTGAACCACTGACTGTACAGCACATGTGGACTGTATGTGTGTGAAGATCTGTCAATAAAAAAACATATTTTTTAAACCACAATGAGAGATCAGTTCATATTCATTAGAATGGCTAATTAAAAAAAAAACAGGAAATTACAAGTGTTGGAGAGGATATGAAGAAATAAAAAACACTCATTTATTGCTGGTGATAATGTAAAATGGCACCGTCAATGTGGAAGACAGTTTGACAGTTCTTCAGAAAGTTAAGTATAGAATTACATTGTTACCTGGCATTCCCACTTCTGGATAGATACCCAAAAGAAGTGAAAGCAGGGATTCAAACAGATATTTGCACACCAATGTTCATAGCGGCCTTATTCACAGTTGTCAAAAGATGGAAGTTACCCAAGTGTCCATCAACCAATAAATGGATAAACAAAATGTAGTATATACACACGATGGAATATCATTCAGCCGTTAAAAAGGAATTGAAGTTCTGATACATGTGACAGCATGGATGAACCATGAAGACATCACGTTGAGTGAAATAAGCCAGACAACCAAAGGACAAATATTTTTTGATCTCACTGATATTGAAATAATTAGAATAAGGAAACTCGAAAGAGTCGGAATCTAGAATGCAGGTTACCGGGGGATGGCGTAGGGGTAGGGAATAGGGAGTAAAGGCTTAAAATGTAGAGAGTTTCTATTTTGGATGATGGAAAAGTTTTGTAATGGATGGCGGTAATGATAGCACAACATTGAGGAGTAATTAACAGTGCTGAACTATATAATTAAATGTGGTTAAAAGGGGAAATGTTAGGTTGTAGTTACGATATTAGAATACATTTTTTTTTAATCCATGGAACTGCACAACACAGAAAGCCCTAAATTAAATCATGAACTATAGCTAATAGTACAATTATTAAAATGCGCTTGCCTCAATTGTAACAAATGCACCACACCAATGCAAGTTGTTAACAATAGGGTGGTATATGGGAATCCAGTATTCTATGCGTAACTGTTCTGTAAGCCCACAACTTCTGTAATTTAAAAAAAAAAAAAAGAAAGAAATAGTGCTCCAGGCAGAGGGAAGAGTGGTGCAAGGGCCCTAAGAAGTTTGGGGAGTGGGGCAGAGCCCAGAAAGCTGGAGTACAATGAGGGGACCCTCTCCCTCACCTTGTTGTGAGAGAAGATGATGCCTGTAAGGTCGCAGGCTTGCCGTCTGACATGTGGGAGACACTTAATAAATGTGAGTTTTCTCCTCTCTCCCTCCAGCTGGCCCTACAGCTCCTTCCCCACATTCCCCTCCACCCTGAGCGGGGACAACATTCCCATCTGCCTGCCTAAAGACCACTCGGGGTCCCCCAGCTCCAAGCTCGTCTTTGCTACCATCGAAGTGCACACTTTCTCCCTTTGTCTAATTATTCCTAATTGGAAGGAAAAAAATTGTTTGGCAAATCAGCTGGCATCTCCTCAGCTCCGGTGTCCTAGCAACCCAGCTCTCGGGGGTGACAGGGGAGAGGAGGCGCTTTGATGCCTCCACACTGCAGGGAGTGCCAGGGAATGGCGGGCATGACAACTGCACCCCCAGACTGGCATCTCCCCTCCCCTCTGTCCCCACCCACCGCCGCGCTCCGTCCACACACAGGTGTGCACACGCACACACATGCGCGCACACTCAGCTGAGGCCACCATCCCTCACCCCTGCCTGAAACATAACCTCAAGTCTTTCTGGAAAGCAGAAGGTGTCTCAGAAATAGATTTCTAATTTTCCAGCCACCTGCTCGGCTGAAAGATATTCTGGAGTTTATAATTACTTTTCAGGCACTTAACTAGAGTCTAGTTTCTAGGGCAACTTGATGCATCTGTTAATGTGTTTGTGGGTCAATCTCCCTTCCTGCCTAGCCAAGGTAGCCTGAGAGTGGCCCCGCCTGGCCCTGGGGAGGGCTCCGCCTCCCAAGTTCGTACTTTTTGAGGACAACCCTGAACGTGAGTGCCTTGGACAAGGAGTTAATAAAATAGTGCGGTTGCGGCTCCTGGCACAGGACACGGGAAGTTCTCAGAGAATATTTAGAAGTGATAGTAACGGTTCTAATGAAAACATATGGTGATAGTCTCCACTTGTCTAGAAGCACACAGACTGGGGGGCAGGCCTTAGAGGCGGAAAACTTCCTGGGTCACTCTTAACAGGTGGCAAGAGCACGGTGGTAGGACCAGGTGCCCTGGATTCAAATCCCAGCCCCATCAGTTACTTGCTCCATGATAACAGGCAAGTGATTTTGCATCTCTGTGCCATTTGGAAAAGTAGAGACAATTGTGGTACCCACCTCGGAGGGTTGTTGAGGAACTTAAAAACGTTCATTCATCTAAAGTGCTTAGCATGATGCTGAGTTCAGAGTGAGCGCCAAGCTGATGTTCAAATGCCATTGTTATCAAATAATCACAGAACAGCTGCCCCGGCCAAGCAAATCCAATCTGGAACTCACAGACTAGAGCAGGGGAGGGAAGAAAAATACTACCACATCTATTTGTATTTTCATCTCATGTAAAATGATGTTTTATGATGTGTATATTTTATAAATAAATAAGCAAACACATCAAGAGCTCTCACACAAGACAGGCTCAAGGACAGGGGAATGTGACCCCCAAAAAAGATAAGAAAGAGGGAACAAAACAAACTATTCCAAATGGAAGGGCCCTAGGGATTTTATAACCAATTCCCACCCACAATTTATACATGGGGACAATGAGGACCAGAAAGCGGTTTGGTTAGTACTTAGCCCAGAGTCTTACCAGAAACAATGAGCCAGGACACTGAGAAATCCAAAGAAAGCCAAGAAGTTGGGACCGCAGATCCCCTGGAGACAAGAGCCCCATTGACAGAGTAGTCAGGAGGGCTTCCTGAAGGAGGAGGCAGGAACTGGCCTTTGTGAGAAAGGGCAAAGTCCCATCAGGACCAAACCCAGGTCAAGAAAAGAGGGTTCTTTGCTTATAAAGCCATCCCAGGCTCTGCTCCTCCGAGGTCATGAGTGCATGATGTAAATACTCCTGCCATGGGCAATATCCATTCTTCCAGGGTTTTACAACCGGCTGGGCAATCTCCAGACTATTGAACAGCACAGCAGGTACAAGCTGGCACCAGCATGTTCTGGGGTGGACTCTCCTGAGGCTCCTACTCAAGTCCCCTGGCTCTTGCAGACTCCTAATTTCTAAATGCCTCTCTGTCTGCCACTCAGTCTGTCTCTTTTCCTATAGTTTTGTTGTCTGTCTGTCTTTGGGTCAGTCCATCGCTCTCTTTTCCTGAGGTATCTTGTCATTCTCTGGGCTGAGGTGAAGGGCCAGGGAGGGGCCACTGTCTCTCTCTCCCTCAGAGGGCTCCTCGCAGGGATCCGTGTTTTGGGGTCCCTCCCTCCCTGGCTCTGATTATGTGTATAGGGTTTCTCAATTCTGTCTCAGAGCCCATCTCTGGGTCTGCTTAACTGCCTATTCATCTCTCAGGGAGTGGTTCTCCAAGTTTCTCTCTGGCTCTGAGTATGTGTGAATAGAAGTGGGGTGTATCTGGGTTTCTCTGTCTCAGATGCAGTCTGTCTGTCTGTCTGCTTGCCTGCCTGTCTGACTTCTCTCAAGGCTCTCTCTCCACATCAGTGATTCTCAAAAATGTTCCCGGGCCAGCAGCGTCACCTGGGAATTTGGTAGAAACACATTCTCAGCTTCACCCCAGACCTACTGGGGGTGGAGCCCGGCAATTGTCTTTCAACAAACTCCCCACCTCCCCCAAGGAGATTCTGTTGTAGCTCAGGTTTAAGCACTAAGTTGATATCTCTTTCTGGCTCTCTTCGATTGGAGGTGGAGCCGGCGGGGGGGGGGGGGGGGGGGGGGGGGGGGCAGGGGGCAGGGGGCAGGTGGAAGGGAGCCCTTTGCTCTGACTGGTCTGTGTCAGTCTCCCTATCAATTCATCTCTGTCACCCCAGAGCCCCAGAGACCGCTAGACAGATGGCAGCCCCCCCCCCATCTTGTGACCCTGTGCTTGCTCCCCCGCTCCCAGGCAGCAGTCAGGCCCACACAAAGAGCAGACAAGCTAGGAAGAGGACAGCAGCCCAATGAGATCCATAAAAGCAGCTTGTTGGTTGACCACAAAACCAAGAGTAAAGCTGCTGTGGATTAATTGGGAAACATCAACTGCCTCCTGAGCTGGAGAGAAGGCTATGGTTTGAATCACCTACGGCAGAGGCTCTTCCCTCCGGCTGTGCACAGACTCACCTGGGACCATTTTAAAGCATCCTAGATGCTGGGGGATGCCCTCCCAGAGATTCTGAATCACATGGTCTGGCTGAAGGCCAGGCATCAGTATTTTTTACATACTACTCGGGAGTTTGTGGGATTCTAATGGGCAGACAGCCAAGTCCTAAGGTAACCCTTATAACCCCCACAGAGACAGAGTTCAGAATCCCCCTTTTACAAGGAGAGAAACTGAGGCTCACAAAGGGAAAGTCACATACAAATGGCAGAGCGGGGATTCGAACCCAGGTCTGTTAGGCTTCAGGACCAGGTTCTTTATTCCATTCTGTGCTGTATATTTTGCACAAAACACTGGCACTCTCCAAGGTCCACTCGCTTCTGAGCTCCCAAAATTGCTGTGCTATCACCCACCCCAGTCAAGCCAAGTAACACCCACCACCCATCCAGGCTAATTCTCTGCAGATCTGATGCCCCTGGCTCTGGGCGGCCAGCTCTGGGCTTCTGAAACAGCTGGCCGGTAACAGGACCCCCTCCCAGAAACTGAACTCTCCACCTTGGGTTGTTTTCAAGATTCTTGGTATTTCTTCACCAAGAAGGTTTCCTTCCTGATAGCCCCCAGAATTCCCCCAAGTTCCCACTTTTCCGTGTAAACATTCCTAAACATTCCTCCCCATTCCTCCCCGGGCTCCTGCCCCCAGAGTCCGGCCAGCAGGTCTGATGTCATGAAGGCCAGTGTTTGCTTTCTCTCTGAGTCCCGCCTGACGTGGCCCCATCTGTGAGGGTCAGAGCCCTGTGTTTTGCAGTCACAACACCAAGGGCCAGTGCACTTGCCTAAGGAGGGCTTCTCAGATTCTCCCCAGAAGTGTGCCCATCCACAGAAGCACCCTCATGTCTGCAGGGGCCTGGCCTTACATTCTCCCCTTAAATTCCAGCTGAACTTTGCATTCTACTCCATAATATGTTGGGGCTTGTTTTAATATAAAAATAATGTATATTGATTGAATTTTGACAAGGAACATGTATTACTCTTATCGTGTAAAGCATTCAATTAAGAAGTAAATAGAACACTCCTAATTCCTTACCTTCAAGTGAAAATGTGTCATCTGGAAGATGCCAGATTTATTCTGCGGCTTTACAAATTCCCAGCTTACCTGGGGCGTCCCCAGGGGCATCCATAACGCACTCACTCATTCTTTCATTCGCTCATTCAACAAACATTTGTGGAATGCCACAATGGCCCAGCACAAGACTAGAGTCTGGGGATATAAGCATGCTTCCCACCTACAGGGAGTTTCTCAGAGGGCCTGCTAAGAAGGTCGAGATGTTAAAGAAACACAATAAAAGTATAATCATAAGTTGTAAGAAATTCACTGTAGGAAATGCAGAGGGTTCTCTGAGCAAGAATAAAGGGGGGTTACTGAAATGTTTCTAAGGGAATGACATCCAGCACGAGACCTAAGAGAGGAACAGGAGTTGGCCAGGTAAAAGTGAGCAGTGGGAGGGTGCTCCAGACATGGCTAACGGCCCCGTGAAGAGGGAAAAGTGCACAAACCCAAACCATTCTTTAGGCTCAGAGGTGAATCCTTCACCATCTGCAGTGAGAGTCTGGAGGCCAGAAGCGTCTCTGAGCTCTGGGAGGCAGCCAGGTGCTCTGCCAGACCCAATCAAACTGCAGTCTCTGGTAACAAGGCCACCTGTGATCACCAAAAGAGCTTTCAGCCCAACCCCAAGCCCTGGAGGAGGACCTGGAGCCCACGACGGGGAGAGCTGATAGGCAGCAGATGGGAAGGCTTGCAGGGCCCACGGGCTCAGGTGGGAAACCATGGGACCGTGCTCAACTCTAGACCAGAGCCAATCACCAACCGGTCCTCCGGAGCCTCCTAACACCATCCCTGATGTCTGGTGGCAGCACCTTTGGAGCCCATGGGCATGGGGGAACAGACTCTAGGTACTGTAGGGCCAGCTGCCCTTCTAGGCCCAGGTCTGGTCAGAGATTTCACCCTGGTTCCAAGGCCAGTGCCTTACTTGTGCTCCAGTTGTGGGTCCCAGGTCCCTGTTCTGATTCACAGCTCTGACACCCTTCCTGGCTAGCATGTCCATCAAGGATAAGGGGCTGCCCCCACACACACACACACCCTCCTGCCAGCTTCCACTCCCATGGTGTGCTCATTCCAGCATCTGGCACTACCCACCACCATGCCCAGCCCACCTGTTCCCCAGGATGTCTTGTGTCCTACAGGCCCCTCCCCCTGATGTCCACCATCTGCCAAGGCACCTATCTGGTTCTTCTCAGACCCTCACCTTCTCCCACCTGGACTATTGCAACAGTTTCCGGTCTAAAACCTCTGCTTCCAGCCCTTTGGTCATCCTTCCCCCTGTGGCCAAAGTAACTTTCTAAAAACACAACCCTGACCCTGTTAGTTCCCTGCTTCAAGCATTTCAGTGCACGTTCCATTGCCCTCAGGGCAAGATCTTCACAAGACAGTCAAAGTCGGACAAGTTCTGTTCCCAGGCCACCTCTCTGCTTTTCTGGGAAGAAGACTCAGCAGGGAGAAAGTGACACTAGAAGAAGGTTAGAGGGAGAGTGGGAGAAAAAACTTAGAAGTGAGAGCACAGGCTGGAATGCCCCAAATCTTTGGCCTGTATGCTTCTCCACCGTACCCAGTAGCTTCCACACTGCCAGGAACTGGAGCTGGTAGCAGAGAACGAACTACTCACTGGGTTCACAGAGGCTGCAGGAAGCTGGGGAGTTACTGCCAAGCCTGGGCCTCTGCTGCCACCCAGAGGCTGAACAGAGCAGCACAGGTAGATGGGCTAGTCTTGCAACTACCCAGCAGCCTGAGCCCATCTCTCCACCCACTCATCACCCAACTCCGCTCTTAACACCCCAGCAGGTGAGCAAGGTCCAATCAAGGGTGGACTTAAGAGTAAAGACCTCAATCGGTAGAGAAAATATCAGGAACCAGCCTAATGGGCCCTGAACACACCTTCATTTTGCATCTGTCATACTATTGTACTTTGCCTGGCTCCCCCACTAGACCTTATAATCTGGAATCTGTGCCCACAGGTAATCCTATGGACCTCTCCAGACCTCTCATTCCCTCACTGCCCTCCCCTTCTCTTCCCTACTGGGCCTCCAGTTCCCTACTGGACCTTCCTCCCTTCTGAATCATCTTCCCTAATGGACCTTATTCCCAGATTCCAGTGTCCTCGGGGAAAATTCCAGGACAATAAACCCTCCACTACCTGCATAAACTGATTCCTGGTTCTGCCACCACCACCATATTCACTCACTCCTTCATTCATTCACCATATACTGGGAACTTCACAGGGGCCTGGCACTGAGCTAGACCCCAGGGCAACAGCGGTGGACAGACAGGCAACAACCCTCTCTCCTAGAGCTTACCTTCTAGTTGGAGCAGACAGATATTACACAAGTCCTCAGAGGAATAACCAAGGTCATTTCAAGTAGTGATAAACTAAGTGATGTGCTAGGGAATATGGGGAAGTTGCAATGGGGATTAAACTGGGTGGCTAGGGAAGGCCTCTCTCAAAGCCAAGGGTGTTGGTTTTAAAACATGTCCACAAATTCTTTCAGATATGCCACTGCCTTCAAAAATAATGCAAGCTGTACTTAGTGACTCACTTCTAGCAAATAGAATGTGGCAGAAGGAATGGTATACTGACCATGCATGTCTTCCGAGATTGAGCCACAGAAGTCATGCCAGCCTCCTCCTCTCTCTCTCTCTCTTTCTCTCTCTTCCTCTCTCTCTCTCCCTCCCTCCCTCCCTCCCTCCCTCCCTCCCTCCCTCCCTCTCTCTCTCTCTCTCTCTCTCTCTCTCTTTCTCTCTCTCTCTCTCTCTCATCCCTCACCCTGTGTGAATCTGCAGCCTTGTCCGAGAGACACTCAAGTAGCCCCTGGAGAGACCCACACGGCTGAGATCCAATGCCCCCTGCCTCTCGCTCCATGAGAATGAGCCATCTTGGAATCTCCAGCCTCAGCCAAACCTTGAGAAGTGTGCAGCTCCAGTCAATGTCCTGCCTGCAGCCCTACGACAGGCCGTAAGCCGAAACCACCAGCTAGCCCCTCAGGGCTGACATCCACTGAGGGCAGCAGCACAGGACCCACGGCCCAAGAAAATGTTTTCATTTCTTTTAAAATCAGAAGAAATAAAGAACTTTTAGGTCAAAAACAGTGTTTTACTATGTAACCTTAATACATCCACATTCATACCAATACAGCCATAAAATATAATTTCTAATATTCTTTTAGGAAGGAAAGGGCAAACAACTGTCAAAATGCCTCTGTAATGAAAGTCATAACCTGGCTGTGAAGCTGTTCCCGGCTTCCTGACATACCAGAACTCTGAAATATCTGTCATTTTCAGCTGCTAGGTTTTGGGATAGTTTGTTACTCACCAGCCTGGCAGGTGGAGACTTGAGGGAGGAGCGTGGCAGGCAGAGGGAGCAGAAAGCGCAAAGCCCAGAGTGAAAGTCATCTTGGCATGTTAAAAATGTACAGTTCCTAATATAACTTATGTAGACAGCTTAATTGAACACCATAAGTACATGGAACCTTGAATAGGGCATAAGCTTTTGTCGGTTTGTCTGGAGTGATGCCCCAATAAACCCCAAAGTGATTTGAACAGTGAGTGAAAAAGTATTTGCAAAGTCCCCTTGGGGGAATGGTGAGAAAGGGGGAAAATTCAACTTTTCTAAGTGGAGAAGTCTTGATATTCTCACAAGCAGTGGGGACAACCAAAGCAATAGGCTGAGTCCCCAATCTTGGGGTTTGTTCATATGAAACTTAACCCCAGAAAGGATAGGTAAAGCCTACTTAAAATTAGGTGTAAGAGTCACCCCCAAGAGAACCTCTTTTGTTGCTCAGATGTGGCCTCTCTCTTCAGCCAAAACAACAAGCAAACTCACTGTCCTCCCCCTCTCTATGTGCTATGACTCCCAGGGGTGTGGACCTTCCTGGAAATGTGGGACAGAAATCCTAGAATGAGCTGGGACTCAGCATCAACGCATTGAGAAAACCTTCTGAACCAAAAGGGGGAAGAGCGAAATGAGACAAAATAAAGTGTCAATGGCTGAGAGATTCCAAACACAGTCAAGAGGTTATCCTGGAGGTTATTCTTACGCATTAAATGGATATCACCTTGTTAGTCAAGATATAATGGAGAGGCTGGAGGGAACTGCCTGAAAATGTAGAGCTGTGTTCCAGTAGCCATGTTTCCTGAAGATGATTGTATAATGATATAGCTTTCACAATGTGACTGTGTGATTGTGAAAACCTTGTGTCTGATGCTCCTTTTATCTACCTTATGAACAGACGAGTAAAACATACGGAATAAAGATGAATAATAGGGAGAACAAATGTTAAAATAAATTTGGTAGATTGAAATGCTGGTGATCAATGAAAGGGAGGGGAAAGGGGTATGGTATGTATGAATTTTTTTGTTTTCTTTTTATTTCTTTTTCTGAATTGATGCAAATGTTCTAAGAAATGACCATGATGATGAATATACAACTATGTGATGATATGGTGAATTACTGATTATATATGTAGAATGGAATGATCATATGTTAAGAATGTTTGTGTTTGTTTGTTGTTATATATTTTTAAAGATTTAAAAATTAATTTAAAAAAAATGAGCAGGAAGAAAAGTTACCTAACCTCTTTAAAGCCTCAGTTTGCTCACCTGTAACACTAGAGTGATGGCAAAGCACAGCCTTTCATTGGGCTGTTATCGGTAGTCAACAAACAATTTCTGGTACCACGTAGACACTCTTCTGGGCCCTCAAAAAGGCACTCTTTTTGCTGTTATGATTCTACCTCCTTCCAGCCTCTCCTCCCCTTGAGGGCCTGAGCCACCGCCTCGCCAGCCTCCTCACCCTTCCCCGTGTCTCCCTCTTCCACCGACGCCCCCAGCAGCTGCGCTTCCGGAGACGCTTCTGGGACTCTGAGCTGCGCCGCTCCAGCCCCGAACGGTTATTCCGCAGGGCGGGGTGGGGAGAGCGGGGAGAGCCGGCCTTGCTTTCCACTCACCCCGACGCAGCATGGGGCTTCTAGAATCCTAGAAGATTCCTGATAATGGGACAAAGCCACTGCTCTCCCCCTGAAAACCCACCGTGTGCACACACAGAGCCATGCACGCTCTGCTGAGGCGGGGAGAAACCTTCCTCCATCACCACCGCGAAGGCATAAGCGTGGAAGTGCAGCCCTGTGCCCCAAAGCCCACCGAGGATGGCCGTCAGTGCCGCTCACAAGCCCCTCCCCCCAGGCCTCCGCCTCAGGGGTTAGAATCACCTCTCCCCCCCACTCACATACGGGCACGCACAACCCTGCATCGAGGCCCTTTTCTTTCCTTATGATGAGTCTCTCACTCAGGATCCCCAACAGGTTAGAAGCATAAATAAGTCAACCCGCCATGAACTGGCTGCGGGTAGGAGACATGTCAATCACTGCCCTGCCAAGTAGACCAGCCACGTTCTATAACGATAATAATAATAACTGGTAGCCATAGAGTGTTTACTCTGTGCCAGGCACTGCCCTAATTGCTTTGCACATGTTTATTATTTAATCCTCACGGCAACCCTATGAGGAGTGAGCTAGTAATGAATGGAAAGCACAGAAAGGTGGAGTATTTCCTAAGGTCACACAGGAAAGAAGTGGGGATTCAAACCCCAGCTATCTGGCAGCAGAACCCAAGCCTGTACCACTCGGCTGAACTGCCCTGTGTGCCGCAGCTGTTCAAGTCACAGCCGCTTTGACCCAAGAGTGACCAGCTGGGCCAATCAACTGCTCCTGCAGAATCGGGACTTGGAAGCAGAGGCTACAGAGGCCAAAAGGAGAAGCTGAGCTTCACAATAAAGTGCTGAGGGCAAAACTGCCCTTAGTGCTTAGTGTAACCTGAAACCTATATATAAAGAAGGGCAGAGCAGCAGTGCAAATGAGAGCCAAGATGAGATAACCAAAAAGTTCCTAGAAGAGAAGCCTGGAGAGAGAGAGAGCTCTGTGCTACTGGCTCGAGTTTCAGGCTGGTGGAGGCCTCGTGGTCCAGCAGCTCCTGCCCTCAGAGTCCTGGAAGAACTGCTGCAGGGCCCCTTTATGAGGCAAGCTTGAAAAGGTCTCCCATCCTGCCTATCAGCAGAGCTCTGACCAGAGCATACTGTGTGACCGTGGGTCTGTTACTTAACCTCTCTGAGCCTTGAATCATCCTCCACAAAGTGGAAGTTTTTGAGAATTCAAATAAATACCATATAGGAAGCACCTCTCTATGTTGCTGGCACAAAGCAGGTGCATAGTCAGTAGTGGATGCTGTCAGGAGATTTCTGGCACTTTTCCCCCCACCCGCACCCCCACCCTCTTAGTGAACTGAATCCTGAGTCAGCACTGCTTGGACTCCAACTAGGGCCCTGGTGACACTCGGCACATGAAGCCATAAGTGAGGGTCCTGAACAGGGCACCCAGCATGCCACGGAGTCCTCATGTGCCCAGTCTGGGGGAGAACACTGCCCTGTGGCACTTGCATCAATTTCCTGCACCCCAGTTCCATCTGGGGCCTTGACCGCTGCCCAACCCTTATCAAACCCCTTTCTTTTCCCCCAGCCAACTGCTGGAATCTGCTCTATTTTTTTTAATACACTATTAATTTGGAGTACAGAGAGTGCCCACATACCTTCATGTAGCTTCCCCTCATGTGGCCATCTTATACCTTACATCACCATGGCACATCCATCGACACAAACAATACTGTAAGCCAAAATCCAGAGTTATTCAGATTGCAACTCCACCACTGTCCTTTTTCTGCTCTATTTTTAAATTTACTAGGCATTCTGTGCTAGGATAAAAAATGTCCTAGACCTGGCCCTACCCTCAAGGAGCTCAAAAGCTAGGGGAAGGACAGATATGAAAATAAGACAATTACCCAGATTGCAAGATCTAAATAGAAGAAGCACAGTGTGCTGGGGCGGGGGGGGGGTGGGGGGGTAGGCAGCATGTCACAAAGAAGTGGCGCTTAGTTCCAACGGGTAGGGAGGGCCCCAGCCTGAGCTGAGCCTTGGACAAGTGGTGTTGGCTCTCTTTTCTTCTTTCACCATCCACAGAAGTCACCACTTCTCCCCAGGGACCCACCTGAGTCCAGACCAGAAACAGCTCTGCCTCTGGTTAACTGCAGGTTAACTACAGGCTGTTTACTGGTGACTTACCCCTGAGGACAAAGGTCACATCACCGAGTGCGTTAAGAGCATATGCTTTGAAGGCAGACAAATAGACACCAAACCCCGGCTTAACTTCTGTGTGACTCTGAGCAGGTGACTTAACCTCTCTGAGCTTCCATTTCCTTGCTTTTTGCCTTCATCTCTCGCCATCTCTATTTCAGACCTTGCATCTCAGTCTTTCTATTAGACACAGTCTATTCCTGTCTCTAGTTCATCTCGTTTCAGCCTTGCTTGGCCTTGGCCCTTCCCCTCCCACCAAACCCCTTAGAGTCCCATTAATTTTGAGAGGCTGTCTATGGATTGCCTCCTGGCCCAGTCTTGGGGCTCAGAGAGCTGCATAATTATCCACTCAGAGCCAAGGGGAAGCAATAACCGGCTCTCCCTCCCTCCTTCCCTGCCTGCCTCACTCTCATCCATTTGGCTCAAACATCCCCAGGGAAGCCGATTATGGAGGGGCCTGCTGGGTGAAGAGGGGTGGGGAAACTCATTACCTTGCTGAAGTTCAGAGACAGTGAATGGGGGAGCATCCTCTGCCGCATACTTAGGCCAGGGTTTGCCCAACATCCCAGGCCTTGGCCCTTTTGTCTGTCCTGGGCATCTCAACTTAGTCTCTGCACTCCAGCCTCTCCCCAGGCCCCTCTAACAGCACCTCCATAGCTGGGCACGCCAACTCTCCCTAGCAGATCAGCTTCCCCCCTCCGCCGCCACCCCCACCCTCCACACTGCCCACTCCTGATGCCCTGAAGCACCAGCCACCGAGCTCTCAAAGGGCTGGAATCATCTCTCGTCCCCTCCCTTTGCTTCATTCCCCTTGGCTAATCGGTCATCAAACCCCCAAAATGTTTTCAGCCACAACCACACATTTTTCTGTTTACTTCAGAACACCAGACCCAGTTTTGATGCCTTATAAGTTCACCTGGGAAGCCCTTCAGACTGGACATGGCCAGCCTGACCGCATCATCTCCCCACCCTGAAATCTCCCACCCTATTCCACTTCCTCTGCCTCTATGCATGGCATTCCCGTACCCATCAATGACACTGAACCACTCCATCTCTTCCCACCCCATCCACAAACAGCCCAACAGTCCCCCATGTTGTGGTCATTGGGCTTTGTGGTCAGCATGACCTGAACTATAATCTCAGCTCCATCATTTCCTAACTGTGTGACGTGGAGTCTATTGCTTCACTTCTGACCCTCAGTTTTATCATCTGTAAAATGGGGGCAAGGCCATTGTAGCCCTGTAAAATGAGGGGTGCAGGGCTATTGGAAAGAGGGGTTGAGAATGTCCAGGATTAAAATCTCAAATGCCCACAAGAGCCAGGCAAATAACATATGAGTGGGCCTGGAGGGGACTGTGGCAAACTGAGGAACAGGGGCCCCCACACGGGAGTTGCTCATCAAATCCAATCACTCATCCCATGGTAAGTTTACGCCCCATGTTGCTAGCTCTCCCCGTTCTCCAAGAGCACCCCCAAACCATGTTCCCACGTGGAACCACCAGGTTTGCATATGCCGGCACTTAATTGAAATGTTTCTTTAGCACCGCAAAGGCTGAACAAAACATTTGCCTCTGGGTCACCAGTTTGTGCACCCTGATGTATGCAAGGAGCTATATAACAGAGTTGATAAGCATTAATCCCCTTCTCTGCCTTTATGGATTCTCTCAAAAGGGAAAAAAAAAACGCTCTCTTCAAGCCATTCCTCCCATTTCACTCCCATCACCATCGCCATCGCCATGCAGCCCTCTGTGGTGAGCAGCACTCACCAGCCTGTCTGGCCCACCCTGGCATCCCCCACGGCTGACCTGGTGGAATGAAGCTCTTCGCTTGGTCCGACACTTCATCATTGACAAAGCCCTCTCCCTTTCATGTTCCCATTTTATCTTTGCAACAATCTGCAGGAAAGTTATTATAAACCTCAATTTTCAAAGGAGGGAAGTGAGGTCCACAGGACAAAAGTCAGTCAACAAGTATTCATTAAACACCTACTATGCACCAGGCGCTGTTAAATGGCAAGCCACAGTGAAAGTATTTTCACTGGCAAGTGACAGAGGTCAAATTTTAAACAGCCTCAAGCAGAAGGGATGAGGCCGTGGCTTATATATGTATGCAGGAAGGAAAATAATGTTGCTGGGCTGCAAAGGTCAGCAGAGCTGGGGACGCAGATGCTTTCCACGTACTCACTTGCTCATGTCTCGTTTCTATGCTGATATCACTCTCATCCAGCAGAGCTGTGTCTCCTCACACAGGCCACCAGCAGGTCCAGAGCCTCTCTTCTCACCGGGTTAAATGTTAGATAAGAACTGAGACTCACTCTCCCTGTCCCATGTGCAAAGGTTCCAGGGAAGAATACTTACTAGGTCAGCTTGGGTTAAGTTGTCACATTGGACCCATCCATTGAGCAAGGAGAATGTTCTCTGGATCATCATTGGATGATGAGCTCAATTTTGAACCAATCCCATATCTGGGCCAATCAAGAGTCAGCAAGAAAGCAAACCCAGTGAGAAGAGGCAGCTGGTTAAAGTAAGGCTAGGAAATCTTCCCAGGAAATGAGAATGCTATTCTATTCAAACAGGAGATACTGTCTTAGTCTAGGTGCCACCAGATGCTGAGACTGAGATAAACAACTGAGACTGATGCAAGGTGTTTATTTAGGAGGCGATCCCAGGAAATGTGAGAATGGAAAAGGGAAGGGTGGCAGAGAGGCAGCTGGTGAAGGGTGTATGGTTGAGCACGTTACCTTCATGGGAAACTGGGCTTAGTCCTGCTGCCCATGGCTCTGGGAAATGGTGTGGAACACAGGCCTCATTGTTATTCCAAGCAAGGGGAGCAGGAGCTGGAGAATTTATCCCCTAACTCCCATCAGTTAGGACTGCAGCCAGTGGGGTGAAAATTCCCTGGCACTTCCCGCCTGTCCCATGCCCAGGCAACCTGAGAGAACCCCAGACAGAGTGGCAGTGGTTGGACATTCTGCAAATCTCCATGCTCTACCAAGGTCCTCCCGAAATGGAGCAAGCCGAGGAGGTATGGCGTGGACCCTGGCAGCACCTGCTACATGCACTGATCACCTGATGGAATGCAATTTAAACCCAGATCTGTCTGACTGTTTCCAGTAAACCAGGTGGTCTCCTCTCTAGGCCACGACTGACCAGAGCTCCTGAGCATCCAGGCCAGGGTTCAAAAGAGAGGGCCCTGGGTTTAAAATAGTACCAGGAGAGATGTGCTGGCCAAGTCACAAGGACTGCTCACCAGTCCTTGAGTCCTCTACAAGGGAGGCCCCAGAGGGACACAGACAAGCTGTCCAGGGACAGCAGGGCCCTAGGTGATTGGGGCCATTTGAATGAGTCTTACTGTGGGCCTGGCTGGAGGGATGAGGAGGCGTGAAGCCTGGAGCCCTCAGCCTCAGGAACAGAGGTTCTTCCTACAGCGATTGCTTCCAGGACCCAGCCCTTCGAGAGCCTCTAAAATAGTAGGGAAATGCCAAGGGCCCACAGCCCAGCCCCAGACCCCTCAGGCTGAGCTCAGGAGCCCAGGCAGAACTAGTGGAGTGCAGTTTAGGACCCCGGAGGACAAGCAGGTCAAGACTATGACCATTAGTCGCCACCTGGGGCCCCGGAGGACAAGCAGGTCAAGACTATGACCATTAGTCCCCACCTGGGGCCCCAGGGCACAAACAAGAATGTCCACCCTACGGGCTAGAGTGCAACAGCCTGCGCAGCAGAAAGGAAAGGAATGCATGGGGACTGTGACTCCTCAGGCTTTACATACATCCTCTCAGCTACAACACGCAGCGGCTCTGTCACCCTCCCCCACTCCCAGTCCCTGTTAGGGAACTGGGAAACTAAGGCTAGGAGAGGAAAACTGATTTGAGCAAGGCCGCATGGTTAGGGAGTGGAAGAGGTGGGATCTGCATCCATGTCTAGATGGATTCTGCCTGTCACACAACTCTTCACCCCTTCCCAACGCTGCCTCTTCTCTGCCATGTTTGTCTCCCTCCCTTCCCATTCCTGCTTTCTGGGGGGCAGGGGGCGGGGGGGGGGGGGGCCAGGGAAAGTCACGAAGTCTTCAGAGATGGGAACTCACCAGGAATTCAATTTCCATGAGAAAACAAAGCCTCTCCCAGCCTGGGCTGAAATCTAACCTCGACAAAGGAGCAGGCTTTCCTGCTAAACCTAGCCAAGAACTCAAGATTTGGGACCCTAGCCCTGCTCTTTCCCCTGAATCTATGCAACTGGGTGTCCCTACCGCCTCTCAGCAATAAGCAACTCAAGGGCAGGATTGGACTACGAAGTCCAAGTAGCCACTTACTTCTCCTCCCTCCTTCCCCAAACAGAGCTGAAGTAGACTCTTCCAAAGACTATCACCAACTAATGAAGGAAAGAAAATGGAAAGCAGCATAAACCCAGTCTCACTCCCAGCTAGTGGTCCTAACTGAGGATAACAGCTGGTTTTATTGAGGGTTTACCATGTGCCAGGCACAGGTTTTCTACATATTTTCATTGCTCTCATCCTTTCATTCATCTAATGCTTTTATGTTCCAGATCAAGAAACTGAGACCCAGAGAGGCTAAGAAACTTGCCCAGGAGTGCATAGTAGGAGAGCTGGAGTTAAAATCTAGGCAGCCCAGCTCTGGAACCCATGCTACCACAATAGTGCTTCAATGCTTTCATGCCCAGGGATTTACCAATGTTCTTAGCAACTTTTCTCTCAATAGACAGAATCATTCATCCGTTCGCCCTCAAATATGCATTAAGCATCTACTACATGCCAGGTGCTGAGCCAGGTGGTGGAGCTAGGTCAGTGACCATAGTTCCCATGGCCCAACCTCCAGACCTCCCAGGCCTGGTCTTCTTGGCAATTACAGTCTCAGGGAGGAGGGAAGATGTTAAACGCAATTGTGCAACTGTGATTGGGTCACAAAGAAGAAACACTTTGTGAAGAGATTGTACAATGGAAAACATGACCGAGTTTCAGGGAGTCAAGGAAGGCTCCCCCGAGACAGTGGCATTTCAATCAAGAGCCGAAGCTTGAGTTGATGCTAACTCAGAGAAAATGAGGAAAGAGTGTCAGGGCATACGCGCAAAGGCCCTGAACTGGGGAAGAGCTTCCTATGTTCGAGGAAGCAAAAGAAGGCAAGTGTGAATAGAGTGCAAAGATCGACCCGGCTGAGAACAAAGGAGGCTGAGGCTGGAGCGGGTGGGGCTTTACAGGCCATAAAAGCAATAGGGGATTTTATTTCATAAACAACAAGGAGCCACCCAAAGGCTTTGGACATTTGTTGTTTTTTCCTTGTACGTGATTTGCACTTTCCAAGGCTGCCTCTGCTGTGTGTGAAGAACGGATAGGAGAGGGGCAAAGTGAGAGCAGGTAATTGTTGCATGTATGATTTATGTATGTTGTATGTAAAATATTTGCACTAGAGTCTGCCACAGAGTGGATGCTTAAGAATGAAGCTGGCATTATAAAACTTGCCCCGTTTTCTGTCCTTTCCACCTTTCCTCCGTGGAATGAATGAGCACCGAGTTGGCATCCTGGCACCACATGCTGATTTATCTTGTTCCCTCAAGACCTAAAGTGTGCTCTCCATTAAGGAACGGTAGTTTGATAGTAAACTGGTAGTGTATCAGGTGGGGAGCCTATACTCCCCCTTGCCCACTACATCCAGGAGGGAGCTCTGGGGGATGGCTGGTCTCAGAGTCCAACTCCCACCCACCCCAACTCCTGTTAGCACCCACATTAACAGCAGGCAGGGGGCTCAGACCCGGCAGTGAGGCTGGGACTATCTCATACAGTTGGGGTTGAGGGAGGAGGTCAGTCTTGGCCAGCGACCCTGTCCAAACAGAGTGACTGCGGTCAGGAATGCCTGGGCTGAGCCTTTCAGGGGACACAGAGTGTCAGGTAGAGGCTGGAGATCCAGAGAGGACCAGGGCAGGAGGGGAAGAGACAGCAGGTATAAAGCAGGATGCATTTGCACGTCAGATGGATCTGCCTGTACAGCTGCTCCTATCTCCCCTGAAAAATAGCCCTTCTCTCTCTACCCACTGCCCTGCCTTCCTCCCTCCCTGAAAGCTCCCTAAAATAGTCCAGCATCTTCTCAACCTACTGTCCTCGAGCTTCTGCCCCCACCACTCTGCTGAAATCCCTCTGGCAGAAGGTACCAGAGACCTCGGACTGGCTTAGCCTCTCACAGGCGGTTTCCCTGGATCACTCATTCCGGACATTCTCCCCTCCCCCACTTTCCCTGGTTTCGACTCTTGCCTGTTTCCTAACGTGTTGGTGTTCCCCAGAGCTCCTCCTGGACCTGCTTCTCTTGATACTCAGGCTCGCTCCCAAGGCTGCCTGGTCCACTCCTGGGGTTCCTACAGCCCCCTCAAGGCTGAGGACTCTTAAAGTGTGTCTGCAGCCATCACGGCCACCTACTTGCTAACGAACAGTCCACTCTGCCGTCCACACACACCCTTTCAGGCAGCACAGGTAACGCTATCTCATTAACTCCACAAAATCTATAAATAGCCTATTCATTCCCTTCACCACCACCACCACCCCCCCATAAAGAACCTGCTTTTGCTCCTGCCCCACCATCTGCCAAATCACCAAGAACAGCAGCCTGGGAACCAGCCTGGATCTGCCTGCTACTTCACCCCATCTACCCAGCCAGCCCCTGAACACTGACAGTTCTACTCACCAACCATTCCCCCAACCCAACCCTCTCACGCATCTCTTGCTTAAATCATTGCAATAACATTTTCTCTGCAAACGTTATTTGCAAGCTCCTCCAATCCAACCTCTTCTCCCAACGAAGGAGCTTTCTAAACACACTCATCTGACCATGTCACTTCTTTGTTAAAAACTCTCCCGTGCATCCCTCTGCACACAAGATAAATCCAAACTTCTTAGCACAGCATTCCAGGTCCTTCATGCAGTCAGTCCTTGCTGACCTTGCCTTGTAGTGTCCCCATCACCGGCCCAGCCTACTCTCTAATGCTCTTCCATTCTCTTTCGCAGAGGTCCTCTGTATACTCTGTGCCCACTGCCTTGATGCTTGCCCTCTTCATCTCGTTTTGGTGAACTCCTACACATTCCTCAAGACCCAGCTAAAATATCACTTTCTCTGGGTGTCCCTGTGGCAGAACTCGACATCTGTTCTCTGTTATATGACTGTTATAGTACTTCTCATAATGCTGTAACTGATGCCTTTATGTGTCTCCTCTCTCCTGTACTTTGGGAAGAATGTAAAGAAGCATAGATGTGTGTGACTGTCTTTGCAGGTGCAAGCATTTCATTTATCATTTGTTCAGCATAAATTGAGGCCTAACTAAGCTAGCAGGCACCTTTCCAGACAGCAGGAGTGCAGGAGGGAAAAAAGCAAAGCCACCGCCCCTTGTGTGTACAGGACTGTGCACGTAGCCGTGTAAGTGTGGCTGTGTGTAGGTGTGTGTTCATGAGGGGTTGTGTTGTATTGCTGATGGAAGTGTGTTTGTGGTTCCCAGGAACACTAAATTCCAGCCATGTGTGACCCGCTGATAAAGGGCATCTTGGAAGTTAATTAGACCAACAGGCTGTGTCTGAACACTAATGAGAAACCACCCCCCCAGCCTTGCCCAACTCTCTGGACAGTCCCTGAGGACAGGGTTTCTGCCTTTTGAACCCAAAGACAACATCCATCCAAATGAGATTTTCTCAGGTGGGTGTCTCCCCCTGCCTTCTCTCCTTCCTTCCCCACATTGTGGAAAGAAAAGGCATAGGAAAGGAAAGGAAGAAAGATATAAGGATTTTTTGAGTCCCCACCAGGTGCCAGGCCTGTGCTGGCAGGCTGCACATGTACATCATGGGCAACCATGTAAAGGGCAGCCTTCCAGCTCCGGTCTGAGCACTGTCCCTCTATCGGCTCCGTTAATCAGCACATCTACCTAGGAGGCAGGTGGGGTTATGGTCCTCACCTTGCAGATAAGAAACTGTCATCTCACAACATTCTTCAGAGCTCAGATGTAGATGATACTGTCTCATTGTACGGATGAGAAAACAGATAAATTGCCCCAGGTCTGACAGTAGCAGAAGTGAGAGTCAATTCAGGTTGGGGTTTTCCGATGCAAGAGTGGAGGGCTCCAGATGTAGCCATGGGGAACTCCAGAGGCAAAAGCATGGAGTTTCAGATCTAGGTGTCTGAGATCTGAGATGCAGGGGTGCAGAGCTGCAGACATAGGACTGGGGTCCCAGACATGGGGGTGCAGGGCTCCACATGAAGGGGACTGGACCCCAGATTCAGGAGTATGAGATCCACATGCAGGGGTATGGGATCCAGGTGCAGCACTGTGGGGTTCCAGATTCAGGGGAGTGGGACTTCAGTACTGTCACGTGGGGGGGGGGGGCCAGATGTTGAAGCATGGGGTTCCAAATGCGGGTGAGCAGTGCTCCAGGTATAGGGGGGGTGGTCCCACATGCAGGTATGTGAGGCTCCAGATAATGGTTGGTGGGACTTTAGTGCAGGGGTGTGAGACTAGATGCAGATGGGTGGGGCTCTGATTCAGGTGTGTGGGACTCCAGGTGCGGGGCTGTGGGGCTCCAGGTGCGAGGCTGTGGGGCTCCAGGTGCGGGGCTGTGGGGCTCCAGGTGCAGGGCTGTGGGACTCCAGGTGCAGGGCTGTGAGGCCCCAGGTGTGGGGCTGTAGGGACTTCAGATGTAGGGGTGTGGGAGTCCAGGTGCAGGAGTCCATTGTCCTAAGGCAATTTTACCTGTTCACAGATATGCCGCCCCCATCAAACTGTGACGCACCTGCTCTGGGTGCTCATCCAGTTCCAGCTCCAGTCTGGAGGAACTCGTTCCAAGGCCTTGCTTAGATCAGTAGGTCTCTGGGGCTCCTCATCTATGGGCCTCCCACAAGCTGGAGACTCGGCCTGGCCTCTACTGATCCTCCCTTTGTCTCTGTAGCCCCAGCACCAGGCACTTAGTAGGTGCCTCAGGCATGATTCTAGAATAGGAAACAATGCTGGGTGGACAGGTCGTTGTGTGCAGTGTTGTGGGTTAGGGGGTGGTCCTGTTGGGGGGTGGAGGGGCAGTTATATGTGCAGGGGGTGGTGAGGAAGGGATTCAGTGTGTGTGAATTGGGAAGGGGCTGGGACTGTGTGTGCAGGAGGGTGTGTGACCTGATGTGCAACACCTCATGGAGTCGTTGTTAGGGTGCAAAACTGAACAGGATGGCAGGGGTGGGAGGTAGGGGTCTGGGCCTAGAAGACTATTTGTTGGCCTCTTAAGGTCATGAGAGACTGGGCAGAGATTTCCAGGCAAAAGAGACTTGTCAGCTGGTAATCAAGGGTCAAGTTGGTGAGTTTCCAGGGGTCAGGGGATGGCTGCTTTATGCCCTGCCCACAAGCCCCTAAAAATGTCTATTGATATGAATTGATTTGTTGGGTCCTACCTAGAACGAGCTCAATTAGGATAAATTATTCCAGGGTCTGACAGGGCTGCGATGATGTGGAAGTTCAAGGCTTTGGAAGACCAGAGGTAACCCTCAGCTACCTGGAGTGGGAAGCAATCAGAGCAGGCTTCTAAGAGCTGGCCAGGCGAGGAAGGAGGAGAGGAGCATCCAGGTGGAATCATCTGGGCCAGTGAAAGAGTTTGGGAGTCATGAAGTTTCCAATGGTAATTGAAGCCATGAGAATGGAAGGCCACTGAAGAGTAACCAGAGAGAGGAGGAGAATCTAGACCGTGACACCCCAGAGAAGGGATCTAAGAAGTAGCAGTAGAGAAGGATATGAGGACAGGACAGGACTCAGCTCCCCTCACTCCCACCCAAAACTAGAGAAGGGAGGATGAGCAGGGGTCAGAGTGGACCTGTGATTCTCCCCAGAGAAGATGACGAGATTCTGGATCCACAGCCCTGGGAGGAGTGAGCCCCAAGTTTCCAGGGCCTCATCAGAGGCAGTTCTGGGGACCCAGCCAATGACAGCACCGGCCGTAGCTCCTCCTCTCGGCTGGCAGGCACACACCCATGCTGTCTGTGGGTTCAAGGTCCCAGGAACCAGCTTCCCCAGAAAACCTCCCTGGTTATGACATGAATCCCAACCGCCTGCTGAGTCCCGCCACCGGCTATCAGGAGGTTGTACCTGGAGAACCCTGAGGAGCAGCGGTCCAGGTAAGGGTAACTGTGTCCAGATGGCAGGGGGCAAGGGGAGACTTCTCTCCTGGGGAGTGGGGAGGGGTGGCCTGCCTGGGTACGGATAATAGAGGAATAAAGGGCTCCTCCCCTCTGCTCTGGACTTTTTCTGCTCTCCCCAGCAGGACAGAGCGGGGAGCTGGGCCTGAGTGGGAGAGGGGCTAATGCGGCCATGCAAGCTGAGCAGGCAGAGCCCTCTGCCTGGGCTTGCACAGCCCCACCCTGCCTCATCCACCAGAGAGCCCCTGGGAGCTCCCTGGGTGTTACCTGAAAAGCTGCCAGTAGTTCCGCCCTCCTGAGGCAGAACAAAGCAGACAAAGCAGACAAGCTGGTGGTTCAGAGCAGGAACCCCATGCCCAAGCAGTGGAGAGGCTGCTTGCTTGAGAGACCCCACAGGTCTCCCTCACCCACGATCCACATGGTAGAGGAGGGAGTGGCCACAGTCGACAGGTAGCTCACCCAGCGTGCAGAGTCCCACAGGGCAGGATCTGGGGCCAGTCTGCCTAGGTTCAAATCCCAGCTCTGCTGTTAACCAGCTGTGTGATTATACACGAATTGACCACCCTCTCTGTGCTCCACTTTCCTCATCTGTTTTGGGAATAAAAAGCATCATGCACTGAGTGCATGGGTAGTTCAGGGGTTAGAATGCCCACCTTTCATGTGGGAGACCCAGATTCGATTCCTGGACCATGTACCTAAAAAAAAAAAAAAGCATCATGAGCCTTCATAAGGCCACTGAGAGCAAACAACATATTGATTCATGTAGAGGGCTTAGAAAATAGCACAGCATCAACACTCAATAAATGTTAGCTCGTCCACAGCAGGTGTGCAGGGAGTCAAGGAGCGTGGCGACCTTCAGCCGCCCTTTGAGCAAGAGGCTGGGTGGAGAGGCTCCCAGAGCCCTTGGGTGCACAGCAGGTGAGACCACTGTGCATGGGTCTCAGGGGACCCCCCAGGAACCAGGCAGAGGGCTTCCACCTCCCCCTCCACACAGCAGTCACCTTCCTTAGGGAGAGGTAAATCAGATCCCTGTGTGTCCATTGGGTCTCACTCACCAGGAGAACTAACCAGGGCATCTTTGCCCATTTTGGCATCCTGATAAGGTTGTTCCACCAGATGACAAAAGATGTCAGGGGGACCCAGAGTTCTGTGGTCAAGGGAGTTTGGGCAATGCCACACGTTCTTTCCCTCTTTTGGAGATTCACATTGCAAATTTATTAGCATGGTCGAGTAAAGGTACCTGTTAAACTTTGCCGGACCCAGTGTGTGCCCCCCTTTCTTGAATACAGAATCCATTTCTCTCACCATCAAACAGGGTTCCATGGAACACTGGCTTGGGAAACACTGGAATACCAGGCTATTGCTAGGAAGCTTATTTTATAAACAGAAATGATGCTCCTGCTTTGTCCTTCAGCTGGACTGCCGTTGGCCTTGCTTTCAGCAAGTTGCACCTGAGCAATGCACTGCCAGGATATGTAAGGGGTGATAGGCCCGATGGAGTTTTGGGAACAAGGTTCCAGCCTCTTCCCCAGCCCCGCCCTCCCAGCCAGGTGAGGGGTGAAGAGCAGGTTCCCCTGGGAAGGGGGCTATCTATGGGGAGAGCTGTCTCAGAGAGGGGAGCAGAAGTCATTTCAAGGCTCTGCCCTCAGGGGAGGGAAGAGTGTTCAAACTCCATAACTCGACACTCTCCAGGACTACAAGGTCAGTGTCAAGGGCCCTTGGAGAACTGAGTGGCTTCCGGGCCTGGCTTTGACCCACTTTTATAGCTAAGGGTTGGATTCTGGACCTTACCTGTGCTCAAATCCCAGCTCTACACTGAGTAGCTGTGTGACCTTGTATAACCCACCTAACCCTGTAAAACTAGGACAGTAATAGAACCTAGCTCCTATGGCTGCTGGGAGGATTCAATACGACGACAGAGTGAGCTTTCTATAAATGTGGGCAATTATTATTATCTTTTTCCTGTAGTAGCAGCTGACGCTTGGGATCCACCATGAACTGGGGTGCCTTCGAGGACCTTCTGAGCGGGGTCAACAAGTACTCCACAGCCTTCGGGCGCATCTGGCTGTCGCTGGTCTTTATCTTCCGGGTGCTGGTATACCTGGTGGCAGCTGAGCGCGTGTGGAGTGACGACCACAAGGACTTCGACTGCAACACCCGCCAGCCAGGCTGCACCAATGTCTGTTTCGACGAGTTCTTCCCCGTGTCCCACGTGCGCCTCTGGGCCCTGCAGCTCATCCTGGTCACGTGCCCCTCGCTGATGGTGGTCATGCACGTGGCCTACCGCAAGGCTCAGGAGAAGAAGCAGCGAGAGGCAGGTGGGGACAGCGGCAGGCACATCTACCAGACCCCGGGCCAGAAGCGGGGTGGGCTCTGGTGGACGTACGTCTGCAGCCTGGTCTTCAAGGCAGGCGTGGATGCCACCTTCCTCTACCTGTTCCATTCATTCTACCCCAGGTATACCCTCCCTCCTGTGGTCAAGTGCCACGTGGCTCCCTGTCCCAACACTGTGGACTGCTTCATCTCCAAGCCCTCGGAGAAGAACATCTTCACGCTTTTCATGGTCGTCACCGCTGTCATCTGCATCTTGCTCAACCTGGCAGAGCTGATCTACCTGGTGAGCAAGAGGTGCCATGAGTGTCTGGCCGTGAGGAGAGCCCAGGCCACATCCCTGGGGCATCACCCGGACTTTGCCACCTCTTCCTGCAAACCAAGCGACCTCCTTTCAGGTGACCTCATCTTTCTGGGATCAGATACTCAACCTCCTCTCTTACCGGACCACCCTCAAGACCCTGTGAAGAAAACAGTTCTGTAAAAGGGGCAGCCAGGACCAGGCTGCCCAGTGAGGCCTGGGATGGGGAGGTCAGCAGTATCTTTGCCAGCAGGGCTGGGACTCTCACAGATGCACTCTGGGGATAGGGGAGCTGAGTGGTGAATTGGGGGGGAAGGCAAGGGGGAGGACTTGGGCAGGCTGGGATCAAATCCCTATTCTTCACCTCCAGCCACCTGCTCCAGCTGTGTGGTCTTGGGCAAGTTACTCCTCTGCTCTGTGCCACTGTTTTCCTTTTCTTAAAATGAACATACTGATGCCCACTCATGGGGTTGATGTGAGGAAGGTTTAATAGGAGAATGGATGTACAGGAGTCACCAAGTATGGGGCCTATGGTCAGGGCTTAATAAAGGGCAACTCGTTCACTGACTCAAGGTGCCCTTTGGTCCTTTGGCCCTTGTGATCCTTGTCAGGTCATTGTTTCCATCCGCTGCCCCTGCCAAAGGGCTGCACTTGATCCAGCAGGTGAGGGGCCGTGCTGTGCCCCAGAATAGGGGTCCCCTGACCTCCAGAAGACCATGGCCTGAGCTCATGCTCAACCCTAGCCTTTATTCCTACTTACAGTTTTAGCACAGAGTTTAATTGTGGCAAGCTATGTGGGTGGCAAAGGAAAGCACACAGACCCAAGAGCCAGATCACCTACCTTGGAATCTAAGTTCCACAGGCTCAGGGAAAGTGACTCCAACTCCTTTCAAAAATGGAACCACAGTTTTCAACCCCCAGACATTTCCCAATCAATAGAGGAGTAGGGCTGTTCTCTGTAAATTCCTGCAGTCACTTGTGCGATTTCAACAACGCACCGACTGGTCATCCAGATACTTATCACACATCAGTCCACTGATACCCCCCCCACCCCCACCCCTGAGGAGCTGTTACTTTTTTGGTCATGGATGTTTTTTTCTTTTGAAACCACGAAAACTCTGGATTTTGTGTAACATGCTTCATCTGGAGAATAAAACATCACTGAGCTGTATGACTGCGCCAGTCGTTTAACTTCTCTGTACTTGGTTTCTGCATCTGAAATGGGCTATTAAAATAGTGCCTATCTCATAAAAAAAAAAAAAAATTGGTCAGTAACACCTACCCTGCAGAGTTCTGATGAGGATCTGATGTGCTTACGGCTGTGGAAGGGGTGAACCAGCTGTCAAAAGCCAGACCAATGTTAATCACTGGTTTGGGGAAGTGCTTGAGGGAACTGAGGCAGAGGGCCCCTCCCTGGCTGCACATTAACCCTCACTGTCCTGCAGGGATGCCGGCTCAAGGGCCTGCTGCAGCCCATGCTGGGACACACTGGGGCTTCCCTAGAGGCCTCCCCCAGGGTGCCAGAGAAAACTTTTCTGGTCCAGAAAAGTCGTGGAGGGGTCTGCCTCTCCCATCCCACATACAACCCAAGAGAGTCAAGCTCAGCAGAAAGCAACCATCTCCAGAGGCTTCCCCCACCCACTAGGACGCCTTCCTGGACTGAATCAAATCAAAGTTGCTCCTTTCCATAAATGTCAGCTTTAGATAAGGACCTCAGAACCAGACTTCCAGAGAAGAGGTCAGAGGAGAGGCCTGGAGCGGGGCGGGGGGTGGGGGGAGGCCGAGGGAAGGGGGAGGGGTTTCAACCCTGGCCTGAGCATGATAATTCCAGGCTCCTGCCCCTCTCAACTGCAGTCTCGCCACACACCTGCCAGCCCTGGGAGCCAGGCCCAAGCCATGCCGGAGAGAAGGTGTGGGCCAGGGGAGAAGAGCTGCAGGTATTTGTTCTGAATATGCACCAGGGGAAGCCTGCCTGCCGATCATGACCACTCACTCTCACTTGGCTCATTGGCTCAGGTAGCCCCACCCAGCAGGGGACTGAGGAACAAAAGCTGACTCCAGAAGATGAGGGTCCAAGGACAAGACAGCACTGCCAGCCCCAGGCAGGGTGAGGAACAAAAGGGAGGGCGGCTGGGCTGAGGACACCAAGGACCTCCAGCTAGGGGCTGGGCTTCAGGAAGAAGGCCAGAGGGGCAGAGTCCCTGGAGAAGTCCCGGGGACGCTCTTCTTGCATCCAAGGAAAGGGAATATCTTGCCAGACCAAAGGGAGGGCAGAGGACCAGAGATGAGACAAGGAAGAGGAGAAATGTGGTTTCAATTCAGTTTAACAAACATTTATTGCATGTCTGCTGGGCCAGGCCGGATGCTGGGTCTGACAGAGATGAATGAGACAAGAGTCTCCTCTAGCAGCTGGCAGTCAAGAAAGGCAGGTGATGGGGGCCCAGCCTCTCCAGAACATCAGCTAGTTCCATCTCCCTACCCCATATTATTGACAGCTCCTTCCAACATGAAAGTATTAGAATGGCCAGAGCCCAAATACCCCTAAAGAGTGGGAGAAAGATCAAAGGTGATGGTGGAGTTACACAGAGAAGGTAGGGTTTAACGAATGAGTATGATTGCTGAATCATTATATTGATATCTCTTTTAGTCTCCAGTATCTTAAAGCAGCTAGAAGTGAAAACCTAAAATTGTGGAATTGTAACCCATCCAAACTCTGAAATCTGTTCTACAACTAATTGTTGCACTGTGCTTTGAAATGTATTCCTTTTTTGTATATATGTTATTTTTCTCAAAAAAAAGAAAAGAAAAAGATTGTGATGATAGGAAAATATTTATTCCTTCTAGCCTCCAATGTTCTGGAGCAGCTAGAAGGAAAAATCTGAAAGGATGGTACGGTAGCCCATGACAAACTGTGGGAGCTGTCCTGTAACTACTTGTTGAAGAGTGCTTTGAAAACTATTGCTTTTTTCTTTCATTGCTTTGTATATATGCTATATTAAACAATAAAAAAAAGCTTAAAAAAGAGAAAAGAAAAAAACAAAGGCAGGTGAACAGTCCACTTGGATCCATGAGATGCCTTCTGCCAAGGGAGATGGAGAAGCGTGCTCAGTGTCCAGGGCCAGAGCAGGCTTCCCGGAGACTCTGAGCAGCCTCTGAAGAGTCTGAGAGCTGACCTGGGCACAGGGGCAGGAAAGAGTTGGGGGTAGGGACACAGAACAGAATACTGAATAGAAATAATGGGAAAATAGCCTCTGGGCAGCCTGAGGAAAGGGGGTATCCCTAAGAGAGAGTAATCCCCATGTCTGTCTCTTCCCAAGTCTCTTCCTAAAGCTGGAATGGCTGGAATTCTAAAGAAACCCAGGGTGGTCAAGATGGTCAGCCCTGGGGCCCAGCACCGATGCAGGAGGGGTGGCAGGAATGCTGCCAAACCACCATGGTTCCAAAGAACCTTCTGTTTAGTTTGGGAGGGAACGTCAGGGTTGGGAATATCCCTGGAACTAGAGTTGGAGGAGAATGGAGATTGTTCCGGGACCTGCCAGAGAGGCTGATATGAACATACCCGCACAGGGCTCAGCTCCATAAAAACTGATCGAAGCCAAGGACCGATAAGGCCACGTCTCCCTCCCCTCCTGGATGCTGATGGGAGAGTTGACTATGCAAGCAGTGCCTTTTTGCTCTCTTTACAGGTTGTGTGACCAGTACAGCTAAAACTTGGGGCAAAAGAGATTGGCTGGCCTGTCCCTGCAAGGTCATTAACATTTGTATTTATCTATTGCCTTATAGAATAAAATACGCCCTGACTTTGGGACTGGAAGACGGAGGCTCAAGACCAGCTCTGCTGCTTCTGGTGGAAGGGCTGGGGCTGGTCCCGTGCCCCTTCCGGGCCTCACGTAGCCTGCTCCCCTGAGAAACAGGGATAACAGTAGACCAGGCCAAGTCCCCGTGAGTGAGGACACGATGACACGGCGCTTGCAAAAGGGGTTTGCCAATCCCACCGTCCATGGGAGATGCCCATTTCCAGGTTCTCACAGGCCTCATGGCTGCCCACGCCCGGGTGGGTGACTCCAACGGGGAGACCGTCCATGCAAGGGGCCGGGGACACAGGCAGCATGAACTGGGAGTCTCTGCGGGGCCTCCTGGGCAGCGTGAATAAGGACTCCACGGCGCTGGGCTGCATCTGGCTGTCTGTGGTGCTCATTTTCCGGCTGCTGGTGTACGTGGTGGCCGCCAAGGAGGTGTGGAATGAATCACAGGACTTGGCGTGTGATACCCGCCAGCCAGGCTGCACCCGTGTCTGCTTCAACAAGATCTTCCCCGTGTCCCACGTGTGCCGCTGGGCCCTGCAGCTCATCCTAGTCACGTGTCCCTCGCTGCTAGTGGTCATGCACGTGGCCTACCATGAGGATCGCGAGCAGAAGCACTGCCTGAGACACGGGCCCCACGCCCCATCTCTGTACAACGACCTGGGCAAGAAGCGGGGCGGGCTCTGGTGGACGTACCTGCTGAGTCTCATCTTCAAGGCCGCCGTCGACACCAGCTTCCTCTACATCTTCCATCACCTCTACCAGGATTACGACTTGCCCCGCATGGTGGCCTGCTCCGCAAGGCCCTGCCCCCACACCATGGACTGTTACATCTCCCGACCCACAGAGAAGAGGATCTTCACCTACTTCATGGTGGCCACAGATGCCATCTGCATCCTCCTTAACCTCTGCGAGGTCACTTACCTGATGGGCAAGAGGTGCATGGAGACCCGCAGTCCCAGGCCCCAGCAGTCTCGGTGCCAGGGTCATCTCCCTGACACATGCCCACCATATGTCCTTTCCCAGGAATGGCACCTCCAAGATGGAAACTCTGTCCTAAATGACAGGTCAGCCCCACTGAATGTAGGTGGATATATATAATCTGCGAGAACAGCAGGGAAGACCTCATGGTACCCCCAGCCTGCTCCATGAAGCCCCCCAGGAAAGCCAGCAAAGGGCAGTGGCATCTCTTTGCTAGCAGAGCAGAGGAGGAGGGTGGTTGTGAGGACTCAGGAAGCTCAGCCAGGGTCAGCACCTAGGGGCAGTTTGGTCCCTGGGCCCTGAGCCTCGGTGGGAGGGAGGTTGGAAGGAATGCTATTGGCTGGCAGGGATTTTATACATGGCAATAAGATATGCCAAAACCTTAATAAGTGCGATTATTTCCCAGAACTTTGCTCCCAAAAGGGGAGCAGCCAGGAGGAAAGAAGGGGGATTCACTATGGGCCTGGGTTCTGCAGCCCTCAGAGAGGAGACAGAAACCAATCCATGGGCACAAAAGGCCAGAACCTCAAATCCAGACTTTCCCATCCCTCCCACACACAGAATGTGCCCACAGGATGTGGGAGGGAGTGCCCAAAGGCAGAAGCTGCCCAGGGGCCTCTGAGCTCTGCAACGAGCTGGCCAAGGCAGGAGGAAGAGGACCCCGTGAGACCCTGTGTCCAGCAAGAATCAGGTCTCAGATGTGTCCATCGGATGAAAGCCTATCAGTCAAGAGGCCTCTGCCTCCCCAAGTCTAGCCTCCCTAACCCTGCCCAGTGCAGGATTAGGAGAGCACCCTCTGGGGGTAGGTGGGCAAAGCCTGGTGGGGGTGGGATGGTTCTGAGAACCAGTCCAGGGGTGGGGTCTTCCAGGGTGTTTGGAAGGCACATCCCTACAGTTCAAAGACTCCTTAGAAGAGTCAGCGTGAACGAGATCCTCATGGAGCATCAAGTCTCTGGGAGTTCCTGTTTTATTTACTGGGTACACACTCCCCAAGAAACCTCATCCTCCCTGAAGCCTCTCATCCCTCAGACCCAGACAACTCCCAGAACCTCCAGCCTGGACCTACCTCTGAGTCCCAGAGCCATAACCCATACCCAACAACTCCCAAACTGACCTCATTACTATCCCCCAAACCCATCCTTCTTATACTCCTTATACATCCCACCTCCACCCCCACATGGAACCTCCACCCACCCAGCTGCCCAAACTAGGAGCTTGCTTATCACCCTCATCCCCACCCTGCAATGCCTCACCAAGTCCACTGATTCCAACTGCTAAATGCCTCTTGAATCTGCCCTTCTCCCATACCACAGTCTTATCCCCTCTCTCTGGGCCTCTCCAATCTGTCCTCCACTACAGGGGATAAAGAGTTTTCTATATGCTAATCTGCCCATATCATCCCTCCTGCTTTAAAAATTCTTCCACCACCACCACCCCTGCCATTGCCCTCCACCTGGCCCCAAGTTCACCCCCTGCTACCTCCCCTCCTTTGTACCCACCAATGATATGAAAGGGCTTGTGGTGTCACCAAACATCACGCCACATCATGCCCTGTGCCTGTGGACCTGCTGTTCCCTCTCCCTGGAACTTCATCCCTCCTCTGAGGCCTTCCTTGATCCTCAGAGCCAGCTTTAGACACCTTCTCCTGGGTGCAAGCCCAGCACATGTCCCTACCATTCTTCCCTATGGTTTCAACTCAGCCTGTGAGCCCTTTGAGGGCAGGGACTATTGAGTCAGCCAGGTTCCTGGCTGCCTTCAGTAAATATTTGTTAAATGAGTAACTGGACATGGAGCTATTTGGGTGAAGGACTGTGTTTTGTTTATCTGACTCCTCTACCACACCTAGCCCTGGGAGCTTGGCCACGTTTTTGTTTTTTTTGTTTTTGTTTGTTTCTTTAACTAAATAAATCTAGCCCAGGGGTCTCATCTGTAGGTGCAGACACTGGGGCCTAGAGGGAGGAAAGGAACTTCCAAGGACCTACAGCAAGACTCTAAGACTCTACCCAGATCTGCTGAGTCTGCCCAGGGCTGTATCCCTTAGAGTCCGTGGATAGCCTCAACCACCACCCCTGATTATGGGACAAGATCAGAGAGCTGTCCTTGTCTTCCACAGAAGCAGAACCTGAGGCAGGGATTTGGGTGCACATGAAGGAAAGAGCAAGAGAAGCAGACAGGAAGGGAGCCAAGCTGAGCAGGGAGGTGGGCTCAGGGCTGTGGGGTGAGGGGACTTTGGATCATAAATCCTTCAATACAGTTGTCCCCTCTGGAGGCCAGGGCATCAGGTTTTTATACTCCCATATCAATAGGACATTGGCTTGAGGCCCCACAAGGTGGTCTGACAGGGGTAGGCCACTCCCAGCCAGGCAAGGCCAATTCGCCAGGAGCCCCTATAAGCTATGGCCCAGTAAGGAGGCATGGGCAGGATGCTAGTAGCATCTACTTAACCCTTGACCCCAGGCAACATGGGCAGCTTCCACTCTCAATCCAGACCAAGTAGAAATTCAGAAGAACAGGATGACACTCTCACCCAACTCAGACCAGATGGCCCCACACTACTCAAATCAGGGTAGCTCCCAGATCCAAACCAGGGGACCAGCCACACCCAACTCCCCCTGAGATTCCAGATCCCCACTCCAGGGGCTGCTGCTGGGTCTAACGTATGGTGAGCATGTGCTGAGACCCAACCACTCTCCTAGAGGATCTCTCCAAGAATGGAGGAGACCTCAAGCCCTGAGCCAGGTGACAAACACCATCTGACTAGCCTGAGGCCTCCAGGGGTGACTGAGATTAACCCTCTAGGAAATCCTTCAGTCTTCTCCTCTTGGGACTGCCTTATCCTCAGTCCCCTCCCACATACTCAACTCCCTTGTACTGCTCTCACCACCACTCTCAGACCTTCCCACCTCCACTTTAGAAATTCCTACTTTGCTTAGACTCTGTTGTCTTTCTTCTCCTGCTCTCCATCATTGCCATCTACCTCTTCTCATTCATTAAAACTTGAGCACTTGACCTAGGGTCTCCTCCTCCGGGTATTCTCCTATGACCCAGGGCCAGAGGACCACCTGTGCATCCCCCTGTCCTTTTCTTTCTTTTTTTTTTTTCGCATATGACATGATTTACATATTTTTAAAAGTCCTCCAGAATTCACAAAAATCCTGTTAGACCTGATAAACAATGTGAGCAAAGTTGCACAAAAATCTGTTGCATTTCTCTACCATAAACACAAACAATCTGAATAGGAAGTTAATAAAACAATTTATTTTATAACAGCATCAAAATAACAAAATACTTAGGAGGAAATTTAAGTATATTATTTGTAACCTGAAAACTATAAAACATTGCTGAAATACATTATAGGCAGGAGCCTGGGGAAAACATTTTAGGAAGCTAACATTAATGAAAACTTATTTAACACCATTACTGCTTCAAGATGAATTGTTAAACTCTGCAATTATGTCAACTGAAAATGAGATGAGCAACATGGTGAAATTTTAAAAAGTTTCTGAAAACCCATCTACTCTAAATTCAAGAAATTAATATTAAAATACATATTGGATTTGTTACATATAAAATTTTAAACTTAAAATACTGTTTTATTTTAAACCACATCTACTTCCCAATTTTAAATAGTTTTCACTACTTTAGTATTCCAGGAATCACTGCCCATTAAAAATTAATAAAAGCATGTAGACAGGGACACCCATGTTCTCTTTCTCTTTGGGCTTCAATAAAACAAATCCAGCACCAGACTGTGCCCAACTTATCCAACCGGAAGGACCCAGTTGGGATATGAATCGTGTATATTCATGATTGTATATGCCTTTCCACTCTCTCTAAATCTATCAGACATTTACACGAAAACTACCCTGAATTGGTAGAAGATACTGATGCATGCCTGGATTGGGAACTCATGTAAGTTTTGCTAAAGTATTCCAGGAGAAAGTAAAAAATAAACCACATGGGAACAGGGCGAAAAAATGAAAGTTTCTATGCTTACTGTTTAAAAACAATTACCTTGGACAACACGGGGGAGACCCCCTCCTCAGCAGAGATACAAGCAGGAAGCTTTCAACTCACTGAGGTCACCCGAGTTGTCCCATAGCCATGGGACCCTCCCACATCCTGCCATGCCTGGAGGAAGAACTTGGCACCATAGTCCACAAGGCCCAATAAGGAGAACTTTGCTGCTCTGTCTGAGGCTCAGTTCGGTCAAAAGTGCAGCACAGGAAGCTTGGCCTTCAAGGTTTAGCAGTGGACAGGTGTCCCCTCTGGGCAGGAATCCATCATCTGCAATGCCAAAGATTTTAGATTTCAAATATTTGAGTATAACAGTTCCCCCAGATAACCTTAAAACCCAGTTCTTTCATATGTTTGTTCTTTAATCATGTTTCTCATCATGATAATTTAGGGAGATGGGCTTTTGTGGCTGAGTAGGCTCCTTCAGCCCAGGAAGGGGTCAGCCATACTTCTCCCACCTTCGCTGCTGAGACTGAGTCCCCCTGTCCTTTTCATTCCATGACTACCTTGATTCCTGTGACCTACTCTGCTCCATTTGGCTACCCACACAGAGGACTACACCCCAGATTGTCATCACCCAAAACTGCCCCACCTCTAGAATCTCCTATTCATTTCAAGTCAACACAATATTGTTTACTTTTATGTGGCAAGCCCCATATTCAGTGCTGGGGATCCATCTGGGTAGAATCAGCCAGAGTTCCTGTCCTCATGGAGTTTATATTCTATTGAAGAAGACAGCTATTACACACACAGCTTGCTGGAGAAGCTCAGGGAACTGGGGAGGGGACGTGGAAGGAGGTGGACCTAACATTCAGGCATTCAGGGAAGAGTCCCTTGAAGATAGAGAAGCTGTGACCTAGAGAAAGAGGAGGATTTTGCCAAGCAAGGTGGAGGGGTATTCCAGACAAAAGGAATGGCTACATGCAAGACCAAGCCTGATGATACGTTTGAAGAACTGAAAGTAACCCAGTATGGCTGGAGCCAGGAGAGGGGGCTAGTGGTAGGACATTAGACTGAAGGAGATGGGGGTTGGATCATGCAGGGCTTTCCTTGTAAATCCCTGTTACTGGTTTTGGGCTTTATCCTAACAAAATGAAGAGCTCTTGAAGAGATTTAAGAGGGAAGTGACATGATCTAATTTGCAGTTTTTATAGATGTCTCTGGTTACAAGGTGGAGGTATCAAGGCAGGGCTTACCTGTTTGGAGACTGATGCAATAGTCACAGTGAGAACTGATGATGGCCTGTGCTAAGGTGTGGGATGGAAACAAGTAGCTAGGTTTAAGAGATGTTTATGAGATAGAATAAAAAAGATTTGGTGTGGGGATCAGGAAAAGAGAGAAATCAAAATGACACCCAGATCTCTGGCCTGAAAAATTGGGCAGATGGTGGTGCCATTTACTGACATGGAGAGCCCCAGTGGAGGAGCAGGTTTGAGGGAGATTCAATGATTGCAATTTCAGACAAGTTGAGTCTGAGATACAAATAAGATATTCTAGTTATCCCCCACTCATTCATAAAGGATCTTAGTCCTAGGACCACTGTCTTTCTCTTGACTACCACATATTTATTATCATTCTTGATGAACACCCTGGCCACTCAGTTCCTTGACCTCCTTGTTTCCAACAATCTTTTTCTCTACCCATGTACCCCACCCACATTGGAGGTCACACCCTAGACCTTGTCTATACAAACAGCCACATCATCTTGATAGCTGGCTCTCACTCTAGTTTATACTCCAGCAATTCTTCTACCCCATCTATTGAGCCCACCACCATTTCACTGTTCATCACCCCCTTCCTAGCCTCCCTTCCCTCCTTTCCTAGCTTAGATGCCATGAGTCCCCATGTAATCACTGACTCACTGATATCCATCCTCCCTTGCTTTCCTTGCCTCTATAGAACTCACCTGGCAAGACCTTAACTCTAGTTAAACCCAGCTTTCTAAATGGCACCTGTTTCTGAATATCTGGAGAATAATACAACCAGACTGATTGGTCTCAATTTAAATTTCTGACCTCAAATATCAAATGGGCATGCATCACCCCTAAAGCATTCTACATTTTCCTAAAACTTTCATCTCTACTTTCATCTCTACTGTACTTCCTCCTCTTTCTGCAAACCTCTAGCACCCATCCTCATGATCTTTGATTTTGACTTGATAAGTTGGCACCTATGTCACTGAGAAATAACAGCAATAGGCAACAGGCAAGAACTAGCTCATCGTTCTCCCTGCCCCCACCCCAAGTCTGCCAACCTCCTAGCATCAGGGCTCACAAATTTTCCTTTCTGCAAATATGTAATGATATTTCCATCTCTTTCTCTCTCTCTGTTTTTAATCCTTTCTTAACAACTCATCCCTCTCCAGTTTCTACCCTACATCTTAATTCCTATTTAGCCCCCCCAAAAAAAACTCCTCTAAAAGTTGTCTATACTTGCTATTACCACTTCCTCATCACTTCAGTTCACTCTAGCAGGTTTTCACCCCCATTACTCCCCAGAAACTGCTTGTGCTGGTTTGAAAGGATGATGTACCCTACAAAAGCCATACATTAAAGTCATGTTTTAATCCTTTTCCATCTTGTGGAGGCAACCATTTCTTTTCATCTCTATTCAGTACCATAGGTTGAAAACAGATTATCTCCACAGAGATATGACATGCCCAATTATGGGCATTAACCATTGATTAGAGGGAGATGTGACTCCAACCATTCCAAGTGGGTCTTGATTAGTTTACTGGAATCCTTTAAAAGAGGAAACATTTTGGAAAATGTGACAGAGTCATGAGAACCACGAGAACCCATGCAGCCAGAGACCTTTGGAGATGAAGAAAGAAAATGCCCCTGGGGGCGCTTCATGAAATAAGAAGCCTGGAAAGAAAGCTAGCAGATGTCGCCATGTTCGCCATGTGCCTTTCCAATAGAGACGGAAACCCTAAACTTCATTGGCCCTTCTTGAATGAAGGTACTTTTCCCCAATGCCTTAGATTGGACATTTCTATAGCCTTGCTTTAATTGGGACATTTTCACAGGCTTAGAACTGTAAATTTGCAACTTAATAAATTCCCCTTTTAAAAATTCATTCCTAGTATACTGTATTCTGGCAGCTAGCAAACTAGAACACTGCTCTTGTCAAGGTCATCAATGGCTCCCAGTTGCCAAATTCCATGGTCACTTCTTCATCCTCATCTTACTTGACACTTGATCCTCAACAACATTTGGCTGTTGAAAACTCCCTCCTCAGAAATTGCCTTTTATGAACTTGCAGGTGGCACACTTAACTGGCTTCCTTCCCAGCTCACTGATGAGTCCTTCTTGATGTCCTTTGAGGTCTCTTCTTCCTCTTCCTGATCTCTAAATGCAGGATGCCCCACAGCCCAGTTTTCTCTACCTTCTTGCCTCCTTTATACATATTTTTCAGTGATCTTACCAATGGCTTTAAAAACCATCTATAAACTAATACCCACATTTAAATGTACAGACCTAACCACTCCCATGAGTATCAGGTTCATGGATCCAACTTTTTACTGATCATCTAGAATACAGCTCCTGATTCCCCTAAATTGCTTCTCTCCTGGTCTTCCACAGCTTGGAAAATGACACTCCCGTGCACCAGCTGCTCAATTCTAAAAACAAGGAGTCTCTCGCTCATACCCCCATTCACACCATCAGCAAGTCATGTTGACTATAATTCCAAAATACATTTAAAATCCAATCGCTTCCTACCATCTTCACATGCTCCAATCCCACCCCCTTCACACCTGAACATCTGCAGCTGCAGCCAAAGAGAGCTTTCTAATGTGCAAATCAGTTTGATCAAGTAACTTCATTGCTTAAAATGTTCCAGTGGCTTCTCATATCAGCCAGAAAAATAAAAATGAACTCTTTATCATGGCCTGCAAGGTCTTACATGATTAGGCTCCTGCCCACCTCTCCAAACTTATCTCCTTCTACTGTCCTTTCTTCTCTATGTTCCATCCACACTGGCCTTCTTTCTCCCATGCCAGGGTCTTTGCCTTGACTTCTGACAGCAACATCCTTTGCCCAGACCTTCACCTGACTGTCTCCTTCTTGCCATTCACATCTTAACTCAAACATCCCTTCTTCCAGGATGCCCTTTGTGATCAGTCCTCCTTAGATGAAGGACACCCAGTCATTCTCTATAACATGACACCATATCATCTACTTCATTGCGTGTTCTAACATCTGAAATAATTTTATTTATTTGCAAAATGTTAATTCTCTGTATCATTCCACTAGGATGAGCTCCTTGAGGGCAGGAACTCTGTCACGTACACCCCTTTATTCCCTAGAACAGTGCTTGATATAGTCAGCATTCAATAAAAAATCATCGCCTGATTGAGTGATTGACACCCAAGTGGAGAGGTCCAGTTGGCTGGTGGATGTATGGGGGAAAGGTGTGTGAGGAGACAGCAATTTAGTTGTCTGCATACATGTCTACATATAAGACAAGATATTGTTCCAAAGTTACCCCTCAGGTAAAGAGGATTTGTCTTAGATACAAGTTCTTATAAAGTTGTCTGCTTTCTGGGGCATGCTCTCAATTACTGCATTTTTAACAATAAAATGCTCTTTGGGGAAAACTCATTAGCCTGAAATAACCTCAATCAATGAAATTATGGATATTCACAGAGGTCACCTGACAAAATCAGAAAAAAAATGGAAGCTAAGACATTTCGCATGGATTTAATCATTGTTTCTGGGGGTATCATCTTACAATCACAAGTATTGTCTTTATAAGCAAGTCCTTATTAAAAAATCACCTTTCAAACAATAAAGGAGGGGTTATGTTGTGGAGATGACAATATAATGGTTGATTTTTTTTTTAATTTATGCAACTAGGCTTTCAGTGGCAATGAGAGAAGTTAACTTCTTTAACTCCTTCCAGCATGAAGAAGTTAAATTGGTCATTGCCCAGATATCCCTGAAGATTGAGAGAAAGATTAAATAAGAAATAGGAGTTATAACCTAGAAATTAGGATTTAACAAATGACTGTGACTACTGACTCATTATATAGATATTTCTTTTTAGTGTCTAGTGTTTTAGAACAACCATAAGGAAATGTCCGAAATCGTTGAGCTGTAATCCAGTAGCCTTGATCCTTGATAATGATCGTATTACTATACTGAAAAAAAAAAAGTCAGTTGCCCATGCTTGTATGGAAAAAAAAATTGCCAGGAGAGCACCAAAAACAGATTCAAAAAGCACTATATCACATATAACCTGGGCAGAAATAAAGTAGTGTGATCTGGAAAATGTTAATGATAAAAACCAAACTTTAATGATAATAACCCACATATTAGAGAAAAGTGTGAAAAGTTTAAGTAAAACTGCTTCATAAAATATGAAGGAAGAAAATACTTCTAAATTAACATATTGTTTTATTTATTTGGCCACTTTAAAAATCCATAGCAAACTAAGTTAATAGGAAGCAAATTATTATTTCAGTCATGCTAAAAGTTTATGAATTCAAGTTTATGTATTCAATTATAATCTTTTTAAAGAGTCTCATAATTGGGAATATAGAAAGCTATTTTTAATTTGAGGTCATCTTATATCCAGTAGTGGATAATATTGTAAAGAGATTGGGGGCAGGGATTTGAGAAGAAGCCCCAGAAAGGAGTGGGAAAAGTCCATGAAGGGGACTGTGAGGTAAGTCAGAAAATTAACGGCAGATGATGTCACAGAAAGAGGAGGTGGATGTCACAGAAGCCGAGAGAAAAATGTCTGGAAGGAGAAAGTAGTTATCAAGGCCAAACACTGCCATAGGTCAAATCAGATTGGGACTGAAAAGTGACCACTAAATTAGCTTCTGTAGAGAGTGGCTCACAGAAACAATGTCCCGGTGAAGTGAAGGGACAGTGAGAGCCAAGCAAGCAAGGACAGCAAGTGTGGACAACTGGTTTGAGAAGAGTGGCCATGAAAAGAATAGAAAATGAAAGGGCAGTAAGAGAACAGGGTGCTCAAGAATTTTTTTTTTTTTTTTTTTTTTTTACGATGAAAGAGATTTGGGAATGTCTGAATTCTGGTGGGATGACTTGAGTGTCGGGCTGGGGGGAGCGGGGGGAGGGTGTTAAAGTCCTTAAGAGAGCCAGAAAGAATGGGATCCAGAGCCCAGAAGGAGACACGAGTCTTAGGCAGGAAAAGAACAGGTTGGCCATTATGACAGGAGGAAGGAGGAAACAGTGGGACCGGTGCAAGGCATCCCACTCTCTGACCACAGCTTCCTGTCCCCAGCCCTCTCACTTAGCAACTCCCTCAACATCTGTTCATGACCTCACAGGTACCTCCAGATTTGACCCTGTGACCTGCTCCCAATCTACCAGCCCCTCCTATATTCACTTGCTTCTGTGTCCAGTCTAGGTTTAGAGTCCAGTGTTCCTGCCGTACACCTTCATCTCACCTGCAAGTCTCCAATTGCTATCTCCTTCCTTAGTAGATCTCCTTCCTGTTCCTCCGGAAGGCAGGAACAGTAGCTGTCAGGCTTGCCAATGTATCTTTGGCCTCACACAATGCCTGGTACACAATAAACACATAATAGATATTTGGTGCGATAATGACCAGAGTAAACTGCTGTCCTTTATATATATATATATATATTGCCATCGTCTTCCTGTTCCTCTGGCTTAGCAAAACTCAGATCCCAACCAATCCCACTGTGCTTTTCCATTTCTGCACATTCTGATGGGTCCTGCTAGAATCAACTGTACAACCCAAGTGTGAGGCCACTGCCTGACAATCCGTTCATTCTTCCCCCATTCGTCTTTCTGCCGTCATTCATGGTGGGAGCCCTCCCAGTCTTACCCTCTCCTCAAACCTTTGAGCCCATTCCATCTGATTTACACCCTGCTTCTCAGAGAAATTAGAAGCCGTCTGAGAAGTACAGCTCTCCTCTCAACTACCACCAAACCTACACACCAGCACATATCCACATCCATCCTCCTTCCTTTCTGCCTACAGTGGGAGGGCTGGACCTGCTCCTAAGACTACTCTAATCTCCCCTCCTAACAATCCTCTTTCTTCCCACCTCCTTTCCATCTCCACCACCTCCACTCTATCCTGTGTCTTTAACCTCTACCTCTCTCCTGCTGTCAGCATTTAAGCTCTGATCTTTCCCATCCCAAAAAATACAAAGCAAAAATGCTTCCTTGATCCCAAATCCCCTGCAGCTACCACGTTCTCTCTCTCTAGGCCTTCACAACCACATACTGCCTCTACTGCCTCACCTCCAACTCATACACCCACGAACTCTGATCTCTTCTCTGCCCCCATCATGCCACTCAGACTGCTCTGCGTTTGACAAGTTCACCTATGATTCCCTTGTTATTAAGTCCAATGAATGCCGTTTAGTACCTGCTTGTATGATGAGACAGGTAACATGTTAAACCACCTTCCTTCCTGAGCCTTTTCCCAGTGCCTTGGGCTCCTAATTTGTCCTGTCCACCCAGCACTCCTTCTCTCACTCTAAACATAGGTTACTGCCAATTGGATGCCTTGACCCCTTGACCTCAAGGTGGATGTTTACTCCAGGGAAAGCCAATTCAAGTCCTTCCCCAGATTATTTTAATAGTTTCTAAAGTGTGTAGTAGTGAGATGTGGGAATGTGGGAGATCAGCTGCTGGTGACCATGCATAAAAAGCCTTGCTCAAAAGCCCATCCATGCTAGGGGAGAAAGAAGCCAATACTTGGAGAGGAGCAGAAATGATGTAAGCAGAAAAGAGGTCCTAGGCACATTCTAGCCTGACTCTCTGAGGCCCTCAAATTTCCCTACCCTTCCTACTTTTCTACAAAACAATAGATTTTTCCTTTCGGCCCAACTAATTCAAGTTGGATCTCTGTCATTTGCAATAAAGAGGGATGACTCATTTATCTGGGCTTCTCCAACATCACACTCCTCCGGTTTTCCTCCCACCTCCCTTACCACTCCCTCTCAACCACCTTCAGCCCACCCCTTAATTATTGAGCTCTTCAGGCCTCTGTCCCAGGCCTCCTGCTCTCCTCGTTCTTCATGCTCTCCCTGAATGATCTCATCTACTCTCATGTCTTTAACGCCAGCTGGACACTTGAATTCCAAATCCATATCTCTGCACCTTTTCTGTTTTATGAGCACTAGACCCATGCGGTTAGCTGTCTCTAGGCATCCACACACCTGGGACCTCAGACCCAAGCATGGCAGCGCATTTGGATGCAGAGGACAGTTTGGCTGTGTGTAAACAACCAGTCCCGAGTCACACCCCACCCCTGAGGCTCCAGGATGGGGTAGGAGTTCAGATTAGGTAAGGCTCAGGAATGGAGCGTGGGATGAGGTGAAACTGCTGTGCACTAGCATCATGATTAGAAAAGATGTTTAAAGACCTCGTCAAACATCCCAATGGCCTTGACAAAAATGGATGCATCAGAATATCATTTAAAAACCTATACAGTTAAAAAAAAAACAAAAAACCTATACAGTTAAGGTTGTGCAAGGGTAGTTCAGTGGTAGAATTCTCACCTGCCATGCAGGAGACCCGGGTTCAATTCCCAGTCCATGCATTTGCCAAAAAACAAACAAACAAAAATTCAACAAATGGTGCTGCAATAACGGGATATTCACTTGGAAAAATAATGAACTGTGACCCCGCCATACAGCACACAACAATAAAAAAGTTAAGCATCTTTATTTGCAGATTCTGAATTTGCAAACCCGCCTATCCCAAAATCAATAGCCCGGGTGTTGTTACAATCATTGGTGGTTGGAATCGAACAAAATGATACTCTGCCTTCTTGCTTCTGATCTCATACTGTAAACAAGCGTCCTTCCTGGGGTATATTTAAGGCCACAATTTTTTTTTTGCATATTTGTGCTTTTTTGCTGGCAATTTTTGCTGTTTAAAATGGCCCCCAAGTATAGTGCTGAAGTGCTGTTCCTAAACTCAAGATAGCTGTGATGTGCCTTACGAAAATACATGTTAGATAAGCTTCATTCATGAACTCTGTTGGCTGTGAGTTCAACGTTAATAGATCAACGATATCTATTCAACAATGTGTCTTTAAACAGAAATACACACAAAAGGTTCTATATTGATTAGTTGATGACCTGTTGTGACCAGAGGCTCACAGGAACCTAAACCTGTATTTCCCCTAGGAGAAATGGGTCAGATTTGCTAATCAGGTGTTTGCAGCAACTTTATAAAAAGTAATTACTGCAAATAATAACTGACTGTATATCATTTTGCAAACTCTTTACATAAGAAGCTGACCCCATCATTTTCTTCTGCCTCTCTTCTTGTGCTCCCCAGATCAGTGAGTGGCAAATCATCTACTCAGTTGTTTATGTCAGGACTTCTCCAATGTGTGGGGACAGTAAGTTCAGGAACCACAGCCTTTCAGGACAGATGCAATCTAGACTCTGTTCCCTGATGCCTCGTGCCCATCACTTCTGTAACCTAGGATTGAGGCTCCAGAAGCACCCATACTGCAGATAGAAGGCTGATTTCAAGTATATTGCACACACCTCACCTAGGCTGGCTTCCCCAGTCAGTCTTGATACTCCACACTCTCACAACTTAAGGGACAGACTAAGTAAAGAGCCTCCTCCCATTAAGAATGAGAGCAGAGACTGGATGAGGACAGACAGGAAGACTCCAGCCAGCCAGACAATCCAACTGAGCCTTAAGCACCAGGGGTTTGAACCCGGTGGCAGAGGGAGGGAAGAGAAGGGAAGCTCAGTCAGTAAAGGCTTCCAAAGAAGGGTAGATGGTCAGTGGGAAAACTACTAGAGGATAGCAGGATGGGGATGCTAAGCTAGAAGGGAATGATTAAACAGCTGCTATGTGCTGACCTGGCCAGGAGTTTACTGTGCTTTGTGGGTTTCATTCACTCATTTGATAAGTATTTTTTTCATCTATTACATGCCAAGTACTATTCTAGGCACCGGGAATATTACAGAGAACAAAATTCCTGTCCTTGTATTTTTTAGTGATAGGGAGGCAATAAACAAGAAAAAAATAAGCAAAATATAGAATACGTTAGATAATTGTAAGTGCTCAAGGGAAAAATAAAGCAGGAAGGGGAGTAGGGAGTGTTAGGAGAAGAACTGAGGTTTTAGATGGGGAGGCCAGGAAGCAAGTCAGGCAGAGATGCAAGCGGAAAGTGTTCCAGGGAGAAGGAACAGCAAGTGCATGAGCACTATAGGCTGGGGAAGACCTGGAATGCAGCAAGAACAGCAAGGAAGCCAGTGAGGCTGCAGGGCAGCAAGTAGTTGAGAGGTGTGGAAAATGAGGCCCCAGAGGGGCTGGGTCAGGAAGGGCTTCTGGCTGTCACTCCAAGGGAGAGGGGAGTCAGTGGAGTTTCCTCTGGTGGCTGTGCTAACAATAGAATGAATGAGACCAAGGGCTAAAGCTTTACTACTTCTCCAAAACAATTCTTGCCAAGGTCCCTGTGGACTTCCACAGTCAACTTTAAATCTTTATCCTTCTTGATCTCTCGGTAACCAGGGACAGAGCTGATCCCTCTCTCTCCTGGAAACACTTTTTTCTTTTGGCTTCCAGGACATCACACTCTCCTGATAGTTCCCCTTCTTTTCTCCTTTGCTTCCAGCCTTTCTTTCTCAGTCTCCCTTACTGGTTCCTCCAGATCTCTCTGGCTGATCTATATGGAGTGACCCAGGGCTTAGTTCTCAGACCCACTCCTCTTTTCTGTCCTTACTCACTCTCTTGATCATCTCAGCCATCTCAGGGTTCTCAATACCAAGGAGAAGCGGACGACTCCCAAATATTTACCTTCAACCCAGACCTTTTCTGTGACCCTCCTCATCCATCTATCCAGCTGCCACTTGACATTTCCCTTTGGACATCCAGTCCATATCTCACACCTACTGCATCCCAAAGTAAGCTCCTTACTTTTGGGGGGTTGCGGCAAACAAATAAACAAGAAAACAGGATGCACAATTAAATTTACATTTCAGAGACTGCATGGGATATAATTGTACTAAAAAATTGTTAATCATCTGAAGTTCAAATTTAACTGAGCACCATGTATTTTATCTGGCAACCTACACCTTATATTCCTCCTCAAATTTACTCTTCTCATGTACTCTTCTAGTAAATGACCGTTTTACTCATTCACTTGTGTAGGCCCCAAATTTTAGAGCCATTGTTGACTCTCCTTTCTCATACCCTCCATTCAATGTCAGTCAATCATCTGGGTGCTTTTTTCAAAATACTTCCAGAGTCTGACCATTTCTCACCGACTACATGAATGCAATCCTGGTAACATTAAAGCCACAGGTTGTTTCTTTCTTGAAGTATTGCAATTCAGGAGTAAATTCAGAAGAGAAAGGAAAGAGAGAAATTGGAGACAATGGACAAAGACAATTCTTTTCAGTTTTGCTATAAAGGAATGGCAAAGAAAAGGAGCAGATGCTGGAAGAAGTGGGGTCAAGAAAGTGTTTTGGGGGGTTGTTTGTTTGTTGTTTGTCTGTTTTTAAGATGGAGAAACACCAGAATGTTAATTGTAATGGGAAAGATACAGTAAAGACAAAAAGTTTGATACTGGAGGAGAAAGAGAGGAGTGAGGTGGTCGGGTAGAGGAAACATGATGGGATTCAGTGCACGTGTGGAGTAGATGAATCCTGACAACATTTCAACAAGGTCATGCCTTACCTTCATTTGAGGACAAAGTTGTGAGGACAGAAGTTCCAAGCCTGGTCAGGGGCCATGACTCTGTCTTAAAAGCAACATCCCTGCCTGGGTCCAGGCACATCTCTTCTTCTTACCCCCAGGCCCGGGCACCCTCAAGCAGGGCTGGCAAACCCCTAGCCCTCCACCTGACCTGCTGTCCTGTGGCTACTGCCTGCCCCACATCTCAGTTCAAGGGAGGAGAGGGCCTTCAGGCAACACACACATACACACAAGGGAAAAATCCCAGCCTGAGAGGGAAGGCCTTGCCCCATCCCAGGAAGAGCTCCAGACAGAAAGGAAGGCCTGGGAGCAAGACCAGCCTGGATAGAGGTGTGGGCCGGAAGAGGTGATGTGGCAGCATAGGGCCCACCCCCAGCCAGCAGGTGTAGGCCCTGAGGGAAGCGAGGGAGGCCTGAGCAGCTGCCAAACCCTGGTGCAACACAGGCTTGCCCTGAGGCAGAGGGATGGCCTAGATGGCTTCCCATACATTCCCCCACTCAGGGAACAGAAATTTAGGATGGGAAAACAGGGCCTTAAGGTTCTCAGAGCTTCTGTCTAGAATGGGGACTCTTCCAGCCCACCCCAGAAAAAGCAAAGGCCAGTTGTTGGAGGCCAAGCCTGCTGCCTAGAGTAAGGGGCGGTGTCTGATAGGGTAAGCATGATAGGATCTAAACCATACAATCACCTGTTTCACAGCCAAGTTACCCAACCACATACACAGACACCACCACACAAAGCCACCTCACACACAATAACACATAAACACACCTCACAAAGCCATACCAGCCACTTCCATGTTCAAACAAACCGATAACCACACACATCAAAACACACACACATGCACACTCCACACTTTACCCCCCTTTTAACACACAACTACACGCAATCCAACACGCAGAGAGACAATTCTCACACATAACCTTATGTGCTCCCAAAATTTATTTCACAAATAGTAACTGAGCATCTGCTATGCTCCCAGCCTGGGACCTGTTCCCTGCTCTCTTAGAGATGATTTCCAAGAATGTGACACAGTTACTGCTGAGGAAGTATGGTGAGGTACCTTTAGATGGGGTGACCAGGGAACACCTCTCTAAGGCGGCTAGGTATGAATAAGGAGGAGGAATCTGCCAAGTGAAGAGTCAGGAGAAATTAGACCAGGCAGAGGAAACAACAAATGCACAGTCCCAAAAGCAGGAGTGAATGTGGCTTGTTCAGGTAACAGAAAAAAGGGCACCGTAACTGGAGAGCAGTGACCAAGGGGACGTACATGTGACAGGAGGTAAGGAAGGGCTTGGTCATTTGGGGCATTGTCGGCCTTGGTTAGAAGAGTGGGTGCTGGTCTAAAGAGTGGGTGCTGGTCTTCCCATTAACTTATTAATCATAAGTTAATGGGAAGATTTTTTAGACCAGTGACATCTGACTTTTATCATTAAAATTCTGATTTAACTAGAAGAAAACATAGGAGAAAAAAGTTCTTCGATTCTCAGAGTAGGAAGGCATTTCTAATTAAGGCCAACCCCAAAGGCCATAAAAGAGAAGATTGATAACATCTGACTACGTTAAAGATGTTCAATTCTGCATGGCAAAAACTCTACATACAGAGTCGAATGACAAATGTCAAGCCACGGGGAAAATATCATCTCTATCTGTACGACAAAGGATAAAATAAAACAAAGGGCTCATTTCCTTAATACATCAGCGCCTAAGAAATCAATAATAAAAAAAAGTGCAGCCACCCAATAGACAAAGGCAAAGAACAGTTTATAGAAAAAGAAACACAAATGGCTCTTAAACACGTGAAAAGATGCTCAATCTCACTCATAATAAAGAAAAACACAAAATAAAAGTATAATAAACCATGCACCTTCCCCATTAAAAAAAGTATAATGAGACATCACTGACAAAGATCATAAAGCTTGAATACAATCGGTGAAGATATAGGGAAATGAGCACTCAAATGTCTTATGGAAGTATAAATTGATACGACCTCTATGGACGAGAGATTGGCAATGCCCACTAACATTTTAAATGAGCATACATTTTTAACTCTAAAATTCCACTTCTAGGAATATAACTTATTGACATAATAAAAACGTGTTAAATGATGTTTGTCCAAGGATATTCATCACAATATTTGCAATAAAAGTAAAGATTTAAAATAAAATTAAGATTGCCCTAATTTTCATCAATACAGGATTGATTAAATATATATAATCGTGCATATACTATTCAGTTACTTTTTTAAAAGGAGACAATTCTACATATACTGATTGGGGAAAATGTCCAAAATTTTGCTCAATGAAAAAAGCAAATCGCAGAACAGTATACATAGTACATCTCCATTAGTGTAACTGTAAAAGGAATTCTCTGTATCATTAAATATGCACAAATGATATTGGGAAGGATAAACAAGAAACAGGTAACACAGGTTGTTAGGTGGGCTGCCTTGGTGGAACAGTCAGGTGCTCAGGGAGAAACAGGACTGGCACTAGAAATGTGGGACTCATCAAAGAGCGGATGGTATTTCAAGCCCCAGGCCTGGATGAGATCACCTGCTGAGAGAAGAAGGTTCAAGGTTGAGCCCTGGGACACACCTACACCAGAAACACAGACGGGAGGCCTCTGAGGTACAAGGAAGCCAAGGGAAGAAAGTGTTCCGAGAAGGAGTGATTAGCTGCCAGGTGCTTCTGAAGGTCAACACAGATGAGATGTGACTATTGGATTTGGCATCATGGAGAGCCTTGGTGACCTTGACAGGGTCATTTTTCATGGCATGGTAGGGACGGAAATATTGTTCCAATGAACTGAAGAGTGAATACAAGGTGAGGAAGTGGAAAGTAAGTTTTGCTCTGAAATGGAGCAGACAACAGGTGGTTAGGTAGCAGGTGGCAGGGTCACGGACCCTTCGCCTTCCCCGGGACACCATCATACCCCACATATCCCCACACTGACCCATACACAGGACCACCCCAGCACTGTCACATCTCAGCAGATTTCCAAGGGCCTTGGTGAGTGAAGGTGGCCTCTGTCCTGTGACTGACCTATCCAGAAACTCCACATAGCAGAGGCGTCCAGAGCTGGCTCTGCCACTCATTATTTGTGTGGCCCTGGGCAAGTCACTTAACATCTCCAGGCCTCAGTGTTCTCGTCCCTAAAAGTGGGAAGGCTGATACCTCCCAAGTCTGGACGCTGATGAGGACTGAATAAAGCCTGAAGCATGGGTGCTGGCACAGATGGCTCCCAGGTCCCGATTCACTGTGGGTAAGGTGACCGTATGATTGATCCGCCTAAGTGAAGCACTTTAGAGAGTAAAAGGGGCACGAGTAACTAGGCTGGGACCACAGGCGGAATCCCTGCAGTCCCAGACCGATGCCGCTGTATGGTCACTTTTGTACGAGTCACCGTCTGGGTCCAGACAGCCCCATCGTGACCAAGATCCCGGGACTCCCAGGGAGGCTGGATGCTCTGGGGTTTCCCTGACGAGACTAGGACACCAGCGACACTCACTGGGTTCCTAGTCACCGGCACACTAGCAAACAAGGCAAAGCATCTGGTCCCCAGAGCCCAGACCAGTCACACCCCAGCTGCAGGCCCACCTCCCGGGCAGGGGATGTCCCCTCACTTTCTACATCGCCACCACCTCTCCACACCCAGAGTGCACCCCTCACTCCAAGGCACAGGGTCTGCCCTCTGGGCACCGGATGCCCCCCTAGCAGTAACTCCAGGCAGTGACCTCCCCTTATTCCACCCTCCTTTCCATGCCCAAGACTCTTTATCCCCCTTCCCCCTGTGGACGCAGAGTGTGCCCCACTCTGGTTCTCAGAAGTTTGTGTGCCCCTTTCAAGGACGCTGAGCCTGGGTGGGACACAGCCATCGAGGCTATGCAGGACCCTCCCTCCCTGGAGCCACGAGGACAGGCCCAGGGGAGTGCCCCCATGGCCCCATAGCAGGCGGGGACGGTGACTGGCAGGGTGCGAGCATAGTATCTGTGGTAACGCGTGTGGGCGAGTCGCGATTGCAGACCGTACCGTGGGCACAGCACTTAACAGTTTACAGACAGCTTCACGCCCCTAATCTCATTGGAGACTTCTCAATGGCCCTGCCCATGCGTGCCAATTCCCCCATTTCACAAATGAAGAAACCGAGGCTCAGAGGTGCGAAGGGCCCTTCTGAAGTAGGTGCTGAGAACCAGTGGCAGCTGCAGGACTAAGACCCGGGCCCTCCGCGGTCCGGGCCGGCTCCCACGGCTGCTCCCCACCCTCCCTCCTCCGCGCCGCCCTCTGGGTGTACCCGCCGCCGCAACGCGCGCCTCACTGACTGCCGAGCCCCGGCTCGCTCCTACCTCATCTCTGCTGCGGACCTCGTGGACTTGGGGTCGGGGCCCCGCCTTGGCCGCGGTGTTGCGGGTAAGTGTGGAGGCGGGTGGGGGGACGGGGGCTTGGGGCTTCATCCTGCCAGTGAGGTGGATGATGATGAGGGGTAGGGAGGTGGCCCCCACCATTACTCCCGAAGGCCTTTTTGTGCCTCTACTCTGGGCACGGGGGGAGCCTCCAGATGCTAGAAGGTCCCTGGACACCCCCCACCCCAAGTCTACAGACCTAAAGGTTAAAATGTAATAGTTTTAACCTTGGAGGGCATTGTCCTGGGAGGGCAAAAGCTGGGTACGGTCTGGATCAAGGACCGGGAACAGTGAATGCACTGGGAGCTGGTGTTGGGGACAGCAGGGGGGGTCCAGAACCGGCTCCACCAGTCCAGGGCTGCGCTTGGGAGGGAAATTCTTTGCCAGTGAGTGGCTTCCTGGGGTGTGTCAGGCAGGACTGGGCAGAGAGCCCCTGGGAAGGATGGCTGTACCAGGACCGGCAGCCACGGAGTGAGTCAGGTGGATGCGGCAAGTCAGGGTCCTTTCTCCTCCCAGGTCTGGCAGCTTGGACTCCAACCTCTACTCTGCTTTTCTTAAACTTTCACCAGGTGAGTGGCAGGCTGCAGCAGGAATGGTTTTTTATGATTCCTACAGCAGCACAGGAAAGTAGGAGCTGTTTCTGTCTAGGAATAAGGTAATAGAGTGGAAATAGAGTGGATTTGGGATTCTTGGAAGTCACCCAGCTAGTAAGTGGAGAGCTGAGATTTGAATCCAGGTGTGACTCATTGTTCAATGTCTATTTCACTGACCCTCCCAAAAGGCCAGGGACTTACTCAGAAGAAGCAGAGTGGGAGAGAAGAGGAGGGGTTACAGGGATAAAGTCTTCCTGAGTCACCCCTTCCTTTGTGACACTGATTCCCAGAGGAACCATCCAGCAGGAGGGTGAAGATGCCCAGGAGAACCTCTCTCCAGAACAGGGGGATCTTTTCCCCAGCTATCTTATCCAGGTTGTACCCCCTTAGGCCCCTGGGCTCCTGCTCATACCTCACAGCCCTTCCCTACCAAGCTGCCTCTCTGAGCACTCAGCATTCATTCATTTATTCATTCAGACACAGCTGGAGTACCTACTATGTGCCGAGCACTAGAAATTAAATATAAAGCAGTAAGCAAGAGAGTGGAGCCCCTGCCCTCCCAGAGCTGACACTCTAGTGGGTAAACAAACAGCAAAGAAGAACAAAAAATAATAATAACAAATAAATACTCCAATTTCAAATAGTGACTAGGTGCTATGAAGAAAATTAAGGGGACAGGAGTGGAGTGACTGGGAGGGAAGAGGCTCTTTCAGATGGTGTCAACTGGGGAGGCCTCTAAGGAGACAATGTTTGAACAGAGGCCTCGGTGATGAGAAGGATCTAGCCATGTGAGGTATTGGAGGAAGAGCATTCCAGACAGAAGGAATAAGTACAAGCCCCCAAGGCTCCGGCGTGACTAGAGCAGAAACGGGGAGGAAAACAACGTGGGAGAGGAGGGTGAGAATATAAAATTTAGAGTTTACTTCCAGGCATAATGAGAAGTTAGGTAGAGAGCATTAAGCAAGGGATTGACAAGATCCAACTTAATGCATTCCGGGGGCACGTGACAATATGGGCAAGGGGGATGGTGCCTTGAACCAGAGTAGTGGTAGCAGAGAGGCGAGAAGCGGTCATTCCAAGGGGGCCACACGGGCATCTTGCATGCTCAGCATCACCAGCCCAGCTCTCAGTGAACACTCACCTGCATCCACACCCAGGAAGACCCAAAGCTGGGTGGGTGTGCACACAGACACCCCCCCACATGCATATGGAGTGCTGCGTGCTTCCACACCCTCACGCCCACAGCAGCATGCAGACACCACGTGCACTCAGGCAGACCCACCCATCCGCACCCTCTGAGTCACTCTGGGGAAAGGAGATATGATTTGGGGGGGTATGAACAAAGCATATGCCCCCCCCACAAAACCCTGGCAACCAGCAGGGTTCAGGGTGGGGGGCTGGGATTCCCCCAGACCATGGCACGGGGGGGGGGGGGGATTGTCTGTAGATATTCCCTGGACCTCGCCATAGCCCCCAAATGCCCCCACCCTGAGTTCCTCTCCCATCTTCACACTCAATGGCTGTGAGAACTTGGGGAGGTTATTTCCCCTTTCCTAGCCTCAGTTTCCTGTAAAATGGGGCTCATAAACCCCACTTTACAGGATGGGAGTGAGGCATCAGGAAGGTAACAGTTGTGAGAACCTGATCAGGGGCAGATGTCCAGTGAAGAAAGGAAGGGGAGGAAGCAATGAGCACAGGCCCTGCACCAGAAGGACTGACCCTGACTCCAATTCTAGGTTGAAGTAACTTGATTTCTCTGAACTTCACAGTGAGATGTGCCAGCACTGACTAAACATGTTATCGTTATCTCACTTGCTTTGCAGTCTCTTCATCTGTGGAAAGAGAGCATAATAGTGTCCTTCTCATGGGACATTATAAGGACTAACTGATATCCTTTACATAGAATGTTTAGCTCAGTACCTGGCTCATAGCAAAGGCTCGGTCATGGTCATCAGCTCGTTAACAAACACCTGCTCCCTTCCTGCCTGCCTGCAAGCTCTGTGGCTCTCAGCAAGTTATCTCATCGCTGTCTGCCTCAGTTTCCTGTTTGTAGCTTGGGAAGAACGACATAGGCTCATTGCGATGGCCCCACCAGTCCATCCACACAAAGAACAATGCCTGGAACACAGTGAATGTTCATTAACGTCACCTATTAATTCATGTGATGTTTTCCCCCCTCGTTCCCTCAGGTGGCTAGAGCCCCCAGCCCCCCCACCGGGCACCATGGACTGGAAGACCCTCCAGGCGCTCCTGAGCGGCGTGAACAAGTACTCCACGGCGTTCGGGCGCATCTGGCTGTCAGTGGTGTTCGTATTCCGGGTGCTGGTGTACGTGGTGGCGGCGGAGCACGTGTGGGGGGATGAGCAGAAGGACTTTGACTGCAACACCAAGCAGCCGGGCTGCACCAACGTGTGCTACGACAACTTCTTCCCCATCTCCAACATCCGCCTCTGGGCCCTGCAGCTCATCTTTGTCACGTGCCCCTCGCTGCTGGTCATCCTGCACGTGGCCTATCGTGAGGAGCGGGAGCGCCGGCACCGCCAGAAGCATGGCGACCAGTGTCCCAAGCTGTATGATGACACAGGCAAGAAGCATGGCGGCCTGTGGTGGACCTACCTGCTCAGCCTCGTCTTCAAGCTCATCATGGAGTTCCTTTTCCTCTATGTGCTGCACACTCTCTGGCATGGCTTTGCCATGCCACGTCTGGTACAGTGTGCCAGCGTGGCACCCTGCCCCAACACTGTGGACTGCTACATTGCCCGGCCCACAGAAAAGAAGATCTTCACCTACTTCATGGTGGGCGCCTCGGCCATCTGCATTGTGCTCACCATCTGCGAGATCTGCTACCTCATCTTCCACAGGATCCTGCAGAGCATGCACAGGAACAAACCCCCGGGGGCCAGGGGCCCCTCGTCCTCTGCCAGCCGGGCCTCCACCTGCCGCTGCCACCACAAGCTGGTAGAGGCTGGGGAGCCGGGCCCTGACCCAGGCGATGAGGGGCTACAGGCTTCAGCACCCAACCTGACCCCAATCTGACTGCGGGCCGAGGGCAAGGCTGGGGCTGCCACTGGGGACAGGCCAGGGGGCTATTGCAAAGGTGGAGGGGTCCTATAGGGGCTGTGTGCACCCTGCCCCCCAAGAATGCACTAAGCTATCCAACAGTGCTAGGCACTGTGCCTCCACACCACAGGCAGAGTGCCAGCCCTCAGGGGATACAGACATTTAAAGATGCGAATTAACCATGTATGCAAGGGGAGGCTTAGGGGGCTCATAGCAGGAGCTTCTACCTAATCCAGGAGGGGTGATCAGGAAAGGCTTCCCCCAGGAATAATGTTTAAGGGAGGTGAGAGATTTTCCAAGTAGAATGAACAGCAGGTGCAGAGCGCTGGAAGCCACAAAAAGTGAGATGTGCCAAACCAAAGGGAAACTTAACTCTCCCAGGAGAAGCAAGGTCTGGAGGCCTGAGAGTGAGCTTGGCAGGAGAAGGAGGTTCTCATTGAAGCCAATCCATGCTCCAAACACTCAGGGAACCTCTGGGTCACCAGTACCCTCAGGAACTCACAAAATCTACTTCCCTCGGCTTCAGATAGCTTTGCTCCCATATTCCTCCCTGAAAATGTGCTAAGTCTGGTGCCAACTTTCCAGACCCCACTCCTGGGGACTCAGGGTGGATGAGCTCATAGGAACGTCCCCAAGGCAGTTTCCTTGAAATCAATAAAGGCTGTATTTTATACAAGTTAGGTCTACGTTCTGTCCTCCCACATACCCACCCACAGGACCCTGAGGGCAGGGTAAAAATTTCCATGGCTTACATGAAGCTAGGATGGAGGCCATGGCTGAGGCTCGAGCTGAAATTGGGCTGGGGTTGACTGAGTTGGGAGTGAGGGTCTGGTTGGAGGTGGAGGCTGGGGTAGAACCTCCAGATTTACATATTGTACTTCTAGTTGTGGCCACGAGAGAGCACTGTGCTCCCTCTATAAAGCAATTCTGGACATTTAAAACCAGACCCTGCCCTGAGTATACAGCCTAACCAGTGTCGTTCTCATTATAGACAAGCCACACTGTCCCCTCCTTTGTAACACAATCACTGTTGTCTACAAACCACATACCACCCCGTGTACACACAATCCTGGTTATTCATACTTTCACTCCTTATCTATGCTCACAACACACAGTGTAGCCTTTTTTTGAAGGTGTGCAGTCGCAGCATCCCTCAAGCATTACATTCAGCTCCCTCTACTTTTCTTGAGCATTTTCTCCACACCAGGCTCCTGGCAGGATTCTGGGGCTGGACCCAGCCCTGCCTAAATTGCTCAGAGTCTGAGGGAAACACAGACTTATCTCCTGTACTAACCAACCCCTGGAGTAGCTCTAGACCCCCTCCTCCCTTCCCAGTGCAATGTAGTGATCTGAAGTTTAGGGGACACCAACATCTAAGGACAGTGAAGGCCGGATTTGAATGGGAAGCCAAAGGAAATTAAGCCTCCACTAGCCCAGAGGGACATTTAATGACTATCAAAGCCAAGGCCAGAAGCCAGTGAGCCAGAAGCCAACACAAGCAGAGAGAAGTCAAGTTATTGTGTAGACAGAACACCCCGTGGTTCACCTTTGCTCTCATGTGTGGCCATTCTGGGAAGTGGAATGCCAGCCAAATTTAAAGGGCCCAGGGCTGGGCTGACAGCATGGCCCCACCCCCTGGGTTTGAATCATAACTTGACCACTTCGCCACCACAGTTTCACCACTCAGTGCCTTGAGCAAGCTTTCGGAGACTTTGTTTCATCATCAATACCATAGGAATTGTATGGACCGGCAGGGAGCAATTGATTCATTCAAACAAAGTAACAGAGTTTCCTAAGTTTTCAAAGGTATGGGCATGGCTAAGGAAACCACAATGTCTGCTGCAGAACCCTGGGCTAATACCTGGTAGCAATGGTCAGGTATCCACAGAAGCTGCAGAATTTATCCAACCACAGAGACCAAATAAGTACCCTCCATCGCCTGCTCGCCTCCCAGTGGCTCCCGTTGACCCAACCAGAAGCCAGAGGGCAAGTCGGTACCATGGAGGCAGTCAGTAAGGGTCAGCCTCCCAGGGCATAGAGCAGGGTGAAGACGAGTGGAGAGAAGATCTGAGGGGCAAACAGGATATATTCATTCCACAGAGCACTCAGGACAGTACCTACCTCATAGCATTGTTGTGGAGATAAAATGAGACACTGTAGGTAAAATATTAGCATGGCAACTAATAAGAACATAGTAAGAATTCCGTAAATATCCACCCTCAACAGTGTCTAGGAAAGCCTTTCCCTGCTGTTCAGGACACATTATCATGTCAGCTGCAGCTTGGGCTGGATGGCTGCAAAGGTCTCAGGGAGGGGTGATCTCCACCTACTTGTCACAATTTATTCCAGCATCTTCCTGGGTGGTTCCAGCTGCCTAGCCAAGGGTGGCTTGGAGGTCAGGGCAACTAGAGAATATCAGTTAGTCCTCCCCTCTGGGCTTCTCCACACTGCCGGGCCTAGGACCACGGGATGAAGGGACATTCCAGCCTTGTACATCGGCCTTTGGCATGAGAGCTATTCTGAGCAGTGCAGCTGGCTGTTCTCATCCAGAATGTCTTGAGCCATTGTTTATCCACCCGGGTCCCCATGGGACATCACTATTACCCCTTATATGGGCCACATGGAAGGAAGGTGACCCTCATGCCACCTGGGCCTTCTCTTCTCAGGGTACACACCTCTACCTCCTTCTCGCCCATGGTCTGTGGATTCACTGTAAGCAAGGGAAAAGGCAACATCTCAGCAAAGTTGTGGATGACTCATGGGGTTCAGTCTGCAGAGGGAACAGCCTAGACAAAAGCAAGAGTGCACAGAGAACTAAGTAAAAGTAGCTATGTGTGGCTGGATCACAGAGCAGAGGCTGGAGAAGTGGCCAGCAACCAGGAGATCCGAGCATGTGATCCTAACCCAGAAGGCAGTAGGAGCCATTGGAGGGGTTTTTTGTTTGTTTGTTTTGTTTTTGGCATGGATAGGCTCTGGGAATCAAAACCTGGCTCTCTGGCAAGGCAGGCAAGAATTCTGCCACTGAGCCACCGTTATGCCGCCCTGAAGGGTTTTAAGCAGGAAAGTGTCCTTGGTCAGGTTTCTTAAGAAATGTGGAGGCTGGGCTTGAGGGAACAGGGCAGGAGGCCAGGAACCTGTTGGGATGGTGGCAGGAAGTTGGAATTTAGGGATATTCCCCAGGTGGAACAGCCAGGTTGTAGGGGCTATCATCTGGGCTGATTCTCTTCCCCAGGGAAATGGACTGGGTCATTTACACCCTGATCTCCAAAGCCCCTGAGGCAGGGATCAGATCAGGGTGAAGGCAGTCTTGACGTCACTCCCCAGAGCTCCACCCACTCCTCCCTCCTTCCCAGTAAAGGGAATCAGAAAGGCTTTTTGGAGCCTCGGCCCAGCCCCAGGAGAGGACTCAGAGCAAAGGTTGCCGCGGGGGTGTGCTGAGAACCAGCCCCCAGAGGCTTCTGTTCTCATGACCTCAAGGGTCACAACTAAATGGGCGCAGTTGTCGGTTTTAAAAATTCAGGAGGCCCAGCTCAGCCTCACCCGGAGGGAAAGGGCTGGAAGGGGAAGCCAGCTCAGTCTGATTCCACAGGAGCAGACATCCCTGAAGTTCTGAGCTGCCCCAGAGGGTCTTCCTGCTGGCACTGAAAGCAGAACCCTTGGGGTCTTAGCCCTGGAGCCCTGAAGTCCAAAGACTGAATCCTGGAGTGGAAAAACGGGTCTTTCTGGCACCCAGCCCCAGGCCTCAGCCCCTATTACCCCCTTCCCTTTCCTTAGCTGGTCCCACCCCACCATCACTCTGTCCCCTGAGTTCTCTCTCCCTCAGCCCTTTCTGCTTCTAAGACCAACTCACAGACCTTTCTTATTATGAAAGTTTTGTCACAATTTTTTTTTAGCCACTACTCAGTGGAAAACTTTCTATGTACCAATATTACGCTATGCTTTACATTAGTCCATTAAATCTTCTCCCAACCCCATGAAGTAGGTGCTATTACCAACCCCATTCTTTAGAGAAAGAAACTGAGGCCCAGAGGTTTAAGCAACCTGCCTAAGGACACCGGGGTCAACGACAAAGTCTCAACTTCCACCTGGCCAAGCCAGCAAAGCCTCTACACCCTGGGGGCAGTGGCCAAGATCTCCAAGACCTCACAGCCCTCAGGCCTTTGCTCCGCTGCTCCTCCTGCCCTAGAATGCTCTGCCCCCTTCACCCGACTACTTCAGTCTTTTCCAGGACTAACAAGTCCCCTATTAGTCACCTTGTACTTCTCAGAACTGTCCGCCATTACCCAAGTCCTGATGTGCTTGATGCCCACCGCCTGCAGCAGCCAGTGAGAACTGGAGGCCAGAGGCCAAGTCAAGCTGGCTTATCGTTGTATCACCAGCTCCATGCACAATGCCTCTGCTGTGAGCAGACCCTGCATTAACATTCATCAACTGGGTGATGCCAGAATGAATGATGGTAGGCTATGCCCATCCCTTTAATTCCTTTGGATACACCCCTACCCCAGCTTAGAGTGAATAGGATCCAAGTCTTGAGTTGTCCATGGATGTTGCTTAGTGACCTCTGAATGTGTGGCCTGCCTGGGGAGGAGGATGTTGTGGGCATTGTCTCCTAAAGCAGAAATCTGGAAGAAATTAGACAGGGTTGAGACCCCAGCTGTACCACAGACTCAAGGAACTCTGGATCATAACCCCTCTCTCCCAGTGTGGTTCCCCGTGTCCTGATGAGCTATGATTGCTGAGGTCCTGGCACAGTGCCTGGAACACTGTGGCCACCTAACAAATGAGTGGTCTTTTTTCCTTTTCACCAAGAGCAATAGGTCCCCAGGGTCAAGGGAGAGTGCTTTCCTAGAGACCCTCCACCTCATCCTCCATAGCCCCTGGGTCACACGCTAGGATCTTTACAGATGCACTCTCTAAATCTTTTCAAATCCACTCTGAAAAATCCTCACCTCAGAGTTAGGCTGGTTTTGGAGCTGAAGAAACTGAGGGTCAAGGGTTTACCATCCAGAACATCAGCTGCAGAGAAGGGGAGCACCAGGGTTTTTCAGCCCTCCTTGGACCCCCAACTCACAATGCTGCCTCCCTCCCTGGCCCTTCCTTTAGAGTCTGTACCTCCCCGCCCGGTCTGTAAAGCACCCCGCAGCCCTCCCCGTCCTGTTTCCTGCCCCCACCCCGCCCGCTCAGGGCTATTTAAGGCGCCCCCGCCGCCTGGCTCAGTCCAGCAGGGCTCCGGCGGGCGCCGCTCCCTGGCGACTGTGTGTCTCCATCTCCACCTGGGCTGGTCCGGCAGGCAAGGCAAGCGGTGAGTCTACCGGGGCCAGGGGCGCCACCTGCTAGCAAGAAGTCAGGTGGGGGACACAGCTTCCGCCACCTATGCGGGACTGAGGGGAGCTGTGGGGCCCCTGCCACAGCAGGAAGTTTGGGCCAGGCTCTCTGCTAAACAGGCTTCCTATTCCTTCCTCAAAGCCTTATGACAACTCTAGGAGGTAGAAATATTACTATTACCACTTTACAGAGGAGGAAGCTGAACCTCCAAGAAATTCTCAGGCATCCAAGGCTAGAGTTTAGTAAGAGGAAACCAGAATTTGAACCCAGGTCTGGTTCTAGAACCTGATCTTTGCTCCTAGGAAAAAGTACCTCTCCCCTCCCTTTCCCCTACCTCCTCACCACCCCACTCAGGCTTTCTGGGAACTCTGTGGCCTGTGACTCCACCCTGCAATGACAGTTCCTCCCAAGAGTCTTGAGTTTGGCAGGAATAGCTTTGGGAAGGAGAGGGAAAGGGGGTGGGGGTAGGGGGCAAGTGTCCATACCAAGTCACAGGTGGCCATTATTGCTGTCAGGTGGAGCTGATGGAAGAGGCTGCCTTCAGCTTCTAAAACCCCTTCCCAACCCAACCCAAAACTCAGAGGTTAGAATGAGGCCAGCTGGGTGAGACCTGATGAGGAGGGGAACAAGTACCTGAGGTTTTGGGCCCCCCAAGAAGCTAAAGATAGCACACACATATCCTCCCCTCCTGTCTGTGTAGATAGCCTTGGGCAGAATGAAGGAGGGGCATGGTATGGCTGTGTGACCTTGGATAAGTTCCTCAAATTCTCGGTCCCCCTAGACTCAGGAGCCTCAACTCGATTCACAGCTCTTTGGTCATCCTGGGGTTCTGACTGGGGAAGAGGGGCACAGATGTGTAATTAGACAAGGACCCCCACCCATACCTTGCCATTAAGAGAAACATAATGATCTCAGCACCCATCATCCAAAGATGTGTTCTGGGTCCTAACTCCCCTGCTGGGTGTGAGCCCCCAAGTCAGTCCCTTCCCCTTCCTGAGCCTCAGCTTCCCTATAGGCTTATTGCTAGGGCATGCTGACATTGTCCTCTGGCTCCCTGCAGAAGGAGACCCGGGAGCAATGGGCGACTGGGGCTTCCTCGAGAAGCTGCTAGACCAGGTCCAGGAACACTCGACTGTGGTAGGCAAGATCTGGCTGACGGTGCTCTTCATCTTCCGCATCCTCATCCTGGGCCTGGCCGGTGAGTCGGTGTGGGGTGACGAGCAATCGGATTTCGAGTGTAACACGGCCCAGCCGGGCTGCACCAACGTCTGCTATGACCAGGCCTTCCCCATCTCCCACATTCGCTACTGGGTGCTGCAGTTCCTCTTCGTCAGCACACCTACCCTGGTCTACCTGGGCCATGTCATTTACCTGTCCAGGCGCGAGGAGCGGCTGCGGCAGAAGGAGAGGGAGCTGCGGGCACTGCCAGCCAAAGACCCACACGTGGAGCGGGCACTGGCAGCTGTAGAGCGTCAGATGGCCAAGATCTCTGTGGCAGAGGATGGTCGCCTGCGGATCCGCGGGGCGCTGATGGGCACCTATCTGGCCAGTGTGCTCTGCAAGAGTGTGTTAGAGGCAGGCTTCCTCTATGGCCAATGGCGTCTCTACGGCTGGACCATGGAGCCCAGGTTTGTGTGCCAGCGTGCACCTTGCCCCTACCTCGTGGACTGCTTTGTCTCCCGCCCAACAGAGAAAACCATCTTCATCATCTTCATGCTGGTGGTTGGACTTATTTCTCTGGTGCTAAATCTGCTGGAGCTGGGGCACCTGCTCTGCCACTACTTGTGCCGAGGGATGAGAGCGCGACAGGACCGGGATGCCCCCCCAGCCCAGGGCACCTCCTCAGACCCTTACACTGACCAGGTCTTCTTCTACCTCCCCATGGGCGAGGGGCCCTCATCCCCACCATGCCCCACCTACAACGGGCTCTCATCCAGTGAGCAGAACTGGGCCAACCTGACCACAGAGGAGAGATTAGCTTCTTCCAGACCCCACCTTTTCCTGGATCCACCTCCCCAGAGCGTCCAGAAATCTCCCAGTCGCCCCAGCAGCTCTGCTTCCAAGAAGCAGTATGTGTAAGAGCCTGGGGCTTCTGTCACCCAACAGAGGGGCTCTTGGGAAGTTTGGCTGCTTTGGATAACCTCTCCTTGAAGGCTGTGCAGAGGTGGCTATGGTTGCGGAAGGGGGTGCTTGCTGGCCAGAGGGCTACATTGCAGTTTGTTCTCGAACACCCGGAGCACCAAAGCTTCCCCCCTAAAACCTGGCTTCAACTCATCTTGGGGTGCTGTAGGTCAAGGATATTTGGGGTCTCTGGTCTTTTTCACCTGGTCCTGAGGAACCCAGAGCCAATTGGCCCCACCCTCACTCATCGAAGCTTCACCTCTGCACAAGTTGTCCTCATACCCTCTCCTCACAGGAAAAGACTGATAAAGGCTGCTGGGTCAGTCTTGATCCCAGAGACAGGCAGAGTCTTTGCTAGCACAGGGCTGGGGGAAGGTTGTGGGACTGATCTGGCCTAGCCAAGGTAATTGTGGGCTTGTCCTCATCACTCCTTCCCAGTTCCACAGTTTATGCTTCTAAAATAAACAGGACTTGATTATAAAGCTGGGTGTGTTTTGATGATGTTGTGTTGTGCCTCAAGGCAGGAGAGGGGAGGGCAGTTATTTACCTCAGGCTTCCTTTTCCTTTTTGTACTGCATAATCTCTTTGGCCTCTGCCAACGCCCTTAACCCCTCAAACTCTTACATTCTGTCTCCCAATAGTTCTGAGCCCTAACAGGTTCTACCTTCTGAAATGCTTTGGCACCATCCACTTCTCTTAATCCCAACTGCCCTAGCCTTGGTGACCTAGCCATTAACCAATGGCCCATCCTGCCCCATGCCCATCCGGTACTCAAGCCATGCTCTTCCTTCAATATGCTTATCCTTACTGGTCACTTTGCTCCCTAAGCATGCCTGCCAGCCAAGTCCTTTACAGCCCAGCTTGAATGGGTTAGGTCACTGTCCCTCCCTACGTTGTCCTTTCTAGTCTGTCAGCACACAAGAAGGAGCATCTCTTCCCCATGCACCCAGAACTCACTCATAGAACACAAATGGCAGTATAAAGTGGTAGAGGGAATTGTCACTCCACTGGAGGGGCTGAAACTTGCCTGTGAGTCACAAAGGCTGCATTTAGAAATTAGCAATTGAACTTGATTTTCAAAGTTGAATAGGAGTTTGCTGGGAAGGTCACTGATTATTCTGACAGAGAAAACTGCAAAGGCTTGGGGAGCTGGGAGGGTGCTTAGGGTCTGATGAGCCATCCAGGTTTGGTGCAGCTGAGGATAAGCCCAGTGCTGCGCAAGCTGATCTTCCATGGGGGGAAGGTGGCCAGGTAGTGGCCCTTTGGAAAACCAATTTTCTTTCCTACCCTGGGAGACTTGGGGTCTAAATTGGAGGAGGCAATAGTGTTCATTCATGGGGCCACATCCCCTCAAAAGCCACAACACCTTTATAGCAAGCCCCTCTCCCATCAGGATAGGTTTCCAAAAGACCAGTGCTGTATCCCTCACCCCAGAACTAATTACTCACTTACCACTTTCCCATAGAGTCTGAACATGCTGCCTGATAAGTTATAACCCACTTACTCTTCCAGCTTGGATTCACATTTTGAATCCCTGAAACCCAACCAGCCAGCTTCCTCACTGCTTCCCAAACTTCCCTTGTTTGTTCTGACTCTGCTCTTTTGTCAGCCTGGAGCCCCTTTCCCCACACTTCCAAACCCCATCAATCCCTTAAACACATAATAAGTCTTTGCCCTGGAAAAGGCAAAGACTTAGTGCAAAATAAAGAAGAGATTTGGCACAAAGGATCCTAAAATTAAATGCTGCCTCCAACAGGTACAAGTCATGTGGCCTTGAGCCAATAATTTCATTTCACTGAGCCTCAGTTTTCTCATCTGTAAAATGCAGATAGCATTGTCTGCCTCATGAGCAGCAGGAAATAAAATAAGAGAAAGTATATGAATGTGCCTAACTCATAGTAGCATGTAATAAAATTTTGTTTGCCCATTTCAACAAGGCTAACTTCCTCCTCTCTGACTCCCCTTGCCAACCCCTAGCAATGACCACTACCTTTCAGTATTCTGGACCACTTCTTGGTACATGCCTATCTTATCTCCCCAGAAAGACTCTAAGCATCTCCAGGCGGACGCTTTTATTTCCCGGAGCCTAGCCCAGCATACGCTTTGACTATGAAATGAGGGATTGAGTTAGACTGGGCTGAAAGGAGATAGTTCACAAATTGGAGGAGCATGACTCCGAGAAAGAGCCCCCTTCCAAAGGATTCTTCTCCAGCCAGGTGAAAAGCTATAGGCTGTGTGTTAGGGGTTGGTCTCTTAGAGCCAGACCCACCTGAGGGCCCTGGAAACCTGTGAATCAGGTGTTTGCAGGCTGTCCTAGCTTAGAAAGGCAGAAGAGTGGTTTAGGTGAGTGAGGACAGCATCCTTCCCCTCCCTCAAAGCTTACTACTCACTGAGCTTGATATTGGGGCTGGGATCAGGGACTTGGACCTTCAGCAAGGCTGGAGTTGGGTCCTAGACCAGTGGCCACACAAACACAAGGGAAATTAAGTTTGGGTGTAGGGGTTTAAGGATGAGGACAGTATAGTGGGCATGGGGCCACACAGGTCAGAGTGGGAGCAGTATAGGAGAATGATGACTTATACAATGAAGAGTGGCTGCAAACTCCATCCCATCCCACCAGCCCCACCTCACTGACAAGCACAGGTGTTAGAAGCCTGAATTGAATGTTAAGGATATTTTGGACATAGGCATCTCCTTGGTGATGCGGCCTAGCTGAAACACAGCAGACTCACATGTCATATTTTACATTTGTTTCCTTCCTCCCACCACCCCATCCCTCACCACCAAAATCTAAGTTGACAACAGGTAGCTCTCATTTATAGAAGGTGCCATAGCCTGGAGTTTGGAGGCTTAGCTGTTGCCTCTCACTCTTGTCACACTCATTCTTCCCTCTCCAGGCCTCAGTTTCCCCACTGTGAAATGTGGGGATTGGATGAGAAACAAGTATGTGGAAATTAGGTGTCTGGAGCATTGCATGAGGTAACTTGTCACTAATCATTGGTCTGAAACTCATGAGTGATGTAATATTTTTCATAAATCAGAACAGACACAAAGTTATTTCTATAATGAGCTCAATTCCAGTAACTTCATTGCCTTCCTGAGTAGGAAAGAAAAGGATGGGGTTATGTGGAGTGCACTGGAAATTTTGCATAACCCAAGGTCATCTTATCCTGTGACCCATGGGAGCATGTGAACATTATGGGCCACACATAAACAAAGAAAGCTCCCAGGGTGGTGATATCAAAACTTCTTCCCAATCCAATGTGCTGACTCGCTGACCCCTGGGTTGCTGGCCTCACGGTTCCACTACTGACCTCCAGTGCCTTGATTGGGAGTCCTATCCATACCAAGCTCAGCATGGCCATTGGTATTTGTGAGAAAAGGTATCCATCACAGGATTATTGGAACTTCCCTCTCCATTTTATAACCTCTCCCACAAGCCCTGGCTCTGACCCCAGGGGCTCAGTGAACTCAGCTACTCTGTATGTCCCCTTTGAGCACTGTAACCACATGCAGATAGCCAGCAGACCAATCCTCAGCCAATTCCTCTCCCATTCCTCCCACTGACTCTGATTTCCAGAAATATCTAGCCAACCTGTACTTTGTCTATTTTCTTCTTAACATGCCCCCTCCATTAAGTGCTGGAGATGATACTGTAGATGTTCAGAATCTAGATTATCACCTCTCTTGCCCCAAAACTTCTACCTCTACTAATGCAACCTAGGACTACATTAACTTTTCTAGTTTCTTCCCTTCTTAATATTTAGATTTTTTTTCAGGTTACAAAGGTAATGCATGATCATTGTAAGCAATGACATTCCACTATCCAGGGATAACAGCTGCTAATATTCAGAAGTAATTCCTTCTAGCCGCCTTCTACGCATATTTTAAAGTAAAACCTAAGAAAAGGTATACCTACAATTTTGTATACCCCTTTTTTCATTTTGCATTAAATCATAAGCCTTTCATTAAATATCTTTGGAAACAACCTTTAATGGCTTTTTCATTACCCACTTCATCATGGCCCTATTATTGTATTTTTGGATTATTTGCAATTAATTATCCTCTATTATAAATCGCACTGTAATGTAGGTATCTGTGCATAAATATTTTCCAAATTTCTATTTCTTTAAAAAAGACATTTTAAGAATGGAGAGTACTGGCTTAAAGGTATGAAAATTTAAATTAAAATGCAGGGGCTTTTTTCTGATTATGAAAGTAATTCATTGCAGATGATCCCAGAAATGCCAAAAGCACAAGCAAAACAGAAGTGAAGACATCAAATACCCCTGGGAGTGGAAGTGAAGGTGGAGCTAAAAATTCGGAGACCTCAATGAGGCCCGTCAATCCCCTCCTCCTTTCTGAGCAGCTGGGTGGCTGCCCTTCCCCCACGCCGGGGAAGGCTATAAATTTATTCTCCCGAGAGGAATAAACAGTCCGTGGATAGGGAAACACGGCGTAGTTGAGGGTTGGAAGTACCATAACGAAACAGAGAAATGAAAGTTTACAACATCAAATAGTGTGATCCTCAGCCTTCTCCTCCTACTTGGCTCCCAGAATGCCAGTTGATATAGTGAAGGCTGTAAACAGAGGATTTGATCCTGCGTAGACGTCATGGAAGGCTGCCTTGAGGAGGTGACCTTTTGCACATGACAGGTAAGGAGGAATTTATCTAGTAAAGTGATTGGAAAAAAAAAAAGGGGGGGGGCATTCCAGGGAAAAGGAATAGCAAATTCCAAGACTCTGAAGAAAGAAGGGACTTGATGTTTTCCTTCCTCAGTATGTACCACCAAGTTGCTGTCTCGAAAAAATTAAACATTCAACAGTACAACATGAAAGACCTGTTTCAAGACACCCACGCCAGCATTATAATTTTTTAATTCCTGATAAAATTTTAATTCCTTTCCTTATTAAATAGGCAAAACAAAAATGGCACTGACCTTCAATGGGTAAACTTTAGTAGTGAAGGTGGATATTTTATTATAGAGATATCAATCTCTTATCTAGCTTATTTGTTGTAAATCATTTTCTCAGCTTGTTATTTTGTCTTTTCATCTGCAGAAGTTTTTAATTTCTATGTAGTCAAATTTTTTAATTTTTTCCTTTCCAGTGATTTTATGCTTACACAGTTTCCTCCTCTCGAAGATTATTTCTAATTTTATATACTTAATACCTTTATCTATCTTAAACATAATAGGAGACAAATAAATAATCATTGAATATAGTAAAAGAATAAAGAAATAAATTAATTTTAGCGTATAATTTAAGTAGAGTGCTAACATTTCCCCCTTTTTTAGTCTGCTAAAGCTGCCAGAATGCAATATACCTGAAATGGGTTGGCTTTTTAAATTTTTATTGTTTTTTATTTTTAACTCCAGAATATAGGAAGGAGGCTAGAGGGCTTAAATATTTTTTTATCATTATGATAGAACTTTTTTCGTTCTCTTTTTTGTGAAAAATAACATATATACAAAAAAGCTACAAATTTCAAAGCACAGCACCACAATTAGTTGTAGGACATATTTCAAAGTTTGACATGGGTTACAATTCCACAATTTTAGATTTTTACTTCTAGCTGTTCTAAAATACTGGAGACTAAAAGACATATCAATTTAAGGATTCAGCATTCATATTCATTTGTTAAATCCTATCTTCTCTGTATAACTCCACCATCACCTTTGATCTTTCTAACCCTCTCTTTGGAGGTGTTTGGGCTATGGTAATTCTAAATTTTTCATATTGGAAGGATCTGTCACTAATATGGGGTAGGGAGATGGAACTATCTGATGTTCTGGAGAGGCTGGGCTAGGTTTCAGGACTTATCTGGACCAGGAGCCATCTGGAGGTTGTAGGTTTCTGGAAAGTTACTCTAGTGCATTGAACCCTTGTGGAATCTTAAAAATTGCCCTAGGTGTTCTTTAGGATTGGCTGGAATGGTTCTGGTTGGGGGTTGGCAGGTTATGATAGGCAGCAAGGTCTAATTGAAGCTTTCATAAGAGCAACCTCTAGAGTAGCCTCTCGACTCTATTTGAACTCTCTCTGCCACTGATACTTTATTAGTTACACTTCTTTTTCCCCTTTTGGTCAGGATGGAATTGTTGATCTCATGGTGCCAGGTCTGGATTCATCCCTGGGAGTCATATCTGATGTCACCTGGGAGACTTTCACCCCTGGATGTCATGCCCCACGGAGGGGTAGATGGGCAATGATTTCCCTTGCAGTGTTGGGCTTAGAGAGAGTGATGCCACATCTGAGATCTGAGCAACAAAAGAGGTCCTCCAGAAATAACTCATAGGCATGCCTATAGGTAGTCTAAGTGTCTCTGCTACCTACATAAGCTTCACAAGAGTAAGCCTCATGATTGAGGGCATGGCCTATTGATTTGGGTGTCCCTGAAGTTTGAAATAGTATCAGGGGATTCCCCAATGGTAAGATTTAACGGTTCCACATTCCTTCTCCCATCCCTCAGGGGACCCTGCCAACACTCCCCAATAATCTGCTTAATATACTCTAGGATATGTCCAGGCATTACAATAATCTACACAGGATTAAAGGAACTCTCTTATTCTGTGCTCCCTGTATTTCAATTGTCTCAAATGAGCTATACAGATAGGTTGAATTAGATTATGCACTACAGAAAATTTCAGTTCCAAAGAAAGTTTTCTTCCATTGGTCTCAGAGTATATGTGGTTCTAAAATATAGACACGTCTTCCTTACCCCTATGTTCTGAATTACTTTAACCCCAACCTGTTCAGCTTTGTTCTTATCTCTAAATATCAGGTTATATATATATAACAGCCTCTCAAAACCCAGAAATAATAATCACCACTCCAGACTTAATGTGTCTGCTCTAAAAACTTACAATCTAGGCCCCTGTTTTCTTATAAGCTTTTTCTAAAGGTGACCACACTATTCTTGCTCTTTTGTTTCTGGTTTATTTTGTCTCACCAAATGTCCCACATGTTCATTCACATCATTGCATGCTTCACGACTTTGTTCCTTTTTGTAGTGCACACCTTCGTTCATAAGTGTACACCATCATTCGCCAATCTACTTCTCTGTCAGTGCATCCTTCAGCCGCCTACATTCATCGGGCATCATGTAGAAGGCCCAAAGTCCACAGTCCATCAACATTCTCAATTTTAGATAATTTCATTGTTCCCAAGAGAAAGAAAACTAATAAGCACACCCTCGCCAAATAGGAAATACAAACCTCTTAACTCTTGTCTCTCCCCCATGATTTACCTCTGCTGTTGCTGTGGTAGTGCTGATGGTTACCTTTTGAACATAGCTCATAGCATGCAATAGCAGTTTTCCCCCTGTATCCTGAACTTAAACAATCTTTGTACAAGAATCATATCTTTGAAGTAATTCTTGCAATAACTAATTTATATTTCTAGTGTGAATCAGTGGGACACATAGGTCTATACAACCCCTTTCGATTTTGTTCATCTTCAATATGATAATATTACTTATAGACCCACCAGGGAACCACCTTCACTCCTATTTATTCCCTTACATTGGAGTTCAACCTCATTAGCTAATGGTTCACCCATCTCTAGCTTCTATGGATCTCTAAGTCCCCTATATTCTGTATTATAAGCCTCTGATTACACCTTTATGCTGGTCATAAAAGTGGAATCATACAGTATCTTTCCTTTTGTGCCTGGCTAACTGCACTCAGCATTATGTCCTCAAGGCTCATTCATCTTGTCATGTGCTTCAGGACGTCATTTTGTCTTATTGTTGCATAATATTCCATTGTATGTATATACCACATTTTGTTGATCCACTTGTCTTGTTGATGGGCATTTGGTTTGTTTCCATCTTTTGGCAATTGTGACTAATGCTGCTATGACATCGGTGTGCAAATGTTTGCTTGTGTCATTGCTTTCAGCTCTTCTGGGTATATACCAAGTAGTGCTGGGTCATAGGGCAACTCGATATTTAGTTTCCTAAGAAACCACCAAACAGTCTTCCATAGTGCTACACCATTATACATTCCCACAAGCAGTGCATAAGTGTCCCAGTTTCCCCACATCCTCTCCAACATTTATAGTTTCCCGTCTGTTTAATAGCAGTAATTCTTACAAGTGTAAGGTAGTATCTCATAATCTTAATCTGCATTTCCCTTATAGCCAATGAAAATGAGCCTCTCTTTTCTTTTTTGGCATGGGCAGGCACCGGAAATTGAAACCGGGTCTCTGGTATGGCAGGTGAGAATTCTGCCTGCTGAGCCGCCATGACTCCCCCTCTTCATGTGCTTTTGAGCCATCTGTATTTGCTCTTCAGAAAAATGCCTATTCATATCTTTAGCCCATTTTATAATTGGGTTGTTTGTTCTTTTGTTGTTGAGTTGTATGATTTCTTTGTATATACAGGAAATCAAACCTTTGTCTGATATGTGATTTCTAAATATTTTCTCCTGTTAAGTTGGCTGCCTTTTCACTTTTTTGACAAAGTATTTTGAGGTGCAGAAGCATTTGATTTTGAGGAGTTCCCATTTATCTATTTTTTCTTTTGTTGCTTGTGCTTTGGGAATAAAGTTTAGGAAGCTACCTCCTATCACTAGGTCTTGAAGATGTTTCACTACATTTTCTTCTAGAAGCTCTATGGTGCTAGTTCTTATATTTAGGTGTTTGATCGACTTTGAGTTAATTTTTGTGTAGGGTGTAAGATAGGGGTCCTCTTTCATTCTTTTGGCTATTCATATCCAGTTCTTCCATGCCCAATTATTGAAAAGACTATTTTATCGCAGTTCAGAGGATTTGGGGACCTTGTCAGAAATCAGTTGACCATAGATTTGGTGGTCTATTTCTGCACTCTCGATTCGATCCCATTGGTCAATGCTTCTATCTTTGTGCCAGTACCATGCTGTTTTGACCACTGTGGATTTATAATAGGTTTTAAAATCAGGGAGTGTTAATCCTCCCACTTGGTTCTTCTTTTTTTAGGATGTTTTAGCTATTTGGGGTCTCTTTCCCTTTGAGATGAATTTGGTAATTAGCTTTTCCAAATCTTCAAAGTAGGTTGTTGGAATTTTGATTGGCACTGTTGTGGATCTGTAAATCAGTTTGGGGAGAATTGATATCTTAACTATTTTTAGCCTTCTTATCCATGAGCAGGGAATGTCTTTTCACCTATTTAGATCTCCTTTGATTTCTTCTAGCAATGTTATTTAGTTTTCTGTGTACAAGTCCTTTACATCCCTAGTTAAGTTCATTCCTAAGTACTTGATTATTTTAGTTGCTATTTTGAATGGAATTTTTTCCTTAACTGACTCCTCAGCTAGGTCATTTCTTGTGTATAGCAATGTTACTGATTTTTGCACATTAATTTTATTTAATATTTTGCACATTAATATTTTAGTTAATATTTTGCACATTATCTGTCACCTTGTTGAATTTGTTTATTAGCTCAAGTAACTTTGCTGTACATTTCTCAGGATCCAAGTATAGTATCATATCATCTGCAAATAATGAGAGTTTACTTCTTCCTTTCCAATTTGGGTGCCTTTTATTTCTTTGTTCTGCCTGACTGCTCTAGCTAGAACTTCTAGCTCAATGTTGAATAATAGTGGTGACAGTGGGCATCCTTGTCCTGTTCCTGATGTTATGGGGAAAGCTTTCAGTCTCACTGAACTTTGAGTTCAATGCTGGCTATCGGTTTTTCATATATTCCCTTTATCATATTGAGGTAGTTACCTTTGATTCCTATCTTTTGGAATGTTTTTATCAGAAAAGGATGCTGAATTTTGTCGAAAGCTTTTTTAGCATCAATTGAGATGATCTTGTGATTTTTCCCTTTCAATTTGTTAATGTGCTATATTACATTAATTGATTTTCTTGTGTTGAACCTCCTTGCACTCCTGGTATAAAGCCCACTTGGTCATGGTGTATAATTCTTTTAATGTGTTGTTGGATTCGATTTGCTAATATTTTATTGAGAATTTGTGCATCTGTGTTTGTCAGGGAGATTAGCCGGTAGTTTTCCTTTCTTATGGCATTTTACTCGTTTTGGTTTTAAAATTACATTAACTTCATAAAATGAGTTAGGTAGAGTTGCTTTTTCCTCAATTTTCTGGAAAAGTTTGAGCAGGATTGGTGTTCTTTTTGGAATGTTTTATAAATTTTTCCTGTGAAGTCATCTGGCCCTAGGCTTTTCTTTGTAGGAAGATTTTTGATGACTGATTGAACCTCTTTACTTGTGATTGGTTTGTTGAGATCTTCTATTTCTTCCTGAGTCAGTGTAGCTTGTTTGTGTGTCTCCAGGAATTTGTCCATTTCATCTAAGTAGTCTAGTTTACTATCAAACATAGTATCACCTTATGATTTCTTTAATTTCTTCAAGGTCTGTGGTAAAACACCCCCTTCTCATTTCTGATTTTGTTAATTTGCATCCTCTTTCTTTTTTTCCTTGTCAGTCTTGCTAGTGGCCGATCAATTTTATCGATTTTCTCAAAGGACCAACTCTTGGTTTTATTGATTCTTTCTATTGTTCTTTTGTTCTCCCATTCATTTATCTCTGCTTTAATCTTTGTTATTTCTCTTCTTCTATTTGCTTTGGGGTTAGTTTGCTGTTCTTTCTCAAGTTCCTTCAGGTGTGCTATTAAGTCCTCGATTTTTGCTCTTTCTTGTTTTTAAATTTTTGGGGGGGTGTGGTGGTGGTGCATGGTCCGGGAATCAAACCTGGGTGTCCTTTCTTCTTTTTTTAATATAGACATTTAGGGCAATAAATTTCCCTCTCAGCACAGCCTTTGCTGCATCCCATAAGTTCTGATAAGTTGAATTCTCATTTTCATTCATCTCCAGATAGCTACTGATTTCTCTAGCAATTTCTTCTTTGACCCACTGGCTGTTTAAGAGTGTGTTATTTAATCTCCATATATTTGTGAATGGTCTTGTTCTTTGGTGGTTATTGAGATCCAGCTTCATCCTATTGTGATCTGAGAAAGTGCTCTGAATAATTTCAATGTTTTTATATTTATAAAGACCTGTTTTGTGCCCCAGCATATGATCTATTCCGGAGAACGTTCTATACGCACTAGAGAAGAATGCATATCCTTGTGCTTTGGGGTGCAATGGCCTATACATGTCTGTTAGGTCTAACTCATTTATCAATTATTTAACTTCTCTGTTTCCTTGTTGATCTTCTGTCTGGTTGTTCTATCTATAGAGGAGAGTGGTGTATTGAAGTCTCCTACTATTATTGTTGAAGCATCTATCACTCCCTTCAGTTTTGCCAATGTCATGTACTTTAGAGTTCCTTGATTGGGAACATAGGATGATTGTTATATCTTCTTGGTGAATTGACCATTTAATTACTATATAGTGTCCTTATTTGTCTCTTATGACGTCTTTCCATTTAAAGTCTATTTTGTCCAATATTAGTATTACTCCTGCTTTCTTTTGGTTACAACTTCTATGGAGGATCTTTTTCCATCCTTTCACTTTCAGTCTATTTGTATCCTTGTGTCTAAGATGAGTCTCTTGTAAGCAGCATATAGCTGGATTATGTTTCTTAATCCATTCTGCCAATCTTTATCTTTTAATTGGTAAGTTTAGTCTGTTAACATTCAAAGTTATTACTGAAAAGGCATTTCTTGAATCCACCATCTTATCTTTTTCATTTTATTTGTCAGATCTATATATATAGTCTTTTCCCTCTTTCTCTTTGTATTCTTTAAATTACCCTTAGTGGTATTCTACAATTCTGTGCCTTCCTCCAGACCTCCCTCTCCTGTCTATTTTTTTTTTTTTTTAGCCAGAAGAACTCCTTTTAGTATTTCTTGTAGGGCCCCTCTCTTGGTGACAAATTCTTTCAGGACTTCTTTGTCTGTGAAAACTTTAATGACTTTGAATTGTTTTCTGGCAGCCTTATCACACCATATATTCTCATTTTGCTTACAGATCACTTAAACCCCCAAGTAAAATATTTCCAGAGCTTCTTTGTGTGCCATATGGAGATATTCTATTATCAAGGCTATGCTAGTTTGGTAAAAATAATTGGAAATCTTTCCAGCTAAAATCTCTAAACCTTTTACATGTGGGCTGGCCTAAGCCATTACCTCCCCCAGCATGAGTTTATATTATTAGGAATGAGGGCATTAAAAGTGACATTTCTGAAATTTGCACTATTAAATGCCATCATGTACATTTTAGCTCTTGTGCCAACTGAAGATAATTATCCTATTAAAACTAGATTCTGTCATCAAAGTATTAACCACTTCTAGCACTGATAAATCAGATTTATCCTTCATCTAATAAATCTGAGAGGCTAAAAACAATCAAAGGACCTCCCCCAGAGGAAAAATTATATTTATTCCAAGGTTTCTGTTTGAGGTCTTTGTTAAGAACAAAACACTGTTTCTAAAAGCCATATAACCTTTATTCTACCCTACCTCACAGAAGAGGTGGCAGCAAAGCAACATACCACAGAGAACTTGAGGGCACAGAGCTACTGGGGAAGGAGTCCTTAGAGAAAATGAAGGCAGAATTTACCTGTATTATGGAGACTGACATGGGAAATTGGTAATTTTTCTCTGAAACCTAGGAAGTGGCCAGTGACAAAATCACCAGCTGAGAAGCCCTAAGCAAACCATTTCTGTGATGAGATTTTGACTGGGCTTTGCCTGTCTTGGATCCTGTTTTATCCCAGTTTTCCAGCCTTCTGGTTAATTCCAGGAGCTATCTAATAATTTTCCAATTAAATTCATTGCCTGTTTTAGTACTCAGAGTCCATTTCTATTGTTTTCAACCAAGAGTTCAGACTGGTAAAGAAAAAAATAAAATAAAATCAGAAACGAAAACTTCACGTAATTCCATGTCGCAATTCATAAATGTCATCATCCAATCATTGATTAAAATGTTGGCCAGAACAGACACAGATAGTCCCCTGAATGAGGCCACTGGAGACTTTCCCTCATTGACATTTCTGAAACTTTTTGAAACCATAACCCACTCTGATTAACATAATATCACATACACAACTATAATGACATGGCATTTCCAAATATCATGATTATTTATGTAGCAAATATTTATGTTGTCCTACTATATGCTAAAAATTCATTAAGCTTAAAGAGGCCTGGTCTCTGTCCACAAAGGGTTTTTAGTATAATAGAGGAGACAGAAGTTAAAGAAGGCATATACATATAAGACAAAAATTGTGGTAGATGCTATGAAGAATAATTTTCCCATGAAAGAAAACAACAGGAATATCTCATTTACTGGAGGTTTTGGAAGAAATGAGACCTGAAAGATAAAAGACATTAGCCAAAGGATGCAGGGAAGAGGGTTGAGAATCTAGGAAAAAAAAAAAGCATGTACAAAATGGCAAAAATAATTGATGAGAGAACCTGAAAACCTTCTATCTACAAACAGATAGAAATGCTGGATAAAACTTTACAACCAAATTTTCAAATGCAGAGCTAAGCTGAAAACAAAAGTTTTCTAAAACTTCAAAATAAAGTTACTAAAACTAAAAAGGAAATTCAAAATCAACTTGAATATATCGGTGTCAACGTTTTTGGTTGTCTTGCTGTTGGTAATGAGACTGACATTTCATGACTACGTGGGAATAAGAGACAAGGGTTTATGCCAACTGTGGCAGGGAGTTGGACCAAGACCCCTTCATAAAGCCATTATACCCTCTCAGCCCTGGTTCTAATAGGGTTTTTTAAAAAAAAAAAAAATGCCTCTTCTGAGATTTAGTAATCACAGGCCTGTTACCACACACGTTTGAGTTTGAATTTATACTACTTATAAATCCAGGTACCCTCAAGCTAAGAAATTAACATAATAAGTAGTCTTAAACTAATATGAACCTTAGGGCACCTGAAAGAAACAAACAGAAAATCACTCAGGGATATTTCCTCAAGCCAGGGCATGTGGAAACCCCATAGTAAAAGCCCCACCATATATTAACACACAATCCAAAATTACAAAACACACAAGAAAATAGCCCACCATAACTGAAAGTAAGCAAAAACAATATGCAGCAGAAGTTGGCCTCCAAAACCTTCAAATCATTGAGTCAGTGCTTTGGATTAAAAAATGATATGGTAGATTGAATTACTGTCTCTAATACTTTATCCTTCCCTTCACCCACACCCTTGCCGTAGTCTTTTCATGGGCCAAGTGTACTTTTCCATCCCTTAACTTAGAGCTTGGCTAGATACCTACCTTTGGCCAATGGCATGGTGTTCTAGTTTGCTAGCTGCTGGAATGCAATATTCCAAAATGAATGGCTTTTAAAAAGGGGAATTTAATAAGTTATAAGTTTTCAGTTCTAAGGTTGAGAAAATGTACCAATTAAAACAAGTCTATAGATATGTCTAATCTAAGACATCCAGGGAAAGATACCTTGGTTCAAGAAGGCCGATGAAGTTCAGGGTTTCTCTCTCAAGTGAGAAGGCACATGGCGATCATGGTCAGGGTTTCTCTCTCATCTGGAAAGGCAAGAACACAGAGAAAGGCAAGAACTCGGGCGAACACAGAGTCATCTGCTAGCTTTATTTCCTGGCTTCCTGTTTCATGAAGCTCCCCAGCAGGCATTTTCCTTCTTCATCTCAAAAGATTGCTGGCTGGTGAACTCTCTGCTTCACATGGCTATGTCGTTCTTCTCTGCCCTCTCTCTGAATCTCCTGGGTATCGCTCCTGTTCTCTAGCTTTTTCCAAAATGCTTCTTCTTTTAAAGGATTCTGGTAAAACCAATCAAGACCCACCTGGAATGGATAGAGACAAGTCTCCACCTAATCAGGTTTAATACTCACACTGATTGAGTCACATCTCCATGGAGATAAGCTAATTAAAGTTTCCAACATACAGTACTGAATAGGGATTAGAAGAAACCATTATTCCCACAAAATGGGATTAGGATTAAAACATGGCTCTTCTAGGGTACATAAACCTTTTCAAACTGGCACACATGGGGAAGAAGTGACCATGGGCCAGTTACCTTCCTAAGCCTTAAGATGCTCCTTATTCCTGTTTTTTCTCTTGTACCTCTGCAGTCATCATGAGAAGGTCATCCTTTGAGTGGCTGTTGCACCTCCAGCCTGGGCACTGAATGAACACAAAAAATTAAGAGCTGTCCCAGGCAACCAACAGATCCATAAGAATAGACATTTTTTTTTTTGTTTTGTTTTAGACTACTTGAGTTTTGGGGTGATTTGTTACACATCATTATTAGGACAATAGCAAACTAATACAAATGAGCATGCTTCAAATGATTAAGGAAAAAAAGAAAAAGGAATCAAAATTACTAAGGGGAAAAAGGACTATGTGCTTTAGAAAGAGAACTAAATCAAATCGTTAGAAATTTTTAAGAACTTTATTGACATAAAAAATTAATGGAGGGCGGTGTGATGTGACTCAGTGGCAGAATTCTCGCCTGCCATGCTGGAGACCCAAGTTCAATTACCGGTGCCTACCCATGCCAAAAAAAAACCCCTAATGGTAACTTCAGTTTCCACTCATGAAGGATTAACTGTTTTAGAAATTTCCCTTCCACCTTAACTACTAGAAGACCAGACAACATAAGTGAACCAATCTTTTTGCTTTGAACATAGAACAGCAGTCAGTGAAGGACTGTCATTCCTGAAAGAGGGGAAATAAACATGGTAAGCCCTACAATTGTCCTAGTTTACCATGTGGAAACAGTTTCTGGGCTGCAGAGCAGGGAAGGGAACCAAACAGAGACCAACTGTCTTGCTAAATTGAAGAAATCAGAGTGGAAGGAGGTCAAGCAACTAGAATTTTTGGACAAAAGGTAGAGCTGTACAGAAAGAGAGAGAGCTCCAGAGTTCTGCAGAAGGATCCTCAAGCTCTTAGCTCAGTAATGATCACACATGTACTGGGTGAAACACTGTGAGGCCAGGGAAGGAATCACTGGAAAACCATAGGCTAAATCATTCCTGAAGTTCCACAGGGCTGGGAATATGTCATGTTCCCACCAACCAGAGTGGAGAGACTGCATAATATATGAGGCACTGGGTAAAGTCCTGAGAAGAGTATCACCCTGGTAGTGGAGCTAAATTATCTCACAATAAAGGTTCTTTGGACCTATCCTAACAAAGGTTAAAGGCAAACTTCAAAAGTATCAAACTGATACCAAATAACTGCACTACCAAATAACTACCAAATAGAACATTTCCAACTGTCTTTAAAAGAATACAACAAAATCCAATTCCAATAACACAATTCACAATATCCAACACTCAATTTAAAAAGTACCAGGAAAACATGACCTTAACCAAGAGAAAACCTAAGCAATAGAAACAAACCCAAAAATGATAGAGATGATGAAATTAGTACACAAGGACTTAAAAGAGCTATTACATAAATAAATAAATATGTTCAAGGATATAAAGGAAAACATGAACATGCTGAGGACAAAAGTGAAAGATAATAACATGGACCAAAATGGAACTTATATATATATAGAAAAAAGTGCATTATCTGAAATACAAGATAGACTGGATGAACTCACATTGGATTAGACATTGCAGTAAAGATCAGTAAATTTCATGGCAGCAATAGAAACTATCCAAAATGAAGAATAGAAATAAGAAAATAAACAGAGTATCAGTGACCTATGGGACACTATCAAGCACTCTAAGAAATTAATGGGAATTTCCAAAGGAGAAAAGAGAGAAGGGAGGGACAGAAAAAATATTTAAAGAAATAATGACTGAAATGCTTTCAACCCAAAACTCACAAAATCAAGAAGCTCAAGGAAACCCAAGAAAAATAGCCATAGAGAAAAACAATAAAGGCACACCACAATCAAATAGTTGAAAGCCACAGATAAATTTTTAAAAGCATCCAGAGAAAAAAGAAACATGACATACAGAGGAACCAAGATAAGAATGAGAGATACTTCTTATCAAAAACTAAGCACGTCTGAAGAAAATGGAATGAAATTTTTAAGGTTAAAAAACAATTTAAAAAGCTGTCAACTGCACAGGTGGTTCCGTGGTAGAATGCTCACCTTCCATCAGGGAGGCCTGGGTTCAATTTCCAGACCATGCACCACCCCCTCCGCCACCCCAAAGAAAAGCTGTCAACCTAAATGCCCCAATTAAGAATGGCAGAGTGAGACACTTCAGGGCTTGGTCCCCCACAGAAGCTTTGAACAACCAACAAAAACTCGTAGGAATATTTTTCTAAAAGCTCCGGAAATGTTTAAAGCTCACAATAACAGGTTGAGTACCAAATTAAGAAAAAGTCCACTTAAAAGGATTAAGAGCTCTTGGTGTCATGGCTGGCCTTTTCCCTCACCTGCTCAGTGCAGGCCTGTGCTCCCAGTGCAGATCCCTAGTCTCAGTTCCAGAGGGAATACAGTAACATTCATGTACATACTGGGCACATGGATGTGTGGCCCAATTTGTCCAGTAGTGCCTGAGAGACTTGTCCCAGAATTTACACTACAAACTCTGCTGCAGAAAGCTGTGAGAAAGCAGTCAAGTCCTGATGCCTGGGGCAAGAGATTGATGGCTATAGGAAATAAAGTGCAGTGCCTGGGACGATGAGGATGCTTTTCCTAGAGAAGAGGGGACATTCACATCTGTGCTAACAGGGCAGTTTCTAGGGCCACTCATGCATGCCCAAGATCAGAGGTACACAGGGAAAAGATTAGGGAGGCCCCTATGCATTGGCCCAGATCCAAACATTAAATTCATTGTATGGATAAGCCCTAAAGGAGGGCTCTCACCCAGGTCAATCTACAAAGACCTGGGAATATATTTGCTTTTTCATCTTCTTTTTATTGCTATTTCCGGGGATTAAAGCAAAACTCTGCCATAATATTTGCTGGACACGGCTTAAGGAACAGACTCCTCAGAGTTCAAATTCCAGCAAAAACATACTAAAATATCAAAATGTCCAGGTTTTAGCAAAAGTTTTTAAAACATACAAAGAAACAAGAAGCTGTGGCCCAGGCAAAGGTGAAGATTAAAACCTTAGAAACTATCAATGAGGTGGGTTAGACTTGGCACATTGCCAACAAAGACTTTTTCAAAATGCTAAATATGCTTGAAAAGCTAAAGGAAAATATGAACAAAGAACTAAAAGAAATCAGAAAAATGACAGATAAACACAAAGAGAATATCAATAGAGAGATGGAAATTATGAAAAGGAACAAAACAGAGCAGAAGACCACAGTAACAGAAACTAAAAATTCCCTAGAAGGGTTCAACAGCAGATTAGAGCTGGCAGAAGAAAGAATCAGAGAATTTGGAGGCAAGACAATTGAAATCATCCAGTCTGAGACACAGAAAGAAGAATTTTAAAAAGTGCACAGAGGTTGCGCGAGTGTTTCGGTGGTAGAATGCTCGCCTTCTATGCAGGAGACCTGGATTTGATTCCAGGACCATGCACCCCCACCAAAAAAAAAAAAAAAAAAGTGAACAGAGCCTTAAGAACCTGTTGGACACCATCACACATGACAATATATGTACTGTGGGAGTCCCAGAAGGAGAAGAAAGAGAAAAAGAGGCAGAGAGAATATTCAAAGAAATAATGGTTGAGAACTTCCCAACTTGAATGAAAGGCATGAATGTACACATCCAATATGCTCAATGAACTCCGAACAAGATAAACCCAAAAAGATGCACACTGTCCCATGTTATAATCAAACTACTGAATGCCAAAGATAAAGAGAGAATACTGAACACTGCAAGAGAAAAGCAACATGTCAAATACAAGGGAGTCTCAATAAGATTAAGTTCCAGCTTCTCATGGGAAACTATGAAGGCAAGAAAGCAGTGTAAAGACATATATAAAGTACTAACAGCAAAAACTTGTCAGCCTTGAATTCTGTATCTGGAAAAACCATCTTCTAAAAATGAAGGTGGAATTAAAACATTTTCAGATAAACAAATTTGAGGGAGTTCATCACCACTAAATCAGCCTTACAAAAAATGTTAAAGGGAGTTCCAAAGATAGAAAGGAAAGGATACTAGACAATTGACTGAAGCCACAAGAAGAAATAAAGATGTCTAGTAAAGATAGCAACATGAGTAAATATAAATACTAGCACTATTATATTTTTTGTTTATACATCCATTTTTTACTTCCTACAGGATCTAAAAGGCAAATGCATAAATATCCTTATAAATCAATGGTTTTGGACTTATAATGGATAATATGTAACTTGTGACAAGAACTGCATAAAGGAGCAGTGACAGAGGGATACAGGAACATAGTTTGTATATGCTATTGAAGTTGCTATCAAAGCAAACAACATTGTTATAGATTGAGGATGTTAAATTTAAGCCCCATGATAACCACAAAGAAAATATCAGGGAATATGCACATTCATAGAGACAGAAAGTAGAGTACAGGTTACCAGGGGTAGGGGCAGGGGCAATGGGGAGTTAATGAAAAATGAGTGTAGGGTTTCTATTTGGGGTGAAGGGAAAGTTACAGTAATGGATGGTGGTGAGGGTACTACAACACTGTGAATGTGATTAATCTCACTGAATGGCATGCTTGGGAGAATTTGGGATGGCAAGATTTATATTGTATATATGTTCCCACAATTAAAAAAAAAAAGAAAGAGAAACTAAATAGATAACGAAAATTAAATTCAATACATGATACTGGATGGGACCTAACAATGGAGGAGAAAAGGCTCAAAAGAAAGTTATTGTAACATAAGAAAAATTGGAATACAGAATATAAGTTTTATATCAACACTAAATTTACTGAAATTGATTACTGCAGTTCAGATAATCATATAAGTGAATATACTTGTTTGTAAGAAATGTACATAAAAGTGTTATGCGTTCATAGAGTATGATGTGTGCAACTTGCTCTCAAATGCTCAGAAAATGATAGATTAGATAGATAGATAGATAGACAAACAGACAAACAGACAGATAGATAAATAGAGAGAGAAAGAGAGATGAAAGGAAGGGAGGAAGGGAGGGAGGGAGGAAAGGAAGGAAGGAAGGAAGGAAGGAAGGAAGGAAGGAAGGAAGGAAGGAAGGAAGGAAGGAAGGAAGGAAGGAAGGAAGGAAGGAAGGAAGGAAGGATGGAAGGAAGGAAGAAAGGAAGGAAGGATAGAAGGATGGAAGGAAGGAAGAAAGAAAGAAAGAAAGGTAAGAGTGATATGACAAAGTGCCAAAATATTAAATAGTGAGGCTGGGTATCTGGGATAGGTGTAGGGGTACATTAAAGTTCTCTGTATGGAGATTGTGTCATTTTTGTAAGTGTTCTGTAAGTTTGAAATTATTTCAAAATAAAATATTTTTTAAAAAATTATCAACCTAGAACTCTAAACCCAGGGAAAAATTATTTCAAAAATGAAAGTGACTAGCACATGCTACAACATGAGTGGACCGTGAAAACATTATGCTAACTGAAAGAAGCTAACCACAGAAGCCCAAATATTGTATGATTCCATTTATGCGTAATGCACAGAATGGGAAAATTCATAAAGATATAATATAGATTAGTTTTTGCCTAGGGCTGGGGGGAGTAGAGTCAAATGACTGACTGCTAATGGGTACAGGTTTCTTTTTAGGATGATGAAAATGTTCTAAAAATGATTGTGGTGGTAATCACTGCAGAACTATGTGAAAATACAAAAGTATGTTGAATTATACACTTTAAATGGATAAATCTCTACACTATATGAATTATAACTCAAAAAGTATGTTACGAAAAAAGGAAACAAAGCAAAGACATTTTCAGGTAAAGAAAATTCACTGCCAGCAGATTTGCCCTTTAAGAAATATTAACAGATTTTTCAGGTGGAACTAAAATGATACCAGATGGAAACTTGGCTATACAAAAAGGAACAAAGTGAGTAAAAAAGGTAAATATGTGGGTAAATATAAAAGATATTTTAAAAATCTCATTACAATATAAATGTTTGAAGCAAAAATAATATTATTGTATTGTGATGTTTATAACATATATAGAAATAAAATATTTGGCAACAATAGCCAAGAGGCCAGGAGGGAAATCAAATAGAAATATACTGTTAAAGAGTCTTACATTATATGTGAAGTGGCATATTATTTGAAGGTGGACTGGGATAGGTTAAAGATAAGTATTGTAAACACTAAAGAAACCAGTATAAAAACAAAACAAAGAAGTATATCTTATAAGCCAATAGGTGAGATCAAACATAATCAATCATATGGCTTTCTTTTCCAGGAAAATGGAGTGAATATATATTTCCTCCTGGTAATTATGACTAAAAACATTGGATATTATATATAAAACAAACATAATAAGATTCTAAAACATGGGGAGAAAGCAGATTGGCTAGAGGCCTTTGTATCCAAGGAATGACAGAGCGATATAAATTCCCTGGATTATTTATTTATTATTTTGTCTCATATATCTTGGACATGGAGTTAAAGAAGTCTTTAACTTGGAAATACAAATGGACGCAGACAGGAAAAAAAAAGTCTCCTCTCTCTAGCCAAAGGACCAAGAAAAGGGGCAGCCTTCCAAGGTTGATAACATATAAATAATATCAGCTCTATTCTAGCCAAAAACAACAGAAAAAATTGGGCACACACACACCCCCACACCAACAAAAACCAAGTGGAAAGCTTAGATTTTACCCTCTTGAGGCTGTAATGAGGCATCCCCTACCACCCCAGCAGGTGGTATTAAGAAAAGGTCAAGTAGGGGAATGGGATTTTTATCCCCACCACCTAGTAACAAGTCCTCCCTCCACCCAGTGGTAGCAAGGAGGACAAGATTGAGAGTCTAGATTTCCAGCCCACTGGGCAATAATGAGACCTTCTCCTTCTCCATTGGTGGGGCATCAGAAGAGGCCTGGTGGAGAATCAAGACTTTCACTATTGCCCAGTGGTAACAAGGCTACCTCATTTGTAGTTTCAGTGAAAACCATGTTGCAAACTAGAACTCCCACACCTACCAGGTAATAATAAGGAAGCTCCCTCAGGTGGCAATGGAGGCCAAGTAGGAAATCTCAAATTACATTACCACCGCAGTAATGAAAGAAAGCCACCACTCTTCCCCTGTGTGGAATCAAAGAAAAACAGCTAAAACAGTTCATAAAATAGTATTAAAAATCCAGGTATCAAGTGAAAATAACTCATCATACCAAGATCCAGGAAGATCCCAGACTGAATTAAAAAAAACAATCAATAAATATAATGGTGACATGACAGAGGTGTTAAAATTACCTGACAGAGATTTTAAAGCAGCCATGATAAAAATGCTTCGATAAGCAAATGCAAACATGCTTGATGCATATAAAAAATAGAAAGTCTGAGCAACAATAGAAAGTCTGAGCAAAGAAATAGAAGTTATAAAGAAGAAGCAAATGAAAATTTTAGAACTGAAAGATACAATAACTGAGACCAAAAGAATATTTGGATGGACTCAACAGCAAAATGGAGGCATAAACAAAAAAAATAATAATTTAAGATAGAACAAAAAAAAATTGCCTTATCTGAAAAACAGAAGGAAAACAGACTGGGGGAAAAAATGAACAGAGCCTCAGGGATCTAACATTCATGTCTTCAGAGTCCTGCAAGGGAAGGAGAAAGAAAGCAAGGATGAAAACAATACTTAAAGAAACAATGGTTGAAAACTTTCCAAGTTTGGCAAGATGCAAACCTACAGATTCAAGAAGTTGAGCAAGTCCAGACAGAATAAACCTGAAGATATCCACATCATAATTAAATTTTGAAAACTGAAGAGAGAAAAATCTCGAAAGCAGCCAGAATAAAATGCTGCCTCATCTATAGCAGAATCCCGTGAAAATATCCTTCAGGATTGAAAGAAAAATGAAGAGATTCTCAAATGGAAGAAAACTAAGAGAATCAGTCACCAGCAAACCTACCCAAAAAGAATGGCTAAACAGAGTTCTCTAAACAAAAAGGAAAACAATAAAAGAAGCAATCTTGGACATCAGGAAGGGAAAAAAGAACATGATAGGCAAAACTATAGGAAAGTACAAAGGCTTTCATTCTCCTCTGGAATTTTCTAAATTATGCCTGATGGTTGAAGTAAAAATTATAACACTGTCTGATATGGTTCTAAATGTATGTAGGCAGAATATTTAAGATAAACCGAAGCAAGAAGCTGAAATCAATGAAACCCAGAAGAAAAGGGAGAGACCAGCAGACACTGCTATTTGCCTTGCCATGTGGCAGAGGAGTTAAAGATTAGCAGCAAATGATCATTGGGAAGAAAGCATCACTTTGATGATGGCTTGATTTGGACATTTTTCCAGACTCTAACTGCCTTTGGAAGTGCAAAGACAGCTCATAATAACAATTTAAGTCATTTTGGCAAGTGTATTCAAGTAAATTACTAGGAAACAGGTACTGTTCTTGGTGGCTATGTTGAAAAATAGCACAATGAACAGAACTATCACAGGAGCAAGTGAAGAAAAGAAATTAACATTCTACCTTAAACAACCAGAAGAATACCATTACCTTAATCATATAACAAAGATAGAGCTAGGATTATTATTGCTCTGACCTGAGCCAAACTACTTCATGGCAGAGGGGGAAGAATTGAGACATGACTGAATGCTTACATGTGGCCATGGAAATGTTAGGATTTCTTCCCAAGACACAGACAGATTTTCTTCTTTCTCTCAGCAGTACTGCTTTTGGGCAATATTTGTTATAAAAAGAAGACAAACTGGGATGACACCATAGATATCTGTAATTCTGAAGTTCTGCCTATCGTCTCAGAATTATTATGAAGTTACAGAAGAGATGCTGCATGAAGCATTTGTTACCAGAAAGACTGTGATAGTGGGAGAAAAGCTTATTTTACCATTCAAGCTGCCACAGGCTGTGACATTCAGGAACTTCATGGCAAAGTCTCTATGTAATGCCTTGTTGACTGGATAAGTTTTCAAATTAATCATGCACTTTTGAATTAGTAAAGATTTGGAACAAAATATCAAGATTTTGTCCATTGGTGTTCTTGATATTTGGGTGCTTGAAGATTACGAAAATAACAGCTATGAATTGTTATGTATTAATTATGCTAATGAACATTTACAACACTATTTTAATCAGCATAGCTTTAAATTGGAGCAAGACCTTTGAAGATGTGATTAGTTATAGTGCGCCCAATCTGAATGAAGGTGGAGCGTAATTCAATATGGCTGAATTCCCTATAAGTAAGGGGAATTGGACAAAGAATGACAAGCCGTAGGGAGCAACCAGAAGCTGAAGTCAACAGGACCCAAACGAAAAGGAGAAGATGCAACCCTATGCTTTGCCATGTAACAAAAAAGCCAAGGACCAAGGATTCCTGAAAGCCATCCCAGAATGTCACAGTCTTCAGAGAGAAATCATCATCTTGTTGATGTCTTGATTTGGGACTTCTTCTAACCTCAGAACCATGAACCAATAGATTTCCACTGTTTAAGAAAAAATAATATTAACATAACTATATTATAAATGGGCAAAGGTAAAGGAAGCAAAAAGAGAGGCCAGGTTTCTGTACTTCATTCAAACTGGTAAAATAATGACACCAGTAGACTGTAATAAATTATTTAAATGTAATGTAACACCTGGAGCAACAATTAAAATAATTATACAAAGAGAGATATACACAAAAACACTACAGATAAGTCAAAAGGGAATTCTAGATTTCAAATAACTTCCAGGAAGGCAGGAAAAATAAAAGAGAGAAACAGGAAACAGAAAGTAAAAAACTGATGGCAGATGTGAGTCCTAGCATATAAATAACTGTATTAAATGTAAATGGTCTAAATGTGCCACAGTTCAGAGATTGGCAAAGTGGGTTTAAAAACATGATCCTAACCATATGCTGTTTATAAGAAACTCACTTCAAATATAACAATATTAGTAAATTAGAAAGTAAAAGGATGGAACATTACTTACTTAAACATTAATCAAAGGAAAGCAGGCGTGGACATATTAATATTGGATAAATAGACTTCAGAGCAGAAAAAACTACCAGAGACATAGAAAGACATTATATAATGACAAAAGGGTCAAGAGGCAGAGCTGTAGAAGTTGTGGAGCAAAAACTATTTTAATTGAAAGGAGAAACAGACAAATCCACAATTATAGTTGGAGGCTTCAACAAGCCTCTCAATAATTGCTATAACAACCAACAAGTTTGTAAGAATTCAACAATACTATCAACTAGAAGGATCTAATCACCATCTATAGAACACTCACTGCACAACAACAGAATACACATCCTTTTCAAGTGCTCATGGAGCATATACCAAAATAAACTATATCCTGGGCCATTAAAAAAACTCAACAAATTTAAAAGAATTGAAATCATACAGAGTATATTCTCCAACCACGATGGACTCAAGTTAAAAATCAACAAAAGATAAGAGGAAGATCTCTCCAAATCTGGAAATGAAAAACACACTTTTAAATAATCCATGGAGCAAAATAATTTCAATGTAATAAAAAATTACATGAAAATACAAAATATCAAAATTTGTGGGACGTGGCTAAAATAGTGCTGACAGGGGAATTTATGGCACTCCATGCATGCATTAGAAAAGAGGAAAAGTCTAAAATCAATACTTCATGCTCCTACTTAGAAAAAGAAGAGCAAATTAAATCCAAAGCAAGTAAAAAGAAGGAAATAATAAAGATAATATCAGAAGTCAATAAAGTTGAAAACAGAAAAACAATAGAGAAAATCAGTGTAACAAAGAACTGGTTCTTTGTAAAGATCAATAACACTAACAAACCTCTAGCAGACTGACAAAGAAAGAAGTGAGAAGACACAAATTATCAATATCAGGAACAAAACAAGATACATCATTATTGACCCTGAAGACAGTAAAAGGATAATGAGGGCATACTACAAACAACTCCACACACAAATAAATTTTTTTTTGAGGAAATGGATCAATTCCTCAAAAAACACAAAGTACTACAACTCTCCCCATATGAAACAGATTATTTGAACAGACTATAACTATTAAGGAAACTGAATTGGTAATCTAAAAATTCCAAAAAAAAAAAAAAAGAAATCTCAAGACCCAGATGGTTTCAGTGCAAAATCTACCAAATGTCTAAAGACAAATAAATTAACAGTAATTCTATGCAATCCAGAAAACAGAAGAGGATGGAACACTTTCCAATTCATTTTATGAAACTAGTGTTATCCTCATCCCAAAGCCTGACAGAGATAGTACAAAAAAAGATAAAACTACTGCCCAATATCCCTTATGAATATAGACATCAAAATTCTTAATAAAATATCAGCAAATAGAATTTAGCAAATTTTAAAAGCAATTATATATATATATATATATATATATATATATATATATATATATATATATATATATATATACACCATGACTGAGAGGGGTTTATTCCAAGGATACAAGGCTGATTTAATATTTTAAAATCAACCAATTAATCCATCATGATCAATGATCATATTGATCAATGCAGAAAAAGAATTTGACAAACTTCAACACTCATTTATGCTAAGAAAAGGGGGGGGGGGGATATGTATAGTGGAGAACTTCCTTAACTTGAAAAAAAGTGTTCTAGTTTACTAGCTACTGGAATGCAATATACCGGAAACAGAATGGCTTTTAAAAAGAGGAATTTAATAAGTTGCTAGTTTACAGTTCTAAGGCCGAGAAAATGTCTCAATTACAACAAGTCAATAGAAATGTCCAATCAAAGGTATCCATCCAGGGAAAGATACTTTGGTTCAAGAAGGCCAATAAAGTTCAGGTTTCTCTCTCAAATGAGAAGGCCCATGGTGAACACAGTCAGGGCTTCTCTCTCGGCTGGAAGGGTACATGGCGAGCAAGGCATCATCTGCTAGTTTTCTTTCCTGGCTTCTTGTTTCATGACACTCCCTGGGAGGCTTTTTCCTTCTTCATTTCCAAAGGTCACTGGCTTGTGGGCTCTCTACTTCTCCTGGTTATGTCAATCTTCTCTGCTCTCTCTGAATCTCCCATTCTCCAAAATGTTTCTTCTTTTATAAGACTCCAGAAATTTATCAAGACCCACCCAAATGGGTGGAGACATGTCGTCACCTAATCCAGTTAACAACCACTCTTGATTAAATCACATCTCCAGGGAGATGATCTGATTACAGTTTCAAACATACAGTATTGAATGGGGATTATTCTGCCTTTATGAAATGGGATTTAGATTAAAACATGGCTTTTCCAAGGGACATACATCCTTTCAAACCAGCACAAAGAGCATTTATAAAAATACAGCTAATATTATACTTCACAGTGAAAAACTGAATGCTTTCTTCCTAAGATTGAGAGCAAGGCATGGATGTCTACTCTCATCACTATTATTTAACATACTAAAGGAATTTCTAGCTAGTACAATAAGGCAACAAAAGAAAATCAAAGACATACAGATCAGAAAAGAAAACATAAAACTGTACCCATCTGCAAATGACATGATGTAGAAAATCCCAAGGAATCTAAAAGTAAAACAAAATGAAAACACCCCTAGAACCAATAAGTGGATTGAGTCTACCAGTATCACAGGATACAAGAAAGGCATCCAAATATCAATTGTATTTATTTATAAATACATGTGAACACCAAAATTAAAAATACAGTATCACTTATAATCACTCAAAAAATGAAATTCTCAGCTGTACATCTAACAAAACAGGTATAGAAGTTGTATACTTAGAACACACAACAGAATCAAAGAAAACCTAAAGAAGTGGAGAGACCTACAATGTTCATAGATTAGAAGATTCAGCATATTAAAGATGTCAGTTCTCCCCAATTTGATATCCGTGCTTAATGCACTTTCTCTAAAAGTTCAAGCAAGATTTTGTACAGATATGGACAAGACTATTCTAAAATTTATATGTAAAGGCAAAAAAAAAAAGAGAGAGAGAATAGCTAAAACAGTTTTGAAAAGAAGAAGAAAATGGGAAGAATCATTCTGCCCAATTTCAAGACTTATTACACAGCTACAGTTATCAAGACTGTGTGGTATTGACAGAGGGATAGACACATAGGTGAACAGAATAGAGAACCTAGAAACAGACCAGCACAAATATGCCCATCTGATTTTTGACAAAGATTCAAAACCAATTCAATGGAGAAAAGAAATCCTTTTCAACAAATGAGCTGGAGTAATTAGAAATCCAAAGGCAACAAATGATTCTAATCTAAGTTTCACTACTGATACAACACTAATTCAAAATAGGTCATGGATTTAAATGTAAAAAATAAAACTCAGAACATTTAGGATTAAAAAAGAGAAAATATTTGAGATCCAGGGCTAGACAAAGAGTTCTTAAACTTGATACCAAAAGCATAATCAAAACGTAAAAATTAATAAATTGGGCTTCATCAAAATTTAAAATTTTTGCTCTGCAAAAGACTCTGTTAAAAGGATGAAAAGACAAGCTATAGAGAGGAGGAAATATTTGCGAACTACATATCTGACAAAGGACTAGTATCTCGAATATGTAAAGAATTATGAAAACTCAACAATAAAAAAGCAAACAATTCAATTATAACATAAAAGACATGAGGACATATTTCACCAAAGTAGATCTACAGATAGTAAAGAAGCACATGAAAAAATGTTCAACATCATGAGCCATAAGGGAAATGCAAATTAATACCATTACAAAACCCACTAGAAAGGCTAAAATGGAAAAGACTGATTCTACCAACAATATAGATGAATCTAAAAAACATGCTAAGTGAAAAAAGTCAAACACAAAACACAACATATTATATGATTCCATTTATATGAAATTCTAGAGAAGACAAAACTTTAGTGACAGAAAGCAGATTATTGGTTGCCAGGTGCTAGGGCTGGGGGAAGGGATTGACTGCAAAGGGGCAGGAAGGAACTTTGTGAGATAATGGGAATGTTTTATAACTTGATTGTGGTAATAGCTACATGATCATATATATTTGTCAAAATTCATTGAACTATACACTTTAGTGAATTTTATTGTATGTAACTTATATCTCAATAAAATAGTTTTATAAAAATTAATGCATGGGTTAAATAGCAGATTAGGCACAGCTGAAGAGAAAAGCAGTAAACTGCAAGATAAATTTGAAGAAATTACTAAAATGTAGAGCAAAAAGACAATGAGATAGATACATGATATTGAAGAGGTTAAAAGACATAGAAGAGAGTGACACCATTGACATGGCAACACAAGACATCCCCTGGAAACATCTCCCCTCAGAATCAACAAATAAAATAATAAATTCCACTTGATTAGAACTCTGGAGGATGATAGAGATTGGAGAAGGACCCCATAAATGCCAAACCAAACAAAAAGAAAAATTGTCTTCAAGATCAGGCAGGAGATTTCCCTCCCAGACTCACCATTTCAGACCCCCTCACTTGGTCCTGTGCAGCTTGAAAATCACACAGAGGTAGCATAGCCCGAGTCCCCCCTACTGTAGGTGCAGACTATAGAGCCAGTCACAGAGCGAGTTAGAACCCTACACATATCCAGGCACAGGGACCCAATTTCAGACACCCAGGGCAGAACAAAAGCTCCTGAGGAGTGCTACATAAAAGGGCCCCCAGGGGAAATAAATGAGATAGAGAGAGAAAACACAGCAGAACTGTTGGCAGGGACCCAATTTCAGACACCCAGGGCAGAACAAAAACTCCTGAGGAGTGCTACATAAAAGGGCCCCCAGGGGAAATAAATGAGATAGAGAGAGAAAACACAGCAGAACTGTTGGCAAGAGATGTGCACACTCAATCCAGATCATTTGCTGGTCCACCTAAACGCAAGCAGACTTTTCTGGATTGACCCACCTTTCTGGAATCACCCCATTTTTATCCCCAAGAAGGGATACCCTAATGGAGAAGAAACCACAGGCAGAAAAGTGTCACAAGAAAAAAAGGGAGTGGGAGACTGAGCTGCTGTAAGACAGGATGGATCCTGTAATTGAAGAGTGTAAGGAAAGGGGGGCACTGAGTGAGGGAGTGAATTTAAACAAATCATAGGAGCTGGGAAGAAAATTCTGTACAAAAACAAACAGAACCCATCAAGATTTACAGAGAAGCAACTGGTAAGGGAGCTTTTTCCTGTAGGTGAAATAATTGCACAAAACACACAAATTTAAAAATGTTATCACATATCTAAGGCAAGAAATGGATGAAGAAGAGTTAAGAAATCTGAACAGTTAAACATGGGCTACCCTAAAGGTCCAGAATAATTTGGACCAAGTATCAAAGAAGAGGTTTAATACAAAGCCAATCAACAATAAAACCCTAGAGAAAAGAGAGAAACTGATCTTCAGAGATAATACATAAAAATATGCTGATACCCAGATATCAGCAAAAAATTACAAGCCACTAAGAAACAGGAAGATATGGCTCAGTTGAGGGAAGAAATTAAAACTTCAGATGATTTCTTTCTAAAAACTAATCAAAGAAGTTCAAACAAATCTCTTAGTCAATTTGAGGAGATGAAGGAAAATATGGATATTTTTATTAAGAAGACAATGCATGAGCATAAAGGAGAATCTGAAATTATAAAAAGAAACATAGCAATTCTTGCCTGCCACAGGGGAGATCCAGGTTTGATTCCCAGTCCATGTACATCCCAAAGCAAACAAAGAAACTAACAAAAACAAACAAACAAAAAATTCAACAAATGGTACTGCAATTACAGGATACTCACATGGAAAAAGAATGAAATGTGACCCCACCATACAGCATAGAAAAAAAAACAAAGACAACAGAATTATGGGGATGAAAAGCACAATAATGAAGATAAGAATACACTACAGGCATATAACAGTAGACTTGAACAGGTAGAAGAAAGCATCCATGAACTAGAAGGCAGGATAATCAAAATCATACAGTCAGAAGGACAGATAGAGAAAATAACAGAAAAAATTCAGCAGTGTCTCAGGGATTTGAGTGACAGTGTGAAGCATACAAATGTACACATCATGGGTGTCCCAGAAGGAGACAAGAAGGAAAAAGGAGTAGAAAGAATATTTGAGGAAATAATGGCTGAAAAATTCCCAACTCTTATGAAAGACATAAATATACATGTCCAAGAAGTGCAATGTACTCCAAACAGAATAAACCCTAATAGACCTATTCCAGCACACATACTAACCAAAATTCCAAATGTCAAAAATAAAGAGAGAATTCTGAAAGCAGTAAGAGAAAAATGATTCAGCACATACAAATGACCCTCAACAAGAGTAAGTACTGATTTCTCATCAAAAAACATGAAAGCAAGAAGGCAGTGGTATGATATATTTGAGCTACTGAAAGACAAAAACTTTCAGTCAAAAATTCTTTATCTAGTAAGACTGTCCTTCAAAAATGAGGAAGAGCTTTAAATATTCACAGATAAACAGAAACTGAGAGAGTTTATCAACAAAAGACCTACCCTAGAAGAATTACTAAAGGGAGTCTTCAGGTTGAAAGGAAAAAAAGACAAGAGAGAGCAGCTTAGAGGAGTGTGAAGAAATGAAGTTCTTCGGTAAAACTAAACTGTGCCAGTTGAAAGGATGTATGTACCCTAGAAAAACCATGTTTTAATCCTAATCCCATTTTGTAAAGCAGCCATTTCTTTTAATCCCTAGTCAGTACTGTATGTTTGAAACTGGAATAAGATCATCTCCCTGCAGATGTGACTCAATCAAGAATGGTTGTTAAGATGGATTAGGTGGAAACGTGTCTCCACCCATTTGGGTGGGTCTTGATTAGTTTACTGGAATCCTATAAAAGAGGAAACATTTTGGAGAAAATAAGAGATTCTGAAAGAGTAGAATGACGTAGCCATGAGAAGCAGGGATTCCACTAGCCAGAGACCTTTGGAGATGAAGAAGGAAAATGCCTCCCAGGGAGCTTCATGAAATAGGAAGCCAGCAGAGAAAGCTAGCCTTCATCAGCCTTTCTGAACCAAGGTATCTTTCCCTGGATTGGACATTTCAATAGACTTGCTTTAATTGGGACATTTCCATGGCCTAAAACCTATTAACTTGCAACTTATTAAATTCCCCTTTTTAAAAGCCATTCCATTTCTGGTATGTTGCATTCCAGCAGCTAGGAAACTAGAACACTAAATAAAAGAGTAAATTCAAAACCCAATAGTACTATACTCTTAATATACAACTCCATTGTTTAATTACTATAAGAGTCAGAATACAATTGAACAAGAAAAAGACATTATTTCCTGATAATATGAAACATATAAAGAGGTAATGTGGACCAAAGTCAACATAAAGAGGTGAAACCTGGATATGGGAACTGAGAACGTATATGCTATTGAAGTTATCTTGGTATCTTTTCAAATTAGTAGCTTATAGATAAAAGTTGTGTAATACAAATCTCAGAGTAAGCACAAAAAAAGTGGTTTTAAAATATATAGGAAAAAATGAAAAAGGCATCAGTCAGATACATTACAAAAGTTCAACTACATATAAAAGGCAGTTGCAACAACGGAAAAGCAAGAGAAAGAAAAGATATGACATATAAAAACCAAAGGATAAAATGATTTAAGTAAGTACTGCTTTACAGTAATAATACTAAATGTTAATGGATTATACTCCCCATCAAAAGACACTAATTGGCAGCATAATCCAACTATATGTTATTTACAACAGACTCACCTTAAACCCAAAGATAAAAATAAGTTGAAAGTGAAAGAATAAGAAAAGACATTTCATGCAAATAGTAACCAAAAAGAGCTGGGGTAGTCATACTAACATTGGACAAAATATATTTTCATTCAAAAGCTGTTATAAGAGTAGAGATGTACATTATATATTAATAAAAGACACAATCCACCAAGAAGTAATAACAGCCATTAGTATGTACGCACCGAACCACAGTGCCCCCAAAATACATGAGACAAACATTGTCAGAACTGAAGGGAGAAATAGACACCTCTATAATAATATTTGGAGACTTCAATACACCACTCTCATCAATAGATAGATAGACTCTCTAGACAGAAGATCAATAAGGAAACAGAGAACTTGAATAATATGATAAAAGAACTAGACCTAACAGAACCTTTCACCCCAAAACAGCAGGCTAGACATTCTTCTCAAGTGCACATGGATCATTCTCCAGGGTAGACCACATATTGGGTCACAAAACTAGTCTCAATAAATTTAAAAAGACTGAAATAATACAACGCATCTTCTCTGACCATAATGTAAAGAAGCTAGAAATCAATAACATGGAAAACTAGAAAGTCCACGAATTTATGGAAGTTAAACAACCAATTGGGTCAAAGAAGAATTGCAAGGGAAATATCTTGAGATGAATAAAAATGAGAACACAATGTACCAAAACTTATGGGATGCAGTGAAATTAGTGCTGAAAGGAAATTTATAGCCCTAGATACAAAAGAAGAAAAAGCTAAAAATCAAAGACCTTACTGCACACCTGGAAGAACAAGAAAAAGAAGCACAAACTAAACCAAACAGAAAAAAAAAAAGAGAGCAGAAATAAATGAAATTGAGAATTAAAAAAATAGAATTAGCAAAACCAAAAGTTAATTCTTGGAAAAGATCAATAAAATTGACAAACCCTTAGCTAGACTGACAAAGAAAAAAGAGATTATACAAACAAATAAAATCAGAAATGAGAGGGATGACATTACTACTGACCCCACACAAATAAAAAGGATCTTAAGAGGATGCTGTGAACAACTGTATGCCAACAAATTACAGAAATAGATGAAATGGACAAATTCCTAGAAACACATTGACTCCAGAAGAAATAAATCTCAACAGACCAATTGCAAATACAGAGATTGAATCAGTCATCAAAAACCTCCCAACTTCCCCCAATGAATCCCAGAATGATTTGATCGGTGACTGGAAAAGTATTTGCAAGCCCCCTTCGGGGAATGGAGAGTGGGGAGAAATTCAACTTCCCCAAGTTGAATTCTTGATGTTCTCACAAGCAGTGTGGACAACCAAAGCTATAGGCTGAGCCCCCAGTCTTGGGGTTTGTTCACATGAAACTTAACCCACAAAGGATAGGTCAAGTCTACTTAAAATTTAGGCCTAAGAGTCACCCCCAAGAGAGCCTCTTTTGTTGCTCAGATGTGGCCTCTCTCTCCAGCCAACACGACAAGTAGTCTCACCACCCTCCCCCTCTCTGTGTGGGACATGACTCCCAGGGGTGTGGACCTTCCTGGCAACGTGGGACAGAGATCCTGGAATGAGCTGAGACTTAGCATCAAGGGACTGAGAAAAACCCTAGAATGAGCTGAGAATTAACATCAAGGGATTGAGAGAAACCTCTTGACCAAAAGGGGGAAGAGTAACATGAGACAAAGTGTCAATGGCTGAGAGATTCCAAACGAGTCAAGATGTTATCCTGGAGGTTATTCTTATGCATTAAGTAGATATCACCTTGTTGTTCAAGATGTAGTGGAGAGGCTGGAGGGAATTGCCTGAAAATGTAGTGCTGTGTTCCAGTAGCCATGTTTCTTGATGATGATTGAACAATGATATAGCTTTCACAATGAGACTCTGTGAATGTGAAAACCTTATGTCTGATGCTCCTTTTAGCTACTATATCAACAGAAGAGTAGAACATATGGAATAAAAATAAATAATAGGGGAACAAATCTTAAAATAAATTCAGTTTGAAATAGTGGTAAATGAAAGCAAGGGGTAAGGGGTATGGTATGTATAGTCTTTTTTTCTCTATTATCATTTTATTTCTTTTTCTGTTGTCTTTTTATTTCTTTTTCTAAATCGATGCAAATGTACTAAGAAATGATGAATATGCAACTATGTGATGATATTAAGAATTACTGATTGTATATGTAGAATGGAATATCTAAATGTTTTGTTTGTTAATTTTTTTAATTAATAAAAAAAGTTTAAAAAAAAAACAAAACCTCCCAACTAAGAAAAGCCAAGGACTAAATGGTTTCACAGGTGAAGTCTATCAAAAATTCCAAAAAAGAATGAATACCAATCTTTCTCAGACTCTTTCAAAAAACTGAACACCAGGGAACACTATCTAACTCATTCTACAAAGCCAAGTCACCTAATACCAGATAAAGATACTACAAGAAAGGAAAATTACAGACCAAGTTCTCTCATGAATGTAGTTGTAAAAATCCTCAACAAAATATTTGCAAATAACATCCAACAGCACTTTAAAAGAATTATACACTATGATCTAGTGGGTTTTATATCAGGTATGCATAAGAAAATCAATTAATGTAATACACCATATTAATAAAATAAGGGAGAAAAAATCACATGGTTATCTCAATTGATGCAGAAAAGGCATCTGACAAAATTGAGCATCCTTTTATTGATATGAGCACTTCAAAAAATAGGAATAGAATGAAACGGTCTCAACATGACAAAGAGCAGATATAAAAATTCACAGCTAACATCATTCTCAATTGTGAAAGACTGAAGTTCTTTCACAAGTTCTTTCACAAGTTCTGAAACAAGATAAGGATATCCACTGTTACCACTGTTATTCAACATTGTGCTGGATGTTCTAGCCAGAGTTGTTAGGTAAGAAAAATAAATAAAAAGCATACAAATTGGCAAGGAAAAAGTAAACTTCCACTCTTGGCAGATATGATCCTTATATATAAAAAGTTCTGAAAAATCTACACAAAGCTACCAGAACTAATAAATGAATTCAGCACAGTGATGGAGCAAAAGCTCAACATCAAAAATCAGCAGTGTTTCTATATACTAGTAATGTGCAATATGAGGAGTAAATCAATAAAAAATTCCATTTATAATAGCAACTAAAAGGATCAAATATCTAGGAATAAATTTAACCAAGGATATAAAGGACCCATACACAGAAAACTACAAAACATTGCTAAAAGAAATAGAAAAAACATTTAAATAGATGGAAGGACATTTCATACTCATGGATTAGAAGACTAAATGTTGTTAAGCTGTCAATTCTACCCAAAATGATTTATAGATTCAACCCAATCCCAATAAAAATTCCAATAACTTACTTGCAGAAATGGAAAAGCCAATTATCAAATTTATTTTGAAGGGTAAGAGGCCCTGATTAGCCAAAACCATCTTGAAAAAGAAGAACAAAGTTGAATGACTCACATTTCCTGATTTTAAAGCTTATTACAAAGCTACCATAATCAAAACAGCATAGTACTGGCATAAAGAGAGACAAAGAGACCAATGGAATTGAATTGAGAGATCAGAAATAGACCTTCATGTCTATGTCCAATGATTTGCGACAAGGCTGCCAAATACACTCACTTGGAAAAGAATAGTCTCTTCAACAAATGGTACTGAGAGAACTGAATATCCATATGCAAAAGAAAGCAGTACCCCTATATCACACCATATACAAAAATTAAGTCAATATGGATCAAAAACCTAATTATAAGAATACTTTAAATGGGTAAGTTGCATGTTATATGAATTATGACTTGATAAAGTTGTTAAAAAAAGAATGAAGGCAAACTGAAAACATTTCTGAGATAAAAATGAAAGCTAAATTACCACTAACTATTCCTTACTAAATAAAATTTTAATGGATATGACTCAGAAATAAAGAAAATTGATGCCAGAAGCCTTTGCTGGGATGCAAGATATTATGATGAGCAAAATCACTGATAACCATATGAGTAAATCTACAAAAAATATTGATATAAAAGCAATTTTTATAAAGAGGGGAAGAAGCAAGGTTGGTTTACAATACTGGATAATAATAACGTCTAAAACTGGATAGGGGATAAGAGTTAAAGCATTCTAATGTACTTGTCTTGTTCGGGTGGTTAAATTTTGGCTAACTTTAGACTTTTGTAAATAGAGTACATATATATAAAACTTTAAGGGTAGCTGCCAAAAGAATAGAAATAATAATAAGTATTATTATTAATATTATTAATAATAGAAATAACATATAAGTAGCATTTACCATATGCCAGAGTGTTCTAAGCATTTACATATATTAATTCATTTAATCTTCACAACAATCTAATGAATTAGGTACTAATTTTATCCCAGTTTACAAATGAGGAAACTAAGGCACAGAGAGGTTAAATGTCTTTCCTTAAGTCATAAAGCTAGTGAAGGGTGAAGCTAGTACACTAATTCATGGAAACCAATAGACCAGGGATCAGCAAACTACAACCCACTGGCCAAATATGGCTCACATCCTATTTTTGTACAGTCAATGAACTGTACAAAATGTAAAATAGTTTTTACATTTTTAAAGAATTGAAAACAAAGAAAGAAAGAAGAATATGCAACAGTGATAATATGTGGTCTGCAAAGCCTAAAATATTTACCATCTGGCCCTTTATAAAAATGTTTGATGTCCCTTGCAATAGAACACACATACACACATGGGCAAGAAATTTTAAAGATTTTTCTTTAAAAAAGAGCATGTACAAGAAAGATCTTAGCAGATTTCAGGCAACTTATTGTTGATGGAGGGGAATAGTGTCCTGAAATAATATTAGAGGAGCAGGCAAGAGGCAGATATACTAAGGTCTTCCAGGCTCCAGTGAGGGGGTTGATTTTGTCATAAGTCTAATGGAAAACCACCGAAACACTGCAAACAGAGGAATGCCATGACTGAACTTATGTGTTAAGAAGAGGTGTCTGGCTATCATGTGAAAAATATACTAGGGGGAGACTATAATAGACATAAGACTGTTAGAGATAGTTGAATAGTTCCAAAGAAAGAAGATAATGTCATAGATTAGAATAGTGTAGTGAGGATGGAGAAAAGTGGGTAAAAATAAGGCAAAATATTGCTTACTTTTCAAACTACCTAGACTTACTTCATGACACATTTTGATAAACCTCTCTTGAGGAGTGCCCCTCCACATACGCCTTTTTGCCTCTCAGCAAAAATCACTGCTCCGAATTGATACCAGTCAGCACCAACCTCATGTGAAAGTCAGCCCGTGTCTCACCACCTTGTTTACAAAGGCTTCCTGAAAGACTACCTGATTTCCTGCTACAGCATGATCATTCCACAGTTTTAAAAGTCTGGCAGAACTCATTACCAGTGAACCTGAACTGGCTCCCGATGATCACCTCTCCCCTCTCTAAGTCCTCACAAATGATCTTTTTTTCCTAAATGCAATTTCACTGAGATATATCCACATACCATATAAGCCATCCAAAGAATGCAATCAATGGCTCTCAGTATCATCATATAGTAATGCATTCAACACCACGATCAATTTTGGAACATTTTCATTATAAATATAAAAAGAATGCCCCAAACATCCCATACCCCTTATTCCCCTATTATATATTTAGTGTATATATAGTCTTATTAAAGAATATATATATATATAGTCTTTATTTTATTACTCATCTATCCATGCACAGGGCAAAGGGAGTGTCAGTCACAAGGCCTTTATAGTCACACAACAAAAAGCTATACCTTTATATAATCATTATCAAAGATCAAGGCTACTGGACCACAGCTCAGCAATTTCAGGTATTTCCCTCTAGCTATTCCAATACACCAGAAATTAAAAAGAAATATCTATTTATTAAGTCAGTAGCCATGATCATTTGCCAAATCTTAATTTCTCAGTTATACCCCCACCCTCTCCCCTGGTCAGTCTCTCAGTCTTCAGGGATATCTAAGCAATGACCATTTTAACTTCTTTGTTTTAGAAAGGAGTTTTGATCTTATGGGGTAGGGGAGTGAAACTCTTTGATATTCTTGGAGAGACTGGTACCTCTAGGTTTCAGGGTTTATCTGGCATAGGAGCACTCTGGAGGCCTTAAGTTTTGGAACAAATAAACTTACTAAGAAAGACTTTTATAGAGTGAGCCCAGGGTATTCTTTAGGGTTTTCAGGAATACTGTTGGTTGTGGCTTGCATACTGGGGCAATGTGTGAAATCTGCCTGAAGCTTGCATAAGAGTAGCCTCCAGAATGGCCTCTCAACTCTATTTGAAATCTCTTAGACACTGAAACTTTATTTTGTTTCATTTGTTTTCTCCCTTCTGGTCAAGAGGGCATCCTCAATCCTATGATGCCAGTACCAGGCAAATCCCTGGGAATTATGCCCCACATTGCCAGGAACTCATACACCCCTGGGAGTCATGTCCCACATAGTGAGGGAGGGTAGTGAGTTTCCAGAGCTCGCTTAGAAAGAAAGGCTACATCTGAGCAATAAAAGAGTTTCTCTGAGGGTGACTCTTAGGCATAATTATAAGTAGGCTTAGCTTCAACATTATAGCCTCAAGATCCAGGGCTTGGCTTATTAAATTGGGAGTCCATAATGCTTGAGAGAACATTAGGAATTCTCCAGGTGGAGAAATTTAATAATTCCACATTTTTCTCCAGTTACAAACCATCTTTTGAGAATTTGGTCTAGACTCCAGCCCCAGGTTAACATCAACTACACCAAGAAATAGTTTATAGCAACTTCCCTCTTCTTTTAATAAAGCAGGTATGTATATGTTCAACTCAATTTCTGTGATATCTTAAATATCATCAGCAGATAAGCAGCAATCTAATCAGCAAAGGGGATCTGGACACTTGATTGTACTTGGAATATTCAGGTGCCTCCAACTGTCTCACTCAATTTAGGCCTGAATGCTCTCGTGGTCATGTATTGGTTATTCTTCCCAGGCCAGCAGGGTGGTGGAGAGTATGAGCTTTGGGTGGGAGGGTGGACGGGGGTGGTGACTGAGTTCAAATCTCGGCTCGACCACTTTTCTGTGTAAACATTGGGTATGTAACCACCTCTGTAAGCACTGATTTCCTCCTCTGTAAAGTGAGTAGTCATTTCCACCAGTACCTACTTCACAGGGCTGTGGGGAGGATTAGATGAGATAACCTTTATAGAGTACTTAACACAGTTATCTTGCACAAAGGAAAAGTTCAGTAATTGTTAGCTATATTTTAAAAATCATTGTTATCATTGTGGCAGAGACTGCTATAGCTCACCTATATTGTATGGTCTTCTTCCTGGACATAACACAATCCCCAGCCTCCTTGCATCTAGGTAGGACCACACAACTAGTTCTCACCAAAAGAAGGTGGGTAGAAGTGATATGTGGTACCTCTGAGCAAGAGCAGGCTGCTTTCTCCACACCCTCTTGGTTTGCTGGAGGTTGCAGAGGTTCCAGAAGAGGACTCTGAGATTCTAGAAGATGGAACCACACATGAAAAGAACCTGGGTCTCTGAAGGACTATATGGGGAAGAGCTCCCTCCACTGTGACAAAAGCAAAAAATTAACCTTTAATATGTTAAACCATGGAAGGCTGGTTTTTGTTGTTGTTCTTGTTGTAGTCATCAGTGTAACGGGATTAGCCTACCTGATTAATCCAATACACACACACACACACGTATATGTATATCCATACACAATATTTCTCTGTACCCATCTATAACTTCCTACTCGGAACACAATTCCTCAAAAGCCCTAATTCATGTTAGGCTTAGCTTCCCTTTCTTTGATTTCCATCTCTGACTCTATGCTCAAACCTCCATCTTTCCATTCTGTTACAATGCTGAATCAAAAATCACCAATGGGCCAAATTCTCACTGCACAATCCAAGGGTTTTTTTTTTTTAATTGATTGATTAATTTAAAAAATTTTAACAAACAAACTACAACATTAACATATATAATCAGTAATTCACAATATCATCACTTAGTTGCATATTCATCATTTCTTAGAACATTATGCATCAATTCAGAAAAAGAAATAAAAAGACAACAGAAAAAGAAATAAAACAAAAACAGAATAAAAAAAGATTATAATACCATACGCTTTACCCCTCGCTTTCATTGATCACTAGCATTTCAAACTAAATTTATTTTAACATTTGTTCCCCCTATTATTTATTTTTATTCCATATGTTCTACTCATCTGTTGACAAGGTAGATAACAGGAGCATCAGACACAAGGTTTTCACAATCACACAGTCACACTCTGAAAGCTATATCATTATTCAATCATCATCCAGAAACATGGCTACTGGAACACAGCTCTACATTTGCAGGCAGTTCCCTCCAGCCTCTCCATTACATCTTGAATAACAAGGTGGTATCTACTTAATGCATAAGAATAACCTCCAGGATAACCTCTCGATTCTGTTTGGAATCTCTCAGCCATTGACACTTTGTCTCATTTCACTCTTCCCCCTTTTGGTCAAGAAGGTTTTCTCAATCCCTTGATGCTGAGTCTCAGCTCATTCTAGGATTTCTGTCCCACGTTGCCAGGAAGATCCACACCCCTGGGAGTCATGTCCCACGTAGACAGGGGGAGGGTGGTGAGTTTGCTTGCTGTGTTGGCTGGAGAGAGAGGCCACATCTGAGCAACAAAAGAGGCTCTCTTGGGGGTGACTCTTAGGCCTAAATTTTAAGTAGACTTGACCTATCCTTTGTACAATCCAAGGTTTTAAGCTGCACATCTTTATCTCTAGGCTGTGAAGCACAAGAAAATGAACCCAGCTTGGAGTTTCAAAAAGCTGGATTCAAATCCCTGCTCTATAAATTACCAGCCATGTGACCTTGGCCGTGTGACTCCATCTCTCTGAGCCCCATTGTCTCAATCTTACAGATAATATTTGCGATGATAATAATGTTTTCTTCACAGGGTTGTGAAGATTAAACCAGATAATGTATGTGTAAGGGCGCAGTATCTCCTCTGACACAAACAAGCCCTTCAATAGACCTAAAACTTACCCTAAAGGCTACTAAGGTGCTGGATGTGCTGACCAAGCTCCCAGCTGCCAGCCTACAATGAAGAGGGTTGTGAAAGGGTGGGGGGAGGTACTCCTGGCCCCAGTGGGGATGACATCTGCTCAGTCCCCCTTCATGTATCTATGGAAACAGAGCTACAGACCTCTTATAGGAAATATTGAGACAGCCGCTAAATCACACACACCAATGGCAACAATCATGTTCTAATGATAGTTATAATCTATTGGGTTTATTGTCATATAACCCTCAGGAAAAAATAAGAATATTAGAAATACATTTAATTTTCACAGCAACTCTATGAATATGAGGTATATATTCTATAAATGAAGAAAAATAAGGTTCAGAGAGGTTAAATAACCTGCTGAAAGTCACAAAGCCACCGCGCAGCAGAGCTAGAAACTGAACTTGTTTGTATTTTCAATCCTCATTGATATAGTCAGCTCATTATTTCTGCCATCTGCTCTGTGCCAGGCCCTGTGCCAGGTCTGAAGACATAAAGATGCAGAGAGACAAAATCCACAAGATGCTCAGAGCCCATGGGGGAAACAGACCCTTTACTCAATAGCTACAGTCCCACACAGAATGGGACCTGTGTAATCCCAGTCCCTCTCCTGCCCCTTCCCAAGCTCTGCAACCTTGCATTGCTGCAGAACTCAAGCAACAGCCCAGGGCTGCTTCCTGAAGCCACTGTTTTCCTTGGCTCCATGGTGGGAGACAGTATGCCCAACAAGGTGGAAAACAAGATGAGGGGTGGGGGAATGGCATGAAGGGGGAGCAGCCCCTGCCAGCCCTGACTACCTGTCTGTCACCAGTGGAGCAGAGAGCAGGGGGGCTGCCTTTCCATCTATCCACCCGCCATTGTTCCCTTGTTGTGACAGAGGGTTCACCTGGGGCCCCGCGGACCAGGGGCTTCCTCCCCAGACTACCGTGCTTGGACAGCTGGAGGAAACAGACGATTGGTGAGCCAGCTCTCTGCTCCAACAACAACAGGCTGCCCGCCCACTGGCGGCCTCACAAGGGGCTGGCCCGGGAGCTGGAGAGGCCACCCCACTCTACCCTACTACCAGCAAAACATGTTTTCTTGTTTTTTTGAGGGGGAGGAGGAGGCCAGTACCCATCCTGAGCAAACACAGGAGCTGATAAGCACAGACAGGTCTGGCTGCCAAGCTGCCAGCTACTGCTGCAGAGGCAGCAACAGGGCCAGACCAACCCTGGACATTGTCCTGAAGGCCAGCCTGCCAGGCATAGGAGTCAGAGGAGGGACAGTGAGCTCCTGATCACTCTGGAAATAAAGCACCCATTTTCAAGTCTGCCTTCACTGAAAAGAGAAGACCCCAGGGGCTGCTAGGCCAGAGATACAATCTCTAACCTCAGAAATACATGCAGATACCCCTTGAAAGCAGGAATGCTCCTACTTGCTGGGTACCTGTTTCTCTGCCAGTCTCTGTACCATCAAGACCATGAGAAGTAAGGATTCCTGCCTGTCACTTTTTCTCAGATGTGGAAACTGAGGCTCAGAGAGGCTAAGTGACTTGTCCAAGGTCGCACAGCAACAGGTGGCACACAGTCCATGTTCTTTGCGTCATGCCCTGGTCACCCCCATAGCCCTTCATATTCATAAGTTTCACAAAGCACTTATGAGGCAACTGTATTAATTTCGTAGGGCTGCTGTAACAAAGTACCACAAACTTGGTGGCTTGTAAGAACATACATTTATTTTCTCACAGTTCAGAGGGCCAAAAAACTGGAATCAAGGTGCTGGAAGGACTCTGCTACCCTCAGAAGCTCTGGGGGAGAATCTGTTCCTTGCCTCTTCTAGCTTCTGATGGCTTTCTTTGGTGCACCTTGGCTTGTGACTATAACACCCCAATCTCTGCCTCCATCTTCACACGGTCTTCTCCTCTGTATGTGCACCTCTTCTTGGTATCTCTTCTAAAGACACTTATGATTAGATTTAGGCCCTGTCCAGATAATCCTGGACAATCTCCCTACCTCAGGATTCTAAATGTAATCATATCTGCAAAGATCCTTTTTCCAAATAAGTAACATTCACAGGTTCTGGAGACCAGGGCATAGATATATCTTCAGAAGCCATTATCAGCCTATCACAGATACTGTCACAGCAGACCAGTAAGATTAATGTCTTAGTTTTTTACTCCAAAGGTAGACACTGAAGTAAGGATTTGCATGCAAAGTAGTTTATTTGGGAGTTGATCCCAGGAGGGTCCCACAAAGAGACAGAGAGGAAAAAGAAGGGCAGAAACCAGCACAGGATACATTAATGAGCAGGGACTGCTGTAGGAAACTGGAGTTCAGCCCTGCTGGAGAGCTCTGAGAAGCAACACAGAACAGAGGTGTCCCACCAGCAATGTAAGAAAGCTGAATACTTACCTATCATCCTTGCCTATCAATTCTTGAGGGCTGCCCCTGGCAGCTTTAACTCTTCCAGCTCCCAGATTGCTCCAAGAATGGGCTGAGCATGCTTTTGCAGCCAGAGAAAGTCCTCAGGTAGAGAAATGCACATTGACAGCACATGCATAAATGGTCAGTGCTAGGAGGATATGAGTGGGGTACCGATATCACCTGCTAAGTTAGTAAAACAGGGAGTAGCACCCCTATTTTGTAGGTTTGGCCTCATTCTCCCAGGACTCACCATCCTCATACCCAGTGCACACTGGACTCTGGCCCTATGGGCTCCTCTTCAGCTCTCAGTAAAAGAATTACCTATAGCCCCTGCAGCCAAGCCCATAAGGTCTGAACTCCACCAAGAGATTATAGGCCTTACCATCCTCACCAGTTCTGACGCTGTCCAGAAAGAGTCCTTTTCTTTTGATTCTTCCCCACTTGCACATCTGCCTTCCAGTCCCATCCATGACTTCCCCTTCTGAAAGACTGGGGCAGTATTTATTTGCCCTTCTTTGGAGGATAATGTCTTACTATTACTGTCCATGAGTCATATTATCAATCCACAAATACCCCCTCACCATTTCTCCCATAGGCCCAGGGGCTATTGTGCAAACAGGATCCCTGGTTGCCTGTCCACTCAATCTCAGAGTTTCCAGTGCAAGTTCTAGGAATGAGCCCATACCAGATACTTCATTGGGCAGATGAAGAAAAATTTAAAAAGTCAAGTGATTTGTCTAGCTTTAACAGGAAACTCTTATTCTAAGTCTTTGGAAAGGAGAGAGTGAGCACCCTGCCTCTAGAAGTTTATTACAGATGCGAGAAAGGGATGCTCTGGTCAGTTTTCTCCCACATTTGCATATGTGACTGGGCATAACAATGTGAAGGGTGGGAATGATTCACCCAGCATGTGGGCAATAAGGGGGGGGGGGGCAATATCTGCAGTAAATTTAAAAAGAATAATAAAACTGACTCAACCCACCTGCTCTTTCTTATCACTATGTACTGGCAACTTTACAGAATGTTATCCTCATCAAATTGTCCTTCCACCAAGGAGGACTGCTCCCACCATACCCCATCTTGGTATACTATGGCATACGGGCTCCTCCTCTCCCATTCTGCAACCATTGCAGACATTATGAATCAATCAGGTCTCTCTCTCAACTGAAGTGGGATGTTGCCTCAAAATCCTTCTTCCAATACATTACTTTATTCAATAACTACCAACATTTCTGTGCTGGCATCAGAACTATCCCTGTTCCAGATTTTCCTGGGACCTAGAGCTGTTATCCCAAGCTGCGGTCAAGTGAAAGTGCTCCGTAGGCTCTTCTCTTCACTGGTGGTCTGGTCTGGCCCCCATTTTCCTAAACTTAACCCAATCCCTGCCCCCACCTCTGATTTCATAGTCCTCACTAATCTTCCTTTAACTGTCCTAGCTCTATTTCTGCCCTGTCCTTATCCAACTACACACCTGCTTCCAGCTCCCAGGATACCTGGGGCCCAGGCCTGAGAACTCAATCCAAAAAAGGCTTGGCCTCCTGCTGGCCAACCTCTAGGCCATGAACTCCCTATGCTCAAACAGTAAAGACTGAAGTCCAGGAGCACAGAAGGTTGACTTCTCACCAGTGCACTGTGTCATCAGTCCAACTTTGAACGCTCTGGGAAATCCCCATAAGAGACACAGGGCCTTTAGGCTTAACCTGCAGTTATGATGGGTTTTTTAGGGTCTGTCTCCCTCCACTGAAAAGTAAATTTCATAAGACAGAAACCTGGTCCGTCTTGTTCCCTACTATATCCTCCACTACCTAGAGCAGTATCTAGAATAGAGTAGACACTCAGTAACTGAATGAATAAATAAAAGAGTTTTCCTAAGCCAATGTTTTGGCCCCTCAGGCCCAGACCTAACTTTGGTAGCCTTAACACTCAGAAAGGCTCTGCCTCCAGGATCTCAAACTCTAAGCCCCCTTGAGCACTCCTGCCCTGCACCCCACAGAGGACCTTAAGCTCTTCTGTCACCTCATCCTCTGTCCATCAGCCCCTGTTGTGCTCTCCTGGCTGGGTCCTATGCTCTCACCATCCCCCTGGTTCCCTGGGATCTACATCTTTTCCCAGTACCTGCCAAGTCATTCAGCAACCCAGGGATAGAAAAACCAGAAGTGAAAGGGAAGAGTACTTGAAAGCTAGAACTTTGAAATCAGACAGGTAAAACCAGCCATGTGACTCTGGGCTGGTCACATAAACTTCCTAAGGTTCTGTTTCTTTTCATCAACAAAATGACAAAAGTAATAATACCTATGTCATAGGGTTCTTATAGGGACTAAACACAGAGCTAAAATATGACAGATGTATATGTACACTTAGTATTTATCATTATTAATACTAAATTAAGAGACTCTTTTACAATAGTTGAGAGGAGACATTCCAACCCACTCAGCCTCCCCCAAGCCCTACAGGGTTCCTTGAGGAAACTCTTCAAAACTTAGGCTTCCACAGAGCCCGGTGCGAAAAAGTTTACTGGTCTAACCACCCATTTTGCTTTGCATTAATGACCCAGATTTTTAACCCCACGCTATACCCATAGCCTTTGTCATGAGACTTAGCAATTTTCCTCATGAAGAAGAGAGTCAATTTCCCAGCCCTTGAATCTGGGCCGGACTTGTGGTTGCTTTGACCAACAGAATGCAGCAGAAGTGACGCTGTGTGAGTTCTGAGCCGAGGCCTCCAAAAGCCTTGCATGCTTCCCTCTGCTCTCTTCCACCTCCACCACAACCAAGAAAATATGCTGGGGCTAACCTGCTGGAGGACAAGACACATGGAGCAGACCCAAGCACCCCAGCTGCCCCAGACAAGGCTATCTACATCAGCCGACAGCCAATGAAGCGCCAGACATGTGAATGAGCCCAGTCAAGATTAGCAGAACCATCCAGCCAACTCCAGACATATGATCAGTGCATGCTTATTGTTGAATATCACTGAGGTTTTACAGTTATTATGCAGCAAAAACTGACTAATACACTACCCAACTAAGTATAGGATCCCTTTGTGCTTTAGCCTCTCTACCAGTGGCTGACCTTGCTCTGCTCACACATCTTCAACAACAGGGATCTGATTACCTGTAGAGGCAGCCTATTTCAAAATCTTTCCATATTTTGAGTTAAAATCTCTCTCTTCCACCCTTAGGACAAATTCCTAGATGCACTTAAAAGTAGAATAGTATCTCTCCTAGGCCCATCTGAATGTTCATTCCGCCCTATAAGCACTTCAACCTCAGCATGTCCAAGAGGGAAAGTTTCATTTTTCTCTCGCTCTTTGCGCAGACAAGAAAGCCTCCCTCTTCCTCACTCCCTTCATTTAAACAGTTGTCAAATCGTGAAGATTCAATTTCCTCAGAGTCATACATCACCCTCAGATTCAACTCATATTTCTGGCCTAGATCCCTGCAAGAGTTGACTCCCTGCCAATAGTCTCACCTGTTCATTCAGTCCCTCATACCAGCTACAGTACTCCATCCATCCATCCTTCATTCAAACATGTTACTAGTGTCATGGTTTGAAGTTGGATGTACCCTAGAAAAGACCTTGTTCTTTTAATCCATTCCTGTGGGTGCAGACCTATTGGGATTGGGATGTTTTGATTGGGTTATTTCAGTTGATGCATTGCCCCAGGTGGGTCTTGGTCCTCTTACTGGACAGGATAAAAGACAGAGAGAAGAGCTTCTGGGAAAATGGCAGAATAGGATAGGCCAGGTTCACCTCTGCTCCAAGGAACAGCTAGAGAAGTGATAGAAGAAGTGACCGTGATTCCAGGGTGCAAATTACCTGAGAGGATCTTATGCACTACATAGGGAGCTTCTGGATGGAAAAGCTGGGGAATTGAGACACAGAGAATCAGAGACCATCTAGCTAGTGTAAAGAACCTAACACACCCCTTTCCAAATGGAGGCCTAGAGCCCTCAGGAGTGCACGGACAGGGAGACAAGGATTAGAAAGTAAGCCAAGCCATGCTCCTTGAATGCAGTACAACCATGCAAGCCACCCCCCACCCCATGCCCCATGCACTTGAGCCCCATCCCACAGCACCCTAAGCACCCCTACCCCAATCGCCGGGGACCCCATATCCTCATGCTACCCCTCTGCCCCACACATACACACACCACATCCTGCCTGCCCCTGCCCCCACGCAACTGTGTCCCACCCTATTGGTCCTTGCACTCTTCCCCTCCTACTCCAGGCATGCACACACCCCCTCCCCAGCACCCCCACTTTGCCCCCCCGCAAACCGCATCCCTGACCCACACTACAACCCTCCTGTGACATGCACACCTGCCCCCCAACCCCTGCACCCCACCCCTTGCACCCTGCATATCTGCATACCCACATCCCACCCTCATGCACATCCACACCCTGCCCCCCACCCTGATCCCTACAACCCCCTGTCCCACACATACAAAACCTTAGACTACTGAGAGAAATCAACTTCCAAAGTAACCCTATCAAGATAATTAAATGTTTCAAAGGTAACAGAAAATCACAAAGCATATGAAGATGCAGACAGATATAGCATAGCCTAATGACCAAATTAAAGCACCGGAGGAAACACAGACTTTGGAACAACTAATCAAAGATGTTCATATAACTGTACTAAATAAACTCATTGGGTTGACTAATGATATAGAGGAGATCAAGAAGACATTAGGAGAGACTTCCGGAGAAGATGGCGGCTTAGTAAGACACGCGGGTCTTAGTTCCTCCTCCAGAAAAGCAACTAAAGAAACAGAAACAATACAAAACAGCTCCCGGAGTCACGACAGAGACCAAAAAAGACAGCGTACCCCATTCTGGAACGGCTGAACGGGTAGGGAGAATCCACTGCTGTGAGATACCCGAGGGGTGCACGTTTTCCCGGCTGGGGTGGCTGGCGTCTGGGGTCCCCTCCACGCACGTGGCTCCCCGGTCTGACTGGGAACATTGGATAGCGGGGCCCTCCCGTCACGCTTGGCGTCTCGGGCCAGCTGGGCAATTTGGACCGGCACTCCCCCAAGCCACGGCCAGCGACCCCCGCCTCCACGCGCGGTTTCCCAGGCCGACTGCCCCGCAGACAAACGACCGCCACGAGCGCCACCTACTGGGCAGGAAAAGAAAAACAGAGCCCAGAGATTCCACAGAAAAACCTTTCAACCAGCTGGGTCCCACACCCAGGGAGATCTGATCAAATGCCCAGACACCAGCAGAAAATAATGGATGACGCTCGGAAAATTGAAGATATGGCCCAATCAAAGGAACAAACCAATAGTTCAAATGAGATACAGGAGCTGAGATAACTAATGCTGAATATACGAACAGAAATGGAAAAACTCTTCAAAAACCAAATCAATAAATTGAGGGAGGACATGAAGAAGATATGGGCTGAACAAAAAGAAGAAATAGAAAATCTGAAAAAACAAATCACAGAACTTGTGGGAGTGAAGGACAAAGAAGAAAAAATGGAAAAAACAATGGATACCTACAATGGTAGATCTAAAGAGACAGAAGCTACAATTAGTGAACTGGAGGATGGAACAACTGAATTCCAAAAAGAAACAGAAACTATAGGGAAAAGAATGGAAAAACTTGAGCAGGGAATCAGGGAACTGAATGACAATATGAAGCGCACAAATATACGTGTTGTGGGTGTCCCAGAAGGAGAAGAGAAGGGAAAAGGAGGAGAAAAACTAATGGAAGAAATTATCACTGAAAATTTCCCAACTCTTATGAAAGACCTAAATTTGCAGATCCAAGAAGTGCAGCGCACCCCAAAGAGAATAGACCCAAATAGGCGTTCTCCAAGACATTTACTAGTTAGAATGTCAGAGGTCAAAGAGAAAGAGAGGATCTTGAAAGCAGCAAGAGAAAAACAATCTGTCACATACAAGGGAAACCCAATAAGACTATGTGTAGATTTCTCAGCAGAAACCATGGAAGCTAGAAGACAGTGGGATGATATATTTAAATCACTAAAAGAGAAAAACTGCCAACCAAGACTCCTATATCCAGCAAAATTGTCCTTCAAAAATGAAGGAGAAATTAAAACATTTATAGACAAAAAGTCACTGAGAGAATTTGTGACCAAGAGACCAGCTCTGCAAGAAATACTAAAGGGAGCACTAGAGTCAGATACGAAAAGACAGAAGAGAGAGGTATGGAGTAAAGTGTAGAAAGAAGGAAAATCAGATATGATATATATAATACAAAAGCCAAAATGGTAGAGGAAAATATTATCCAAACAGTAATAACACTAAAAGTTAATGGACTGAATTTCCCAATCAAAAGACATAGAATGGCAGAATGGATTACGACCCAGCAATACCACTGCTAGGTATCTACTCAAAGGACTTAAGGGCAAAGACACAGACGGACATTTGCACACCAGTGTTTATAGCAGCATTATCTACAACTTCAAAGAGATGGAAACAGCCAAAATGCCCATCAACAGACGAGTGGCTAAACAAACTGTGGCGTATACCTACGATGGAATATTATGCAGCTTTAAGACAGACTAAACTTATGAAGCATGTAATAACATAGATGGACCTAGAGAACATTATGCTGAGTGAGTCTAGCCAAAAACTAAAGGACAAATACTGTATGGTCCCACTGAAGTGAACCGACATTCGAGAATCAGCTTGGACTATATCATTGGTAACAGAGACCAGCAGGAGTTAGAAACAGGGTAAGATAATGGGTAATTGGAGCTGAAGGGATACAGACTGTGCAACAGGACTAGATACAAAAACTCAAAAATGGACAGCACAATAATACCTAAGTGTAATGTAACTAGGTTGGAACACTGAATGAAGCTGCACCTGAAATATGGTTTTTTGTTTGTTTGTTTGTGTGTTTGTATCTTTTGTTTTTGTTTTTTTCTTTTTCCTTTTTATATATATATATATTATTAGTATTATTATTTTAATTCTCTTCTCTATATTAACATTCTATATCTTTTTCTGCTGTTTTGCTAGTTCTTTTCCTAAATCGATGCAAATGTACTAAGAAATGATGATCATACATCTATGTGATGATACTAAGAATTACTGAGTGCATGTGTAGAATGGAATGATTTCTAAATGTTGTGTTAATTTCTTTTCTTTTTTTTGATTAATAAAAAAATTAAAAAAAATATATATATTGAAAATGCATACATACGCATACACACACACACACACACACACACACACACTGCATAAAAAAAAAAAAAAGAAGACATTAGAAGAAATATAGAGGAGATCAAGAAGACATTAGAAGAACATAAAGAAGAATTTGAAAAAATAAATATAAAAATAGCAGATATCACTGAGATGAAAGATACTGTAGACCCAAAATATACTAGAGACATGCAACAGCAGATTTGAAGAGGCAGAAGAAAGAATAAGTGAACTAGAGGACAGGACAATTGATTTCAAGCACACAAAAAAACAAATGGCAACAAACGTGGAAAAATTTGAACTGGATCTCAGGAAAATGATGGACAACACAAAAGGCACAAATATAGGAATCACTGGTGTCCCAGAAAGAGAGGAGAAGAGTAAAGGGCTAGGAAAATTAGCTGAGGCAATAGTGGGGGAACTTCCCAACCCTTATAAAAAGCCAAAGTATGCAAGTCAAAAAAGCCCAATGAACTCCAAATAGAATAAATCCAAATAGGACTACTTCAAGGCACATACTAATCAGTCTATCAAATGTTGAAGAGAAACAGAAAATCTTGAAAATATAAGGGAAAAAGTTACATAATACATACAAGGGAAACCACATAAAACAGAGTTCAGGCTACTCAGCAGGTACCGTGGAGGTGAGAAGGCAGTGGTATGATATATTTAAGATCCTGAAAGAGAAAGACTTCCAACTAAGAATTCTGCATCCAGCCAAATTGTCCTTCAAAAGTGAGGGAGAGATTAAAACTTTCACAGACAAACAAATGCTGAGAGAATCTGTCAACAAGAGACTGGCCCTATAAGAAATACTAAAGGGAGGTCTGTTGGCTGAAAAAAAAAAAAGGACAGGAGAGGGAGGTGTAGAGGAGGGCACAGAATTGAAGAGTACAGAAAGGGTAACTTAAAGGGTAAAAAGAGAAAGAGGCAAAAGAACATATAGATATGACAAATAAAATCTAAGGGATAAGATGGTGGATTCAAGAAATGCCTTTACGTAATAACTTTGAATGTTAATGGACTAAACTTCATCAGTCAAAAGACACAGATTGGCAGAATGGTTTAAGAATTCTCTATATGCTTGTAAGCAGCATTCATCTATATGCTGCTTACAAGAGACTCATCTTAGACCCAGGGATACAAATAGATGCAGAGTGAAAGGATGGGAAAAGATGTTCCATGCAAGTTGTAACCAAAAGAAAGCAGGAGTAGCTATACTAATATCAAACAAAATAGACCTTAAATGTAAAGAAGTCATAGGAGGCAAAGAAGGACACTACATATTAATAAAAGGGACAATTCCCAAAGAAGAAATGAGAATCATAAATGTTTATGCTCCCAATCAAGGAGCTCCAAAGAACATGAGGCAAACATTAGCAAAACTGTAGGGAACAATAGATGCTTCAACAATAATAGTGGGAAACTTCAATACACCACTCTCCTCTACAGATACAACAACCAGATAGAGGATCAACAAGGAAATAGAAAACTTAAACAATTTGATAAAGGAATTAGGCCTAACAGACATATATGGATCATTAGACCCCAAAACACCAGGATATACATTCTTCTCTAGTGCTCATGGACTGTTCTCCAGGATAGATCATTAGCTGGGGCACAAAACAGGTATTTATAAATTTTAAAAGATTGAAATTATTCAAAACATTTTCTCTGATCACAATGGAATGAAGCTTGAAATCAATAACCACAAAAGAACCAGAACTGTCACAAATATATGGAGATTAAATAACACACTCTTAAACAACCAATGGGCCAAAAAAAAATTTCTAGGGAAATCGGTAACTATCTGGAGATGAATGAAAATGAGATTAGACATATCAGAATTTATGGGATGTAGGAAAGCCAGTACTGAGAGGGAAATTTATTGCCATAAATGCCTATATTAAAAAAGAAGAAGAGTAAAGAAACTGCTCACCTGGAGAATTTAGAGAAAGGACAGAAAACTAACCCAAAGCAAATAAAAGAAGAGAAATAATGAAGATTAAAGCTGAAATAAACAACCTGGAGAACTACAGAAGAATAGAAAGAATAAAATAACCAAAAGTTGGTTCTTAGGAAAATGAATAAAATCAACAGACCCTTACGCTGAGAAAGAATAAAAAAGAGAAGATGCAAATGAACAAAATCAGAAATGGAGGTGGGGGGATCGTTACCACAGACCCTGGTGAAATAAAATAATAATAATAATAAGAGGATACTATGAACAACTATATGCCAACAAACTAGACAATTTAGATGAAATGGACAAATTCCTACACTGACTTGCGAAGAAATAGAAGATATCAATGAACCTATCACAAGTAGAGATTCAATCGGTGTTCTAGTTTGCTAGCTGCTGGAATGCAATATACCAGAAATGGAATGGCTTTTAAAAAGGGGAATTTAATAAGTTGCTAGTTTACAGTTCTAAGGTCGAGAAAATGTCCCAATTACAACAAGTCTATAGAAATGTCCAATCAAAGACATCCAGGGAAAGATACCTTGGTTCAAGGAGGCCGATGAAGTTCAGGGTTTCTCTCTCAAGTGAGGAGGCACATGGTGAACACAGTCACAGTTTCTCTCTTGGCTGGAAGAGCACATGGCAAGCAAGGCATCATCTGCTAGCTTTCTCTTCTGGCTTCCTGTTTCATGAAGCTGCCCGGGAGGCGTTTTCCTTCTTCATCTCCAAAGGTTGCTGGCTGGTGAGCTTTCTGCTTCTCGTGGCTATGTCGGTCTTCTCTGGCTCTCTCTGAATCTCTCATTCTCCAAAATGTTTCCTCTTTTATAGGACTTCAGAAACTAATCAAGACCACCCAAATTGTTGGAGACATGTCATCGCCTAATCCAGTTTAACAACCACTCTTGATTGGATTACATCTCCAGGGAGAAGATCTAATTACAGATTCAAACATATGGTATTGCATAGGGATTATTCTGCCTTTACAAAATGGGATTTAGATAAAACATGGCTTTCCTAGGGGACGAACATCCTCTCAAACTAGCACAATCAGTCATCAAAAATCTTCCTACAAAGAAAAGTGCAGGGCCAGATGGCTTCACGGAGGAATTTTATCAAACATTCAAAAAAGAACTAACACCAATTCTGCTCAAACTCTTCCAAAAATTGAGGGAAAAGGAAAACAACCTAACTCATTTTATGAAGCTAATATCACTCTAATACTAAAACCAACTAAACACACTATAAGAAAGGAAAACTATAGGCCAATATTCTTAATGAACATAGATGCAAAAATTCTCAACAAAATACTAGAAAATCAAATCCAGTGACACCTTTAAAGAATTATATAGCACGACCAAGTGGGGTTTATACCAGGAACTCAAGGGTAGTTCAACACGAGGGTAATGAACATAGATGCAAAAATTCCCAACAAAATACTAGAAAATCAAATCCAGTGACACCTTTAAAGAATTATATAGCACGACCAAGTGGGGTTTATACCAGGAACTCAAGGGTAGTTCAACACAAGAAAATCAATAAATGTAATACAGTACATTAGCAAATTGAAAGAGAAAAATCACATAATTATCTTGATTGATGCTAAAAACATATTCGACAAAATCCAACATCCTTTTCTGTTAAAGAACTTTAAAAGGTAGGTGTTCTAATTTACTAGCTGCTGGAATGCAATATACCAGGAACAGAATGGCTTTTTAAAAGGGGAAGTTAATAAGTTGCTAGTTTACAGTTCTAAGGTCAAGAAAATGTCCCAATTAAATCAAGTCTATAGAAATGTCCAACTTAAGCCATCCAGGGAAAGATATCTTGATTCAAGAGGGCCAGTGAAGTTCAGGCTTTCTGTCTCAAGTAGAAAGGCGCATGGCAAACACAGTCAGGGTTGCTCTCTTGGCTGGAAGGGCACATGGTGAACATGGAGTCATCTGCTAGCTTCCTCTCCAGCTCCCCAGAAGGCGTTTTCCTTCTTCATCTCCAAAAGTCACTGGCCAGTGGACTCTCTGCTTCGTGGTTCTGTGGCGTTCTCTGTTGTGGCTTTCTTGTGGCTCTGTCATTCTCTGCTTCTCTCAGAATCTCTTTTTCTCCAAAATATTTCTTCTTTTATAGGATTCCAGTAAACTAATCAAGACCCACCCAAATGGGTGGAGACATATCTCCACCTAATCCAGTTTAACAACCACTCTTGTTTGAGTCACATCTCAGGTAGATGATCTAATTACAGTTTCAGACACATAGTACTGAATAGGGATTAGAAGAAATGGCTGCTTTTACAAAATGGGATTAGGATTAAAACATGGCTTTTCTAGGGTAATACATCCTTTCAAGCCAGCACAGTAGGAATCATAGGAAGCCTCCTCAATATGATAAAGGGTATATATGAAAAGCTCACAGCCAGCATCGTACTCAATGGTGAGAGACTGAAAGCCTTCCCTTTAAGATCAGGAATGAGACAAGAACGCCCTCTGTCACCACTATTATTTAACATTGTACTAGTTCTATCTAAAGCAATCAGGCAGGAAAAAGAAATAAAAGGCATCCAATTCAGAAAGGAAGAAGTAAAACTTTCATTATTTTGCAGATGACATGATACTATACTTGGAAAATCCCAAGAAATTTACACAAAGCTTCCTGAGCTAATAAATTCAGCAAAGTGGCAGGATATAAGATTAATGTGCAAAAATCAGTAATGTTTTTATACACAAGAAATGACCTAACTGAGGTGACAATGAAGGAAAAATTTCCATTCAAAATAACAACTAAAAGAATCATGTATCCAGGAATAAACTTTACTAGGGATGTAAAGGACCTGTACACAGAAAAATACATAACACTGCTAAAAGAAATCAAAGAAGATCTAAATAGGTAGAAAGATATTCCCTGCTCATGGATAGGAATGTTAAATGTAGTTAAGATGTCAAGTCTACCTAAATTGATCAACAGATTCAACACAATACCAACCAAAACTCCAGTAACCTACTAGAAGACTTGGAAAAGCTAGTTATCAAATTTATTTGGAAGGGAAAGAGAACTCAACTACTTAAAAATATCCTAAAAAAAAAAGAAGAAGAAGAATGAAGTGAAAGGATTAACACTTCCTGATTTTAAAGCTTATTATAAAGCCACAGTGGTCAAAACATCATGATATAAATACTGACTAATGGAATTGAAATGAGAGTGTGGAAATAGACCACTAAGTCTATGGTCAATTGATCTATGACAAGGCCCCCAATCCACTGAGCTGGAACAGAATAGTCTTTTCAGTAAATGGGCATGAAAGACCCATTTCATATCAATAGCCAAAAAAAAAAAAAAATGAAAGAGGACCCTTTCCTCATACCCTACACAAAAATTAACTCAAAGTGGAAAAGAAAATTAAATATAAGAACCAATACCCTAAAATTCCTAGAAGAAAATGTAGGGAAACATCTGCAAGACCTAATAATAGGAGGTAGCTTCCTAAACTTTACACCCAAAGCACAAGCAACAAAAGAAAAAAAAAATAGATTAATGAGAATGCCTCAAAATCAAACCTTTTGTGCCTCAAAAGACTTTTTCAAAAAGGTGAAGAGGTAGTCAATTCAAAGGGAGAAAATATTTGGAAACCACATATCAGATAAAGATTTGATATCCTGTATACATAAAAAAAATCATACAACTCAACAACAAAAGAACAAACAACCCAATTATAAAATGGGCTAAAGAGATGAGTGGACATTTTACCAAAGAGCAAATGCAGATGGCTAAAAATCACATGAAGAGATGCTCATTTTCACTAGCTATAAGGGAAATGCAGATCAAGACTACAATGAGACCATCTCACACCTATAAGAATGGTTGCTAATAAACAGGAAACTACAAATGGTGAGGATGTGGAGAATTGGGACACTTATGCACTGCTGGTGGGAATGTATAGTGGTTCAGCCACTATGGAAGACAGTTTGGCGGTTCCTTAGAAAACTAAATATCGAGTTGCCCTATGACCCGCAATACCACTACTCAGTATACACACAGAAGAGATGAAAGCAGTGACACAAACAGACATTTAGCCATCAATGTTCATAGCAGCATTATTCACAATCGCCAAAAGATGGAAATAATCCAAAAGCCCAGCAGCATATGAATGGATAACAAAATGTGGTATATACATACAATGGAATATTATGTAGCAGTAAAATGAAATGACGTCCTGAAGCATATGACAGCATGGATAAACCTTGAGGACATAATGCTGAATGAAATAAGCCAGATACAAAGGATATATACCATATCATTTGCTTTTATGACCTTGGTAAACATAAACTCAGAGGCTTATAATACAGAATATGGGGGACTTAGAGATAGATGGAAGCTAGAGATGGGTGAACAAGGGTGAATTTAAATGTAAGGGAATGGTTAGAAGTGAAGGCAAATATTAGTGTGTCTGTAAGTAATATTGCCATATTGAAGGTGAACATGATTGAAAGGGGTTATATAGACCCATGTGTCCCACCGATTAACACTACAAATATAAGTTGTTCCATGAACTACTTCAAAGGTATGACTCTTGTACAAAGAGTTTATAAGATCAGAGTATAGGGGGAAAACTGCTATTGCATGCAGTGGGTTATGGTTGATAGAAAAACATCAACAGTACCACAGCAATAACAGGGGTAAATAATTGAGGTGTATGACAAGAGTTAAGAGGAGGTTTGGATTTTCTATTTAGTGAGGGTGTGTTTATCAGTTATTTTTCTCTTGGGAGCAATAAAAATTGTCTAAACTTGAGAGTGTTGATAGTTATACCACTAAGTAAGGATAACATGAGACATGGACTGTTGACTTTGGACATTATACATGATGCCCAATGGATGGAGGCGGCTGGCTGAAGGATATACTGACTGAGAAGTAAAATGGTGAACAGTGGTATATACATATGATTAAATACTGTGCTGTTACAGAAAGGAACAAAATCATAAGGTATGCAACATTGTGAAAGAAACTGTGGGGCATTATGTGATGCAAAATAAGCCAGAAACAAAAGAGCAAATATGGTATGGTCTCATTTAGAAAATACTTATAAGAAAATTGGAACCTAGATTGTAAGATCCTATAGCAGTCACATTTGGTCTAGAGCTGTAATTGTTATTTCTAGATTTAGAGAGGCTATGCTATATATGTATAGTCTGCTATTTCCCTGGAACTTTGAGTACCTGTGTAACATCTAAGACTCAGAATAGGAGTTCTGCAGATCTGAAAGGCAGCATTGCCACATGCAACTGTTAAAGAAATTGGAAAGAGATCAGGCTTCAATTAGAGTCAAGAACAAAGTCAATCAGATCAGGACTAGGTAAATCAGAATACAGGGGTAAGGAGGACATTGTCTGTATTTTAGAACTTTACCTACTCTATGAGACCAAACAAAGAGAGATTTATTCTGTCTAAAACCTAAATTTTTTGTAGCACATAATCTAACTCAACCTGCCTGGATAGATCATTTATACAACCCAAACACATGGAACTCAGAATGAGGTTGGGGCCTGTAATTCTAAGCTTATCATAAGGGCCAGATATATCCCAGAGAATGTTGAGCAGATAATTAAAAAGTATTGGCAAAGTCTCTTGAGGGATGGGGGAAAAAATATGGATATATCAAACTTACCACCAGGGAAACCCCTGATGCTGTCTCAAACATTAGGAACTCCCAAGTCAATAGGCCAAGCCCTTGATCTTGAGACTTACTCTTGTGAAGTTTATTTATGTAGTGGAGAAGCTAAGCCTATCTATAGCTATACCTAAGAGTTACTTCCAGAGGACCTCTTTTGTTGCTCAGATGTGGCCTAATCATTACCTTCCCTCCTACATAGGGTGAAAGTCTCCCTGGCAACATGGGATATGACTTCCAGGTATGAGCCTGGCCCTGGCACCGTGGGATCAACAATGCATTCCTGACCAAAAGGGGGAAAAGAATTGTAACAAATAAGGTAACAGTGGCTGACAGAGTTCAGAGTCGAGAGGCTACTCTGGAGGCTATTCTTATGCAAGCTTCGGCTAGATATTGCTATATTGCTATTTATCATGGTTTGCCAAAACCATTCCGCTAACCATAAACTCCTAAGGCTTTATCTGAGATCCTACAAAAGTTCCATGCACTATGAATACTTTCCAGAAACCTACAATCTCCAGATGGATTCCTAGGCCAGATAAGTCCTGAAACCCAGAGGGGCCAGCCTCTCCAGAACATCAACAAGTTCCATCCCCCTATCCCATATTACCTATACCCCTTTCCACATAAAAAAGTTAGAATGGGCATAGCCCAAATAACCCTAAAGATCGGGAGAAAACTCACAGGAGAAAGTGGAGTTATAAAAAAGAAGATAGCATTTAACAAATGAGTATGAATGCTAAATCATTATATTGATATTTCTTTTAGTCTCCAGTGTCTTGGAACAACTAGAAGGAAAAATCTAAAATTGCAGAACTCTGCAATCTGTTCTATAACTAACTGTTGCAGTATGCTCTGAAATTTATTGCTTTTTTGTATATATTATATTTCACAATTAAAAAAAAATGTACCCACCTGAAAAAAAAAAAAAAAGACAAGAGGGAAGACACAGAAAAAATCCCCAAAGAAGCTAAGAGAGCCAGAGAAGCTGGGAGAGAAGGCCACACAGAAGCTCAGAGAGGAAACCACTGAAGCCAGAAGCCAGAAACAACGAAACCTGGGAGAGAAGGTAGAGACCAACACACATTCCCATGTGCCTGGCCATGTGAAAGAACAAATGGGGATCACCAGTAGCCAGTCTTTGGGGAAACAGTATTGTACGACTGATGCCCTAGTTTTGACATTTTTCACAGCCTCATAACTGTAAACTTGTAAGTTAACAAATTCCCATTGTAAAAGCCAACTCATTTCTGCTATATTGCATTTTGGCAGTTTTAGCAAACGATAACACCCAGTATATATAGTCCAGAAAAACACTTAGGTTGGGCTTTAACCTATTACTGGAGTCCTTTGTAAGAAGAATGAAATTCAGACAGATAGCCATGGAAATCAAGAAGCCAAAGGTCAGTGGAACCCAGAAGAGAAGGGAGAGGTTAGGAGAGGCTGCCATGTGTATTGCCATGTGACAGAGGAATCCAGGTCCAAAGATTCCTGACAGTCAGCCTTAGAATGCCACAGTCTTAGGGGAGAAAACATCGCCTTGATGATGCCTTGATTTGGGCTTTTTCCTAGCCTCAAAACCATGAGCTAAGGGTGCAAGGGTAGTTCAGTGGTAGAATTCTTGCCTGCCATGTGGGAGACCTGGATTCAATTCCTGGCCCATGCACTGTCCCCTCCGCCCCCCACCAAAAAAAAAAAAATCAACAAATGGTGCTGCAATAATGGGATAGTCACATGGAAAAAAAAATTAAATGTGACTCCCCACTATACAGCATAGAAAAAAAAAGAGCTAATAAATTCCCATTGTTTAAGCCAACCTATTGCATGGTATTTGCTTGAGCAGCCAAGGAAACTAAAATACCTCGCATCTACTCTGTTCCAGGAACTGCGCTAAGGATAACAAAATGAAAGGCAGTCTCTACTCTCAAGGAGTTCAGTTAGCAAAGGAACTTAGAGTTCATCTTTCTAGAACAGAGAACTGATGATGATAGTTTTATCTTTTACTCAATGTCTACTATATATCAAGAACTTTATTTCACATATCTCAAATCCTTGCAACAACTCTACTGAGTTTTATTGTTTCCATTATCACAGATGAGGAAACCGAAGCTCACAAAATTCAAGTGACTTGCCCAAGCCATAGCTCCTAAATGACAACATCTGGCAGTTGGACTCCAAAACTCAGGCTCTTCATATGGCACCAAGTTGTTCTTTAGGCTGTCATCTTGTTTGTCCCCTACTCAAAACTTCAGTGGCTTCTCACAACTAACAGAATAAAAGTCAATCTCTTTAGCAAGAATTACAAGCCCCACCCATTGTTGTACCCATACCAGGACACCTCCCTTTGCTTGTGCTGCTTCTGCCCTAATGTGCTGGTTTGAAAGGAAGTATGCCCCCTAAGAAAAGCCATGTTTTAATATAAATCCCATTTCATAAAGGTAGAATAATCCCTATCAATACCGTATATTTGAAACTGTAATGAGATCATCTCCCTGGTTGATGTGATTTAGTCAAGAGTGGTTATTAAACTGGATTAAGGGACGACATGTCTCCACCCATTTGTGTGGGTCTTGATTGGTTTATTGGAGTCCTATAAAAGAGGAAATATTTTGGAGAATGAGAGATTCAGAGAGAGCAGAGAATGCTGCAGCACCACAAAGCAGAGAGTCCCGGGGAGCTTCATGAAACCGGAAGCCAGGAGAGAAAGCTAGCAGATGATGCCGTACTCGCCATGTACCCTTTCAGCCAAGAGAGAAGCCCTGACTGTGTTCACCATGTGCCTTCTCATTTGAGAGAGAAACCCTGAACTTCATTGGCCTTCTTGAACCAAGGTATCTTTCCCTGGATGCCTTTGATTGGACATTTCTATAGACTTGTTCTAGTTGTGACATTTTCTCAGCCTTAGAACTGTAAACTAGCAACTCATGAAATTCCCCCTTTTTAAAAGCCAATCTGTTTCTGGTGTGTTGCATTCCAGTAGCTAGCAAACTAGAACAGATTTTGGTACCAGGAGTGGGGTGCTGCTGCTGCAGTTTGCAAATACCAGATCTGTTGGAATGGTGTTTTGGATGGCTAAGGGGAAGACTTTGGAGGAAGTTAAGGAGGCAAGGAGCTAGGAGAAAAAAGAGACAAATTAAGATAACTGGACTTAGCAGTGGGAGAAGCTATGCTACTAGTGGAGAGGAGAACCAGTTTAGGGCAGAGGAGGTTTCCTGTTTCCTGCGATAGAAATTTCTTTTTAGCTTGTTTAGGGTTTGAATGTTTTGCTTTACCAGACCCGATTCATTGATGCAATAGCAACATTTTTGAAGGAGGAATATACACGTCTGTATTAGTTAGGGTTCTCTAGAGAAACAGAATCAACAGGGAACACTTGCAAATATAAAATTTATAAAAATGTCTCATGTGACCGCAGGAACGCAGAGTCCAAAATCCACAGGGCAGGCTGTGAAGTCGACGACTCTGATGGACGGTCTGGATGAACTCCACAGGAGAGGCTCACCAGCCGAAGCAGGAATGGAACCTGTTTCCTCTGAGTCCTCCATAAAAGGCTTCCCATGATTGGATTTAGTATCACTAATTGTAGAAGACACTCCCCTTTGGCTGATTACAAATGGAATCAGCTGTGGATGCAGCTGACATGATCATGACCTAATCCTATGAAATGTCCTCATTGCAACAGACAGGCCAGCACTTGCCCAATCAGATAAACAGGTAAGACAACTTGGCCAAGTTGACACATGTCCCTAACCATGACACCTAAGTTGCCGAAACATAATTGAGAAGTCTTTTTCAGGGTCTCTCAGGACCTTATCTGTCCTCCAATGTAATAATAATTCTTTCTTATCTGTCCTCCAGTGTAACAATAACTCTTCACATCTGAAAGATGCTTTGCCACTTCACTGAATACTTTTATTTGAAGTATCTCAACTGATCATTTTCTTCCGCTGAAGAAAGTGAGGCTCAGAGAACTAAACAACCACCTTCCCCAAGGTCACACAGCATGTGCCACAGCCAGATGTCCTCTTTCACATTCCAACCTATCCATTCCTCAAGACCCAACTCAGGTGCCCCTTCTCTAGGAAGTCTTCTCTTTAGCTAGAAAGACTTTCCTGTGCTCCCGCAACATTTTTTAGGCCCTCTAGGTTGGACCAGGTCAGTTTCCATACCAGAAGTAGGGGTCTTTGGAGACAAAAGACTGAATCTGACCCATCTCTGGATTCTCCTGCTGCATCCATTGAAGGGACTCCACTTGGTAGCTGCAAAACCAGACAAATTGAATTGGATCGAACTGGGGCTTGTTGGCAAAGTAGGAATGTCACCCATGAGACAGAAATTGTGCAGATTCAATCAGCCAATATTTATTAAGTACCTATTATGTGCTAAGTCAAGCTGCTTGGTTGTCAACAACTTTGCTAACATTAGTGGAACAAAAAATACCGGACGGCATGGTGGTTTGGAACTGTATGTACCCCAGAAAAACATGTTCTTAAACTTAATCCACTCCTGTGGGTGCAAACCCATTGTAAGTAGGACTGTTTGATAAGGTTAGTTCAGTTAAGGTGTAGCCCACTCAACCAGGATGGGTCTTAATCCTATTCTGGGGTCCTTTATAAGCAGAATGAAATTCAACAAGACAGAGAGAGAAAGCCACAGATGAAGCCACCAGAAACTGAACATCAACGGAAGCTGGATGAGAAGGAGAGACCAGGAGACACTGCCATGTGCCTTGCCATGTGACAAACTATGGACCAAGATTGACAGCAGCCAGCCCAAGTGCCAGTCTTTGAGAAGAAAGCATTGCCTTGATGATGCCTTGATTTGGACCTTCTTTCAGCCTCAAAACTGCGAGGTAATAAATTCCCATTGTTCAAGCTGACCCACTTCATGGTATTTGCTTTTGCTAGGAAACTAAAACATAGGGATATAGAGTAGCAATGCAAAGACATGGTGAACAACCAGAAATCAAGAGAGGCTCTGCAATATGCGCTCCAGCTGAGGTGCCAGTATGGGGAGAGAATCTGTAAAGAATTGTACTGTAGGTACCATGAGCATTGCCTCTCTGAATGAACCTTCTGGTGGCCCTTTATCTCTAGGTCACTCTCTCTGGATTCAAAGTCCTGAGCCTAGATCACATGCCCCAACCAAGCTGCCAGAGATGGAGAAGAAAAAGGTTATCTTGATTCCTTTGACCTTTGTAGTGAAAGATAAAGTTCTGCTTCCCTCCAACACTCATATAAGATCCCCTCAAAACAAGGAGGGGGCTTGGGATGCTGGGAAGCCAAAAATATATGACAAATATCAACAGTAGTCCCTAACTTCAAGGAACTTACCTTTTGGACTTAGGAGTGAGAGGGACCTTAGAGATCATCAATTCCAATAGTTCCCAAAATCTTATCAAGAAGCGCTATGGGGGGCGGGCCACAGTGGCTCAGCAGGCAAGAATGCTTGCCTCCCATGCCCAAGGAACCGGGTTCGATTCCCAGTGCCTGCCCATGTTAAAAAAAAAAAAAAAAAAAAAAAAAGAAGCGCTATGGGGACAGATGTATGAGAAAGGTTCTGTGCTCAAATAGGTAACCTGAGTAACAGTGAGCTATTTGGATTTCTCTATTTTGGGGCTTCTCAGAGCCTTTAATATACCAATGTATACTGTGAAAGTTCAGGGGTGAAGGAAAGATCATGCAGCTTTTCCCTGGCTTACTTGACCATGCAATCTTTTTCTTGGAGAGTATTCTATAGAAATAATGTTCAGCAGACCACACTTAAAGAAAGCCTGACCTAATTCAAGTCTCTCATTTTCAGACAAGGAATCTGAAGGACTTTCCTGGTCTCAGGATCCCTGGCCTCCTAACTGTCAGCCCAGGACTCAGAGAAGAGGCCAGCTCCCAGGGAAAGTAGGCAAAGATAGAGGTAGGGATCTGAGCTGAGTGAACTGCTTAGAACCTCCCCACCCCCTGCCCAGTGCTGTCTTCCCCACTGCCTGTCGACATGAGCTCACCCTCCAGGTGCAGCTGAACAATATGCACTCCCAAGGCCTTCACGACCCACTTCCACCTTCAGAAAACCCCTTCCAGGGAAGAGAGGAGAAGAGTCGTGGATAGCACTAGGCAACCCAGGCCCAGCAACTCAGCTGCCTTGGCAACCAGGAGTGGGGAGCAGGACACCCAGCAATTAGCCGCAGCTTCAGGCCTGGCTGTGAAGCAGGGATGTTGGAGTCCAGTCCAGGTTCTGGCACTGGCTGTGTGACCCGGGGAAAGGTAGTGGTTTAAGTCTCTGAGCCTCACTTTTTTCAGCTGAAGAAAATTATCAGTTGAGATATTTCAAATTAAAATATTCAGTAAAGGGGGGAGGATTCTTCAGATGTTGAAGAGTTATTATCATATTGGGGTTTCAGATAAGAAACAAACTTTCCTTTTTCCTAATGAGAGACTCTGAAAAAGACTTCTCAAGTAAATCTTAGCAACTCTGGGGGAACTCCCCACAAACGAGAGGCCCCTTATTTGGTTAGTTGGGCAGGACCACACCTGTCTAGAAACAGAGATAGGATAACAACACTGAAGTATTTATTTCCCAAAAATTTACTGGTGCCACTAGTGTGCCAGGAACTGCACTTATAGTCACACACATATACATACCACACTGGCTTCTACTTTCATCCCTATGTCATTTCACCTTCATCCAGGCTATGCCCTGAAATACACAACCCCATCTTCACCTGGTGAATTTCTATTTATCCTTCAAAACTCAAATGAGAGGTTATCTCCTCAGGAAGGTCCTTGTCAATGACCCCAATGCCGTAGAGTCATTCTTATCTGTTTCCACACCTGTCTCCTACAATCGGCCATGGAAGAACTGAGGGCAGGAACTATGAGCCTAGCCTGGCATACAGGTTGAGGGAATAATGTGTAACCCCAGTATCCATGCTCCCTGTCATACGAATCCTTAAGTTTTGCCATGAAGCAAGATTCTGGAAGTCTTCAGATCTCCCTAAAAGAAAATGCCTTCCACAAAGCATTTGAGCAATATAGATCGACAGAGCATTGAAGATTTAGTAAGGAAGACAAAGGAGATACTACCCCACAGCAAGATCCCCCAAATACTCATCAAACATATTTATTCCCCAGTCTCTTTCCCACCAATAGTTTTCTTTCTGGCCTTTATCCTATACCATGCCCAGACACTTCTGTCTCAAGAAATTCCAACCTGGCCCAAAACTTGTACACCTCACTTTGCTAAACAAAAGTCCCGCAGCTGCCCAAATCTACCCTTCTTGGGAGGCAGTCAAACAGTTGTTACTCAAGGATACCTCCCGGCAAGAGGGCTTACACCTAGCAACTAATTGAAATGTTTCTTCCAACATAGTATTCTTCTTACAGGAAGTACACACAAATCCAATTTCCTCCATCTATTGTGAGTGAAATATAATATAGCTAACATTTAGGAGTGTTTTCCATGGGCCAGGCACCATTTTTACTGAGAGAATTTTCATCTCTACTTCAGTTAACCAGTTTCTCCTGGGAAATTCATCGAAAAACTTCATCAGAGTTGCCAGCCTGCCCTACAGAATGTGGACTTGTTCATCCTCACAGTTGTGTGAGATACTTTTATTATCTCCCCTATAACAGATATCTCCTGTTGGTTCTGTTTCCCTAGAGAACCCTGACTAATACAGTTTTGGTATAAATAAATGAATAAATAAGGCACACATGGATGCATGTGTGGACATACGTATGTGTGCAGATGCTGAGGAACAAAGTCATAAAGTCAGGTCCCTGCCCTCAATTTTCTCAGAGTCCAGCTGAGGAGGTAGAGACATGCTCATGGACCTTAGTCCAGTGCTCTGAGAGTATCCTGCTCACAAAGGGAAAAGAATTCAAATTGGACAGGAGGGATGGGGAAAGCTCTGGATTTTGGAAAATGTGGCACTGAGCTTAGTGAAAACATTATGCTGAGTCAAATAAGCAAAGCCCATAAGGACATATATTGTCACTTGTACAAGATACCTAGAAATAGCAAATCCACAGAAACAGAAAAGTAGTTTAGAAGTTACCAGGGACGGCGAGGGGTGGGGGCGGGGATGGGAAGGAGTTTTGACTTGTGGGTATAAAAGACCCCTGGGGCCTGAAAGAGAAATGTAGACACAGAGCAGAGACACAGAGTAAAAGAGAAACTGTAGCAGTACAGAAAAAGCCACAGTAAACAGGCAGAAACAGCTGATTGTGTTGTTCCTGGCTCCTCCCAGCCCAACCTCCCTCCAGTCCTGGGACAGAAAATAGCCTGACTGACCCGCAGTGTGCAAAGCATTTCCTGTGTAGCTCTGGGGACCCCTGAGCTGTACTTTCTCAGGGGTGGGGTTGGTGGGGGGGGGGGTGTATGCATGAGGGTGAAGGTGGAGATGGGGGTGGAGCAAGCCATTCTGAGCCGGAATTTCTCCAGAGCGAGAGTGGCTGAAGTTGGAAAGGAAGTGGTGTGCACGTCAGGTTCCATGTATTATGGGTAGTGTGAGCTTGTGCATGCTCAGTGTGCCCTTGTTTGTGCTCATGTGGGTGACTATGCCTCCATAGGCATACATGGTTAATTCTGGAATTCTGTGGGTCTGTGCATGGAAAATGAAAGCTGGGGACAAAAGCATGTCATGGTGGTCACCTCCTGAACTGGTTTGAATCTGTAATGTACCCCAGGAAAACCCATGCTCTTTTAATCCAATCTTATGGGAGCAGACCTATTGTTGGGTGGGACCTTTTGATTAGATTGTTTCCGTGGAGGTGTGACCCCCCTCGTTCAATGTTGGCGTTAATCTGCTTGCTGGGGTCCTTTAAGGGAGAGACATTTTGGAGAGAGCTGAGAGAAGTTAAAAGAGAAAGAAAATGCCCCGTAGAAGCCAGAAGGATCCACAGGAGCTGAGAGAGCCATTTTGAAACCAACCCAAGAGAGAAGGGCCAGCAGACATCACCATGTGCCTTCCCATGTGATAGAGGAACCCCAGACACGATTGGCCTTTCTTCAGTTAAGGTATCCTCTTAATAATGCCTTAGTTTGGACATTTTTATGACCTCAGAACTGTACATTTGTAACCTAATAAATCGTCTTTGAATAAACCAACCCATTCCTGGCATATTGCATTGTGGCAACTTTAGCAAACCAAAACACCTCCCTATCTCGGGTCCCAGGGCAAAGGGTAGTTCTGAGCAGCCTTCTTGAGTACACAAGAGGTTACCTCTCGGAAGCTGCCAGTTTCAATGTTTCTGGAGCTGCTGCCAGTTGATTCTTCATCCTGCCTAGCCCCAAAGACACCACCTTGCTTGCTCCCTTCACAGGTCAATGACCTGGTCTCAACTTTCACTGGGAACTGAATGTCCAAAATTTTCTCTGAGGGCCCTTGACTAGGGGTTGGGAGTAGGGGCAGTTGGGTCTGAATCCTAGAACCCAGCATATCTAGTTGGGCTGGGGGGGACATCCTCCTTTCAGAAAGATCCCAAACATCTCCCAACTAATTTGGGGGGGGGGGACTTCTCCATGCCTTTAGCCTAGCCCCTCCCTCCACCTATCCCCCTTCTTGAGTCTCTGTCCCCACCATCATCAAGGTTGCTTTCTTGATTAATTACCTTAAAACCAGATCTCCCAATCCTGTCCTTAAGTAGTTTTGTTTTTCTTTTTAATTCTCTACTCTGTTAGATTTTCATCATTCCAGCATGTGGAGATGTCTTAGGACCTAGTGCATGAGTTTTTCTCATTTGAAGGAGCCCCTTTCAGATGCATTCCAGCAGAGGTTGAGTGTTCATCTTTTGGGAAGCAGCAGAAGGACTGCTGCAGAGGGGATTCCTGCCTAGTGGGGAGGCTGGCTTTCATTTTATACTGGTAGAGATGCATATTGCAGAGAGTAGTACAGGTCAAAACGTTTTCAGAACACTCAGAATTTACATTCCCTAACTCCCCTACTAAGTCTGAGGTCTCCTGCCCATATCTCAAACAAGGTAACTTCTCCATGACCTTTTGGCTCAAACCCTGACACATGTAATCACTAGCCAGGATCCTTGATTCCACCACTTTGAGACCCAAGAAGCTCACCTTGGAAGACCACAGAACAGATGCAGGGCAGGAGAAACACCAGCTTCATCTGTCTGAGCCGTGACAGACTTTCCTGGCCTTGGGGCTGCTCCTTGGCTCCCAAGAGCTACACAAATTAGAGGTTGGTTATGGTTCCCCCCCCATCTCCTCCCCCCCATCCCAAAAGGAGGAGATTGATGAACTCCTGGCTTTAGAAAAGAGAATAACATTTGTTGAACACCTACCATGGATCTCATTTAATTGACACAACAACCCTTCTAAAAGGAAACTGCTATTCTAGCGAAGCAGCATTTTCCAAATGAGCCTAAACTAGGACTCAGAGTCTGGTAGTTGTTGATACATTAAAAGGACACAGCCTCCCTCCCCTCCCCACTCCCAGCATCTATTCACAAAGGGAGGTTCTGATGTGGAAGGAGTATTAAGGCAGGTACCTGGGGGAAAAGAGGCTAGAGTAAAAAGGAGGATGACTTTTCCTGAGCCCAGCTCCCCGGATTGGGTCAGTACCCTGGAAGAGAGAGGAACTGCTAGTAGAGGCAAAGGAGGCTTCTTTCCTGGGGGACTTTATGAGAAAAGGCCCGCAAGCCATACGGCTTTGGGGCCTGGTGACAAAGTATAATCCAAATTTGGGGAGAGGGACCTTCTCGATGGAACTCCAAGTGGATCCCGTGCAATGAGGACTGAGTGAAACCTAGAGCCACCTGATACTCAGTCTGCACATTTGAGGAAACAGAGAGCACTGAGCATGGGATGAGGGTTCTTTCAGGGGCCCTGTAGCCCTTCTGTGGCTCACAGGCCATGGTCGATCATGAAAGGAGAGGTTATGGACACAAGTGAGATACCCTGGGGACTGTCTAAGTAGGTAAAGTCTGGGGTCCTATCACTGGGGGGCTATAAGGAAGAAAAGGTTGGTCATTAGGTCAATATGATTTTATCGGTATTCATAGATTGGTTAAGTCAGGGAAATTCACATTGCCTGCACTTGTAGAGATCAGATATCAAGCTCAGAGAGGCTAAGTCACTTACGGAGGTGGTGGAGCCAGTACCAAGCTTCGGTCTCTCTGGTTCTGCAGCCATGCTTTTTCCAATACACCAGTCTACCCGGGCCATCTTTAAGGCCCATTTCAATGCCAAGACTATAGAAATCCAGTTTCATTTCTAAGGCCAATGTTCTTCTGTTGAGGAATCATCATAGTAGAGCAGACTGAACACCACTGCGGGCCCCCACCCTACCCAAGAGGCATGGTTACACCTGTTCTCTTCTTGTAATGCCACCTAGGAGGCTGCTTTTCTGGGAACTGTGGCCCCATCCGCAAGGCCACTGCTGAAGCTGCCATGTTCTTACCAAGCACCATCCCTTCCACAGCCACTACCAATTATCAAGGGACGGGTGTCTGGGCCCACGTGTCTTCTTTGAGATTTTTGGATTTGGAAACCAGGGATCAAAGTCAGACCCTCTTCCCTTTTCCCACCACATAGAAGATACAGGTCTGCAGTGAGAGGTTTAAGCTGCCTTAGAAAGAGGTGTAGAGGTGAGAAGGAGAGAGAGAGAGAGAAAGAGAAATGGTGACTTTCACGTCAGTCACTGAACCTGTCTGTAACTGTCAAGGTTCTTTTGCCTAAGCAAGTACAAGTTGGATTTGGTCACTTGCCTAAGGTTCTGTCCAGCCTCCACATGCCCTTTTCCATCCTTCCCAGGATAGGAAGTACAAACAGCAGCAGCAACAGAGAAATGAAAAGCCCTTGGGAGGGTGAGTGCCAGCTGAGCTGTCCCTTGGGTTCCTTCCAACAATGGCATGGGCAGCAACATTGTTTGCTTCTGGGAATGAGACACCTCCCTGGATAGCTCCACCCCTTAGCTGGCAAAGGCAGGAATGGGAGGTAGGCGTAGTTACTAGTGTCTTTGGAACCTTCTGTTGCTCTGGGGACCATCTCTTTGACCACAACTGATCACTTTCCTTGAACGTGTAGGCAGGTCAGATGGGGGACAGGAGGACAGCTTGTTCTGTGTAAAGGAAGAAAGGCATGACCCCAGGTTTGCAAAAGGAGCTCGATGATCTCTGACCAATAGCACCAAGATGGATGCCTGATCCCTATTCAGACCCTCATTGTGGTCCAGATTCAGGCATTTCTCCCTTTTTTGCCTGCCATGCCCCCCAACTGTGAAACAAGCAATGGCAACAGAACATACTTTGGTCTAAAGAACCCTGATCTCTCCCAAGCTTGGGACAACTTGGCCTTATGTGGGATCCCAAACCAGCTCTAACTTTAGCACCGACCAAGCTCCTTTGAACTCTGACTGCTATGGCTGTCTGAATACTTGCAAAACTATTAAATGCCAATGGTTTCAGTTGTCAGGCATGCTGGCACTTTACTGCTGGTGCAAAGTGGTGGGAAAAGAAAGGAAGCTGAGACTTGGGCAGGAGGGTGGGCTACACCAAAGGTACCACCCAGCCCAACACTAATGTCTTTGGGCCAGTTTGATGTTCCAACAGACAGATTTTGGAACCAGAGTTTCCGGGGATGGATATGTTCAGAACAGGATCTCAGACCAAGCTCAGGACTACAGAAACCCCTTCTTGCAGGGAAGGAGAGGAATACTAGAAAAACTAATGAGGCTGCCAGGCAGAAATGCAAGCTTATAAACCATATAAACTAGGAAAGTGTAGCCAAGGCTAGACAGCTGAGGCCCAGAGGTGACCAGGACTCATTATGCCAGGATGTTGACAACAAAACTCATTCCAGAGCTCAATAGTCTGCCATAGTAAAGACAGGCTCAGGGACCATACCAGGATAAGCCAAGCTCACTGGAGGATTTGGCATCTATAGTTGAGCATGGTGAGTAAGAAGAGACTAAGAGCCATAAGCAAGAACTACAATCTGTGCTTTAGAGATGATTTGTGTCACCAAGGTCCAGACAGAGCCATGTTAGAGGCTATGGTTTCTACCCCAAGGATGGGAGACAAAGGGGGAGGATGGTCTAGAACAGCAGCATTTGGGATAAAATCTTGTGGTGGTGGTGGCAGCTTCCCCAGGCCTCAACACTCACAATTCACATCCATATAGGGATTACAAAAGACAAGGCAAACTGTTAGTCTGTAAAGCCAGATATGACCTAGCCCTGGAGCAAGGGTTCTAATTGGGTGGCTTTTCTCAGCCCTGGCAATTGAGTATTGGGCCAACTGTGCTCTGGACCAATTTCACTGATGGAGGAAAAGTATCAGTATGAAGATTCCAAACCCCACACACATTCCAAATAGTAGACAGGCATATTCGACTGAGCTCTCAGTTATCCACATCCTTCTCTCCCTTATTTCCTGCTGCTTATTGGGATTCATGGTATATCATATCCTCTAGCTCAGTGTTGCCCAACAGAACTTTCTGTGAGGATGGAAATGTTCTGTCGCTAATGTCCAGTGCAATACAATATCACTACTGAGCACCTGAAATAGTGGCTACCATTTCGGACAGTGCAACTTTGGCCCTTCCATGCGATGAGGCAGTAAGATTTTCTGAAACCAAGCACTTAATCTTGTCCATGGCAGGAATAATCAGAAAGGGCTCTCTGGAAAAGAAGGAAAAACACAACCAGTTGATAGGCATATATGTTACCTTGTTTCATCTTCAGAGAAACCCTGCAAAAGTAAATATCATTATCTCTACCTTACAAATAAAGAAACTGAGACTCAAAAAAACAAATAACTTGCCTAGAGTCACACAGTTAGTAAGGGCCAGAGTCAAGATTTGAACTCAGGTATCTGACTACAAAGTCCGTTCTATTCCATCTCATTGTATAGTAGAGAAAGAAAGTGGTATCTCTCTGGCACTGAAGGGTTCAAAGTGAATTGAGCAGCGCAGAGTGAATTGAGCAGTTGAGTGGGCTTCTAGACAGTTCTCTAACTCCCCTCTTCCTGAGCTAGGTCTGCCCTGTTACAAGTTTACTATTTGACTTGAAATGATCTTCTAGAACTCAGACACACCCAGGTTCACACATAAGGCCAACGGCATATGGCCAAAAAAAAATTATCTGCTTCTGTGTCGTCCATTAATGCAGATAATTAGTAGTTGATTTAATATTCTTAGCATGAAAGAGGGCACAGTGATGATTTGTTTGGGCTAATTTAAAATAACTCTCCCTACCTCATGCATGCACTGACTCACTCACTCACTGAAGGACGAAACAATGGGGTCAGAAGTGAGTTGGAAGGGAAGGAGATAAGGGTAGAGAAGGAACTAACGTTTCTTAGACACCAAATATGTGCCAGATACCAAGCTAACAACTTCACACAGATCATTTCATGTAATGTTCACCCTATGAAATACCTATGGCTATCCCTATTTCACAGGAGCAAGGCTGAAATTCAGAGAGGTGAGATAACTTGCTGAAAGTCACACAGTCAACAGTGGCACAAAATCATTTCAAAATCTAGAACTACAGGACTCGAAGTCCTTTCTGTATCATACTGTCTCTTAGCAGAGATTTAGAAAACCCACCACTGCTAATAAAGGGCTCAAACACCTTCCTGGATCTAGCTGGCGCCATGCCTGAAGCCAGGCTCCTGCTGCAGCCATTCTTTCTCCAAGTTCAGACTCCCATGAACAGGAGGGGACCCCAGCCCCCCCACCCCATTGTGCAATTAATGACAATGAGAGGCAGGCGTCCTCTTCTTACCCACCACTTTCTTCCCCACCCCATGAGGTGCTGCCAGTTCAGCACAATAGTACATTCTATGTCCAAGAGCCTCGGCTGGCGGCCCCCAGTCTTCTGCAGCCCCTCCAGACAATGGCAGGGCCCAAAAGTCCTGATAGCTGGTGAAAAATGTATGTGAATGACCAGCTCTCAGGAAGTGGCCTTCAATAGTCCGATAACTTCCTGTATCCTGACATTGTGAAGGCCCACTTCCTGTGCCGTCTCTGAGAATACAGCAAGGCAAAGCTGGCGGCAGGGGCGGAGGCAGAAGCAGGGTTTCCCTGTCTATCCACTGGCCTAGGGTCCCCTACAAAATCCCACTCTTGTACCTAAAGATGCCACCAGTCCCACACTAATTTGTGATTCAAGGGTGAATCCCTGCTGCCCTCTGATCAGCATCAAACTCCACCCAGTCCAGTCAGATCAAAATTGTACCTATTTTTTGAAGATTTCAGTCTTCCTCAGTCTCCCCCACCCTAATTCAGGATCTCAGCCCTTATACTGCTGAGAAAGGCTTTCTCATGTCTATTTGCATACCTCTGCTGCACACTAAACACATTTCCCCTTGTCTTCTGGTCACTCTGCTCTGAATGATAGGCTTACAAATGCTTATTAAGTCACCCCTTCAGCTATATCTTCTCAGAGTACATCATCATGATTCCCTCGGCTTCCTGTTTTCAGCTTACTCCATGTTGCAAAAAGAAAAGGAGAGCTGAGGAAGTAGAAAGAGGCCTCCTTTATCTTCAAGTTTGAGTTAGATTCAGGAACAGGCTTTTCAGGTTGAGCACCCCCACTGTACCTGTCCTCTCAGCAGAAGCTGGTCAAAGAGCTCAAAACCACCTACCCACTAGTGGGAAGAACAGGCAAGAACCAAGGTACTGAGGATTTTCTACATAGTCAGGCACTATGCTAAAAAGCTTTCCCTTCAATTACCTGGTGAAACAGATACTCATCTCCATATCTCCATATTAAAGACAAGAACACAGAGACAAAGAGATGTTAAGTCACTTGCCCAGGGTCACAGAGCTAATGAAAAGCAAAGTCATACTACCCACACCCTAGTAACAACATGTAGACCACACCACCTACACCCTAATACAAGGCAATCCATCCTACCCATGGCTTCTCTTGGTACTGGGGGATAGATTCAGGTAGAGGGAGATGAGGGATGATGCCATTTGTCTCCTCCTCTCACACCCATCCGGATCCCTGATCCATATCTCAGACATTGAAAGTCCTTCCCCAACATTCTGGTGCTAGAGAAACCCGGAGAGAGACTGGTGGCAGCACATCCAGCCAGAGAACAGCCTACCCCAGAAGTATTGTTCTCCACTTTCAATAAAGCGGACACTGAATCAGCCTCAGGCCATTGTGGTCAATTGGGTGAGGAGTTGGTGTGGGAGGCCAGGACAGGTCAAGATGTGACAACATATTAATTCCCTCTAAGCCCTTGAAATGTGATAGCTGCAGCTCAGCCAGTCAGAAGCTCCAGACCCTGTGTCTGGGAATTGGGAATAGGAAGGAAAAGAGGTCTCTGAAGACGGAAAGGAGGGAAGAAGCCCTCAACAACTTTCCCACCCTCCATCCTCCAATGTCAAAGGGGAAGAAAGGCAGAGGAAGTAATGAAGTCTGGAGGGCAGCTAGCATTACTAGGGACAGAAAAGCATGCCAAAGCCAGATCTATCTAGCATGACCACCTTCTCAACCTGTGATTTAGATGTTATTTCACTTCTCTGAGACTGTATCCTTGTGTTGCTTTGAAGCTGTTATGTGCCCCAGAAAAGACCATGTTATTTTAATCCGTTCTTGTGGGTGCAGACTTGTTGTGGGTAGGACCTTTTGGTTAGGTTATTTCGATTGAGTTGTGACCCACTCCATTTAAGGTGGGTCTTAATTCTTTTACTGGAGTCCTTTATGAGAGGATAAAGGACAGAAAAAGCAGAGACAAAAGCCCTGGAGAAGAAAGCAAGGACCCACAGAAGCTGAAAGAGCCAGTGAAGCCAGAAGCTGAAAGCAATGAAACTTGGGGGAGAAAGACCAGCAGACGCCAGGGCCACGTGCTTTCCCATGTGACAGAGCTGCCCAAATGCCAGCAGCCTTTCTTCAGAGAAGGTAGCCTCCTATTGATGCCTTAATTTGGATATTTTCATGGCCATAGAATTGTACTCTGTAAGCTAATAAGCCCCTATTGTTAAAAGTCAGTCCATTTCTGGTATATTGCATTCTGGCAGCTTTAGCAAACTGAAACAATTCTCATCTATGAAAATGGAGAAAACAATCCTTGTCTTGCAGAATCTGGAGAGTGTTAAATGAGATATGAAGTATCCAGCTCAAGGCTTAATTAGCCTGAAGGAGCTCAATGAGCATCTGAGTGTTCCCGTCTCTTCTTTTCTGAGATTTGTCTATCTCAGGCTCCTGAAACTGTCGAATTCCACAGGAAAAGGAGGGTGGCTGCCCTCTAGCCTCTTTTCCTAGAAGCAGGGAACCTCTGCTCTTCTGGGATTCGTGGAAATTGCTGGGCAGAAGGCCAGAATGCACCTACCCTGCTCCTCTAATGCTGGCTCCTGGATCTCATGGGGAACAAGAATACAGAAGAGATCCAGGGCTGCTGACCCAGGAAGACACTGGGATGGGGGCATGTGTAATATACCCTCAGAAGGCCCCTGAAATAGCCTTTAGCCAATCTAATGGGGCCGGATGAAAGGCAGGTGAGCTCCACGGAGACAAGGTGCTCACTTGCTACTCTCTATGGCCAGTTCTGAATCCAGGCAAACTTCTGAGCTACTTCCCCACTCTGCCCTCAGATTTTATCAAAAAAACCATGCACTCTGGAGAAAAAGTTTTTACTACAGTATCAGCCTGAACCAAACCAATCAGGCAGGTAAATTACCTGAAAAAAACAATCAAACTGATGTTTATATTCTTAACGCTGTTTCTGCCACTCCCTATCTGGCAGGGTAAAAAGAGTTGCAGAGCTCAGCTAATACAAAGGCAGCATGGCTTATCCCCTTCAAAGGCAGTGGGTTCCCACTGGGAGAGCCTGGGGCTGCAACCGGGGCCTGTATCAGCCTGCGCCTAGAGAGGCGGAAAGGCGTTCAGGCTCTGATAAGGCCAGAGGGAAGGACAGGACCACTGTGGGGCCTATGACTGTTCCTTCACCCCAGAGACCACAAGGATAATCAGCTCACAAGCCTTCCTGCCTAAGACATTTCACTCCCACCCTAAGGTCTCCTGGGGGAAGAAAAGGAGGAGACAGCACTAGTCTCACCCAGCACTAGCCTCATTTCCTGCCCTCAGGAAGTGGAGCACCCCCATGCTCAAGGCTCAGGCTAATGGCACTCTTCTCTGTGAAAGGGCAGCTCTTTCCAAATGTGTGCCGAAGGTATGCAGCTGCTCTATCCTTCCTGCTCACCCAGGCGTTCCTGAGGCAAGGCCTGGGAGGCCCTCCTCCTCACAAACCCCCAGCTGATCTTCACAATGGGAAAGTGCTCCAAGAGAGTGCCAAGACAATCTAGGCAGGGTCCCTTGTGCTCGGCCCGACCCCTCTGCTACCCAGCTTCTACAGTTGCCTCCAGAAATCTCCATCTGCCAGCAGGCCAATTAGAGAGCCAACCAACAGCAGGACTGTGTGAGTTGGGGGACCCACATGGGACTTTGGGATGCTGCAAGATACAAAGGTCACATATAAAGAGACTGGGGGGGTTGGGGAGGCAGTGAAACAAGAGGCAGAGAAACATCAAATAGCAGTCAAAGGGCTTCAGGACTGAGAATTAGGTCCTCGCCATTCCCCAGCCCTCTGTTTCAGCATTACTATAGGCCTCAATTTCCCCTCTATACTCAGGTACCCCTTCTTGGATAGAAGACCAGGTTTTGAAATGCAGCTAAATGCATGGAATGGAAAATATACTGCTAATCACAATAACCAACTTCCTAAGTGCTAATTATATGTGCAGCTCTGTTCTAAATGTTTTGCTCAGGTTCTCTTTTAATTCTCACAATAACTTTTATAAGTAATACATGAGCCCCATTTGATGCATGAGATTGAAACATTGAGAAGTTAGTACCCTGCCAAAGGACACACAGCTTTAAGTGACAGTGCTGAGCTTTGAACCAAAGCAGTTAACTCCACAGATGAGCTTCCTGGAGAGGCCAGAGGTGAGAACTGAGACCAGTAAGTTTCCAGAAGTTAAGTCAGCAAGGTGAGAACCAGCCAAGGACAGGGCTCTAGGGACAATTCGCCTTGCCATCAATCAACCAAATTATAAAAACCCGGGACTTCCATCAGTGGGCAGGACTGTGACCTTCTACCCTACTCACATGAGGAAAATAGCCTGGAGAGAATTAAAGAGGCAGAGCTACCCCAAGAGTTTATCTTTGGTGTCTGCACCAGAAAAATGAAACCAGGAAGTAGGCAGAAAAAGCAGGCTGCAATCTTCATCAGAGGTAAGTCATGTGAGCCACCAGCCAGAGGTGCTGTGGCTGTGCCCCATGGGTAGACAGCACTCAAGGGTGTTTCTCCTCATCAAGTCAACCAATCTGCAGTCCAGAGGTAGCTACAAGACCAGCTCTGCCAAGAATCCTGTTATCTTGGGTGAGCCATTTCCCACTCTGGGCCTCAGATTCCATCTGTTGGCATGAAAAGAATCAGTGCTCTTCTCCCCTCCATTTCAATTTATCTGGGGATGAAGGACAAGTGAAAAGAGGATTTCATATAAATACAACAGTTTTGTAATAGGGACACCAAAATCTGCCCCATCTCTGTTTTCAAAGCTTTCAGGCCTTATCTAATAGTCCACCCTACCCTCCCAAGCCTCAGCCAGAAGGAAAGCACTAAGGGAAGAATGGAGGCACAACACAGACACTCCACAAATAACCGCTCCCAGACTGCAAGTCATTCTCATTCCTTCCCAGGATTTCCTTATCTTTGAGTTGGCCCAAGGGTCTGCTGAGAGGCTGAACCCCAGCTCCACCTGGTAAGTATATTAAGTGGTTCCCTGGGCTCAGACCCAGGGCCTTGCTCGACTCCTTAGAGTCTTCCCATCCACCCTGCTGGGCTGCTGCAGAGCTTTGATCACTACTACACGAAGGGTTTCCTGAATGCTTTCCTGAGGACATTGTTCCCCACTACAGAGTCATCAGGGTCAAATTCATCATGGGCTATCCTGGTCCTGGTCCTACCCAGTGGGGAATCCCAGTCCTCTGCCCAAGCCCCATTTCCCCTGGGAAAATTAAGCCAGCAGATTCTTTTGATTTCACTTGTTATTAACCTTGGGGAAGGCAAAATCGTAGGAAAACACTACTGTCACTAAGCTACCAGGCAACTCAAAGGCACAAATCTGGTAGCCTTGCTTCTATCCTTTAAAGAAGCTTGTCTCCACACCCAGCCCTGCTGCCTGCTCCATTCCACAATCACATTGGGGGCCTCTTAATTCATTCAACATTTACTGACAATGACTATGTGCCAAGCACTCTGCACGAGGCAGAGGTAAGACTTGGTGCCTGCCCTCAATGAACTTACAGTCTAGCAGCTATCAGAGTATCTTGTAACAAATGACACTGAAGAATGAACAAAGGGCGAGAGAAGCAGAAAGGGAATGCTTAGAAGAGTCAGGAATGGACCCATATATGCTAAATCTCAAAGTATAACAAGGAGCCAAGAAGAGCCAGAGAAACATGATGTATAGTGCATTGGAGGCATCGAGGTTAGAACAAGCATAACACACATATTTAGGGAATGGCAAAAATTAGGATTTGTCAGGGGGAGTGATGGGAGGTAAGTCTGTGGAGCAAATTGAGGCAAGTTGGTGAAAGATCCTACACGGAGGATTGGTTTTCACTCTTTGGGGGGAGGAGCCAGAAGTCTTTAGGGAGAGTGACCTCATCAAATATGTGTTTTAGAAAGATATGCTGGCAGAAAGAGAATTTGCAGGAAGAGACTAAGAGTTTAGGCAAGAGATGATAAAGGCCTGAAGCAAGGGAATAAGGTGGAAAGCAGAGGATGAATTCCAGATATTGAAGAACTGAGTCACCAAAGGTTAGTGATAGAACCCATGAGAGGGGGTAGAGGGGGAGAAATAAAAAACAACTTGGAGATTTCCATTTTGAACAACAGGATGGAGGAGACTGACTCTTTGCCAGGTGCTGTGCTAAGGTGTTTTACAAACAGTAATCTCAGTCTTCACAGTAACTTTGTGAGGTAGGTAGCATTATCCCCATTTTACAAATAATCCTTAAAGAAGTTAAGTAACTCTCTAGTCATAAAACTAAATTACAGAGTTGAGCTTCAAATCCAGGTCGACCCTTTTAATCACCACACTTTTTTGAATAAACCAAATGATCCAGATCTAGACAGATGTATGTTAAACTGTTTCGGATTATGGTCTGAAGTTTAACTGGAAGTTCAGAACTAAAGGGAGCTATCTGGCAATGATCAGTGTAGATATATGGAGGGGCTGAAGTATGGACAAGACTAGGCCTGCCCAAAAAGAAAAAAGGGCCAAGAATGAAACCGAAAGAATATCTACATTTACAACAGGAGGGAGTACTGGGAGGACAGAGAGCTAGATAGGGAAACTGAGATGGTAGTGAGAGTGACATCAAGGGAAAACTCCATGGAAAGAATGTGAAATACTGCAAAGAACTAGAATGTGACTGGGACCAGAACAAGAGCATGAGATTTGCAATTACTAAATCTTTTAGCCAAAGTGATTGCAGTGGTAAAGGCAAAGAGCCTCTATGGAAGCTATGAGTATGAACTGTTTTCCAATGAAGAAAAGGAAAGTGAGTCTTAAGCAGACAGTAGACTCTAAGAAAGTTGATTCTGTTTTTTAGTACTGTTATGGGCTGGTGGGAAGAAGTAACATCACAGAGGATAACTGGATAGAAATAGAGAACAACTGATTGAGTAAACAGCTGAAAATAGTTTTTACATTTACTATTTTTTAAAGTTTGAATAACAACAAAAACCTCAAGAAGAGTATGAGACAGAGACCATGGGTGGCCTGCAAAATCTAAAATATTTACTACCTGGCCCTTTATAGAAAAAGTTTGCCAAGCCTTGGATGACAAGTTAGAATAGTAGGTAAGTTAAAATAGTGGTAACCAAAATGTGGGTTCCTAGACTTGGGGAAGGCAGCATCAGCATCACTTAAGAACCTAGTAAAAATGCAAATTCTGGGGCCCTGCACCAGAGCTATTGAATCAAAAACTCTAGGGTTGAGACTAAAAACTCTGTTTTAACAAGTCCTCCAAGTGATTCTGATGCACACACATTTGAGAATCACTGAGATTACAGGGGAGAGGAACCAAGCTTCAACCATAACAGTCAGTTCTTTCTCTGAAAACAGACGGCAATGTCAGCTACAGGAGGACAGGACTGGGGTTGGAGGGCTTGAGGAGTTTGGTTTTAGAAAAACATCACCTTGAAGTATTTCAGGCTAGGCTGAGTCTAAAGTCTCATAAATCGGAGAAAGTGCCAGACAGCATGGTTATGTAAATTTCTCCAGCTGAACTTTGTAGCTCAGGCTAAGAAGTGAAGGGAATGTATGGTGAACCGGGTTGGAAGTGAGAGAAAAGAGGCAGTGAAAAGAGGGTATAGGGCACAAAGAACTTTGGGCTCTTCTAGAGAGAAGAGCTGCCCCTGCTGGGATGTTAATAAAATTTTTTTCTTTAATAATCTCAGTAACTTAGAAGACCCACTTGGAATTTTTTAAACAAAGTCAGGGTTTACCTTTGCATTATGTAAAAGGGATGTGATAAAAAGATAATGTTAACAAATTTAACTTAAAAAAATGTTTTAAGTACATAAGACACAAAACTGGAAGTGGATTAAAACTGTTACAGCAGTAATTAATTACTCTACTCTTAAAGCTGTTTCCTCAAAGACTTCTATTTAGCAAACACTCTCAGACTATGTACATATAAAAGGAATAAAAGAGCATTTATTTATACTTCATTATTCATCTGGGTGCCATCCCAACTAGATAAAATGTGAGGCTTTTCTGTCATGTAACATCTAGCACTTCCATGTTTACAAAGCACTCTCTAATCTGGTTCATCGATCTTCCCACATGATCGGCAGGGAATGCTTTATTATTTCCACTTTGCGGGTGGGGAAACCAAGACCAGGACAGGTAGAATGGTGTGCCCCAGCTCATCCAGGTCTCTAACTAGTCCAAGGCTCCTTCCTCACTCCAATCTCCTGATACCTGCTATCCTCGGGCATCCTGCAATACCTTTCTTCCACTTTTCTGACCTTGTGGAATATACCAGGGAACGCTGCCTACTTAGTAACACAAGCCTGAAGCCTGCAATCCCTCTGGTGAGCTTGGTTTTTATACCAGGCCAGTCCTTTATGTAAACTATCCCCAGGCCCTATAAAGTTCCCTATCATCACACTCTGCTAGTCAAGGCCACTCTCTCCTCTAGATCCCCACTTCAACAAGATCACAAGGATATATGCAACTACTGCAGAAAATGCACTTTTGCTGCAATAAAATTGAAGCACTTAATACTTATTGAGCACCTACTGGTTGCCATGGACTATGCTAAGAACTTCTCATTCATCACCTCATTTCATAACAACCTAACAAAACAGGTATTCTAAACCCCAATTTACAAATGAGGATTCCAAGCTTCAAAAAGGCTAATGACCTGCCCAAGGTCATTTCAGCTGGTAACAAGTTAGCATCCATAACTCAAACCCATCAGATTCTAGACGTCAGAGACCTACACCAAAGTGGAAGAGGAAAAGTGAGGCAAGATGGGAGCTTTTTCATTTTGGCCTCCCAACCAAAAGGCAAGGCTGATTTTCCTGGTGTTTCACTCCACCTACAGTCCACCAAGCACAAGGCCCTGGGAAGCTTCCAGGGTTCCCTGGAAGGCTTTGTCCTGGCAGCTGCCCAGGTGACTTGTGCTAACACAGCAACAGGCAAAGGAAAGGATCTAGAGAGTGGAAAAGCACCAGACACGAAGCCACTGAGTGGAAAGAAGTGACTCCTGTCATGCCCAGACAGGACAACCTTGCTCTGAAGACACCACTATCACTCAGCCAGGAGACCAGGGAGGGGGCAGGGACTACACAAAAAAGCTCCAAGCACCTCCACTTGTCCACTTCGTAATGAGTTTCAGTGAATCATGAATGTTAAGCCTGTCCTCCAAAAGACACATGCCTCCAAGGTGAGTCAGCAAGCATGGAAGAAAACCAGCCCATACCCTGGTTCATCCCAAAAATCAGGACCTGCCTTTGCCCACATCCATATACATTTTGCTACTTAAAGTCAACTGAGCAGAGGCAAGAGAGCATGCACTATCTGACAGTCACTGCAGCAGCAGCAGCAGCAGATTTCAGCCAGGCCATGGGAGAGAAAGATCTAGCTGAGAATATCAAGACGTGCTAGAGGCAGAAATTCAGTGAAGACATGCCCTAGGAAATTAAATTATTTTAAAAGGGCACAATCATAGCAAGACTGGAAAATGGGAATAACTTGGATTTCCAAAGAAAGGACTTCCTCAGGCACTGGAAGGAGGTACATCAGTGGTGACAGGGTTATTTTAAAATAACTGAAAAGCCAAAAATGTCTCAGTCTGTGGGAAAAATTCTTTGGTCTTGTTTCTGTAGGTTTTCTTTCCTCCAGATATTTTGCTTAGGCTGATAATAAACGGCATACATGCAGGATGCCCAGACGTGTTTCGAGAAACCAATCCTAGGATCTAACTTAAGTATGCATTTTTAAAATATGCATACCTCTCATATTTCATTAAAAGGAGAGGGGCAGTGTTAGAGATAGCAAACTGGCAGCCACTGGATCAAATTAACCCCATGGGGGGATAAAAAAAACATAAATAAATAAATAAAAACAAATTAACCCCACGGGTATGTTAATTCTCAGTAAGCTAACAGACTAAGAATTAAAAAAAAAAAAGAATTGTCAATACTTGAAAATCAGAAGTTTACAGATACAAATCTGAATTTCTAGCATTTCTTGGGAAAAAAATTGGGAACTTGAATAACACTGGGAGAGCAACACGTACTGAAGGAACTGACTAGCCACTGCCCCCTTTAAGCAGACCTATGCTTTCATTTAAGTCACCTGACTGACCCCTGGAGGCAGATGAGTTTGTCACTTCGCTCAGCGAAGGGAGCCAAAGTTTGCTGATGCTCCACACAGCCACAGAGGGGCAGCACTGATCCGCCAATGAGGTCTACCCATCAGCCAGGGCCAGGAACACATCTCATCCCTTACTTCAGAAACAGACAATCCTTCCCCACACTCCCCAAATTTATTCCCTGAGGTGCAACATGAACCTCAGGCCTCAGCAACAGTGAAGGGAAGCGACCAGCTTGCTTTGCTCCTCCTCTCTGGCCACTAGTTTCCACGTCCTCCCAGCACCTTCACTCTACAACCAGCATCATTATTCCAGAAATCCTACTCTCACCCAATTGTTAACACCATTCTCTCACCCAAAAAGTCCCCACCTCCCAGGATAGGGAGAAAGAAACTGATATACGTACTAAGCAGAGCAAACATCTTCCCCACACTGTAATGGCAGATTCACTCTTCATCAAATGCTCACTACTTCTCTTTGATTACTTAGATTAAACATCAGTTCATTTCATGAGGCTGGAATTTCCTATGCTCCTTTCTGCCCTCTGCTCTCACTCTCCTATAGACTCACCAGCAATATCTTAAGAGGTAGCATTTAGTATAAACTCCTACAGCCCTTTAAGAAAGACATTTGGTATTATGGGTTGTGACCCTTAAATCTGCTCATTTCCCATTTCATCAAAAATGCCATTTACTATTCCTATCATTTACTCCAAAATGCAGAGAAATCCTTCTATAAGTAGTCATTGCAGTATTTATACTAGTGAATAATCAGAAACCACCCAGATGCCCAGCAAAAGGGAAATTATTAAATGCAAACTATATTTTCACTCGATGGGCAATTACGCAGCCATGAAAAACAATTATAATTATGAAGACCATGTGGTAAGATGGAAAAATGATTATGATATAAAATGCTATGTGAAAAAACATAAATCAAGTACAGAAATGATAACTACCAAAAAAACCATCCAGAGAATTAGTAAACAATGAAATGTTGATTGTGATATTAGCCTACTGAGTATTTTTTCCATCCCTACCAAATTTTCTTTAATATGCATATATTACTTTTGTAGAGCAAAATGCATGTGTATGAGTGTAGATACATGTGTGCTAGTTTGAAAGGATTTATGTACCCTAGAAAAACCATGATTTAATCCTAAGCAATCTTGGGAGAGCAACCGTTTCTATTAATCCCTATTCAGTACCTTAGGTTGGAAACTTGACTGGGTTATCTCCATGGAGATGTGACTCAACCAATGTGGGTATTAAACATGATTAGATAGGGATATAACTCCACCCTTTCGGATGGGTCTTGATTAGTTTACTGGAATCCTATAAAAGAGGAAACATTTTGGAGAAAGAGGGAGATTCAGAGAGAGCAGAGAAGGACAAGAGAATGCCATAGAACCATGAAGCAGAGTCCACCAGTCAGTGAACTTTGGAGATGAAGAAGGAAAACACCTCCCGGGGAGCTGGAGAGGAAGCTAGCAGATGACACCATGTTCACCATATGCCCTTCCAGCTGAGAAAGAAACCCTGACCGTGTCCGCCCCGTGCCTTTCCATTTGAGAGAGAAACCCTGAACTTCATCAGCCTACTTGAATCAAGGTATCTTTCCCTGGATGCCTTAGATTGGACATTTCTATAGACTTGCTTTAACTGGGACATTTCCACAGCCTAAAAACTGTTAACTTGCAACTTATTAAACTCCCCTTTTTAAAAGTCTTTGTTTCTGGTATATTGCATTCTGGCATCTAGCAAACTAGAACAACATGAAATTGGAAAATCTGACTGTAATTGTCAAGCTCCCTTGGCCTACTCCAATTGAGACTTTGAAAGGTCTTATGTAAAAAGGTTCTTGGGAACCTGTGCCTCCAGAATCCACCACCTCCAGGATTTAGAGTACTGGTAAACAAAGCTTCTAGGGCCCAGGAATCCTTAAATACCATATTATCCTACCCTGCACTTGCCCAGGAATCCTTAAACACCATATTATCCTACCCTGAAATGTCTGCACTTGCATAATTCTAAGGAGACCCCAAACACCACCTGGAAGATAGGATTCAATCAATATGGTTCTCAGATGCCAGTTTAATCAAGTTTTGCCCTATACAGTGATGGGAAGGAAGATGGTGATTGTTTTCAAGCAAATTCACTAGGCAGAAGCTACTCCCTGTCCCATGGTAAATAGCCTGGATTTCCAAAAACTAAAATATGCTTTCCTTCCCAGGGAAATGGGTTCCTGAGCTGGCAGGACAGGATTTCAGGAAAAACAAGCACAAAGGATAGGGCAAACTAGTGAAAGGAGCCAGTAGATTTTCAAATTCTTCTGAATCTGTAGGTCTCCTAAAGGGAACACCAAATCCCAGTCACTCCCTCTTGACACAACCTGCCTCCCATGGAGAATGACAGTGTTCATTTCATAACAGTCACCGATGGGGCAGTGGTGGTTCCCCACCTTCTCCCAGCAGCATGCCCATAAGCCCAGAAGCCTAAGCAGTTGTGGCCACCATACAACAGATGCAGCCTTCAGGCCAGAACGTTCAAGGGCCTTCCTCTTCACTGGCCCCTCAGTAGCTGGTCTGCCTGGCCATAGGAGAAGAGCAGCCAGTATGTATGGGTGTGTGGGAGGGGCCAGAGTAAATAACAACAAAGCAAATCAGCTGTGGGTTCTAGGGCTGGGTCAACATGGTCCACAGAAGGACCCACAGGGCACTGTGTCTTCCATCAATTTTTCTCTGGGCGGTTTCTGTTCAGGACAGCTTTAGGGGCAAATTCCAGCTTGTCCTTAAGGCTCACCACCTGGGTATGGTCCTTGCCTAGCAGCTCGTCCAGTTTGCGGTCCTCCCGGCGCTCCGAGATGCTCTTCTCCTCCTCCACTGGCTGCGGATCCTTTCCCCGGATAAACCATTCCAGGTGGTAGCCCACAGCCCCAACCACAAAGGCCACAGGAAATGTGACATAGGGAGCATAAGTCCGCACCACGGTCCACAGTACAGGCCACATGACATCTGCACAAGAACACAAGGCAGCATTAGGGAGAAACCAGTACCCCTCCCACACCAGATATGGACAGCCCACCAGGTATGTCCACTTACCAGGCAGCCTGGCACAATTTAGTGAGCATCCACCCCATACAGAGCAATTTAAGAGGATACCTTGCTTATGCAGAGCAGCTGAGTCCCTGAAACAATTTAGCAAATTTTGAAAGAGTCAATTGTTGGGGATGAGGGAAGTCTTTATGTACTACACTCGGACAACTGCATATCCAGGTATGGCAATGTTTCCCACACAAATGCCTTACCTAACAGAGCTCTAAGCCTATAGTTCACCTTGGCCTCTACAGTTTGCCAACATTTCAAGAAGGGAAAAGAAGTCTTTCTCTGCTCTATGCAATTTTTCTGTGAGCACAGACAGTCACTCTTTCCCTACCATGCATAGTCCCACTGTGAGTCTCCAGGCTCCAGGATGAGAAGTAGTTTCTTTTCCTCAAGTAAAGTATGAGAAGAATATTTAACTAGCCAAAATCCTAACACATTATCCAACTATTTTTGCTTTTAGGTAGATAAAGTTGTTTTCATATTCTGACTTTGTTTTTCTAATAATGAGACAAACCTATATTTTACAAATCTGCTGGCCCACCCCCTGTCAAAATATATTCTCTTCAATCATACACACATCCTCCTCTAACAAGTTCCTGAAAGTACTACAAACCTATTATACATACTCTCATACTCCGGATACGCTAGCACTTGACAATTCACTGTACAAACCACTGTACAAGACAGGGGAGGGTGGGGGAAAAAAAGCGGAATGAAAATGAAATGAAGTAGGACACCAAAGTAATATAAAACTTATTACCGGCAGGCAGAGTTCTCGCCTGCCATGCCAGAGATCTGGGTTCAATTCCTGGTGCCTGCTCATGCAAAAAAAATAAAATAAAAAAAAACATATTACCATGATTAACAGTCATCAAAGATTATTTACAATTAGAAAAATAATGATAACAACCATTTATTAAGCACGTATTACATGCCAGGTCTTGGGCTAAACACTTTATGTACACTATCTCATTTAATTCTCACATTCATCCTATGAAGTGGGCCACATAATCAGAAGGTTAAGTAACTTGACCAAAAGTCTAACCTAAAAGATCATTCCGTTTGTTTCCCTGTAGGTATTATCCAACCCAGCTATATCTGCTCTAAAATGCACAATCAAAACTTCACCAAGCCTAAAATAATCCTCTCCTCTCTCTTTGATTCCAGTTCTCTTTGGAGGAATCCCAGCCATTTTGTGAATCCAGGACTATAATGGACACCAAATAAATCAATAAACCTGCAGTGGCTCCAAGATTTCCCTCATGGTCCTTTATCTTAGAACTGGGCATTATGCTGGGCAATTCATATACTTGTCATCACCTAATCCTCACAATACCTCTATGAAGTAGGTATTATTAGCCCAGATTTTTTAAGTCACATGGTGCAGAGATATGTGTCTCTAATTTGCCCAAGATAACTAGAAGTGATGAAGCCACTAAGTTTGAACCCAGGATTCTCCAACTTCAAAGTCTGTGCCCTTTCTAGTGGAAAGAGTACACAGTAGATATGTGTACGGTTTCTGCCCGAATTCTGCACTCAGGCAGCGCTCTCTGAAGTTTCTCCCATCAGCTTGGCATTTCATTACCTAAAACTTCCCTTTTTGTAAACTGAGATTATACTCAGAGATTTGTGAAATTCTAAGATTTAGAAGTTTAAAAAGGGCACCCCTGAGGAATCCCATACTTCTCCATTTCCTTTTCCACCTTTTTAAGCAGGTTCACTGTAAGCAAACATTTTCCCTAGACAGCAACTCCTCATTCAGATTTTCAATTTGTCTTCAAACACATCAATCACCCGTTCACACTGACAATATCTCTCCCACAGCACAAGATCTCTCTCTGTCCTCCTGCTCACATTCTAATCATCCCTAAATAAGTCACTTCATTAATTTATTCATCAGGCACTGTGTTTAGCCCATTTGCCTGCATTTCTCAAAGGTTCTCAAGCCGCAGCAGGGCAAGGGCTATGACTGTCCTCTCTGCCACTAGGCCCCACCCCACCTTTTCACCCCACCCTCAACCCCACCTGACATAAAGTGCTCAAAAAAAGTCTGTTGGATGAATTTATTAATGACAGCTCAAGCAACTCAACTTGGGTGAAACCATTACAGTTCACCCACCCACCCTCTCTCAAAAGATGACAGACACAGCAAATATCTTCACTGACTACAAGTACTAATCAAGTCGCTCCCAGGGTATTAAAAGGAAATAAACAAGAATATCTCGCAAATATTGTGACGTATATTTACAGCTCGTCATGGAGGGAGCTTGCCAAAACATCCATTTAAGGACAACGGGGCTGTCGGAACACCAGCCCTTGTGCCGAGGCCCCGACGGCCCAAGGCGACCCGAAGCCGAAGTCCTGGACCCAAGACTTGCTAACACGGGCAGAAGAGGCCAGAATAGACTGGAAGAATTAACTGCCCGTCACTCAGGCCCCAGTCCAGGGACGGGAGGGCAGGTGAGGTTAGAGTGCAAGTGTCACCCTTCCCCCTCTTCTGTGTGCTGTGGTCCTCTACCCCTATCACCCCCAGGCTCATGACCTCGTCAGCCTCCGGCCTCGCCCGGGTGCCTAAGGCCGACAGCTCAGGGCCTCAGGGCCCCCGCTGGGAACCGAAACTCCGCTTCTGAGACCCGGGAAGAATGGGCGCAGTCAGGTATGTCCAGGGCCGGAGAGGACCCTCTCGAACAACTCTCCCAAAGGTCACAGTCCGGGGCGGTCACCCTGCCCACGACAGTCCAAGCAGCCGCCCCCGCTTAGGGAGCTGCCGGCCGGGATCACGTACTCACCTGAGCCCCAGCCCGCGCTACTCGGTTGGAGCCCGGCTCTACGAGCGCTCACCGGGTGCACGGCGATCGCCGTTCCCAGCGGCCCTCGGGATCTCGCCGCGTGACCCCGCCCACTGGCCGCCGGCCCTCTCGCCGCGCAGGGATTGGCTGAGCCCCAGAGAAAGGCCGGCAAGAAGCTAGGCGTCCGCCATCGAGCCGCGCTCTGCAGAGATGGCGAGCGCGCCGCTTCGTGGTTAGGAGGTTTTCCCAGTGACGTGGGCACGTGCTTTTCGAAAGGCCATCCATCCATTTATTCAATTGACTTTTATTTAGGGCGTCTTCTAACAGTCAGGTTTGGGCACACAAAAACAAAAACCATGCTCCCAGACCTCAAGAAGCTCTCCTTAGCAAAGTATAGTCTAGTGTTTAAGACCCCTTCAGATCCCGGCTAGCGTTCTAGCTGTGTGACCTAGGAAACATCAACCTGTCCCGTCCTTCCTGCCCTCTTCTGTATAATAGTAATAACACTATTTCACAGAGTTGTTGTGAGGACTAGATGACATAACGTACGTAAATTGCTGTGCCGGGCACACAGGAAGCAGGGAAATAAATGGTAGTTAGTCTACAAATAATTGAATTATAGTAAAACCTGAGTCTTGCCTGATTCCTCAGGTACAAATATATACTCTCTTCTTTGTGCCCTCTCTGTGCCCTGCGTAGACATCAATTTTATTACCTATGGGGGAAAAGTCACCAAAGTCAAGCTCTTTAGCACATCTCACCAGTCCCTTAGTACGCCTGCTGCGCCTTGCCTTGCATCCTCAACCCACAGATGTCAGCCTGGCATATTTATTTAGTTTTAATAACACGGTACTAAAACCCTCATGTTTTCCCATACAGGCCAAACTGTTTCACACCTCTGCCTTTACCTATGCTTGTTCGTCTACCTGGACTGTCCTCTCCACCTGTCTTTCCCAAAGTAGCTCTGTCTCATTTTTCAAGCTTAAGGGTCCCATTCATAGGAAGGCTTCTAATGCATTATCAGGTGTCAAGTGTCAAGAACTATTTAGGAGACAGCTATTAGCAGAACGTGTTCACTAATTGAATATGAAGGGAGAAGAAAGGAACTGAATTGCCTAGAATGAGTACCATTTAGTCAGCCAATCAACATGCTCTAGGCATTGGGAATGCAACGTGGCTGGGACTATCCCTGCAGTTGTGGAGTTCTCTGACTGACAGGGCAAGTGGATGGGGTCCACAAAATGTCAACAGAGTATGAGAGATGATACAGCAAAATTATGTACAGGTAGCACAGAGAAGGAGCCCCAGCCAGGCCAGGAAAAGCTGTCTTGAGTGATGCCAGCAGTTCTGTCAGGCAGAACTGAGTAGGGCTCAACAGTATAAACCTAGGAATCAGACATGGTCAAATGCTGGCTCTGCTGCCTGCTCACCTTAGAAAACCTATTTACACTCTTTATTATTATTTTTAAAAAGACATTAAAAGTAATCACTTCTTCTCCCCCAGGAATGCTGTATTAGATTACCTAATGTGTTTAAATGCTTGGCGCACTTTTTGGCACCTCCTAAGGACTCAGTAAGTGATATTAATGTGTTAGGCATTCCACAAACATGTTCCTCCTTCTATAATAGCCTATGTCCATGTATGGAATTACTAATTCATTAAGCCAAAAGCCTGAGTGACATCTTCAAGGCCTCCTTATCTTTGCATTATTCCTCAGATCCAGCTCATCGTCAGTTTATGGCACTTATGCCTCCTAAATGCCTCTCAATGCATCACCATCTCTTACCTTACCTACGTTTGCGGCTACCTCAGAGGCATCCTTTCCTCTTCCCTGCCCCCTCCAAATTCCCATTCTGTTGACAGAGGTGTCTTTCATAAACAAAACCATGACATCTCCAGTTTAAATCCCCCATGGATCCCTTCTGGCCACATCTCCTCTGCGCCCTCCATGCCTCTGTCCTGGGCCTGTCACCCTTCTCCATCTCCCTTCTCTATCTCCAGTCCCTGCTCTTCCCACCTTTCCCCTACACACATGCCCTCCCATGCCATTGCCCAAGCTGGTCCCTTGGTCTGAAATGAACGTCCTCCCCAATCTTTCTTGGCTACAAAACTCTAACTCAACTGCAAAACCCAGTTGTAAAGGACCCTCTTTCAGGAAGCTCTCCTAGGCTTCCTGGGGAGCCCCCTCCTCTGGTTTCCACATCCCCTTTAGGAGAACAGTCCTCCCTATGTAGTAACTTTCCATTTATGTGCCTTCCTATGGCCAGACCAAAGGTCATTTGAGCAAGAACTGGATCTGATTCTTCAATTATCCATGGGGCCCAGCGCCATATCCTTGATGCAACACACAAAGAAGACTCCCTCACATCACCCCCACCCGCGGAGACTTTAGGCATCATGTCCCTAGCAGGATGGCCAAACAATTCCAAGCGCTGACCTGTTCCTCTGTGCCCATTCCCACATACTTCAAGATCCCAGAAAACATGGCCCGGTTTCTGAGAAAAGCCATAGACCCCATAACAAAGCTGTATTATGTAGAGGGCTAAACTCAGGTTCAGCCATTGCCCAGCATTATGATCTGGGGTAAGTTGTTTAACCTCCCCAAGCGTCAGTTTTCTCATCTGTAAAGTGGAGATGGCAACACTACCTGCTTCATAAGGTTGCTCTGAATATTGGTTCAAATCTCAGCCAGGCCCTAATTTTACAGATGAGAAAACAGAATCTCAGATAGGTCAAATGGCCCAATCAATGTGTCGCTTGGCAAATCTACAGGAAATAAAGACAAATGACATTTCTAGTGGAAATCTTTGGACTATTACCCAATTTAGGTGTTCCCAAACCTGGCTGCCCATCAGAATCAACTGGAGCACTTGCTAAAAATCTCACTTGAAGGCAGAGCTTATTCACCATGTCTTCACTGGGGCCCAGGAATCTGTACGGGGTCAGGTCCAAGAAGATTGGCTTTGGGGAGCATGGCTCACATGGCAGTCTTCACCTTTCATTTGTCTCATAGAAGTATATGTGTATGACCTCTTGCTTCTCAGAAGTGGTCTCCCAAACCAGCCTATAAAATATCTATTCATGCCACTTTCCTGCTTAAAACCCTTCCACTGATCCCCGTGGTGAACAGGACCCAGGTCCACTTTCTTCAATACACCCCCAAAGCCCTGCATGATCACAACCCTGCACTCCCAATACCTCTTTCTTCTCCAAGCCTTTGCATAAGCTGTTCCCTCAGCTTGGAACACTATTCCAAGCCCCAGCCCTCCTAGTCATCTTTTCTGTACTTCCCCCTGTATTTTAACTACCTGTGTTCTTGTCTGTTTTCCCCATAAGACCGTAAGCTCCTTAAAAGTAGAGACTATATCTTGTTTGGGGTTTTCTCTCTGGTGCCTGACAGTGCTGCACAGTGGCTCCTGATCAATGTTTGCTGAAGAAATGAATAAGAAGAATTGGCTGGTCTAGTGTGGACCAGAAGAGTAGCCAAATTCCTGGAAGGCTGTTCTTGCCTCCCTGCCTCAAGGTGACACATCAATCCCAGAGGAGAGGGATTCCAGAAGTCTGGAAAGGGGGCTTCTCAAGTGGGGGACTTGCAGTCAAGTTTGGCTCAGCAGCTCCTTCTGGGCTGGGAGGGCTGCAGAATCTAAAAACTCATGATTCTACACTAGACAGATCTGGCTCCACCATTTTTAGCCCTGTGACTTTGGATAGGTCACTTAGTCTCTCCTGAATTTCAGTTTGTAACGATGATCTGAGCTAATTCATATAAATCACTCACCCCTTGTCTGACATGCAGTCAGCATTCAATAAATGTTAGCCACCACTACTGGATTTTGATTGCATTCAGCTTTACAAGAAAGTTGTTCTTAGTCTCCACCCCACTTCCTCTACCATAACAGGCTCTGGAATTGTGACTGCACTATATCAAACAGTTTTTCTGCTGCTGATCAGAAATGACTAACTGGAGGAGAGGGAATGACACTGTGCCCTTAAGGGATGGGAAACCAATACTTGCTAACCACTTAATAATAGTGGTGGCCACTCTGTTCATTGAGGATATGCTCTTAGCCAGTCATTGAGCTCCGTGCTCCCTTGGTGGCAGAACAAGTAGAGCAGCCAGAGCAGGACCAACCTGAGAGGGGAATCAGAGCACTGAGAGGGGAGAGGGAAAGAGACAGAAACCAGGGGGCAGTGATTGAAGCTCTTCCGTCCTCACTCTGCTCTGGCCCATCCAGGGCCCAGATCCTTATTGTGGCCACCAAGCGGCTGAATCCTCTTTTTCCCAGCTGGTCAATCCTGGAAGGAGCTCAGGCACCCTTTGCTTTCCCCATTCCAAGAGCATGCGCTCCTCATTCCTCCCTCCCTTCATCCCACTTCCCCAGACATGGGGCAAAGGTGGCCTCTTCTGGAGAGAGCAGCTGGTTCGAGTGCAGTTCTGCCGTTTTATTTTTCCTGGGATACTCAAGGGGATGTGGGAACAGCCACAGGTGTGGTGAGGGGAAGCCCCCATCTCCCCTCCCCAGCAATCGGGAAAGGGGAAAGGCCCAGGCGCCCTGGTCCTGGGTTGGTCCAGCCACTGTGGTCCCTGGGCCCTGCGGGCTGAGGGCTGAGGGTGAAGCCCCGGGGGGGATGGGGCTGGCTCCTAGACAGGGTTCGGGATTCTTCATAAAAAGCCACGAAGCTTGATCCCCACGAAGCCCAGCCCCGCGGGGTGGGGGGGTGGGGTGGGGGGGTGACGCAGAGCCCAGATGGGGGACCCGGCCCGGCCTGGCCCGTGGGGGGGAAATAATGGCAGAGATGGTGCCCATGGGTAGGAGGTGGGGATAAAGCGTCGGACCAGTAGGAAGGGTGTTCCAGGTGGGAGGCGCAGGGCGGAGAGGCACGGCCCCCAGCCCAGCCCGGGCGCCATCGCGTGGGGTCAGGAAGGTAAAAAACCCACGAGAGAGTGGCGGGCAGGTGGGGCCGGGGCGTGCGGAGCCGGCGGGCGGGCGCACGGGGCGGCCCGCGTTCACAGTGACCTCGACGCTGGGTGTACAGTACGGGTAGAAAACGGCGGGGCCGGGCCCGGGCTGGGCGGGCCGGGCCGGTCACAGCCTGGTCTGGGCCTCGGGGATGTAGATTTCGATGCTGTCGGCGCTCTCGGTGGCTGAGCTGTGGCGGAAGGAGGCGGCGCGCTTGGCCGCCAGGAGCCGCTTGCGCGCTTCCTGCCGCTGCCGGTCCACGGAGTCCAGGGAGCGCTCCTTCACCGGCACGCCCCGTCCCCGCGAGGGCTTCTTTGGTATCGGCGGAGGGACCTTCTTCTCCTCCTGCCGGGAAAGAGGTCGGCTGCTGATTTGGACCTGGGAACTTCGTTTGAGGGGAGGGGGGAGGGCCACACCAACGATTCCAGTGTACGATCCCGCGTCCCAGCGGGATTAAAACTCATACGGATCTGACATGTGATGGCGTCTAGAATCGGCCACACACGCCCTGACCGGGAGCTATTTGTTCTGACAAGGTCAAAGCCCTACTATATTTTTCCTCCGGAACGATGATGGATTCGAGCGCCCCCTGGTGGAGCCGTTCTCAACTCTAATCAGAATGTTAGCTCCCGAGAAGTGTGAAGGTTTTCACTCCAGGTCTGGGAGAGGGGAGCCCCCACCCGAGGCCAGATAATGGGGGTTCACACACCAGACCTCTGGGCCCCATCAGCCCCGAAACTGAGGGTCGAGGGGACCCTCGAGGCCCTGCCCCTGTGTGTTTGGACCTGAGTAGGAGGCAGTCTACCCCTCTGGAAGCTCTATCTTTGCTCCATCAAATCACAGCTGACCCAAGGTAGCTGGGGCAGCCTCCAGGTTTTGGAAGCTCAGGCAGTGAGTGATGAGTACTCCCCCCAAACCTCTCTGAAGAAGGGCACTTTCCAGAGTTTGGCCTCTGGGCCTGCAAGGAGCCCTCCCCTCTACCTTAGGCTCCAGGAGTTTCCAGCTGTTGGCCTTGAGTTGCTGTAGCTCCAGGAACTTGAGGGTCACATCCTCTATGGAGAGCTGTAGGAGGTCCCAGAAACCCGCCAGGTCCTGGAAGGTGGGCACGGGGAATGCAGTGGGGTCCTACAGCAGAGAGAGTCAGAGGGGAGGCAGTAGGTCAGGGAGGTCTGAGCCCCAGACAGGAACAGAAAAAACCATACCCATCCTCATTTGTCAGGAAGCTCAATCTGGGAGAGCTGGGTGGGGACCAAGAGAAAGGACAAGAAAGAACCCAGGCCTCTCCTTCTTGGGCACAAACACTTGTTCCCATCTCCAAACACAATACTGAGAGCCCCCTCTACGGGCACCAAGACCTGGTGTCATCTCCACTCTGGGTTAACTGGTAAGTTCTACTCACAGGGGACACTCACCATGCTTTGCTGACACAGTCGGAAGAACTGCTGAACCTTCTGGGACAGGAGAAGTTGTGTGCTGCCCACGGCACTGCGGATCTTCTCCAGGACTAGAGAGCAGAAGGAGATTCAGGGAGGGGAATGATGCACCTCCTTCCCCAGCCTCCAAGAAGTCTACCGTGAATGACTGACCGCTCAGTGATGTGGATCTAAGTCCATCCTCTCTCCTCCAGCCCCTTCCCACCCTGTCCTCAGGTTCCCAAAAAGCAGCTCCTATCTTATTTCCCCAAGAAGGCAGTTCACCCTGATGTTCCTTCCTTCGTATGTCTGACATTTACTGAGCAATTGTCCTCCTGAATCCTTCCTCCCTTCCATGTCAGAGAAGAAACCAGTTCTAGCCTTAGCCAGGGCACTAGCCACAGAACCACCCACTGGCTGAACTCTATCAACCATCAGTGAGTGATGACTTGGGTCATTAAGAATTATTACATAGGGCCACGGTGGCTCACAGGCAAGAATGCTTGCCTGCCATGCCAGAGGACCAGGGTTCGATTCCTGGTGCCTGCCCATTTAAAAAAAAAAAATTATTACATAATTTCATACACATGACATCACTGTGTACATGACCTGATATTTGAACTGCCTCCCCCTCTGCCTTGAAGTCCTACTGCTGGTCCCCATGCCAGCCCAGATCTGGACAGTCTCCTTTGCCCCTATGGACTTGGTGACTGGACTGGCAGCCATTTCCCAGAAGGCCCACCCCTTCTGCCTGGTTGGTTTCCCCAATCCTAGCCCTGGCCTCTGACACTGCACCTTACTTCCTTCCAAGAATGCCCAGCATGCTCTGCTGTCAATGGTGACCAAATAAGCTCTGGTGCTAAAGAACCCAATAGTAAGGAGGGCAAACTCATGCTCGACCAATGGGATCTCCTATTATGTTGCTGCTGTCCCGGAGCTCTCAGTGGCCTCTGACCCAGCCATGGTCCCTCCCTGCACACAAGAGGCCAGTGGCATGCGGCGTCCCGTCACTCACTCTCCTCGGGCAGTTCATAGTCCTCCGCCTCACGCTCCATCTGCTGGCACCAGCGCTCTAGCTTCTCCACCTCTGCCCGCAACATCTTGATGAACCACTCGCCATCCCGGGGACAGGGGGACGTGTGGCCTGAGTCGGGGAGGCTACGTGAACCGCGCTCCATCCAGGAATCACGGCGGCCGGACCCAGGGCCCGGGGTGGGGGCGGGGGCAGGGCCAGGCGGCCCATCGGTGGCCGGCGGCTCATACGGCAGTGGGTAGCCCTCGCGGTAGGCCCACTGGCCCTGCGTGTGGACCGTGCGGAAGACTGAGTAGGTGGGGGCCCGGGGCCCGGGCTGGGGCTCAGAGGCATGCCTCTGGAAGGAGCGTCCAAACTGCAGGGCCTTGTCTTCTGTGGCCACTGTGGCCAGGCCTGCCAGGCCCTCCAGTTCCAGGTCTGCCTGCACGCCAGCCGTCACACTGTTGGAGCGCTTGAACCTTGCACGCCTGATGAGAGAAGTGGCTGTCATCTCTGCCCAGGCCAGTCTCATCCCAGCCCTTGCCCCACCCCAGACCAAAAGGGAAAAGTATGAGGAAGGGAACCTACAAAGTGACGGACATTAATCCATGCACCATAAATATATCATTCCTTGTAATAGGACTGCCCATTACTTAATCTTAATCCCATTACTGGAGTCCTTTATAAACCGAATGAAATTCAGAGAGAGAGAAAGAAAACCACAGAGGGAGCAGTCAGAAGCTGAACATCAGCGGAACCTGGAAGAGAAGGGACAGACCAGGGGATGCTGCCACGTGCCTTGCCATGTGACAAGCTAAGGACTGAGGATCGCCAGACCCAGAGCCAGAACACCACCGTCCTGGAGGAGAAAGCATCACCCTGATGATAACCATGAATTGGACTTCTATCTCAGCCACAAAACCACGAGAGAGTAAATTCCCCTTGTTTAACCGAACCCATTTCACAGTATTTGCTTGAGCAGCCCAGGAAATTAAAACAATAATATACCTTCCTGTTGCATAATCTCTAGACAGCAGTGATCTTCAAAATATTTAACAACCAGCACTACAGAGGCAGAACCGATGCTGGCACGCACCCATCAGAACTGACACAGACCACAGTGCTATAGAACTGGTCTGTGCTCTCCGGTAGAAGCTGGACTGTGGAGTGGACCAGAGTTCCCAGGGAGGGTCCAGGAAGGTGGCTATTTACCAGTGAATACAGAAATATTTCAATATTTTAACAAATGGAATGGCTCTGTGAGTCTATACCAGCTATACTAGCATATCCTCGGTACTGCCAAGAGGTAAGTCAACTAAGGCCCAGAAAGGCTCACAGGCACCCGGCTACAAAGTAGCAGAGCCAGGATTTGGACACAGGTCTGCTGGGCTCCACAGCCCAAACATTTCTGACTATACCCGCTGTTAGAAACAGCACAGGATGCCTTGGGGCGGCTGGGGGTGGGAAGGCCTGTGGCTGGATGGGCTTCTCCTCTAGGGACCCCCATGGCTCAGCCCATAGGCTGGCCAGACACAGCCAGCCAGTGCCAGCAGAACTGAATTAAGTTGTTGGCAGGAATGACACAGGGCCTGGAAATTTCCCATCTTTGACTTAATAATATGCAAAGTCTATGCAAAACAGAGAATCAGTTGATCTTCTTCCTCCCTCCCCCCAAGTTCAGAGTGGGGGCACTATTCTAGAAAGCAGTGGTCCCTGAGATGCATGGAGCTGGGACCAGACAATACTTAAAGAAGTGGGAGTCAGAAGAAGGGGAAGGGGTGGCAAAAAGAAGTGTGAGGTCTGGAAATTCAAGGGCCACAAAAGAAAAGCCCATGTCTCCTGAGTCACCACTACCCCTTATGGGCTAAGGTCAGATGAGAGATGGACTTGGAAGGTCAGCTTTTGAGGAGACTCCCCCACCCCCAACAACTTCAGCTCTCCTTTTCCTGCCCAGGCCTTCTCTCCCGGCCTGCCTGCATGCTTTCCTCCAGCTGGTGGGCTGCCTGCTGGGAGCCTGTTACCATAGTAACCAGGCCCAGAAGGATGCTGCAGGACCCAGGAAAGAAAGATGCACTGATGTGCAGTCTCCAAAGAGCCCTATGTCCCAACCCCCACCCACAGAGAGAGACAGAGACAGAGAGAATATATGCCCATGGCCTCCCACATGCTTTCACCTTGGTGTCTGCCCTATCCTGCCTTGGTCAAGACCCACATGTGCCCTGACTATTGGATCAGCCTCCTTTCCAAAACCTCTGTCTCACTCAGTACAGCACAGAAGAACACTGGACTAAGAGTCAGACCCGAGTTCTGCTGCTGGTTTAGAAGTCTAATACTGGCTTTGGGAAGTCATTAGCCCTCCATGTAGGACATCTGTTAAATAGAGACATTATATAAAATTGTTACATATATATGAAAATTATAGAATGGACCAGTCATTGCCAAAGTCCCTCCCTTTTCTATAACTATACTTTGCATTTTTAAAGATCTGGGGCCCCACAATTCCTTATGAACTCCAGAACACTGAGAGCAGAGTAGGCTTCCAAAATCTGAGCTCTGCCCAAGCCATAGCTCCCCACTGCCAATAAAATAAAGTTTAGACTTCTTAGCCTCTCCTCCTCTCATCTCCCCTGCATTCTCCTTGTCCCCAAGTAGATATACTTGTTCCTGACTCTACGCCCTCGCATATGCTATTCCCCTGCCTGAATTACCTTTCTCTTCCTCACTCCCTGTTCAAGTCCTCTCTTCCTCTGTAAACTTTCCTGACTGTTCCCAAGATCACTCCTAAATGCTGCATCTCCTTCAGCAATTTTCTCGCACTTGGAGGCAGTGCCACCATTTGCCTATATTATTCTCTGTGTCTGATGAAAGTCTTGTTCCTCTTACTGAACTGTCAGGATGCACCCTGGCTCCCTTTGAATATTTCTGGGCCTTTGAGCTCCAGTAAGCCTTTAGCTCCTTTGGCGCTCCAGCAGTTGCAAATGGCAAAGGTAAGGGTAGGGTTTGCCCCAGTAAATTCACGATTGAAGATCTACCATCGCTGCTCGCTTTCCTGCTACCCCCACTAAACATGGATCTGTCCTTTGGCACCACTGGGTTTGCTGACTTTCATCCTGTCCTTCAGGGGGTCTTGAAAGAATCAGATCCTGGACTTAATGGAAACAGGCCACACAGTCTGGAATAGAAGCACAAGTGCCCCAGGGGTTTTTATGGTTCTCAAGTCAGCGCCCCATTGAGCTCTCTCACTGTGTCTGCTTCAAGGAGGGCCAAAGAAGTGGAGGAGCTTATGGGATTACTGGAAGCACAGTCCTCATGAACACTCTCAACCAGGGATCAGATGTTTGCACAGCACAAACAGGAGGCAGTCATCCTTGCGCAATTGGTATTTAAAACCAGCAGTGTTGGACAAGATCACCCACGAACAAAGAAAAAAGCAACACCGGTGAGAAAAAGCAACAGATCAAAGACCCAAAGCCCTGAGGAACACGGACATTTCAGGGGCAGGCAGAGATGGTACAGCCCACAGAAGAGTCTCAGCCAGAGGGGAAGAGGAAGAAGATGAGGAGAAAGTGACCTAAAGGCAGAGAGGGGAGAGGAGGAGCTCAAGAAGAAATGAACAGCTGTACCAGTTTGAATCCGTTGTGTACCCTATAAAAAGCCATATCCTTTAATCCTCATTCAACATTGCTGGGTGGGAGTTTCTTTATTGTGTCCATGGAGATGTGACCCACCCAATTGTGGGTGGTAACTTTTGATTAGATGTTTTCCATGGACCTGTGTCTCCACCCATTCAAGGTGGGGTTGTTTACTGGAGCCCTTTAAGAGAGAACCATTTTGGAAAAAGCTTCAGAGCTCATGCAGCCAGAGACCTTTGGAGATGAAGAAGGAAAATACCCCCGGAGTAGCCTTATGAAACAAGAAGCCTGGAGAGAAAGCTAGCAGATGTCGCCATGTTCGCCATGTGCCTTTCAGTTGAGAGAGAAACCCTGAATGTCATCAGCCATCTTGAATCAAGGTATCTTTCCCTGGATGCCTTAGATTGGACATTTCTATAGTCTTGCTTTAATCTGGACATTTTCATAGTCTTAGAACTGTAAACTTGCAACTTATTAAATTCCCCTTTTTAAAAGCCGTTTCATTTCTGGTATACTGCATTCCAGCAGCTTGCAAGCTAGAACAGCCAACATGGGAAATGCAACCAGTTGAGAGTGAATGGTTGTCCACTGATTTGGCAATAGGATAGCCACTGATGATCAGGGCAAGAGCAGCTTTGGTGGACTGGTGAGGGAAAATGCAGACTCCCATGGATTATAAGGAAATGGATAAAATTACAAAAGACAACTCTTTCAAGGAGTTTGGTAGAGAAGCGAAGAAGAGAGAAAGGAATATATCATTCGGGGGGGGGTGTTTAATTTAAGATGGTTCCTGCATGCCACATCTGGAGGAGAGAGAACATGGGGTAGGTAAAATAATGGCCCCCCAAAGATGTCCACATTCTTATTCCTGGAACCTGTGAACATGTTACCTTACATGGAAAAAGGGACTTTAAAGATGTGAGTTAAGGATCTTGAGATGGGGAGATTATCCTGGATGTGCTGATTTGTAAGGATGTATGTACCCTAGAAAAGCCATGTTTTAATCCTAATCCCATTTTGTAAAGGCAGCCGTTTCTTCTAATCCCTATTCAGTATTGTATGTTTGAAACTGTAATTAGATCATCTCCCTGGAGATATGATTTAGTCAAGAGTGGTTGTTAAACTGGATTAGCTGGAGGCGTGTCTCCACCCACTTGGGTAGGTCTTGATTAGTTTCTGAAGTCCTATAAAAGAGGAAACATTTTGCAGAATGAGAGAGATTCAGAGAGAGCAGTGAATGCTGCAGCACCACAAAGCAGAGAGTTTACGAGCCAGCGACTTTTGGAGATGAAGAAGGAAAACACCTCCCAGGGAGCTTCATGAAACCAGAAGCCAGGAGAGAGCTAACAGATGACTCCATGCTCGCCATGTGCCCTTCCAGCTGAGAGAGAAACCCTGACTGTGTTCGCCATGTGCCTTCTCACTTGAGAGAGAAACCCTGAACTTCATCAGCCTTCTTGAACCAAGGTATCTTTCCCTGGATGCCTTAGATTGGACATTTCTATCGACTTGTTTTAACTGGGACATTTTCTCAGCCTTAGAACTGTAAACCAGCAACTTATTAAATTCTTTTCAAAAGCCATCTGTTCCTGGTATATTGTATTCCAGCAGCTAGCAACCTAGAGCACTGGATTTTCCAATTGGGCCCAAAATTGGACCCACAAGTGTCCTCATTAGTGAAAAAAGGAAGGCAGAAAGGTCAGAGTCAGAGCAGGAGATGTGATGACATAAGCAAGGTTGGAGTGATGCAGTGTGAGGACTCAAGCTGCCACTGCTGGCTCTGAAGACAGAAGGGAGCCCTGACCCAGGGAACCTAGGCAGCCTCTAGAAGCTGAAAAGGCAAGGAAATGGATTCTCCCCTAGAACCTAGAGTTATCAGATTAGTGCAGCTGGAAGCAGAGGTCAGCTCTTAAACCATAACACTCTACTGCCTCCCTAGGATTAAGCAAGAGGGGCAGCTTCTTCTGGACAACAGGTGCCTCTAACCTCTGAGGCGAGGCTGATGAAGGAGGCAAGGGAAGAGATGCAAATAAACTTGGAGAAGGTATGGAAGTGGCGAGAGGTCCCACCAGATGTCCTCAATCTTCACAATAAAGGGACTGGAGGGATTATCTGCTGGCGCTTTGTGAGGGGTGGGTGAGCAGCCTTAAGGGAGGCAGCAAAGCAGACTGGTTACAAGCACATATAACCAGGAGTCAGACTGCCTGAATCCAAAACTCAGCCCTATGGCCTGTGCCTCAGTTTCCTCACCTCTTTGTTTCTCTGTGTCCTCATCTGGAAATGAGAATAATACCTGCTCCCAGGATTACTGTGAGGCAATCTACATAAAGAACTTAGGTCAGCACCTGGCCTGCCACTGTAAGTGTCAGCAGTTATGGAGATGTAGGAAGGTTTGGAGCTCTCACCAAAAAGAAAAGAAGCTAGACAAAGAAAATGATCAGAATGTAGCACTGAGGACCCAGCTCAGGCATTGTAGCTATTTATTACTATGATTGCTGTTGATCACTTCCATCTGTTCAGCACTCTGAACAAAACCTCTTTTATACTCTATATCACACTGTATTATAGTTATTTGCATATCTGTTCCCTCACTAAACAGGGCAGTTCCGCACACATAAACACTGGCTAGTTGGATGGAAGGAAGGATAATAGAGACCACTAGTTTTCCCCCAATATCCATTTTCTCTTTCTTTTTTAGCTTAAGAGGCCCTCATAGTTTTTAACTAAAGGCATGGCCACATAGAATAAAGATTATTTTACCCCTCTCCCTTGCAGCTGGACGTAGCCATGTGTTTTCATTCTAGCCAATAAGACATAAGCAAAAGTGATATGTGAAACCTCCCGGAAGTGTTCTTAAAAGAAGGTGTCATGCTCTTCTTAGTCTCTTCCTCCTTTCTGCTGACTAGAATATAAGATATGATGGCTGGATCTCAAGCAGCCATCTTGGAGCATGAGGAAAAATCCAAGTGCTAAAGATGGTGGAGTAATAAAATAGGAGGAATCTGGATTCTGTCACTGTGACGTCTACCAATCCTCAAATTTGGGCTCCCTATGGGTTTCCTATGGACTGCCTCTAAGCATGAGAGAAATAAATTTTTGCCTTGTTTTAAGTCACTGCCATTGGGGTTTTTTGGTAACTCACAGCTAAACCTAATCCTAACTATAACAGACAAATTTACAGATGAGTGAAGTTCAGGGTTTATGCTCATATTTAGTTCCAGATTTGGCAGTATTTGCTTTGGTCTTCACCAAATGTTGTAAGCACAGGATGGGAACTGGCTTCATCTGTGAATTATGGCTAATTCAAAACAACACTGGTTACAATATTTTCTCTCAAAGCTCTGAAACAGGGCTGAGGAACCCTCCTCACTTCAAGTTCCTTCAGGGTGACTCGAGCACATTCCTGATGATTCTGGGAGTTGTTATTATGGTTACTTCAGGGAGACGTTTCTGCTGTGATTTCTAGAGGATAGCACAAAAACCTTGGGAAAAACTGGATTATCACAAGAGCCACAATGTCTAAGGAATGCTCAACATCAGGTGTTGTCAAGCGGTCTTGCCAGGGGCATTTGGCCACAGGTGGAAGGGGTGGGAGGGAGAGTGGGCAGTGACATTTCAGGAAAGCACAGGCATGGTATCAGTTTCTGCAGAAGCCCCTATTTGAGAAAGCACTTAAAAGCTTGAACGTATAACCAAGCAGGGGTACAAGAGTCCATCACCCCAGCCTGGGATTCATGCAGTGGTGCTGAGGAGAGACTGGGTAGGAGATTTAGGAGGAGTCATGAAGCTCAAGAACTGTCCTTGGAGTTGAGTGCTGGGCAATGGAGGCAGCATCCACACCCAAGGCACTCAGCTCCTCAGTGCTTTTGCAGGACTTTCTTGACCTTCATGAGGATGAAAGCTTCCTTTCCAGGGCACAAGGGACTCTGTTCTTCCAGCACAGGCCCTTACTAAGGTCCCAAAACTAAAAGTGACCATGCTGTAGGGTGAAGGTGGGACCAGAAGGAGGTGAGGCCTTCCTATGCAGAGCTCTTCAGGTTGCGCTGGATGGGTACAAGTGTGTATGGGGAGGGTTGTCAAAGAAAATACAGGATTTTACGTTTGAATTTCAGATAAATTACCAATTTTTTTAGTATAAGTGTGTCTCAAATATTTAACATACTTAAAGTTATTCATTGCTTATCTGATAATCAAATTTAGCTGGGCACCCTGCTATTTTGCTTTGCTAAATCTGGAAATATATCATCTTAGTGGGAGGGATCCAGTAGTGGAAAGCACAGGTGAATCCCCATGGTTAGAGAGAGTTGGAGATAAAAATAACATGATTTTATGACCTCAGAGGGCCACAGGAGCAGTCTTTTAATTTTCAGCAAGAGCACTTGATGCATTTTTTTAAATCATGACCCAGACCGTGCTGGAAGGCAGGTGAGGAAAGACACCCTGAGACAAGACTGTAACTGTTTCTTAAGTATGTTCCCTCCTACCACAGGGCCTTAGCACATCCTGATCCTTCTAAACGGAACACTCATCTACCTTTTTAACTTAGCTAATTTCTGATTTTTAGATCTCTGTCCAAGTGTCACTTCCTCAGGGAAGCCAGGCCTGAACCCTCTGACTGAGTTAAAGCCCCCTATTATACATTCTCGTGGTGCACATTCCTCTCTCTTGTAGCACCTGTCACACCTGCAGTTCTACATCATCTATGAGATTCTTAGATGAACATGGCAGTGAGCTTCACGACAGCAGGGACCGGGTCTGGTTCTACTCACCTTTGTATCCTCAGTACCCAGTATAGTACTGGACAAATGATAATGATCCAATAAATATCTCTGGGCAGATGAATCTCAAGTGGGGGTCTGAGTGGAGATGGAGCTGACAGGACCACCCCTGCATATTTCTAGGCCAAGTCAACTCTGACAATAAGCATCTGGAAGGACCCAGAGACAGCTCCCCAGCATAAGCACATTAAGTCCAAATTCCTCACCCAATAGGTTAGCAAAGGACGCCCAGAAGGACAGAAAATGGGTGTCTTTTCCTTCCCAGCAATGTTTACAACAAAAGAATAGAGAGAAGCAGACAATGGGACCATGGAGACAGAAGTAAAGACAACAGAGTCCAGGAAAATGGGGCAGCAATGGGTAGAAGACTAGTCCTGGATGTTTGCCTAGAAAGGCTGCTGGCATGCATGGCTCGCTGTTATGTACCAGTTGGGGCATGGTGTGTGGTGAGTCAGACTTAAAGTGCCAGGGACATAAGGGACAGAAAGGATAGTGCTTGTGCATACCTAAGGATGCCTTCAGCAGACAAGCAAGGGAGCTTGGCCAGAGGGACGTGCCAGATTGCTCTTCTCCCCACCTGTCAGTCCCTCTGAATTCCCACTGTGATAACCTGTCCCAGGCAATTCGGTTCTTTAGACTTATTAAACACCACCTCCCTGCCACCCCACCCCACCAAGACTTCACCAAGCACCTACACGAGAGCAAGGAAAATTGTATCCTCTGCCTGCTCCTGCCCTTCCCTGACTTCCACTCTAAAATGCTTCTCAAATCCATCCATTTCTGTTATTATCAGCCTAAGTCCAGACAATCCATCAATACAACGGACTGAGCCAATTGGGAAGTTCCCATTTCACCTGAAACACACAGAAATGCTGTATAAAATAAAATCAAAAAGGTGTTTTGACTACAATGCCAAGCTTGGAAGTAGAAAAGAGAAATTCTCAGCTACCAGATACAAAAAGGAGATGCAAAGCCAGAAAGTGAGAAGAACTCTAAGTCAAACGATCCTCAGGAATACAGGGTCAGACAAATGCTAGAAGCTAGAAGGTAATGCCATGGAAGGATGAGAGGACAGACCTAAACCTGTGCATCACAAGGAGCTCGAAAGAGGTCCCCTGCAGAAAGGCAGCAACCAAGAAAGCCCTCTTTGTTTACAAACTTGGACTGAAAAAAGCCCATACCAGAGATTCAGGAAAGTGGACACTGAGAAATTATATCAAGGCAGCTTTGTGCATGTGCTGGAGGGTGCGAGGGAAGGGTTTCAAATGAGAACTACCAGGGAAATACAGAAACCACAAGCTGAGAGACTAACTTTAAAACTTCCCAAGCTTGAACAGTACTTCGGCATGAAGGAAACTGAACGCTGGAAAAAGGTGTAGGCAGTACCAAGCAACAGTGAACACATAAATTGTTAAAATATGTTTGTAAATCTGAAATATCAAACCATAAATGATATAGCAATTACATCATTTAGCAGAGTTTTAACAATTTAGCTGAACTTTCATAGGATTAGAATCCAAATACTAGATAAATATAACATGGAAGGGAGTTAAGATGAAAATTAAAGTGTTCCAAGGTCCTTGTTTTGTTCCAGAGAAGAGTAGAAGTACTGGTTAATTTTAGACTTTATTTGAAAAATATGGAATGAAATATATTTTTTAAAAAAATTCAGGGAGGGTGGGCCATGGTGGCTCAGGGGCAGAGTTCTCGCCTGCCATGCCAGAGACCCGGGTTTGCTTCCTGGTGCCTGCCCATGTGAAAAAAAAAATTCAGGGAGATCATAACTAAAATGTAAACTTCCAAACCAAGGGAGGGAAAAGGAAATATACTTGATTGATTCCACACAAGGCAAAAAAAGTAGAGGAGGAGGAAAGCAAAGAAAAACCATGTCATACAGAAAAATTTTAAAGAGAGGTAGAAATAAGATGAAATAATCAGTAATCAAAATATATAGAAATGGATTAAATCTGTCTACCAAGGGGCAGAGATCCTTAAAAAAAATTTTAATTCTAGCTACATACTGATATTCAAGCAACACATTTAAAACATAAGGATATAGGAAGATTGAAAATAAGGAGCTGGAAAAAGATATACTGGGTAATTAATCAAAAAAGAGCAGCTATGACAATAAAATTAGACAAAATAGATTTTTTTCAAAATAGATTTTAAGGCAAAAAACATTAGTAAGGATGAAGAATAGCCTATTTAATGAGAAGAGGATCAACTCGGTGAAAAGATATAATAATCGTCAAGTCTGAGGGCTCCTAAACAGCACACACTCAAATGAAAGTAAAATTAATAAAATTACCAGGGAAGATGAATCATCCATAATCACAGTGGGAGATTTTTAACAAATTTCTCTCAGAACTGGTAGATCAAGTGCCCCCAAAATAATCACAGATAAACATTTGAAAAAGATAATTTATAAGTTGGTCATATAAATGACATGGAAGAAGCCTCAACAGATTCTAAGAAGTAAACTCACATAGACCACACACCATGTCTACAATGTAGGAAATTTGGAAATTAATAGTTAAAAGATAGCCTCTCCATAAACAAACAAACAAAAAAAAAACTTTGAAACTAATAAAAAAACAAAACAAAAAAAACTCGTCTAAATAATTCATGGGTTAAAAAGGAAATTATGATTAAAGTTCCGAGCAATGTAGAATTGAGCAATCAAAATACTACATCTCAGAATGTATAAGACACAGCTACATCATATAGTTAGAAGGGAATTTATAGCCTTAGAAACATATATTAGAAAATAAGAAACAATGAAAGTTAATGACCGACTCAAGAAGCTGGGAAAAAAGACAAATATGGTAAAAATAAATAATAAACAGAAAACTAGTACAAGAAAGGAAATATTAAAAATGAAAGACAAAGAAAAAACTGAGATGTTCACCAAAAGCTAGTTTTTAAAAGACTAATAAACTAGAATTTATAAAATCTATTAAAATGATAAAGTATACAAATGTCAGGCAAGACTGATCATGAAAGAGAGGAAAGGCACAAATACGTGGTATTAGGACTGAGAGGGAGGGTAAAATTTATAGAATTACATTACTATGAGAAAGAATATTTTGTGCTAATAATTTTGAAACCTTGTCAATCTTTGTAAAATGATCAATTTTTAGAAAAATATAAATCACCAAAATTGACTCAAGATGTAAAAGGAAACTAGCATAGATCAATAATAAAGAAACTTTCCCAGTTTAAAAAGTTTCTCTTATTCCAAAAAGGCATCAGGCCCAGATAGTTTTATAGACACCCTTTACAAAGCCTTTAAGAAATTAATAATTCCTATTATACACACATTGTTTCAAAGAACAGAAACCCAGAGAAAACTACCCAACTCATTTTAGAAGTCTAGCATGACCTTAATACCTGAACTGACTGACAACAATAAGGACAAAATTATACATCAATATGATTTACAAATACAGATACAAAATTTTTTAAATTGCAAGTATTCAAATTAAGCAATGTCTATAAACACAATACAGCAAGTCTGTAGCAAAAACTGCTAGGGCTCCCTATATCCATTCTTCTCTTCACCATAAAGTCCTGACTTTGAGCTACATACTTCACACACATCGCACATATTTCCCAGCTCCCTTGTTAGGTATGTCCCTTGACATTTCCCAACCTCCCTTGCAGCTAGTGCAGCAATGTGACAAAGTTCGAGTCAAGGTGATGCAACTGAAAGTATCGCAGATTTCAGGGAGTCTTTGTAAAAAGGAAGGGGAAGAACCCTTCTCCTTCCCACTGCTTAAAATACAGACATGGAGACTGGAGCTTAAACTTCACCTTCTTAGACATGAGGTAGCACCCAAAGGGGGTGGAACAGAAATGTGGAAGAAGCCTAAGGAACAAATTTTTATCCTGTTTAGGACACTGTTGAAGCTTTGTTACAGCCAAACTCAACCCAAACTGATAATGCAACCAAGCAGGGTACAGCCCAGGAATAAAAGAATGGGTCACATCACAGGTCAAAGGAGAAAAATCTATGATTATCTAAGTAGATTCTGCAAAAGCATTCAAAAACATTTCAGTCTCATTTCCTATTTTTTAAAAATCTCTTAGTCAACTAAGAATAGAAAGAAATTTCTGTAACCTGATAAAAAGTATCCATCAAAATCTATAGCAAACATCACATTTATCAGTGGGACTTAAGAAACATATCCATTGAAGTCAGGAATGGGATAAACATACTTCAACTCAATAATGAAACAGAAGTCCCATTAAATGCATCACAAAAAAGAAACTAAAAGAATATAGATTGAAAAGAATTATCATCATTCATGTAAAATATAACTGACCATATTTTAAAAATCTATTATGAGCTTCAGATAAATGATGAGACCCAATAAAAAGAGTGGCAAGGCTGCTGAACACAAAATTAATATACATTAATATACATAACTTAATAGTAGCAGCCAATTATAAACTACATTACAATATCCACTCTAGTTCATTCTTCTGGATGATAAAAAATTCTTATAAGGCTCTTCATTTCCACTCTTACTTCCCTCAGATCCATTCTCCACTCAGGAGCTAGTGATCTTTTGTAAACACAAATTAGATCACATCATTTCCTTCTTCAACCTTTTATTGGCTATTCATTACTTATAGACAAATACCAGTTCTTTTATAATGCCCATGCTCTGTATGACCTGGTCCCTGTCTATTTTCCAGTCCAGCTCCTCACACTGCCCCATTCCCTTATTCACTCCACACCAGCCACACAAACTTCTTTCGGTTCCTGCTGTACGCTAAACTCTTTCCTGCCCCAGGGCCTTGACATATGCCATTCTGTCTTCCTGGAACACTTTCCCCCCAAATCGTCTCCTGAGAGTTCCTTGTCCTCCTTCAAGCCTCAGTGTAAATGTCACTCACTCAATCTAAATAAAGTCCCTACTCTTTTAATTCCTCTTTTTTCCTTACATATTCCCACCACAATGTGAAGCAATATTCTATTACATATTATACCATAACATGGAATTATATTTTATTCATGGATTGTTTATTCAAACCTTGATTTCCCTCTAGACCATGAGCTTCATAAGGGCAAGAGTCAGGTCTGTGATGTATACCCAAACATTTAACACAGTGCACAAGAGCTGTCATTTAATAGATTCTTAATAAATATTTGTCATTGATAAACGAATTACAGAGTTTGTTGATTTAGCAGAAGTCTCAGCTAGAGTGCCTGCTGTACATCTCCCAAAATTCAGGCTTCTCAGGAGGAATGGGGGAAACCCCAACAGCCTGTCTGGATGAGGGACCAAGAACCCTCCTGAAGAAACAAGTAGGAGCATATGCGTTTGATTTATGGTCTGTGGGGCAGCACTAGAGTTGGGGGCAGGATTCTAAACACAGAGGGGTTTCCATCCATGGCTCTCATCCTGTTTCTCAAGAACTCAAGTTATAGAAATTCTAGAATGAACTGGGACTCAGCATCAAGGGATTGAGAAAACTTCTCAACCAAAAGGGGGAAGAGCAAAATGAGACAAAATAAAGTGTCAATGGCTAAGAGATTGCAAACAGAGTCGAGAGGTTATCCTGGAGGTTATTCTTACACATTAAATAGATATCACCTTGTTAGTCAAGATGTAATAGAGAGGCTGAAGGGAACTGCCTGAAAATGTAGAGCTGTGCTCCAGTAGCCATGTTTCTTGAAGAAGATCGTATACTGATAGAGCTTTCACAATGTGACTGTGATTGTGAAAACTTTGTGTCTGATGCTCCTTTTATCTACCTTATCAACAGACGAGTAAAACATAAGGAATAAAAATAAATAATAGGGGGAACAAATGTTAAAATAAATTTAGTAGACTGAAATGCTAGTGATCAACGAAAGGGAGGGGTAAGGGGTATGATATACATTCATTTTTTTTCTGTTTTCTTTTTGTTCCTTTTTCTGAATTGATGCAAATGTTCTAAGAAATGATCATGATGATGAATATGTAACTATGTGATGATATTGTGAGTTACTGATTATATATGTAGAACGGAATGGTCATATGTTAAGAATGTTTGGGTTTATTTGTTGTTATATTTTTTAAAAATTTAAAAATTAATTTAAAAAAAGAAAAAAAAGAACTTAAGTCATGGATTTGTGGGATTCGGTTTGCTGTAAAGAGTCACTTTTCTGTGATCTGTGTGGACCACCAGGAGTTTGGAGGACAGAAGCTTCAGAAGTGATAGGGAAACAAAGGGTGGCTTTTTGGCGCCCTTGTGGGAGGCGTTTACAGCCTCAAGAGCAGATGGAACCACAGGAAGCCAAAGAAGGAGTGGCAAAAAATGGTGAATCCCACAGGAATCCCAAAAGGACTTGATCAGGCACACAAGCAATGCACTCACAAGTGTTCCCAAGAAATGGTTGGAGGGATCTTGAAGGCTTTCTGGACGTCCCACAATGACAACTGAGAGCAGTTGCATGGGACTGCTATTGTGACTTTAGTATTATTCCTCCAGTGGGTATGGCCTGGGAAGCACAGATTACCATGAAACCCTTAAAGCCAGCCCAGGTGGGTTCCTAGACACACCTAGGGCCAAGGGGCCTGGGGACATTGCAGCAAGGAGAACAGATGGGCCACTGTAGCACTGTCACATGGTCATTAGAAAACTATCTTCTCACAAGAACCCAACAACAGAGGGACCCTTCCCAGGATTCCCTCTAAAGTTTGCAGCACTAATTTTTCAGTTGGAAATTAAGGAAGCAACGTCTCTGAGCACTATTCTAATGCCAGAATAGTGGTTGCTGGTAATGCTACTATCTCTGCTATGCCACAGACTCAGATATAATAAGCACCCCCGACTGGTTAAGTGCTTGCGTAAGCCAAGTGAGGAGGAGTGTTATAACTGCCAGGGACCCTTGAGAGGCAATCTTGGTGTTTATTTGTTTCTTTTTGAGCTCTCATGCTTGTACACCACAGGATGAAACAAGGGACTAGCAGAATTCTGTTATGCCCTGGAAAGGACAATTGTTGGAGCCTGCTCAGCACCTCCTTGTTATGTCTGCCCCACCATACCCCAACACACTGTACATCTCCTGTCTACCTGAGGGTACAACGAAGACTTGCTTTAGATTTAAGGGCTGGCCCGGTGATACCTCTGTGGATAACCTCTGCGGCTGTTCTGACTTCTCCCCCTCCTTCCCTTCTTAGTCTCACTTCCAGGAAGAGAGAGCATTGAGGATATCATGCAACTCTCTCACCTCTTCTTCCCCAAGGAGGCCAGTGATGCCCCCACTCTAACCTACCTCTTGTCATCTTCCACTTGGACGCCTATGGAGTGGAACTCTCTTCGGCTTCTGTTCTCTGTGTCGGAGTCTGAAATAGTCTCCACCTGGTGGCAAGGTGGGGGTGTCAGTGGCTGGGGAAAGCCAAGGGGACCTACTGCCCCATAAGCCCCTCCCAGGCAGAAGAGCCAGCAATGGCTGAGCCCTAAGCCAGCAGGCAGATCCTACAAGGACAATCTGCCTGAACAAAATGAGACCTCCAGTAGAAAGGAAGCATTAGGGTGGGAACCACTAGGCATGCTCTCCACTTGCCACTATGGACATGGGCGCAAGGAAAAGGGTCAAGGCAATGGGCTGGAACTGGTTGGAGCAGACTAGACAAAGGGTTGATGTGAAGCTCATAGTAAGCCAAGGGGAAAGTCTGTGCAACCAAAAGGTTCTTGTACTCCCTTCAACCCATCCCAGCCGGCCGGGGTCTGAGCCTTCGTTGGCGCCCCTCCTCCCATACCTGCACCCCAATGGACGGCCGCCACTTCCGCTGCCGCGCCAGACTCCGCAGCTCCTCCCTGCCAGGGATGGTCTTGATGATGAGTGTGGGGGGCTTGGGGCTGGCCCGGGGCGGGACCGGTGCCAACTCCAAGGTACGCGCGCCCATGGCGGGGCCATCCAGCCCGTCGGCGGAGCTGCAGCGCCGGGCGGGGCCCTCCGCCGCCGTGAAGCTCTCGTGGGCGGAGTCGGTGCTGCTCTGGGCGGTGATGGAGATGCGGGGTGGGGCCTGGCTTCCCGGCGGGGTGGGGGGCGGGGCCTTTCTGAAGTTGAAGGCTGTGTACAGGCAGCAGAGACGCCGCAGTTCAGAAACGCGTTAACCGCAGCGGTCTGTAGCGGACTACCCCACCCACCCACGAGGTTTTACAGGACTCTGCGGCCACGCATAGTCCACGTGCTGCTACGTACAGGGCCAAGGATTATTCTCCCCATCATCAAGCCCAGAGAGGCAAGCGGTCTGCCCAATGTCACACAGCTCAATTGGGCGGAGTGGGGGAATCAGAACCAGAAGTCAGGGCGCTGTCCAGCCTAGAGCCAGGGTCAGGGGCAGAGAAGGGGAATCAGAACCAGAACTCAGGGCGCTCTCCAATTTAGGGCCAGGGGCAGAGAAGGGCGTACTCACAAGAGCCGGGCCTCCCTGAGACAGAGGCAGGAGCAGCAAGGAGGGGCAGGCAGTCGTCGTCTTGAGAGCAGCCGGCCTGGATGGCCCGGAGGTAGCTGTGGCTCCGCATGCGGAAGCAGCCCGGCAGATCCAGGGCGTCCACGGCCTGGGACTCGAGCTCCCCAAACACGGACCCGCACACGGCCTCCAGCTGCTGGCTCAGCTCGTCGCTGAGCTGGGGAAAGGGGGCAGGGAGGACAGTTACTGGGGTGCTGGGGTGGATTCGGGGGTGGAGGGTGGGGCTCTGCGCTGGTTCGCCTTAGGAACATATGTCGATCTGCAGAGGCTGTACCTCTTCTGCATTTGGACTAAAAGCAACCCCAGCTCTCTGCAAAGAAAGATGGGGGCACCTCAGCCCTGTGCTGCCTCCCGGGTCTATCTTGGGGCCGTCTTTCCTCTAAATATCCCACCCCACCTGTGTGTCTCCCTAGCCCAGGCTCCAAATCACTCCATCTTCTTCTCTCCACTAAGTCCCAGCCTCTCGAGATTAGGGACCTGGCATCCACCCTCTGCCAGCTATGCAGGGGAAGCCACTTTTATTTTATTATTTATAATCCACTACATTACAAATTTATTGAAATCAACCTATAGAGATTTATACTATGCGGCAGGGTAGAAATTAATGGGTAAGTGATGGAGCAAAAATTTATCAGCCTACGAGTTTTCGAGCCTTCCCCCACCCCCTGCCCACTAAGGAAAGTGCTGGCTTGGCCTGCTGCTTCCTTCTTTGTGCTCAACCACTGAGGGAAGCTCAGCTTTTGTCAGATGAGGTTTTTGTTTTTGTTTTTAATATTCTGTGGTGGAGAATCCATGATGTTAAAAAAGTGAAAGTAAGTAAGAACCAAAGCAAAAATTGTGTTCACAAAACTGTGTCTCAGAACACTGCACTAAGGCTAAATCTGCCACAGAAGTGGCAGCTTCATTTGCATTACATGAGAAAACTAGCTCAAAGAAAAAGCAAAGGTATGAAAAGTAGGTAGGGCCATAGATAAGCTCTGCATAGGTAAGAATCACCCGTGATGAAGTCCTACACATTGCTCAAAATGGGTGCACTTCAAAGCAGTCAAAGCAGGGAGGAGTACAGCCCGGCTGAGCCCAAGAGAAATCCCTCCTGTGGATGATTATGTAAAGGGCATTGGATGACATCATGGACAAGGTCCTCAGCTGCATCTGTACAATGAATGTGACAGCAAGTGTTCCATGGCTGCATCTTGTGACATTCCCCAGGAAAGATTCATGGCATCATATTTATGTGCAGTCAACAGAGGCCCAACACATGGTCTGATCCATGTGTAAAATACAACTCAATGTTTCCATGATACAGCCTCTGAAGTATAACATGATTTCATTAGTTCCCACCTCAGATAGACCAAGAGTTTGCATTTCATTCTACTAATGGGAAAACTGAGACTCAGAGAGGGCAAATGAATTGTCCAAGGATGCCCAACTGGTAAGCAGTAAAACCAAAATTAAATCCCAGGTTTTCCCATTCAAGGTGGGGTTGCTTACTGGAGCCCTTTAAGAGGGAACCATTTGGGAAAAAGCTTTAGAGTCGTCAGAACTGACAGAGCCAACAGAACCAATGGTGCCCCAAGGAAGCCTTGAAGATTCCTGGAGAAAAAGCTAGCAGATGTTACCATGTGCCTTTCTACCTGAGAGAGAAACCTTCAACATCATCGTTCTTCTTAAACCAAGGTATCTCTCCCTGGATGCCTTAATTTGGACATTTTCACAGCCTTAGAACTATAAACTTGAAACTTAATAAACTCCCCCTTTTAAAAGCCGTTCCGTTACAGGTATACTGCATTCTGGCAGTTTACAAACTGGAACACTCCCCAGCTAGAACCAATCCAGCTCAGAGGTACCTCCTGAAGTACAAGGAATCTGATCTAATCCCAATAGAGAGCATTCTGGTCTCAAGTCTGGATACCAGATGGGATGGAAGGAATCTCACTCTGCAGCACACCTCCATAACCCCCAACCTCTTTTGTGTTTTAAAAGAACTAGGTATGCAGTTAGACATTGCTACCTATCTTAACTTGCCAAATCCCAACCAAAACCATTCCAGCCAATCCTAAAGAACACCTAGGGCAAAATATAAGATTCTACAAAGGTTCCATGCACTGGGATAACTTTCCAGAAACATACAACCTCCAGATGGGTCCCTAGACCACATAAGTCCTGAAACCTAGAGGGCCCAGCCTCTCCAGAACATCAGCTTGTTCCATCTCCCTACCCCATATTATTGACAGTCCCTTCCAACATGAAAAACTTAGAATGGCCATAGCTCAAATACCCCTAAAAGTGGGACAGAAAGATCAAAGGTGATGATGGCGTTATACAGAGAAGATAGGGTTTAACAAACGAGTATGATTGCTGAATCAGTGTATTGATATTTCTTTTAGTCTCCAGCTAGGAGTAAAAACCTAAAGTTGTAGAACCATAACCTATCCAAACTCTGAAATCTGTTCTATAACTAATTGTTGTGCTATGCTCTGAAATTTATTGTTTTTTTAGTATATATGTTATTTTTCATGCAAAAAAAGAAAAAAGTGATAATAAAAAAATATATATTCCTTCTAGCCTCCAATGATCTGGAGCAGCTAGAAAGAAAAATCTGAGATGACGGTATGGTGGCCCAAGAGAAACTCTGGGATCTGTCCTGTAACTACTTGTTGAAGAATGCTTTGAAAACTATTGCTTTTTTCTTTCTTTGCTTTGTATGTATGTTATATTATACAATTTTAAAAGTTAAAAGTTAAAAAAAAAGAACTAGGGATGATATCTGGCATATAGTAGATGCTCAATAAACATTAGCTACTATTAATAGTGGCAAGAGTTTGTTAAATCACAGAATACCTCTCAGAATGAGCAGTCCTCTTCTCTTTCCCAGAGGTTCTGAATCTCCTGAAATACCTCCCATAAGCTATAACCTTAACCAACTCTATCCAAGACAGATGGAGGGTGGGCAATTCCCTGGTATCATGGAATTCTATCATGCCACACACTTCCCATCTCGTCTGGCCAAGAGGAGTTTCAGGTTTCCAACAAGGGACCAAACTCAAGAGAAATCCAGACCTCACAGAGACTCTGAGAAGAACATTGCACATGAGTTGATGTTTACTGTATTGCAATTATGGAATCATAGCACTGTGGTGTGAATTCCATTGTCTTCCATCACCTTCCACACTGCTTACCCCAGACCCCTCTAATGGGTTGATACAAGTTAAATAACCCTCCTGGGGAATGAGAACCTTAGTCTTTCTCCAAACCAGAATTCAGCATCAGCAGTCATTTCCAAGGGTGCAGGATATTTAGAAGAAAATACTTTGTTTGGGTCTAATTGAAAAGTATCCATGCCAGAGTTGGTGGATCTGGACCAGGAAACATTTTTTACACTTTACATATGTTATTTAGTTTAGATAACCTTTTGAAATCGCTCCCATTTCAGAACACTTTAAAACATTGGATAAAATATAACAAACATTGTTTTATATGCATAGCTGAGCTCACAAGAAAGCAAGATAAGTCTCCAGGGGACAAAAGCAAAGAGGAGACTGAGAATCAGAATATTAACCAACTGAGCCAATGTTGCAAACAGTCCAGTGAAGGTGGGAGGTGGGAGTGGGAGGTGCTGGTCTCAGTAACAAATGAGCTCAGGCTTTAACACCCACTCAGGCACAGGAGTAAGGATTGGGTCCATGTGAGGCTGGGAATTGGAAATGAAAATCTGCATAAAGCTAGGAAAGGGGAAACCTTTGATGAAAAGGTAGACTAACAAGATGTAATGGAGAGGCTGGAGGGAATTGCCTGAAAATGTAGAGCTGTGTTCCAGTAGCCATGTTTCTTGAAGATGATTGTACAATGATATAGTTTTCGCAATATGAGTGTGTGATTGTGGGAAAACCTTGTATCTGATGCTCCTTTTATCTACCTTATCAACAGATGAGTAAAACATATGGAATAAAAATAAATAATAGGGGGAACAAATGTTAAAATAAATTTAGATTGACATGCTAGTGATCAATGAAAGGGAGGGGGTATGGTATGTATGAATTTTTTTCTGTTGTCTTTTTATTTCTTTTTCTGAATAAATGCAAATGTTCTAAGAAATGATCATGATGATGAATATGCGACTACGTGATGACATTGAGAATTAATGATTATATATGTGAACGGAATGATCATAAGTTAAGAATGTTTGTGTCTGTTGTTATATTTTTAAAATACATATATATAAAAAAGAAAAAACTCAAAAAAAAAAGTAGACTAAAAAAAATCGATGACAAGGAATTCTATAGCATAGGTACTGGTTGGAGGGAAGCCAACTCTCCTAAAAATTTGTAATCACAAGCTGGCCCTCATGTAGACACAGGAGTCAATTTATACAGCCTGTGCAGGTCAGACCCCCATAATTAAAAATTATTAAGATGTTCCCAGACTAGGGATACCTGGGGTGTCTAAAAGAAGCAGTTACATAATATTTCCTGGGGGGTCTCACTCCTAATGTAGGCTGCTCAAGATTCTCACAGATAAAGCCCTGCTGAAGATGAGCTAATATTGGACTATATAGTAAATAAATGGCCCCCAAGGATTTTCAACCTCTTGGCATTCATACCCTGTGTAATCCCCTTCTCCTGAGTGTGGACTGGGCTTACTGGCCCGTTTCTAATAAATAAAATATTGCAGATGCAATGGATGTCACTTATGAGATCAGGTTACAAAAAAAAAACTGTGACTTCCATCTGGGAAGCCCTGTCTCTTAGAGCCCTCACTCTGGGGGAAACAAACTGCTATACTGCAGAGCCTTATGGTGAGTTCCAAGTATCAAGAAACTGATGTTTCTGGTCAACAGCCAGCAAGAATCTGAGGCCTGCCAACAGTTACATGTGGTGAGGTTGGAAGCAGATCTTCCTCCAAACATGCCTTAAAATGACTGCAACCTCAGCCAACACCTTGACTGCAACCATATGAGACCCCTGGGCCAGGTGGCACCCAACTACACTACACTCAGCTTCCTGAATAACAGAAACCATGAGATAATAAATACCTGTTGTTTCAAGACAGATATTTAATCTACTACATTCCTGGTAATTTATCATGTAGCAATAGATAGCTAAGGCAGACATATGCTAGAATAATTTTTATTGAGTTAAACCACTGAGAATTCAGAGTTTATCTGTTATAGCAACCAGTATTATCTTAACTAAAATCTAGTAGTTTTTAAACTATGCTTAAAACTTCTAAGTCCTAAAGGATAAAATTGAAAGCATAAGAAGAGAACTAAAATTTTTTTAAAAAAAGACTGGAAATATTTGAAAAGGAAACAAATAATACTTCTAGAAATGAAAATAATAGTCAAAATAAAAACCACAAATAATGATTTAAATAGCATATGAGATGCAGTTGAAGAGAAAATTAGTGAACTGGAAAGTAGATATAAGAAAATTACTCAGAAGACAGCATAAAGAGGCAAAGAAATGGAGAATATAGTAGAGCAGTCAGAATGCACAGAGGAAAGAATGAGAAGGTCTCACATACAATTCATAGGTGTCCCAGAAGGAAAGACTAAATAGCTTGTGGAAGAAGTAATATTTGAATAACGATGGTAGTTGAAAATTTTCCAGACTGGTGACTTCCAGCATTATAGAGTGAAGAGGAGACCAAATCCTATAGCCCAAGACAACCACAAAGCTGAGCAAAACTGTCAAAAATGACCATTTCATCACTCTGAAAATCGACCAAAAGCATAAAATAACAACAACAACAAAAATTCATAAAAATTACTGAATCTTAGGCAAGACTAACATGAGTGTGTGATGTCCTTGCCTGGAGCTTCTCCATTCCCAATACCCCAGCTCTATCAGTGCAATAGTTCAACCAGGTGGGGCAAGCTATGAAACTCAGCTGCTTTAATGCTATTGCTGGACAGGAATCCTTTGATTTGGAACATTCTAAGTTATAGTGTCAGGGCAGAGAGCCATCAGCTCAGTTAGCCTGAAGGTGAAGTATTATTTGGGCAAACCACTAACAGGCAGGCTAACTGGGGATTTAATGGTGATCTCTAGGAGGAAAGAAAGCCATGGGGGGGGGGGGGGTTGATAAACTCTACACATGTTCCAAGTTGATGAAACACTGTGTGCATGAACATCAAACACCAGACAGACCCTGAGCCATCCACACATACCTGGATAATGGGACCTGTGTGAACATGCAAAGACACAAGAGAGCCTAGCAAAATTAAAAGCCAAGGAAGGTGTGAAAACAGCCTGAAACGTGTACTCCCATCCCACACATAGATTCATAAGCAAAGAGAGGAAGTTTTACAGTCTCCAGGATTTTAAGCACAACCTCTGACCAATCTTTAGCTGAACACTAAATTATGCAGACACAGAGGTGACCCCTAGGAAGCCAGACTTAAAAATAAAAACAAGGAAAAAAAAACTAAAAAGAGGCCACAGAGGCTGCATACTATGAAGAAGAAAGACTTTACAGATTTAATTCTGGCAAGTTGCTAAACAAACAAACAAAACAACACCAACAGTTTTCAGGAGGGAAGAGTCAGAATTTGGAGTTGCTACATTATACTATCTAAAATGTTCAGTGATCAACAAAAAAATTTACAAGACATGTAAATAAATAAGACACTGTGAATATCTCCAAATGTTGGATTTAATAGACAAAGACTACAAAGGCGTTATCATAAATATGTTCAAAGAACTAAAGGAGGGCGGGCCGCGGTGGCTCAGCGGGCAAGAGTGCTTGCCTGCCGTGCCGGAGGACCCCGGTTCGATTCCCGGCCCCAGCCCATGTAAAAAATAAACAAACAAACGAAATATAATAAAAAACAAGAAAATGTTTAAAAATGTTTCCCTTTCTTCCTCCCTTCCTTCCTTCTCTGTCTTTCCTTCCTTTCCTCTAAAAAAAAAAAAAAAAAAAAGAACTAAAGGAAATGATGTTTACAGATGTAAAGGAAAGCATAACTGTGACTTCATGAAAACAAAATCTCAACAGAGATAGAAATTATAAAAAAGAACCAAATGGAAATTCTGGAGTTGAAATATACCTTAAATGAGCTGAAAAATCCACAAGACAGCTAAGCAGAATAAATAACCAGTAAACTGAAGTTATCAGTAGAAATTATCCAGTATAAAGAACAGGGGAGAAAAAAATTGAAAAATTTGGGATGATGGAAAAGTTTTGGTAACAGATGGTGGTAATGGTAGCACAACATGGTGAACTTAATTAATGGCACCAAATTATATTTTTGAATGCAGTTAAAAGGGGAAATTACATTGTATATATGTTACTAGGATAAATTTTTTAAAAATCCATGGAACTGCACAATAGTGTACCCTTAAATTAAACCATGGACTACAGATAATAGCACAATTGTAAAAATGTTTTTACATCAACTGTAACAAATGTACCACACATATGCAATTGTTAATAATAAGGTGGTATACGGGAACCCTGCATTTTATGCATGATTTTTCTGCAAACCCATAACTCCTCTAAAAAAATGAAAATCTCAGAGGCCTACAGGACAACATCAAGCTACCAACACACATGTAATGGAAGTTCCAGAAGAAGTGAGGAGAGAAAGTGACAGAAAAAAATATTTGAAGAAATAATGGCCAAAAACTTTCCAAATTTGATGAAAAATAATCTACAGATCAGAGAAGCAAAATGAACCCAAAATAGGTAACACAAAGTGATCCACACCCGGACACATTATAGTCAGAATGCTCAAAGACAAAAATCTTAAAAGCAGCAAGAGAAAACCAATTCTTCGAATACAGGGAATAACAATATGATTAATGGCTGGTTTCTCATCAGAAATAGTGAAGGCCAGAAGGCAGTGAAATGCTATATTCCAAGTGCCAAAAAAAAAAAAAGTCAATCAAGAATTCTAGATACAGCAAAACTATCCTTCAAAAATGAAGTCAAGGGGCGGGCCGCGGTGGCTCAGCGGGCAAAAGTGCTTGCCTGCCATGCCGGAGGACCTCGATTCGATTCCCGGCCCCAGCCCATGTAAAAAACAAACAAACAAACAAAATACAATAAAACAAGAAAATGTTTAAAGATGTTTCCCTTCCTTCCATCCTTCCTTCCTTCTCTCTGTCTTTCCTTCCCTTCCTCCCTCTCTCTTAAAAAAAAAAAAAAAAAAAAAATGAAGTCAAAATAAAGACATTTTCAGATAAATGTGATGAATTGTTTTTCTCTTGTTATGAATGGACCCCTTTCAAAAGGTAGAGATTGACAGACTGGATTTTAAATAAAGCACATCCCAACTACATACTACAAGAGACAAATCTTAGATGCAAAACACAAAAAGGGAGGGTGCATGGGTGGTTCAGTGGTAGAATGCTTGCCTTCCATGCGGGAGACCCAGGTTCAAGTCCCAGACTGTGCACCAAACACACACATACATGCACAAATAGGCTGAAAGTAAAAAAATGGAAAAATATATATACTATGCAAACAGTAATCATGAGAGAATTTCCCAAAACTGATGAAAAACAAGAATCCTCAGATTCAGAGAGCACACACACACACACATCATTGTAACTGAAAAACACTAAAAGCAAAGAGAAACTAGAACTAGAGAGAAATTAAGATTACTTACACAGCAAGACAATTAGACTGATAGACTTCTCAGCAGCAACAACAGAAGACATGACAAAAGAATATCTTCAGAATATTGAAAGAAAATAAATGTTGATCTAGAATTGCATAATAAGTTAAACTGTACTAAATAGTGAGGGTAAAATAAAGACACTTAAAAACGAAGTTTACTACTAACAAACATTCACAGAAAAAAATTACCAAGGAAAGGTATAATGAGGGGGAAAGGTAAATATGTGAGTAAATATAATCAAGTACTATAACAATAATAATAAGGATTGATTTGGAGTGGCAAAAATAAGGTGAGACTAAAATACTGGGAAATAGGTACATGTAAGAAGGGAAGAGCTGATTAAATTTATGTGTTCTCAAGTTGGAACATGCCTGGTTTGTTTGAGGTGCAGCAAGAACAGGGTGGAGGGAGGTGAACAGTGTTAGAAGAGAAACTCAGGGAGGAAGCTGGGGCCAAATCATGCTGGCCTTGTAAGTCATAGTAAGTCCCTGACTTTTACTCTGAGTTCAATGAGGGATTTGAACAGATGAGTAAGGTGAATGAAATTATACTTTAAAATGATTACTGTAGCTGTGTGGTATGTTGATTTATGTACCCCAACTAATACATGTTTTTAATCTTAGTCTACATTCCTGAGGGTTCACGGGACCTCTTAAAGATGTTATTTAAAATTAAGGTATGGCCCAACTGAATGAGGGTGAGTCTTAATCTGGATCACTGGAGGCCTTATAAAGAGAACCCAGAAGTCACAGAAAACAGAGAGTAAAGGACATTGCGATGGGAAAGCCAAGGAACCCCAAGAACTGGAAGCAGCCAGCACGAGAACGCTAGTCTTTGGGGAGAAAGGAAGCCTTGCCAATATCTTCATTTCGGACTTCTTTTAACCTCAAAACTGTGAGACCATAAATTCCCAATGTTTAAGCCACCCCCTTGGGTGGTATTTTTGATAGCAGCTCTGGAAAACTAAGACAGGCTATCTCGAGAGAAAATAAAGTGGAGCAAGGGCAAAAGTAGGAGGGCAACTAAAAGGTAGTGTAATCATCCAGACAGAAGACAATGGTGAAATTTTCTGTAGTGCATAATCTGATTCAACCTATCTGTATAGCTCATTTTAACAACTGAAACACAAGGAGCACAGAATAAGAAAGAGGCCTTTTAATCTTGTATGGATTATTGTAATGCCTGGACACAACCTAGAGCATATTAAGCGGATAATCAAAAAGTATTGACAAAGTCCCCTAAGAGAGGGGAGAAGGAATACAGAACTATTAAACCTTACCATCCAGGAATCCCCTGATACTGGGTCAAACTTTTGGGGACACCCAAATCAATAGGCCATGCCCTCGATCAGGAGGCTTACTCTTGTAAAGCTTATGTAGGTAGCAGAGAAGCTTAAACTACCTATAGGCATGCATAAGAGTTACTTCTGGAGGACCTCTGTTGTTGCTTAGATGTGGCCTCAGTCTCTCTAAGCCCATCTCTGCAAGTGAAATTACTGCCCCCCCCCCCGACGTGGGACATGATATCCAGGGGTAAAAGTCTCCCTGGAGATGTGGGAGATGGCTCCCAGGGATGAATCCATATCAGGCACCATGGGATCAACACCTCCATGCTGACCAAAAAGGGGAAAAGAAGTGTAATTAATAAAGTATCAGTGGTATAGAGAGTTCAAATAGAATCGAGAGGCTACTCTGGAGGTTGCTCTTATGCAAGCTTCAGGTAGACCTTGTTACCTATCATAACCTGCCAACCCCCAACCAGGACCATTCCAGCCAATTCTAAAGAACACCTAGGGCAATATATAAGATTCCACAAGGGCTCCATGTACTAGAGTAACTTTCCAGAAACCTATAACCTCCAGATGGTCCCTGGTTCAGAGAAGTCCTGAAACCTAGCTCAGCCTCTACAGAACATCAGATAGTTCCATCTCCCTACCCCATATTAGTGACAGACTCTTTCAATATCAAAAATTTAGAATTGCCACAGCCCGAACAACCCTAAAGAGAGGTATGGAATGATCAAAGGTAATGGTGGAGTTATATAGAGAAGATAGGATTTAACAAAAATGCGATTGCTGAATCATTAAATTGATATCTCTTTTAGTCTCCAGTTGTTTAGATCAGCTAGAAGTAAAGACCTAAAATTATGAAATTGTAACCCATGTCAAAGTCTGAAATATGTTCTACAACTAATTGTGGTTGCTGTGTTTTGAAATTCATAGCTTTTTTGTATATATGTTTATTTTTCACAAAGAAAAGAAGGAAAAAAGTCAATTGTGATGATAAAAAAATATTTAAGCTCTCTAGCCTCCTATATTCTGGAGCAGCTAGAAGGAAAAATATGAGACGATGGTATGGTAGCCCATGACAAACTCTAGGATATGTCCTGTAACCACTTGCGAAAGAGTGCTTTGAAAACTATTGCTTTTTTATATTTCTTTGCTTTGTATACGTGTTATACTAGACAATAAAAAAGTTAAAAAAAAAAAAAAAAAAGACAATGGTGACTCAGACCTGGTGGTGGCAGTGGAGGTGGTGAGGAGTGGTTGGATTCTGGACACATTTTGAAGATGGGACCAATAGGATTTGCTAAAGAATTGGACGTGGGATGTGAGAGCAAGAAAGGAGTCAAAATTGACTTTAAATTTTTGACTTGAGCTTCTGGAAAGATAAAGTTGGCATTCTCTGAAATAGAGAAGACAGTGGGTTGGAGCTGGGACTTCTTTTGGGGGTGGGGGGGGGGATAGGTATCAGCAAACATCTTAAGCTTGTGGGGTCTATGAAACATCCAGGTGAGTTAGATAGACATGCCTGGTGTTCATGGGAGGGTCTGGACCGAAGACATACATGTGGAAGTCATCAGGCTCTAGATAGTATTCAAAGCCATGAAATTGGATGAAATCACCTAAGGAGTGAGTGTAGAGAGAAATCCAAGGACCGAGCCCTGGAAAACTCCAGCATTATACCCTGGGGCATTGAGGAGCATCCAATGATAGAGATTGAAACTGAACAGCCAGGGAGAGAACTTGGGGTTCTATAGGGTGTGGTATCCTAGAAGCCAAGTGTCCCAGGTAAGAGAGAATCACCAGCTATGTGAGATGTTGCTGCTGGCCAAGTAAAATGAGGACAGAGCATTAACTAATGGGTTTAACAGCATTGGCTGGTGTGATGTGAAGAAAGGGCTGAGCCAATAAGATTCCCTGATTCAGGAAATAGAACAAAGGACTACCCAGAGACTGCAACAAGCAAAACAATAGATGCCAGTGTGGACAGTCTTTAGCATTGCTTTTTTGCATTGCCTTTTCCCCCCTCAGCAAGCAGTAAAAATAGCTAACCATTACTGAGTGTTGGCTGTGTGCCAAGAACACCATTATGATGCCTATTTTTAAATAGGGAAAGTGGGGCTCAAAAAAGTGAAGTATCTTGCCCCAGGTCACTCAGCTGGTAAGTAGCTGAGCTGGAATTCAAACCAATCTCCTGTTCAATTACTAAACTGCAGTTGCCCCAGTTTAGTTAAGAGGAAAAAGGTTTTCTAAGTGCAGACAAAGGTAGATATGAATTTCTAAGTGTAAACTAAGGTAGATAAATATGGAACCCACATTCATAAAATACCAGTTTGGGCCAGGCACCTTGTGTTCCCATACATTTTCTCACTGAACCCTCAAAAAACTCCTCTTATTACTACCATTCTGCTTTTAGGATGAGAAAATAGAAGTGTTTTGAGGTAAGGTGTCTTGCTGGTGGTCGTGCTGGGTGGAGGTGGTAGAGGCAGAATTCAAGCCTAAATCACTCAGATCCCGAGACCTCAGCTTTGCCTAAGGCTTGTCTGTACAGATCAATCCCACCTTCTGCATGGAGGTGGGTGGGAAGCCAGGATGCCAGGATAAGGCTGGGGAACCTCAGAAAACCGGTGTTGCCCTTACAAGCTCATCACTTTGAGGATCCTTGGTAAGTTTTAAGGATGAGATTCTCTGAGATTTCCATCCCCAGAGTCTGCTCCAGGAATCCCAGCTTCCCTGGAACCAGATTCTGAGCTTTCTCCAAGGGCAGATCCTCTGATTTTTAAGGCTTGGGCTCAGCATGGGATTGAATCTCCATTCCCACCCTTTCCTTTAGTTGTCCTGGGCCTCTCCCTACCTGTCCAGTGGTGAGAGAACGGGTGTAGCCAGGGATGGAGCTCCGGGGGTGGATCCGGGGTGGGACACAGCAGCTGGGAAAGGTCAAGATTTCAGAGTCAGAATAGAACTCAGCTAGGAGATGGGGGAGGGGGAATAATAGCACTGGGGCCCCTGAACAGGTTCTGTTCCCCAAAAGTCCCCAGGCAGAGATCCCCCCCAGAAGCCTGATAAAGAGACTTCCCCAAAGAGGCATTCCAAAAGGGACTATCACCAAAGACTCCTCCTATACCTGGGGCAGAGTGAGGCACCCCACTGAAACCCTAAGCAGGGCTAGGTGCCCACTGATTTCCACTGTACACACATCTCCTGCAGGGACCAGGTATCAACTTCCCAGGCCCCGCCCTACCACCTCCCACCGTGGCCCCAGTCCTCTTTTCCCTTACTTGATCCGGGCCTGGTCCACGCTGGAGGAGCGGCGAGAGGTGAAGCGCCGGGCAACTGCCTTGGGAGATGTCTTGGGGCTGCCATCTGAGTCTCCACTCTCCTCGTCCCCCATGGCTTTGATGTAGCTGCCACTCCGCATCCTGCGGCAGGGGATCTCCCCATCCTTGCCTCCAGTTGGGTAACCCCCCCAGTCATCTTGTGGCACCTGCAGGGACAGGGGTCTCTGTCTCTCAAATTGGTCCCTACTAAGTCTAGACGCCAGGATCCTCTTTCCCTCTAGCCAGCAGGATACTCTCTGCCCCAGCTCGAGTACGCCACACCCCGCTGTGAATGCAGGCAGGGCAGGAGTTGAGGTCTCAGCCGTAACCCTCCCTCACCTCCTCATCTTCCTTGGACTGCTTGTCACTCAAAAGGTTACCTAGTCTGTGGGGTGAGCAGGGCAGGGCCAAGAGGTTGAAAATCAGAGGCCATGGTGGCCGTGTCAATCTGATCCCCAGAATTGAAGCATCACCTGCCCTCAGTCACCTTTTGCCCCTCCTTCTCCTTCATCTCCTCAACATGCCTACATTCCCAATCCTCCAACCCATCCCTCCCTTCTGCGAGGAGGCACAGAGGATTTTAAGCAGGGGCGTGACATCAGATTTGTGTTTCAGAATGAGCACTCAACAGTCCAAGTAGAGAATGAATTGCAGAAGACCAGGGGCCGGGCAAGGGCTCAAGTGGTGGCAGGGAGAGCAATTAGGTCGATGCTGTTTTCCAGGCAAGAGATGATGAGGCCTAAATTAAGACAATGACAATGAGGGGGAAGTGGAGGAGATGGAAATGAGAGATGTTCAGGAGCATCAGTGAGCCTGATTAGACGTGGGGGCTGAGGGGGTGGGGAGGAGTCAAGGATGATTGGGAAGTTTCTGGCTGAGGACCTGGGGGATGGTGCCGTTGCTCACTGAGCCACAGAATCCCAGAGAAACTGGTTTGGAAAGGAGGTGATGGGTTCAGGGTTGAGCATCTTGAGCTTCACATAAATCTGCCAAGCAGATGGCTGGATATTTGGTTCTGGAGCTCAGTGAGAAGATCTGCACTAGAGGCAGAGATGTGGGAGTCATGGATGGTCACTGAATCCATCAGAATGAATGAGATGGCCCAAGGGGAAGGAGAAAAGGGGTGGGGAGGGATCCACTGACATTTAAAAAGGGACTGCCATAGAAAGAGAAGCCTGTGAAGTTACCTGAGAAGGAGTGGGCAGAAGGGTAGGAGGGAAATCAGGAGAATGCCATGTCATAGAAACAGGACACATTTCAAGAATAAAGGAGTCAATAATGTCAAATGCCACAGTGCATTCAGAGGTTAGTAACTCAGGATTAGGAGTTAAACAGATAAATGTTCAAATTCTGGCACCATCTCTTGAGCAAAACTGATTACTCTCTAAGCCTCAGTTTCCTGGTTTGTGAATTGGTAATGATAGTTATGCCTGCATCATAGGGTTGATAGGAGAGACAAATGAGTCGATACAGAGTGCACAGCACAGAGTAAGTAGTCAATCAATGTTTTATTATTATTATTATTATTAGCATTGAAAGGTACCTTTTGAGGATAGCTCTGGAGAGGCCCTTCAGAGAGGCATTTCAGAGAGTGGGTGTGGAAGCCAGACCACAGTGAGGGGGAGAATGAAGGGGAAGTAAAGTCTATAATCTAACAACTTGGGTACGAAGGGAAGAAAGGAGGTGGAAGGAGTCATGGCATTTTAGAATGGGAGAGGTTTTCGCATGTTTTCAAGGTGAGGAAAAGAGCCACTAAATATAAAGATAATTTTTACATATGGAGGGGGTTGCTGCAAAGAGAAGACAGATCATGGAAGGAGGGGGACCAAAGAAGATGGACTCAAGACCCCTGTCTTTTCCTCTGAGCCAGGAGGGAAGGGGATGAGGGTAGCTTGGGATCTAGATGAGCTACAGTCATGGTAACAGGAAGCCAAGGGAGTCCATGAGGGTTGGTCTGCACTGTGAAAAATGAGGTACAGGCTTGGGAAGAGGGCGTGGGGTGGTGGCAAAGATTTCAATATGCCTGTGGATGGGGCTAGGTGAGGGACAGGGATCAGTGTGAGAACAAAGACCCAGGAATGAATGGTCTCTGTCCCTTCGCTTTAGGATTGCTTCATAGCAGCCTCTCTCATCCTTAGGTCCCTGGTCTCACATTGTTCTCTGTCCCACTGCCTTGCCCCATTCCCAGAGGCTCTATCCCTCCCCAAACCTTTATACCCACCCTGAGCCCTTGCCCCCTCAGAGTTCCCATCTCTACCCCATGTACCCTGTTCTTTACAATAACTGTGTTCCATAAAGGAATCTGGAGTGAGGAACAAGACCTGGTCAGAAGACAGAAGTACAGGGAGAAAACAAGGGCACAGGGAGAAGAGCGCTCCATGAAGGAAAAAGGGCTCAGGATAGAAATGGGGATTATGGAAGAGGGTTGAAGGGTGGATTGGAGTGAGCAAAGCAGAGTCTCAACAAGGGGTTGGGAATCCAACAAGGAGGCCTAGTATTATGGGACCAGTCCCCCATGCTGCAGAAGAGCAGGAGGCTGTCTGTAGGGTTCCTGCAGTCCCTTGGTCCTCCCCAATATAGGCCCAGGTCTCCCAGTATTAAAATGCACCAGAACCCCAGATCCTGGATATAACATTCCCTAACCCCATACTCTACAGAGAGGAACTACAAAGCAGGTGGAGAGTCATGGCCAGCAGATGGGACACCGGGGCATGTTCTGTCACACTGCAGGATTCCCACTCCACAGCCACTGCAGAGCTCCCTGCTCCTCTGCAGGACACTGTGAGGTGCATGTTAAAAAGGAAGCCCCTAGGGAAGTCAGGGCTGCCCTGGAGAAGCAAAAGGGAACAGCAGAGTAGCAGCAAGGCTCTGAGATGGAAAGGGCTCAGTGATGGGAGTAGAGGAGTGGGTAGTCCATCCCCTGACCTCTTTAGCTGTACCCTTCAATTCCCAGTCAGGGAGTGTCATTCAAAGGCCAACCCAAATGTCCAGAATCTCCAAAGTCTCCATCCTCCTGTCTGCCACTCCCTCCCACTTTTCAGTGTGCTCCTACTTGCCCCCTTGGGCTTTCATGGGTTACCCCCAGGAGAGCCCTAACATGAGAACAACTTACCAGCAAGGCCAGTGACAAGTGACAAAAGATAGCAACAAGTACATGCAGTCTTAATTCTCCATAGCTTTGAATATGCTGTATTCTCTTCCTGGAACATCCTTAATCTACTTTTGCATTGACTAACTCCAACTCCTCCCCTGAAATTCAGTTCAGGGGACATACCTCCTAGAAGCCATTCCTAACCCCCCACCAGCCACCTTCACCCAGGTGGGTGACATGTCTCCTCAGTGCTCCCACAATGACTAGGGGTTCTCTCCTATTGCAGCCTCATCATGCTGTATTCTCTTTAGTTGTCTATCTCCCCTCTAAATGCCTCACAAGCAGCATCTTTGTTTCCACCTTTGTATCTACAGCCCCCGGAAATGCTCATTGAATGAATTAATACAGATTAACTTTGTGGAATGTAAGTTTTAGTGATAACCCTATGTCTGCTGGACCTCCAGACTTGTATCAACTTTTCCTCTTAAAACTATGGGAGGACACAAGAAAACATGTCAGGAACATGAGTGACCTAAGGCAGAGAGGAAGAAGGCTGATGGTGAAAAAAGCCCCTGACCTGACCTCAATAAGAAGATGGAGAGGGGACAATTGCGATGGATGAGTTGGGACGAAAGATCCATGAGAAGAAGGGATCAGAGCTCCTAACCTCCCCTGCAGACACGATAGAGGTAGTGGGACAAGACATGGACAGCATTCCATCTATCCCCAGGAGGCTCTGCCGAGGCATTATATCTGGACTCAGGTTTCAGTGTGGCCCCAAGCCTAAGAAAACCCATAGAACAGGACTCCCGGGTCTCCCCTACAGCCTCATGGGTTGTCCCAACATACGTTCCATAGGATGACAAACCCCAACAGCTATTTTGGAAATAACTGACCTTTATATTCAAACAACATCTGGACCTCCCAGATTTCAGCAGAAAGAGCTCTGGAAAGGCCTTGGGGCAGGAGAACCACTTTCTAATTGCCAACCTCCAATCTCGAGGGAAGCTACAGCCAGGCGGTACCATGCTGTCCTGTCCTGGCTTCCCCTCGACTTCATTCTCCCTTCATCCCCATAAAACAGACCAGCACAGATTGTCCAAAACAGCGCCAAAGGGACATCTTCCTGGCACTGACATACAATGTCAGAATAGAAGGCTCCCTTCATTGCACAAATGAGGAAACTTAGGTTCCAAAAGAGGAAGAGCTTTGTTCAGGGAGACACAGTGAAGCAATGCAGAGTCTGCCTGCATTCAGGGCCTCCATTACTGGGACAGCGGGTTCCCACCAACCCTTCCCACTGCTCCCTGGGTGACAACACCAGTTAGAGCCAAGGACCCTATACCCCCATTCCCACCAAAGCCTCACCTGCAGATAGTGATAAGTCCTGGCTTTGGCCTTGGCCTCCGGACCCAGGAGCCCCTTGCCTGGCCCGGCCCCTGGGTATCCATCCCGGCCCTGGCTGACCATCATGGTATGCCAGGCACTTCGCTTGACTGATTGTCCATCCAGTGACATGGACATGCCAGTGCAGGCAAGACAGCGGCCTTCTGACCCGCCTGAGCGCCCCTTGAAGCTCAAGTCCCGGTAGGACCCATCTGGAGCCTCCAGGCAGAAGGGACCACCAGGCTCCCCAGGAGGCCGCCCACTCGCCAGGAAGCCACTATCACTGTCCAAGTTGTCATCAGAGCTCCACCAACCCGCCGCCTTGGCCTGGTGCCGCCCATCCCCCTTGCGGTCCTTGCTCTTGCTCCTCTTGCCGTGACGAGACTGGTGGTGGTGGTGATGGTGGTGGTGATGATGGTGGTGGTGGGAGGAGTGGGGGCCTCCAGAGCCCGGGCCGGGGTAGCTGTCTCCCCCAGAGCCACCTCTTCCCTCGGCCTTGGGCCCATTATAGTCCCGCTTTCCTGGTGCCTCCAAAGAGTGGGACTTGGCAAAAAGCTTCTGCACAGAGTGAACCAGGTGCCGGATGCGACTGGGGCTCTCGCTGCGGGGCTCTGGGGCAGTGCCAGACCCTGGCGCTGGCCCAGGCCCTGCCGCTGCCGGACCTCGCTGGTATGGTAGGGTGTGGAAGCCATCTTGTTGAACCGGCAATTGCTTTTCAAACTGGTCCAAGAGTGTGGGAGGCAGGCGGGGGGCCCCCTTGCCCTGTGGGTGGCCCACACAGTCTTCACAGGTGTCGAAGGGGCCCTGGCCAGGGTACATCCTGGGGAAGGTGCTACTACCCCCCCCAACCCCCCCTGGCCCTCCTTCAGGAACTACTGATGGCCCCTCACTCAGACTCAGGGGCCCTTCAGGAGAAAGGTGTCCCAGGCCAGCTCTCGGGGCACAAAAGCGGGGCTCAGTGGAGAAGGCCTCCCCAGAGCCCAGCAGGTATGGGGCCCTGGCAGCTGGGCCCACGTCCATATGCTGCTGGTCAGCAAAGCGGGCTGGGCGGGGATGGCTGCCTCGGTTGCCATGGTAACCCCTCATGGCCTCAGCAAAGGCTCTTCATAATGTTGGGGGCCAGGCCCCAGGAACCTCCTGGGAATACAGGGAGAAAAGGAATTTGGACTAAGCCACAAGCCACTTCACCGAGAACCATCTTTTATTAGGTATTAACTGTATACCTTTAGATAATGCATGTCAATTTACTGCAATTAATTGTACCATCTTTCCACAAAAGGCCCCAAAATCTTTAAAATAGTCATAATAGAAAAAGACACTCACAAAAGCACAAAAATAATTCCATTATTCATCAAATGCGGCAAATTTGGTGAATTCTTATTCACAAGGGTAAAGCCCTCAGCCAAATGGGTTTTTAACAATTTTTAGATTAGCAAAATTGAAAAGATACCCAAACACACACAAAAATGTTCAAAGAAACTCGTCATTAGGTGAGTTAGCTTTCTGAGATGTACTTCCTTGCCCCCACTTGCCACTGCTGCAAAGAGCCAGGACTCAGGGTCACAGCTCCCAGCAGCCATGACCAAAGAGAACACTGGATCCAAATCCACATATCCAGGACCATTTAGCAGGAAAAATCCCTCCCCTTCCTTCTATATCCTGTTCCTTCCATTTGGCTGCAGGCTCACTCTTCCTTCTCCCATTACTGAACAAGGAAGAAAAACCTGAAATGACTCTTCCTCTGGGTTCCAAACATTCCCGCAATGAAACTTGTCCTTTCACCTTTTACCTCCACCCACCCTCACACCAACCCTGCCCGGGAAGAATTCACTTCCCCTGGATGGAGTCGTGGAGGGAAAGTTGGCTATATGAGGCAGCATTAAAATCCTAACCAAGGGGTGCACGGGTAGTTCAGTGGTAAAATGCACGCCTGACATGTGGGAGACCCGGGTTCGATTCCCAGACCATGAGCCCCTGCCCCCACCCAAAAAAAATCCTAACCTAGGATTGGAGCCCAGGAGTCTCTGCCTCCCAGGAATAGTGAGGTGGGAGGGCAATGAGATAATGGAGAGAAAGCTTTGAAACCAGTACCCTGGTCCCCCTCCCAGGCTTGCCAAGGCTACAGGACAGAGAGGTCAGCTCTCAGCAAGAGCTGCCACCGGTCAGGGCTCCATAAGCTGCCAGGACAGGAGCTACAGCAGGAGGGGGTGTCAGCAGGAAGGACAGGGACTGAGGAGCTGGCAGACAGCTCCCTCCCGCATCCCAGACCAGGCTCCTGAGCCATCTGCTGATTAGGAAGGGATGGCAGCCTCAAAGACTCCAGACAGCAGCACCTCCAAGAACTCGTCCTCCCATCCTCCCTCCCTCCCCACCACCATGTCCTCAGACCCACCCCATTTCAGGCATCTTCCAGATCTTGCTCAGCTCAACTCCCAATAATTCCGGGCACTTGTTATGTAGCAGGTACTATGCATACCTAATATTTTCTAACCCCTCTGAAATCCTGGAATGTAAGTATTATCCACTTTTTGCCCATGAAAAAATTAAGGCTTAAAATGGTAAGGTCACAAAGCCTGTAAGTGGGTGAGTCACTCTGAATTTAGATTCAAATATTGAGTTGTTATGACTTGAGAACCTGATTTTTTTCCCCATCTCTCAGATTTTCTTACCACTCACCATCTAGGGTGTCCCATCCTTAGTGTCAGGGTCCCCACCACCAGGCAGAATCCTAATTTCAGAAGGCTCAGGACCACTGGCTCCTGATGGAAAAAAAAAAAAAGGATGGTAAGCAAAAGTTCTTCCACAGTGCTCAGAGGACTAATCTTGGGCCCTGAGAGTCTTCCTTCCCAGCCCCCCAAACCAGGACTGATTGGATCCCTCTTGATGCAGAGCCTTTGGACCCCCAGGGAAATGAAGCTGGCTTCATTATGCAAATACATGCAAATGAGCTCACAGGTTGGACTACCTCCAACTGCAGGTGTCTGTGTGATCTGTCTATGGTGCTGAGCCATTGCATTTTCATCGCCCTTAAATGTGATTCCATTCTACAAACATTTTTTGAGCAGCTATCACAAGCAAGACTTTGAGTGAGAGGTGTACAGAGGTAATTCAAATGCAGTCCCCGTCTTCAAGGGACTTATAGTCTAACAGATGTCATCTTCCTGACATCCTGTGTCTAATAATGGTATCATTAGTCTTCCAGTCACTGCTGTGGAAAACTTCAGAGTCGTCTTCCTTTCAGACTTTCTTTTCTTCCCAGTATTTGCCAAACCCTAACTGCTGGAACTCTCCCAGCCCACCCCTCAGAGTTTCTTTAGCCCCCTGTATTTTTGTACAGCTGCCCCTTTCTCCAGAATCTCCTTTCCCTGACCCCATACCTTTCTCTTGGTTAACACTTACTCATATTAATCTTCACCTTCCCTCAAGTATTTTCTGTATTCTTATTCTAGGTTATGCCCCTTTGTTGGGCTTCCATAACACCCTCCATTCTGCACCCTCCCTACCCCCACCCCTCTGAAAGCAACCATCACACTGCATTGAAACGGCCTGTTTCAGTTTCTGTTTCAGCATTGAAATGGTCTGTTTCAGAATCCTATTCATCTCTTGATCTCCAGCACCTAGTGCAGGCCTTTGTCCAAGAAGATCCTTAATAAGTGTTTACTAAGTAGATGAATGAATGGCCATGCTTGAAAGAGGTACCAAAGTATTAGGCTAGTTTAAATGTGTGCAAGACCATATTCAATAAGGAGAAGTCAAGGAAAGCTTCCCAGAGGAGAGGATGTTCAAGATAGAATAATAAATGGTTGTGTGTTCTGCAGATAAAAGTGGCAGGAGGAGGGGATCATTCCAAGCAGAGGAAACAGCAGGCACAAAAGTGCTCAGATAAGAAACTCTGAGGGGTGGGCTGGGAGAGTTCCAGCAGTTAGGGTTTGGCAAATACTGGGAAGAAAAGAAAGTCTGAAAGGAAGACGACTCTGAAGTTTTCCACAGCAGTGACTGGAAGACTAATGATACCATTATTAGACACAGGATGTCAGGAAGATGAGCTAGCTTTGCAGGCATGAGAAATAGTAGAGGAAGAGATGCAGTTAGACAGCAGAAAGAACTTCCTGACTCAGAGATGTGAGACAATGAAGAAGATTGTGGAGTCTCTTGGGAATCTTCATAGAGGCAAGGATGAAACATGCCCAGCCCCTGGCCCACCCTGTGGTCTGCACTGGAGAAGCTGCTGGATATGTTGCCTGGAGAGAGACTGCGGTGACCTCACAGATACCAACTGCCTTGCTGTAGATAACAATCCTTTTCCTCCAGTGCCCTTCTCTGGGGAAACAGAGGTGATGTCAGACCAAAACGGCCTCTCAAGCAGCCACTGGAAAAGCATCTGGCCAAGCATACCCTCGCTTTGGAAAGAAGCTTTGATTGCCTGATCCTTCCTCCTTGGCATGCTTTTCCTCTTCTTGTCCCAGGCAGGACCTGGGTCTGAGACTCACAAGAAATAAGGGCCACTTTGGCAGAAGCCAAGACCAGCCCACTTGCTTTGCTGGTGGACATATCGAGCTGGACCTCACAGTGAGCTTTCCAATAATGGACACTTCAGGTGCTCCCCACCCCAACTCCTGTACAGGCGCTGCTGCCAAGCTGCTGAGCTTTCAAGATTCTATCACACCTCAGTCTGTTTGGCAACAATCCATGTTCTTGATAATCCAGTCTCAAAGGAACTGGGCCCTGTAATTGCCCCTCTCCTGACAAACCACCAATAGACTCCATAACCTTAGGCTCCCATGTCCTATAAGGCAGTATTATCTAGTGGAGAAAGCACAAGCCTGAGATCAGAAGGGTGTAACACTGGACAACCTCTCTAATGACACCTGCTCACCTATCTCACCTATGAAAATTAGATCAGAATATCAAATGATGGAATATCAAATCCATATGAAATCACTTTATAAACTTTAAAAGATTATACAATGCAATCCTTCATGTAAAGCCTTTATTTTGGATTTCCAAATCCACAATGTCCAAATAGTAGGCAATATAGTCAAATCCAAATTACTGGAAGGGGGTATCCAATTTATGGATTTCCTAGCAAAAAGATTTAATCAGTACCTGGGTTTGTCCTATATATTATGTTTTTAGGATCACATTCCTTCACACACCCTGTCCCCACCCCACTACTAAAAATAATCAATGCGAGGGACTTATTGATGTGCTTAGGAAAAACAAGTGAGGAGGAGACTAATAATTCATCAAGTCTTATGGAGCTTGCCTCCTAAAAATATCTCAGATTACCCACTTATTACCATATCCACCAAATCATTGTTGGATGACTAGCTAAAACTCATTCCCAACCTCCTTTTCTCTTTCTCAGCCTTGCCTGTAACCAGAGGCCATATGATTTCATTTTGGCTATTAAAATATACATAAAGTTCTGATGAGTGTGCTTGGGAAATATTTTGACTTCATGTTAAAAAGGGTGAAGATTGCAAATGCCACTCCTCCTCTCCTTGGCATGACTACAATCATGATACCTGGAGCTATGGCAGCTCTCTTCCCACCATGAGGGAAAGACCTAGAGAATTGCAGAGAAACTAGTCCTGGCATCACTGAGCCATGGAACCAATATAGCCATTTACCTTCCTCCAGGCCTATATGTGATTAAGAATAAATTCATCTTTATTGAAGCCACTGTCAGTCAGGTTTTCTGTACTTGCAACCAAGATCCTTGCTAATAATCCAACCACCTCAGAATATCATAGGCAGCCTCAACTTCTGCAAGGGTCTTCTGATTAGTCTCTTTGCTTCCATTCTCACCCTGCTCCAATCCAAACGATCATTTTGAAAAAAATATGATCATGTCACTTCTCTGCTTAAAACTCTTCCTTGACTTATTGTGGTGCTTGGGATAAAAAACCTTAACCTGTTCCACAAGGCCTGAAAGATCTGGCTTTTCCTACTTTTCCAACATCCTCTCACAACAGGCTCCCCTTGCTCTCTCTGCTCCAACCAGGCCAGTCTTTTTTCAGTCCCATGCACCCCTACATCATGGGGCCTATTTCCCTGTCCAGAAAGCCTTTTCCTCCCACCTCTGCCTTGCTAACTCCTACACACCCTTCAGATCTCAGCCCAGTTGTCACTTTCGCAGGGAAACTTTCTCTGGCTCCCCTGACTAGGTCAGATCTCCCTGCTATTTTCTCTCAAGGACCACATACCTGTATAGCTCTCACCGTTGTTACCATTTTAAATCTGTGCAATTCTGAGGTTGTAAGTCTCTCTCATTGGAAGGTAAACTCCATGTAAGAGCAGGGATTTTATTCCTCTTCTTCACTGCATTATCCTAAACCCCTGGAGCAATGCTTGGCATAAGGCAGGTGCTTGGTAATTGAATGCAAAACTACCAAGGAACAAGATCCTTCCACTTATGGTATATTATTTGATCCCCACAACTATTTCAAAGGATAGATATTATCCTCCCCACCCAATTTACAGATGAAGAAACTGAGATTTGGAGAGGTAATCGGCTTGCCCAAGAGCATTCAGCGCTGCCTGACCAAAGCCTCAACTTTTCTCCTACCTGTGATCCCAGCTCAGAGAAGTCAAACTATTAAACACCATTCTGAGGTAAACATGTTAATGAAAATGAATCTGGTAAAACAAATAAACAAACATAAAGGCCTCACAAAACCCACATACTTTAGAGCTAACCAGAGTGTGGTTTAGCCTTTTCCAATTTATGAAGGTACTGAGTTTGTTTCAAGGTCAAGGTTGGATAAGCACAAAATAAAGGAAGCTTCTTGAAGTCCTATGACAACAAATCTGGGTGCTGGGTGTTATTTTCCCCCATTTTACTGCATCATGTCACCCACCTACTGTCCCAGGACACAGAGAGAAGCAGCGGCTTTGGCAATTTACCTGTGGCTGGCTGGAAGGTGGGAAGCAAAGGAGTCTGGGAAGCTGCCATGCATAAGAAATTCTGCTCTGATGTAGTTCAAATCTATGTGGGAATGGAAGAAGTGGCACACATGCCGTCACCAAGAAATTACCCAATTTAGCACCAACTACACAACCCAGCAATTAGTTTCTTAAACCGGAACTTGCTGGGGGCTGCCAGGCTGGCGGGGTTGTTGTTACAAATCTCACTGGGAAGCCAGCTGTGTAATTCACCAGGAGGTTGTCACTGCCCCAAGCAATTACCTTCCAGAAAAAGAATGGAAAATGGGGGAAGGAAGAGGACTGCAGAAGAAGAACTGTTTTCTCTATCTCTTCCCCAGCACCCAGGCAAATCGTTGATTTTTCTTTCTTAAGACCTAGGCACTTTGCACTCTCTGGATTAAAGCAGTTTTCAGTGCGGACTCTTATTGTCAGGCTATCTGGATTCAAATCCCTCTTCACTCACTTACTAGCTGTATATACTTGGGCAGGTGATGCCCCTCTTATAACCTATTTTCCCATCTGTAAAATGGGAATAACATTAGAACCATATTAAAGGCGTTAATGATGTAATGGTTAATGAGGCAAAGCATATAAATCCCTTACCACCATACCTGGCACATGCTGAATATTTATTTATTTTTATTTCTTTCTCCATCAGTTTATAACACAATCTAGGATAGGTCACTCAATTTCTCTGGGCCAGCCATAGCAGACCAAAGGTACTCTGCTAGGAAAAAAAATAAGACGCTCTTACTCAAGACTGTCCACATCTGACTGCAGATGTGTTTGACAAGGGCCAGTATCTCAGTAGTTGACATGAAATGATGCCTTGAGCAAAGATGAAGATTTCCAAATTCAAATATCTGATTGACTTCTCCCTCGGGAAGCTATTTGGGAAGGCTACAAGCTAGACATCATGGTCCAGGCAGCAGTAAGGGGATACAGGTGCTTTCGTGCTGAGGGGGTCAGCTCTATCCTATCTCCCCACACTGAGCCCTTGAGGTCAACCACACACCACTTCTGACAATGCAGAACATACAGCAAGTGAGGTCTAGCATTCATTTTGCTGATGTAGGCTGGGCTCCACTATGCCTATGGGTGAGCCATGTGTGCCCCTGGAATCCCAAAGTTCCAGCTTCCCCCACCCACTCCCTTGTGCTGTGCTGAACTAACCAGTATGGCCAGGATTCTGCCTGTTTGCCTGCCAAGCCACCCACCATCCCCTGTCTGGACAGTAGCTTGGGTGGCTGGGGCTATATGTCCATTGTGAAAGGGCTGGTCACTGTGTATCCTAACCCAGAGCCTCTGCCCTGCAGCCCACACTCACACTCCTGATTGTTCACCTTTGCCATAGGTAGGCACTCCCTGCCCCCACCCTCTGCCGGCCTGCTCCTGCATCCAGTTCTACCTGAGCCTCTCTGACCATTTTGATGCTGACTTTGCCCAGTTACTCTAGGCAAGACCCCTGCAACTGGGCCGCGCTGGCCTCCCCCAAACCCACCATCTAGCCCTACTGAAGGCTCAGCATGCCTTATACCCATACCTACTCCTTAGGACCCCAGGAAAAATACTCCTTCTCCTACTCCCACTGACCTAGAGAACAGAGAAGGAAAGAGAACGAGAATGGAAGGATGGAGGTTGGGGTCTCTTTCATTCACCTTTATTACTTTATTTTATGTAATTAACTCTTCTTAGGAGCTTAGGGTAGAAATTTTACCAAAAAGCAGATTTACTGTCCTCAAACACTGAAGACATTTAGGCAGTTCCAAGTCTAAATCCATCTTCTGACCTATAGCATAGTGTTCAGTCTGTGAAAAACCCATACCACCTATAATCTCTTTGAAAATCCCACCTCAGGGGGCTTTGCACTTGATGTTCTCTCTGCTGGAACGCTCTGCCCCAGATATTCCCATGTCTTCCTCCTTCATTTCAGAGAGGCCTTCCCTGACCACTCATTCTAACCAAAATCGAGCCCATCCCCCAGGTATGTTATACATCAGCCTGTTTCACTGCCCTCATAGCACTTATTGCTCCGTGAAATTATTTTCTTTGTCTATTACATGTTTATAATATGTGTCCCAAGAGTAGAACATAAGCTCCAAGAGGGCAGGCACTAGGTCTGTCTCATTTGCTGCAGAATCCTGAATGTCTAGAACAAAACTTAGCATGTAACAGTTGCTCAAAACATGCTTATTACTCACTTGCCACCCATATGCACTTTACTGCTGACACAACAGCCCACAGAAAGGACCTCCACTCCTTTCCCTCTTAAGGCTTTGCAGAGCATCTGGAGGATTTGGTTTTAGAAATCCAACTCTAAACCCAATCCTGCTCATTTTGCTTATCTAGCCCCTCTCAACTGGCAGGTGTGCCCCTTTATGTAGTTCAAAGCAGCCGGTGGAGTCAGGGATGGTAAAAGGAAGAAAAGTGCAGCTGAGAGGAGGGGCTCCAAGGCTGAGCTTCAGGAGAAGGGTGCAGAGTCCACCACCCAGCCCCCAGCAGGTCTCTTCAGACTCGCTGGGCCTCAGATCCTCTCCCAGCTGGGGCCGTGTGGCCAAGATGCATCAGCAGCGAAGTCCATACTTCCTCTTGCTAAGGGCACACTGAGATGCAATTCAGGTGGCACCCCATGCTAAACAGGCCTTACCCCATGATGCCCCCAATCACAGCCTTGGCAAACTACTTTCTGCCCATTCTCAGCTACCTCCTCTTTTCTGACAGCTGAACCAATTCTCAGACCATGTCCACATTCCCCCTTGTGATGGTCTCCAGGGCCTTCTTTGATGAAATCATACCTGCCCACTGCTAAGAGGGAGGAACTCCCAGGCCCAGAACTCTTGTAGGACTCTGGTCGTGGACAGTTAGTGAGAGAGACTACGGAGTCTGAATCTCAAGTTAAGCTGTTCATTTGGGTTCAAATCCCAAGTCCACCAGTTACTAGAGGTGTGACCTTAGGTAAGTCCCTTTAGCTTTCTCAAGTTCAGTTTCCTCATTTTTCAAAAGGGGGTAAGAAGAGCCCCTTTCTCATTGTGATATTGTGAGGATTAATAAGATAACACAGGTAAAATGCCAAGCACAGTGCCTGAGATCTGGAAACAGGGCCTCCAAGAGGCTTCTCAGACAACCCTGCATAAAGGCTGTAGTCATATCTGAGTCAGGTTTGGATCTGAAATGGGTACTCTGAAACTCATTTGTTTCACATATCTACAAGTTTGTTTGCCTGGGCTCCTTTTGAAGACCTCCCACATCCTGAGCCTGTGAAAGACAGCAGAGCAGTCCTGGTGGTCAAAGATGGTGGCATCTGAGAGAACTCGAGGTACTTAATTTGCAGAACCCCATGCAGCCAGGGCTGGTGTTCTCTCTCCCAACTTTAAGAATCTGGAAGGAAAAGTCCAGGGAAACCATTGCTGGGTGTTGGAGAGACAGTTACCTGCCACCTGTCGTTACATAACAACCTACCTTCATGAACGTGAACAACTTGTTTTATCTGTTTGAGCCTCAATTTCCTCATCTGCAAAATAGGGGTAATCATATCTACCTTCTAAATTTAAGGCAATGAATAAAAAAGCTGACCTTCCAGAACAACTTACACATATGTCTCCATAGGTTGATTTCCCAACTTTTGCACCCTACAGCCTTCTTTCATTTGTATGTGTTTATAAGATTTGTGCTGGTGCTTCCTTGTCCTCAAGAATGCCGCAAGACCCGAGCATGCCTGGGTCACCAGAGGACAACAGGGCTCAAGCCCATGGAACTGGAGTCTCTCTGCCAAGCCAGGCCCACAGGCTTTCCTACTCTGACCCAGGTGTCAGGTCTCCCAACCAGAGCCAGAGCTCAGAACTGTCTTCTGGCCTAGCACACTATCCTATAAGCTCCCTTCTGAGCTGGAACAAGGGTTGCCAACACCAGGCCCATCTCCTCCTTCTGGGCCTCTCCCATAGGGAAGTCAAACACAGGGCTGGGCACACCCAGGACCCCAAAAAGCCTCATTGGTTGGCTGACTCCCTGGTTCACATGGTGACACCTCCCACCCTTCAGCTCAAGCTGAAATTTTACTTAGCTCTGCTCAAACCTGAGGGGTGTCTGAGCATCCTCTCTATATTTCTGGGGTTGGCAGGAACTAGGGACACAGTGGGGAAGGTGTAGGGAAAGGAAGAAGGAGACTGTGAGGTCCCTGTGTGTGGAGAGCCTTTCCTCCCAATTCTGCCCTCTCACAATGCTCAGGTATCCTCTCTTCCAAGAAGTCTTTCCTAGGAGTGCCCTCACCCTAAGTCCTGGGCACAACAGTTTTCTCTCCTCTTGGATCCCCTACTTCTGTTAGCAGGCTGTGAGCTCTGAGAAGTCTAGGATTCATCTGATCTATGGATAGGTCTGTATGGATAATATCTGGCATACAGTAGATGCCCCAGAAGTTCAGAGTCAGTGATTGAGCTATTTAGAAGGGTTGAAGCATATGGAGAGGGGAAGAAATGAGAGAAGACTGAAGGGAAGTAACCTTCTGTAGCTAAAGCAGCCCTCCCCAGCAGATAGAGCTGGTCCAGTTTGACATGGGTTTCCTGAACAGCCATGAGGTTCCCATCCAGGGAGGCATGCAAGCAGAGATGGGAGAACCACTTTCAAGGATGATACAGAAGGAATTCAAGCACAGAACACATTTCAGACTAGACAACCTCAGTTGATTTTCAACTCTGAGATTTAAGGTTTAGCTCTTTAATGCCTATGTTACGTTCTTGATATGCATTTTCTCATGCAGTCTTTAAACTATCCTATGCAGGAAGTACCACTTTACACATGAGGAAGATGAGGCTTAGAAACATAAAGAAACTGCCCAAAGTCACACAAGTGGTGAAAGAAGGACTTCAATATGGGTCTGAGGCCGGGCCCAATACTCTCAGCAATTAGAAGCCTGGCTCTCTGATCACAGTGCTATGTGAAGCTCCCAGGAGGACCCTACCATGCCCTGACCCAGTGCCCAGTCTCAAGAAAACTCCACCCCTGCCATTCCTCCCTTGCACATGGGAATATATGTTCCCCAAACTGCTCATTCCCAATTTATACACATGTGTTCTGGAGACAAATTACACAGTCATCCATGCACCACTTTATATGACTCACATAGTCCCTGTCACATCATGTACACAGACACACATATTCTTGATCCCCCAGAGTTCATGCACATGTAAATTTTCACCCAATGGGCACTGATGCTTACGTGCACAGACCTGTTTATTCACACCGAGCCTTCACAGCTACAAAACCTTACATACATGTTCAATGTTTATCCCCACATGACAGGTATACGCCCTGTCATTTCACATCACTTAGGCACCCACATCTGCTCAATGTCACATACCCAGATCCTCCCCCAGTGAGAACTTCATCCATTCTTCCCAGATCCAAAACTAGGCCCGGCTGAGCAATGAAGATCCCTCTCTCTGGGGTTGGCCAGGCAGCCCTGAGAGGGGAAGAAGCCTCGGCCTGCCTGTGATGGATGGAATTAATCTACTGAGCTGGAGAAACTAAATAATTAAATCCCTAATCACCCCCCAAGCCAGCCCAGGCCAATATAGCTGCGGGAGGGAGGGGGCTCTGTGGCCCAGACTAATATCCTAGAGAGGAGGAGGGGCCTGGGAAGAGAGGTACAGACAGAACCTTCTAGCCCTGGCAGGATCTTTGGCTGCTAGGCAGACAGACAGAAGACAAACAGCACTGGTTCTCCAGTGGTTTTCACGAGGAAATGGAACAGCTTGGGAAGACAACCCACCACCACCCAGGGCAGGGTGAGAGGGAGGGCCAGGGGTACAGCTCCCTTCTCCCACCCTGCCCAGAGCCCTTCCTGCCCCTCTGTAGGATGCATCCTGGGAGTGTATGGGGATGGCAGACAGGACATTTAGGGTGCCCAGGTCTATAGTAGCCAAAAGAAGCAGAGTCTGCCCAAAGGGAGGCTGAGGTAGGGTCAGTCGGGCTTTGGTGCATCCCTGCCCCACCCAGGGAAGGCTGCTGCCCCAGCCTGACATGGAATGTCAGGGAAAGACCCCTTCACAAGTGTAACTGCTTCCCTCAGAAAGTGGGTCCTGCACGTGGCTAAGGCTGAGGCCTGGGTAGGGGGGCTCAGAGAATCAGCCTGGGAACAGGCTCCAGTCCGATTGGCTGGAAATTGGGTCATTTTCCTTTTGAAAAATAGTGAGAAAATGGAGAAGTAGGTCGGGCTCTCATCCCCTCAGCCCCAGGCACCATCCTGACTCGTGGGTTGGGGAGAGAGGGAGAGGCTTACACCTGCCAAAGTCACAGCTCCCCTGGGACCCCCATTGGGGCCGACATCCCACAGTGCAGGAGGCCGAGGACATCCAAGGACAGGCACCCTCCTGAGGCCAGGGCTGGAACACCAGCCCCACTCTGCCCTGGGGGCCAGGGGGCAGAGATGCCAGGGCTGAGGCCCAGCTGGAGGGGCAGAGGGTCCAGCAAGCAGGGCCCTGAGAGCCCCCTCCCATCAACACGGTCGTGATGCCTCCTCTCCACTCTTCTCCTCCCTTTCCTCATCGTCCACGTGGGCAGAGTCGTTGCCATGACACCGCGGGCAGGTGGGTGGCTCTGGCGGCTGTCTCAGCCCAACCCCCATGCAAAGAGCCCAGGTGGGAGGGAGCGGCTGCAGGGCCCCCATCCCTAGCCTGAGAGAAGGGAGGAGAGAGGCAAAAGGCCCCCCTATGGCCCAGAACCAGAAAGGGGCTCTAGCATTGGTCTCTTGGGGATGAGGCACCCCAGTCCCAAGCCTGGAGGTCTGAGAGCTGAAGTCACAAAGGGGATCCTTAGGCCTTGATGCCCCTCCCCATCCGAGGTCAGGGAGTGGCATGAGGCAGGGCTGACCCATAACTCCCACCTCTTCCTCCTTTTCTCATGAGATCTCCTGGCAGCTTTTCCCACGTAATTATGTCTTAGTCCCTTCCTAGAAGCTGATTGGTCCTGCCAGAGGTCTACCCTCAGTTTCTCACTCTGCAACAAAAACTCAATTCTCCACGCTCTCTTGGGAGAGAGGGAAACAATCAAAGTTGAGGCGCTCAGAGAAATTCCTCCCCTGTCACCAAACACCAGCCTGTCTATTTGAGATCCAGTCCAAGTTTCCTGCTTTCACCCCACATTCCTGAACTCACGTCACAGCCTCAGGGGATCACTTATTCCTGACCCCATACTTGGCCAAGGCAACCACAGGGGGTGCAAGGCTCCACCCCCTCAGGAGAGTGAACCAGGAATGGAGCAGGGAAAGGAAGAGAGGAAGGAGGGAAGCAGGGGCTGGACAGTGGACGGTGCCTGAGGACTCTGTCCTGCCTCCCACCACACCTGGCTTGATGAAGGTTAGGCCACGCCTGAGCTACCAGCTCAGAACCCTCCACAGTCAGCACTTCTCCTTTGGGGTCCACACACTGCGTTTCTCTCAATCTCTGTTTGTGGCTCTGACCTCCCTTGGTCCTTCATATTATTCAGGGCTCTGCTCCCTACCCCTACTCCGTAAAGCAAAAACCCTGTATCACTGAGGGATGGAAACAGAGGGTCCCTGCACAGCAGCCCTGGCCGGCAGGTGCTGGTAACAAGGCCCAAAAGGAAGGGGGAACGGCAGACGAGATTAGTCAACAAATATGTACTGAGTGCCCATTCCGAGCCAAGCACTCTTCTGGAAGCAGTGAGAAAACAGATAAAGCTCCCATGCTCGTGAAGTTTATATTCTAGTGGAAAAAAGAAGAGGATAAACAAATACATGAAATAATGGCAATGGTAAGCGCTGTAATAAAATAAAATAATAATAATAAAGTGGAGTGAGGGGATAGAATGACAAGGATCTACTTAAGATAAACTGTTAGGGGAGGGCCTCTCTGAAATGGTGACTTTTGAGCAAAAGTGAGGGGGCAAATTGCATGGATATCTGAGGGCAGAGTACTATAGGCAGAGGGAACAGCGAGTACAATGGTCTTGAGGTGGAACTGTGTTCAGCATCTTTGTGGAGCAGAAAGGGCACCTGTGTAGGAGGAGCAGAGTGAGGGAGAAGAGAAGCACCTCAGATCAGGGTGGTCATGGGGGACTATTTTATAAGTAGCATTTATGTTTCTCAGGCCTCACTAAGCACTTTGGTTCTCACTCCAAGTGAGATGCATGCTGTTGGAAAGATGTGATCTCATATTACTCTGACTGCTTTTGGTGAAGAGTCTATTGAGATGTGGCTGGCAAAGGTGGAACTAGGGAAACCAGTTGGGACACTTCCTCTCCCTGAAATACCCCCTCTCCAGCAGCTGATCACCTGGGCAACACGTGTGCATCTGTTAAACCTTGATTACAAAGGCTCCTATTCTATGGGAGAATCAATGGATACTTTACCAAAGCCCTCCTCTCACCACCCTAGAATTTACCATTCTTTCTTTATATTCCTACCGCCCCCCATGAACCACTTATATTCTCCTACCTTAACATTTTCTTTACTTGGTTCCAGGTCTTTTACCCTCTCTAAACATCAAGCCACATGAAGTCAAGAACCATCCCAGAGTCTAACTCAGTACATGGCGCATTACAAGCAAACTAAAAGATTGGTTGAATAAATGTATGTATTGGGTAAGGCACACGTGATGGGAAAGGGAGATTTGCAGGCCCTTGTTAATCTGGGTGAGAGGGGTGCACTTGTATGGGGTCATGGGTTGTATTCAGGTCTGTGTTAGCATATTTCTGTACACTGTGTTCTGGAGCATATGTGTGTTAATATGTATGTGCAGATTGACAAATCCCTGTATTGGTATGTACACTTATGCAGATTTGTTCATGTATGAACATATTAGAACATGCATTTCTGTTGAGATGTGCAAATAATAGCACAGACAAGTAATAATCAAAGTAATTACACATACATGTATCCACATATTGCCATGTACCTTGTATGTGTGAGGCTTATACACCCACTTGGGCTTCCCTAAAATCCCTTGCCCCTTTCAACCACTAAGGCCAACCACCTCTGTATGATTCTTTAAACCTCTGTAGTAATGTGAAAATTTCATCTCCCAAACCTTTTCCATGCATGCAATCCTGAGCACTATAGGCTGTGAACAGCCTTGGGCCTGGCTCCCTTACTCAGCTGCCCCAAGGCACTTCAAGGTTTTTCTTTTGCAAACACTGCTCATATGGATGGTGGAAAAGAAGCGTTGGCTCCCCAGCACATGAGAGTTTGAGCCTCAAAGAGCTTGCTTTCTGGAGAAGAGCCACAGAAACTAGGTGGATCAAGTTCAAGCTGTCAAGAAAACAACTTTTGGGGAGACACAATGATCAGTCTCATTCTCTCGCTCGCTCTCTCTCTCCCTCTCACACACACACATTTATTCATGTGCTATGTCCCCACTGCTATACATATACTCATATGTTAATTCATGCATGTATATATCTGTACCTACACACATCTATACCAACACTTAAACTCACATATATGCATTACTGGACGAGCACACCACATACATACAGAGGCTGAATTAAACAATTGCCTTCACATTCATATATACATGAAGGCATACATAAATTCATATTCACATGTATACTGTATAAATGTGTATGCATGTGTTTACACATATATGTAAACTTATAAATATGTTTGTACATGTAGATATAACATATTCATACATACCTATGTATACATATACAGTCATAAACCCACTCACAGGCAGAAATACATGTGCTTATGCCCTGGAATCACAGGTCCTGCAGGAATTCCCAGACCTTCTCCTGACTTCTACCCCATTCACAAAACCAGGCCATATTTCCTCCCAGCGACATCACAAGTTTGTATTTGCTCTCTCCTCTTTCTTGAGTCTCCCACTTCTCCATTTCGATAATTGCTCCTATTATCAGTAGGCCATACCCACTCCTGGACACACCCCATTCCCACCTATTCACAGAAGGGAAAAAAAAAAAGCATTTTAAAGAAGGGCTCTGTTTTCCCCTTGTTTCATTCCTGGAAAAAACAATATTTCCTCTACAACCTGGGTGGGGTTACTAATGGAATAGGCACCCTGGAGTCCACCCAAGAGGCAGGCCCTCCCCCATAAACACAAACTTTTCATTTCAAAGGGAAAATGTTAAGACCAGAATTCTTACTCTCAATACCTCTGGGTATGGTCCACTTCCCCCAAATTCCAAAACAGTTGTTGAACAGAGAAAGAAACTATGAGGAATTATCTCTGGGCCCTAAAGTCTCCTTGGATGCCCCCTCTCCTTCCCTACAGGGCAACTTCATGATGTTCAGGGAGCCTCTCCTAGACAAGCCCGGGGGCCCTGCCCAGGGAGAGGCTAAACCTGGAGGCTTAAAAGTATAGATAGGGGGATGCAAGGGTAGTTCAGTGGTAGAATTCTCGTCTGCCATGCAGGAGACCCAGGTTCGATTCCTGGCCCATGCACTTCCCAAACAAACAAAACAAAAAATTCAACAAATGGTGCTGCAATAATGGGCTACTCTCATGGAAAAAGAATGAAATGTGACCCCACCATACAGCATACAAAAAAAAAAAAAAAAGTGTAGCGAGGTGACCTGGGTTCAAGATAACAAAAGAACCAAGTATTTAAAAGTAGAGACTGGGTAGAGATCAAGGAAGCAAGCCACAGACACCTCTTGGCAGGAAAGCAGCTGCTGGAACACTGTATCATGAATAGCAGGACTCTCCAAGGGGCCAGGGAGAAGGGGGTGGACATCCAGCATTCTATGTGGGGGTGGAGGGGTGACTGCTTCAGGCAGTAGCAGCAGCTCCAAAGTAAAGTCTTATCAAAGGTGTTATGTAACCAAGGGAGCTGAGTGAAGCACAAACACCTCCCCTCCCCAAACAGGCACCCACACCCACACCCACCACCTCCTAGCACCCACAGCATAGGAAAACTCAGCTCCTCCCAAACAGCTAGAAAAGAGGAGAAATCATCTTGATGGGTTACATCAAAAACATGATGGGTGAAGGGCTCTTTATTAGCCAGAAGTCACATCTGGGAAGGGATGAACAGATTTAGTTTGGGTTCCCTAGATACATCCCCATTTTCTTGAAATCCCTGCCACACCCAATTTTTGTCCAGCATCATCTGGCAACCCTCTCCTTACTCTCCTCTCAGGAAAGATCCCATTTGAATATTTGATTGTGCTCTTGGGGAATGGAGGTGAAACTGCCATCAACCCTTCCTGCCTGTTGTTCCCCCACAGTCTCATCTGCATGTCCTGACATTTGGTTCTCATCCCCCTGGGATGACAATGGAAGGGACCGGGAGAAATGAACTCCTTGCTCTGTTCCCTTCAGGTTACAAAGAGAGCATAAGAAGTCAGAACTGAGGTGATTCTGACCCTAAGTCAGTAGAAAAAAGATTTCCAGAGGAACTGAGGACTGAAACCCAGATTCTATCTCCCAATTTGAATATTTTTACTCCCACAGATCTTCCTCTTTTCCCACTGCCCTTTCTACAGTAGCCTCCTCCTTCTCTGCTCTGAGATACTGAACAACCCCACCCACTCCATGAATCCTTTGCTTGGAAATCTTTCTCCCCACCAGAAGTCTGATCTATGGTTGAAATGACCTGAGCATGAGACAGGCTAACAGAGTATCTCAGTACCCCCTGTCCTGAATTACAAAGAACGGTAAGCAGTGGAATATCACCTGGTCAATCAAATTATCCTGAACTCTTGATCTCTATCCACCCCAGCCTATCTAGGGAGTCTCAAGCTCTCCTAATCCAAAACTGCCTTGAGCCTGAACTCCTGGGACCCACTAGGGAAAGGCTGGTGCCAGTACCCCTAAGATTTTTCATTAAAATGATCCCAAGAGAAGAGAGCCCACAGTCACAATATCATTCTCCATCCCAACCCCCACACTAACAGCAAAATTGTTTTGGAAAGGGGGTGGGGGGGATGTTAAGCAGGGAAAGGTGAGTTCCTTTCCCATATACCACTAACTGTGAGGCCCAGAACCAGAAGGAGGACCCCAGTTTTCTATCCAGGGGTTCTTCCCGTGAAAAGTGGGTCATCTGGAGAATTTTTAGTGAGCCCTCTGCATTGCCTAGCAGCCTTCCCATCATCAGGCCAGAATACGAGCGCAGCTCCGTTCAGCACTCGGGACAGCTCCAACGCTGCCGAGTCCTTGTTCAGCACTCGGGACAGCTCCCAGGAACCCTCCCGCTCCTGGGCTAGAAACCCCAGGATGCCAGGAAGAAGCAGGCTTACCCTATCACATACCCTCTTCAGAAGAGAAGCCCCTCTCCCTCTGAACCTCTCGCACTTGCTCCCACCCACCGGGGGAACCCGAGACTTCTCTCTTCCCTCTACGTCCAGAAAGAGAAAAGAAACCCAGACACGGAGCTTCCCTGAGGGAGCCTAGAGAGAGGACCCCACCCACCTCCTTTCAGCCCTGAGTTTCTCAACGCCACTCACAGCTGGTTCTATAAACCACTTTTCTTCTTAACCACCACCCCAAAAATAAAAGAAATACTCACGTGGGGTCCCCAGCCCACTAGGCAGATGTGGTGAGGTGGGGAGTGGGTGGGGGAGGCAGAGAGAGGTAGCTCACCACACCCTGTGCTGAGCCCCCTATCTGAAGAAGCCAGCTCCCATCTGGACTGGGGGGAGGAGAGACATGTGGAAGCACTGAGTGAGGGGAGGGGAGAAGGCAGGAGGAAGGAGTGGGGGACTGTGGGGCGGGGGTGTCAGGATGGGGGCGAGGGAATCCTTTTTAATTTCATTCCCTCCCCATGTCTACATCAGCCCTGCAGGCTCAGCTCTTTAATATTTACACACAGGAGGAGGAGAGGAGGAGAGAGAACAGAGGGTGAGGGGGATAGAGACTACCTGAGCTCAAAGGGCATAGAAGCAAGGGCCTGTGGGAGCTGGAAGCTTGGGCCCTCCACACCATCCCCAGCCCACTCCCACTATGAGCTCTTGACTGGAAAGAAATAGAAAGAACCCTGGGACCATTCTGTCCTTTTGTTAACAAGACACTTTGAAGCTGCTTCAGAAAAAAGATCAGATCTCCACCCACATACCTGGACACCCCCACAATCCCAGATTTCTTGGGTGCCTTATGTGCAGATGGTAGAGGCAATATTCATATACAAGAATGTCCTGATGCTTGGAAGCATGTTTGCATGTGAGTTGATGTATAAAAGCACACAAACATGTCAGCTAGCATATCAGGTTCACACAAGCATGTCCTGTGTGTATTCATGTGTAGCAGCCCATGCAATCATGTGCAAACCTATGTAACCGCATGTGTAAACCAGCCTCTAAGCAACCTGCCCCCAGCTCTCCAACTACGACCCCAAGAACAAAGCCACCCACCTCCCCAGGCTCCCTTAGCCACAGGTCTTGTCCCTCACAGCCTCACTTTTTCTGTCCGTGACATGGGAAGAAAGGCTGGTGGGAAGGGATGTTGCATTAAGCCCAGGGGCCTGACAAACTATTAGCAACGATGAGGTGGCAGCTCGTTACCATAACGATGGTGTCACTGCCTCACCCCAGCTCAAACCCAGACTTCCCAGACGGCAGGAGGCCTGCTGAGCCAGTATGGCTTCACATTGGAGGGGGAGGAGTGGGGGGATAAGGAGGGAATCCAGACACAATGCTTGCAATAATGGAGGGTATCCAGCTGGTCTTCCAACTCCCACTGGGAGACAAAGCTGTATCTCCACTAGGTAGGAATGAAATCAGATTCTGGGAAGGTCTCCTGACCATGGGAATTGTAAGACATTGGACGTGGGGGGTTGGACGCCCCTCTATATAAAACCTCTATTTTCATTTGTTCCCTTCATCCCCTCACTCCAGGAACCTTTTCTACTAATCTGAGTAGAGTACATTAAAAGAAAAACCAACCAAATAGGAGACCCTTCTCTGAATCTTAGGCTCCCCACTTCTAAAATGGGGACAATCATCTTTTCATTCACCTCAGACACCTGGAGGCTTAATTAGGAATGGTGTGGGATAACTACAGATCCTTCTAAAATCAGACAAACCCCAGAAGTTTCTCTGCCTATGAGGAACCCAGGAATTGTCAGTCTGGCTAGAGGCAAAAGGCATCAGAAACTGGATGGGTTGAAGGAGAATGGAGCTTATCCAGCTCAAGCCCCAACATCAGTTGGAGAGAGATGAGATGAAGTGCTAGGCAGCAGCTGAAAGCAGGCACCGTCACAGAAAAAAATCTGGGCAGATACCAAGACAAGCCCATAGCCTACCTTGGTGGTGGGTATAGTTGAAAATCACCATCTCCAAAAACATCTGGACCTGCCTCCCTACCCCTTAGAAAGGAGCCTTAGGTTGAAAAATCTACAGCCTTAGGTTTATAAAGTCTTCGTTTCTTTTCCCAAAATCCCCTCTTCTCAGCTCCGGTTGTGGGAGGTGTTGGTGGTTCCTGAAATGGAAGGCAACATGAAGGGGTTGAAAGTTCCTGGGCTAAGACTAGCCTGGGAACCCAAAAGTTTGCTGTAACCTTGTGTAAGTGCCTTCCTTTCTCTAGGCTTCAGTGTTCCCACTTTGTAATTAAGAGGTTGGACCAAGTCAATTCTAAGGTGCCTCCCCTGGCCATCATTCTATAACTACATAGAAGCTCACTTCTTGGACATGAGCCCCCTGGCACAAAACGCAATAGGCCATGCCTGCCAGATCAGTGGGGCAGTGCGGAGTGGGAGATGTGGGGGTTGTATTTGAGGCTGTTCATCCTATGTTCATGTTCTTTTTAGAAACACCTGCCACCCTAGCCCTCTCAGCTCCCTTTTTAGACCCTGATTCACTGCCAACTCACGAAGCCTCCCTCTCCCCTCCCTCCTCTCCTTCTCTCTTTCCCTCTCAGGCTTTGACAGCTGGGTGTAGAAGTAGCCCCAACATTCAGGGTATGCTGGGAGGAGGTGGAGGGCAGCGTCCCCAGAGTCACGGGAGTCACACTTGGAAGTACTACTCTCCAATCCTTGCCCAGTTCAGGCTGAGTTGGAGAATTATGGTATCACTGAAAAACAGTGAGTGATTGTGAGAAATGCAATTCACCTCTTGAGCCTCAACATTCCCATCTGTAAGTTGGGATTATTTTAGGTTGAATCACATGAAATTGCTGTTCTGTAAGTCAAAAACAAAAAACAAAACAACTAAATACTGTCAATTTCACATGACCTAACCTGATAACTGCCTTGCCTGCCTCCAGAAGCTGCTGGAGAGTTACAAAAAAAGAATTGTGAGGGGAGCTTTCTTTAAAAAGCACGGACTACTATAAAGGCATTACTTATTATCATTATTATTACTTCAAAGAGTTTTAGCACAGACCCATCAAGAGACAGTGGGCTGAACCAATGACCCAAAGCTTGGGAGCTGTGGGGCTTGGAAGTCTGGGACAGAGCCACCTGCTCTGATAACTAAGAATAGGGCAGAAGTTTCCACCTGATCTCAGCTTCTGGCCCTGAAGGGCCCTCAGTGAAACATTCCTGGGATAACACAAGTTCCCAGGTCCCAAGAAGGAGAAGGAGCACATTCAAGCACATACACTCCAGTCCATCCCAGGCCCCACCTCCCTGAGGGGCACCCACATGCCAAGAAGGACACAGCAGTAGCATCACAGAGGGTACTCCTTGGGGGAGGGAAAAGGGGGTGAGAAAGTGGGGGTGGGGCGCTTATGCAGTTCTTGTACAAGTCAGGGCTGAGGAGCCCCTGGTGGGGAGATATTCTGGCCTCTGAAAAGTCTGGTTTTCTTGTCAGATGCCCTCCCACCACCAGGAATCCCCTGGGAGAGGAGGAACAAAGCCCAGGTTTCAGTGATTCAGAGTGAACCCTGTTCAGATACATTCACACACACACATTCACCGGCACAGGCCACAGAGACATAGTCACACCGCACACATCCATTCACATACACACTCACAGACCTGTAGAGGCACACATGGTGCCAAGACACACACACACATTCACACATGTCCACAGACACACAGTCACACACACACTCACTGACACTCGTTTGCTCGTCCACAGTGGCACGCACACATTGCATACACTTACAGGTACACACGATCACCCACAGACCCACACGGTGACACACACACTCATCAGACACACACGGAGACACGCACTCACGCTCACACACCTGCAGAGGAAACTTCTCTCCGGATCTCCCAACATCACCACTCCCCCACCCCACCTCCAACCCAGCTCACTACCCCTTTCACATCCAAGCCCCCAGCCCAAGAGGGCTGGGCCGGGGCTGGCCTGCCAGCGGCCCTTCCCGGGAAAGCCGGTCCTCCGCGTGGTCCCCACCTCCCTCCCCGTGGGTCAGGCCCGCGGACCGCCAGGCCAGGGCGAGGGCGAGGGCGGGGGCGGGGGCAGTGGAGGAGGCCCAGCCCCTCCCCCTTCCAGGGGCTCCAAGCCGAGGCCGCACGAGCCCCCGGGCGTGGGCGGCGCCCGGGCCGCAGCCAGGCCGAGCCTGGGGGGCGCTGCAGAGGGCGCGGCGAGCGCGGGCCCATCCCTACCACTCCCCACGGCTTACCTGGCCCGGCTCGGGCTCCGGCCGGGTTACATGGTGCCGGCGGCCCGGGCCGGGGGCTCTGCGGCGGCCGGCTGGCGAGCAGGGACCGGGGCCCGGCACTGCGGAGACCCCAGCGAAGGGGCCGCGCCGGCTGCGGAGCCCGGAGCGAGCGCCTGGCAGCAGCGGGCGCGGGAGCGGGAGGCGGCCAAGCCACGGAGGCTGGATTTCCCGGGGACCAGGAAGGGGAGGCGGGGGGATCCCGCCCGCGCGCTCCGCCCCCGCCCCCGCCCCCGCGCAGGACTGCCGAGCTTGGAGTCGTGAGAGGGAGGGGGACCGAGCTCTCCGCCCCCGCACCGGCCGGGGGAGGGCCGAGGTCGCAGCCGGCGGACGACTGCCGGGGTCCCCGAGGAGCACCCGCTTCGCGGACAGCGCTGGGGAGGCCCAGCTTGGAGCTGCGAATGAGATCCCCCTCCCCGGGGACCAGCGGGTCAGTGTCCGCTGGGGACCCAGGAACTGGCACACTGTTGCGGCTACGCACAGCTGACCCAGGCACAGAGACCCAAGACCAGAAGAGTGACAGTCACACAGCTTTAGAGTCACGGTCTCACGCCCCACTGAAACACAGGCATACCCTCAATGTCACACACAGCCCCTCCAGGCACATCGCCTTAGGAGATTCTCCTTCGGTTTTTCTAGTCTGCTCTCCGGCTTCAGCTGCTGGCCTCGAATCTAGGAACGGCCCTCCTCTGCCCCAGCCCCTGCCAGATTGGGGCGCTGTGCTGGGTCTCAGAGCCACTGGCAGGCGTTCCCCCAACCCCTGTTGGCACAGCCGAGGACTCCCCAATGTGGAAGGAGAACCCCGCTATCCCTGCCGTCTTTGCTGGGTACCCCACACGTGCCCACTGTGCTCGCCCATCTGTGGACCCTGGGCCAGGGGCTGTGCCAGGGCGGGGACGTGGGGAGAGGAGGGAGGTGGACTGTCCGAAGCACAGCCAGAGGCTGCAGAGCCAGGACTCAGGCTGCAGGAACCGGGAAAGGCGGAGGAGAGCTGACTGCAGCAGTCCTTGGCTTGAATCCGTCTTGGCTCTCAGAGTGGTGCTGTGGGGGGGGGGGGGGGGGGGGGGGGGAAGGGGGCGGTGTTGGGGAAGCCGCAGGGAGAGGGGCTTAATATGGGGAAAGGGGAATGGTTCAGGATTCTGACTTCTGGATGTGAGGAAACATTGCCTCAGGAGCTAAAAGTTGGGTGTAGGGTATGTTCAACCTTACCCTTCCCTCCTACTTTTCTGGTCTTGAAAGCTTTGGGGTTAAAGAGAGGTATGGGAAACCCATACCCCAGGCTCGGGAAACTCGCTGTCCAGGTCTCTAGGAATAGATTCGACAATTGTTCTGACTCAGAACTCACTCAACAACTCCCTTGGTTCTGTACTTTCTTGGGGCCTCCCCATATTAGGGAGGAAACTGAGGCACAGAAAGCAGCGGACTAGAACTGGGAGCCAAGTCCTCTTTTCTTGCCCTAGAAGATGTTTAAGGATGACACATTACATAGATGATCTAAAAGGGCTTGGAACATCCTTCCCCAGAGGAAGGCAAACAGTATGGTGGGAGATAGGCAGACTGATTACTTATCCTGCTGCATACAAGACCAGTCAGTTCATTGTCCCTTCAATCGTGAGCTAAGGTTGCAGACAATTCCCAGCTCAGGTTTCAGCCAAGAATAGATGTTAGAGAAAACAAAATAGAAAGTTGGTCCCAGGAACCCACTTTAAAACTGTAAGAAGTATCTCACTTTCCGTGGTGCAAGAGCACAGTCATCATGTAGGATGCTAAAAAGCACTGGTTTGCTCAGTTCTAAGGTGTGTATTTTTGTTAACTGTTCTGACATTGAAAATCATCTTACAATGGAAGGGGACATTTAATACGGGTTTCCTGCTTTTCTCCTAAGAGTTCTCGAAGAGCTGGCATGTTTTAGAATTGAAAGCATATTGTAGTTTTCATTTGTTCATTTAACAATCATTTACTGATTGTACCTGGCATCTTGCTAGCCTCTTGTGGCATAAAGATTAATCAGGCAGGCTTACCTTAGACAGTGCTCTCTCACACTCACCCAGGGGTGGAAACAAACCAATAATTACTATCAGAATGAGCTTCATGGGATCGTGACCTGTACAATCACACAGGGCCCCACACTTAGAAGGGTTCTGCTCTGCTTTATTGCTCTGCTGTCACTGTCTTGAAATTTTTGAACAAAGAGACACTGAATTTTCATTTTAAATTGGACTCCACAAATTTGTGGCTGCTCTTAATTGCTACATAAGGAATTATCCCTTAGTCCAGAATGCTTTTGGAATAGTCAGCTCTGATTGAGTGGAGAGAGGCATTTGATCAGAGTGCCAAAGATCACAAGAGATAATTGCAGGTAGAGACCACATGTGCAAAAGCAGAGTCACCAAAACATCAATCAAACAGTATAGCAGAGAAGGTGCCTTGGGTGAGCCCCTCACTGCAAGCTAATTAAAATGATAGATACTTTTTTTTTTAAATCTTCTTAAATGCATCAATGAGCTGGCAAGAAAGAAAGAATCACTCTGCCCTAAAACTAAGTGAACACAGAACCAGAGAAGCTAGCAGAGCACTGAAGCCATCTTTAGCCTTGGGGACTGTGATGGATTGCAAAATGGCACCAATTGTCCACCTCTCTCTAAGTCCATGCCCTTTGTCATGTGACCAAAGTGAACTCTATTTTCACTCCTTATCTGGACTGAACTTGTGACTTGCTTTGGTCTATAGAATGTGGGAGTTACTAGGTGTTAGCTCCAGGCCTAGGCCTTAAGAGGCTTGCATATTTCTATTCCCTTTCTTGGTCTCTCCCTCCATTATGAGAACAAGACTGGGACAGCCTGTTGGAGAACGAGACAAGGTGGAAGAGAACCATGCCTTCCCAACCACCCTATCCAAGACCATCCTAGGTCAGCCAATAGTCAGCTGCCTTCCAAACATGGAAAAGGGTCCAGCTAAGAGCAGCGGAGCTGCCTACCTGACCATAACTGACTACAGAAACATAAGTGAACCCAATTGAATAAAAAGAACCATCAGGCCAATTGAGGACTCAAAAATAATAAGTGCTATTAATTTAAGCCAACGCATTTTGGAATGGTGTGTTATGACACAATATTGTAGCAAACAAATAACTGATTCAGGGGCATTTTCTGACAGATGAACTTGAACTTCAGTTTTCATGATCTCTCACGGCAAGAGGGAAAGAAGATAAAGTTCAGGGTCTGCCCAAAGTGGGCAGATACCCCTTACATAAGTTTATGACCCCCAAAGGAGTGTCTTCTTAGCGTTTAGGTGAATTAGAAAAAACTCACCCCATCCAACACCCATGAAACTGTAAGGAAAATCGCCTGTGTTAAACCACAGCAATGACAATGAATGTAGGGGGAAAATTACCTCCAAGAATCCATAACTACATGCTCGGCCTCATACCAGCTGCAATCAAATTCACTTACCTAAGTGATCTGAAAAAAAAAAAAAAAAGCTCAAACGAAGACTTTAGAATAAACTAATCTCAGAGTGGTAGTGCCCCCAGATGCCTGGCAGAAGCAAATGTAAACCTTTGTTAGAGAAATTCACCTTCATCTCAGGCCTCGAATGATTTCCACAGATAAAGGTCCAAAGAAAATCAACAGTTCACTGTCAGATATCACTAAGCACATAAATAAACATGACACCATGAATAAGAACCAGCAAAAACCATAAATAGCAGAAACACACCTGCAAAGAACTCAACTATTAGAATTACCAGACACAGAATAAAATAACTATGTTTAATATAGTTAGGGAAATACAATAATTTTTTCCATTTGGTTACTTTTGTGCTGGTTAGAGCACATTGTTAGATAGAAATGACTATAGTCATTCTACCTATAGTGGGTATGTTTTTCTTGCTCATGATTTTTATGCTTCTGATATTTCTTCTTTAGGATTATGTTTATTGTAGGATCTTTGGAGTCTCTTCTTGATCAGGTAAGGTAAATTTCATTTAATTTCTAATTTATCAAGAGTTTTTTCATCATAAATATGTTGAATTTTATGAAAGACTTTTTCTGCATCTTTTGACATGATCATAAGGTTTTTCTCCTTTAATCTGTTGATGTGATAAATATTTAGAGATTTTGCTATACTGGGATAAACCCATCTTACTCATGGAGTATCATGGCATTAATCTGCTAATATTTTGTTTTGGATTTTTGCCTCTATATTAATGAATAAAATGGGCCTGTCTTTGTTATTTATGATTTGGGATCTAGGTTATTCTAGCCCCATAGAATGAGTTGGGGAGTATCATTTCTTTTTTTTTTTTTTTCCCCTCTGAAAGTCTGTATACGATTGGAATGACATGGTATTTGTAAATTTGGTGGAACACATTAGTAAAATCATCAGAAACTGATGTTTTCTTTGTGGAATGATTTTTCACTATCGCTTCTGTTTCCTTATAAGAACTATTTAAAAGACTAATTCAGGCTTTCTACTTCTCTCTGAGTCAATTTTTCTTAGTTGTATTTTTCTAGATATATATTTTTTATCTAAGTTTTCTTATGCATTGCCATAAAGTTGTCAAAAAAAGTTTCCTATTATCATTTTAATCTCTGTCTCATCTTTAGTTGTGTTCCTCTTTTCAAACATAATATTTAATTGTAGCCTTTTTTTCTCAATTTGCATTGCCAGAGGTTTGTCCCTTTTTTAACCACTCCAAAAATCAACTTCTTAGCCTTGTTTGTCTCTGTTGTATCTTTTCTACTTTATTGATTTCTGCTCTTATCTTTATCATCTACTTCCTTCTACTTTCTTTGTATTTGGAGTGTTTCCTCAAATTATTGCTTAAGTGGGAAACTCAGTTCCTTAATTTTCATATTTTCTTCTTTTTTAATGTAAATATTTGAGACTATAAATTATCTTGAAGAAATATTTACCGCATCTCATGTTTTCACAATCACTTAGTTCTAAGTACTTAAAATTTTCCATTATGATTTCTGCCTTGACCCATGAGTATTTGTGTGTTTTTAAATTTCCAAGTAGCAATATCTAGTTTATATTTTTGTTATTAATTTCAAACCTAATTGCACTGCTTTGGGCGGTGCAATGGTGGTTCAGTGTCAGAATCCTCACCTGTGATGCCGGAGACCCAAGTTCGATTCCCAGAGCCTGCCTATGTCAAAAAAAAAGAATCTGGCCTTTGTGGTACTTATTCTTTGGAATTTATTGAAGTAAGCTCTGTGACTATGATATAATCAATGTTTGTAAATGTCCCAAGTATGCTCGTGGTAGCCAGTCTCCAAGGTGGCCCCCAATTATCCTCACTTCCATGTATTTTTGTCCTTTAGTAGTCCCGCTTCATATAAAATAACAGGGCTGATATGTACAACCAATAGGACATTGCACAAATGATAGTGTGTGACTTCTTAGATTAGGTCATAAAACTCATTGCACCTTCCACCTAGATTGTTCACTCTGGGGGAAACCAGCTGCTTCCCCCAGAGTGAACGTGAGGCTACGCAAGTAGCCATGTGGAGAGACCTGTATGGGGAGGAATTGACGCTTCCTTCAAATCACCAGCACAAATTGCTAGTCATATGAATGAACTAATTTGGAAGCAGACCTTCCAGCTCCAATCAAGTCATTGGAGGACTGTAACTTCTGACAACATCTCTCTTACTAGCATGAGAAACCTTGAGCCAAAATCCCCCAGTCAGGCTGCTCCTGAATTCCTGAAACACAGAACCTGAGAAATAATAAATAGTTATTTTTGTTTTATACCTGAGTTTGTGCAACAGTAGTTAACTAAAATACTTCTAGAGGATATTTTGTACTTTTCAATTGTAGGAAGCAGAACTATGTATAAGTTAGGGCTCTGTTGTTCAATTTTATTGTTAAAATCTTCAATATTTGCTGGATTTTTGTTTGCTCAACCTATCAACAAGGTAAGGAAATGTATTCAAATCTCTCATTGTGATAGTGAGTCTGCATTTTTCTCCCTGTAGTTCTATCACATTTTATTTATGTATTTTAATCCTACTTTGCTAGGTACATAGGATTAAAAATGAAAAAATAAGACCATCATTCTTTTCACATGATGTAATCATTTAAAATTAAAAACTTAGGTTCATAATAATCCACCATTAAGAGAATGAAAGGCAAATAACAAATCTGGAGAAGATGCTTTCAACACCTGCATCCATAAAAACTCATATACGGAATATGTAAAGAATTCCTACAAATCAATACTAATCCAACAAAACAAAAATATTAATGGGCAATAAAACCTGAATGAGCACTTCTCAAAAGAGGATCTTTACACGTCAGGACTCCATCCCCCCACAGAAACTTTGAACAACCAGCAAGAACTAGCAGAAGCTTCTTTCTCAAAGCTCCAGAAAACAGTTAAAGGACTTCAGTAACAGGATGAGTGCCAAATCAAAAAAAAGACTACTTAAAGTAGCAGGATCTCATGGTACCCTAGCTGGCCGCTACCCCACCCCTCACCAGTTTGATGTAGATCCAGGTCATGCTCCAAGTGTGGATACCTGGTCCTGGTTCCAGAGAATAGAGTAATCTTTGTGCACATACAGGGAGCTTATATGCCTGGCCCAATCTGTCTGGTGGCCTGAGGGACTGAACCAGGAAATTTGTCATAAAATCATCATCTTAGAACATGCCCTGTGTTTTGAAGGAAGTCTGAGGTAAGGGATTGCTGGATATAGGACATACAATTCAGATTCATAAGGGACTATAAGGAAACTGTCTCCTAGGAAAGAAGGGACATTTATATCCATGAAAACAGAATTCCTAGGGCCACATGCACCTGCCCAAGACAAGCTGCATGTGCAGAAAGGATCAGGGCAGCCCCTACATTTTGGCCTTGAGCTAATCTCTATACTCATTGTATGGATATGCTCTGAAGAACAGCATTTGTGCAGGTCAATCTGCACAGAATGGGAAAGGTGTTTTATTTTTCTCTGTTAACCACTGGCATTCTGGGAAAAGTTCTTTAATAACACTAGCTAGATACAACATTAAGGAAAATATTCCTTAGCGTCTAAATTCCAGCAACAATATATTAAAATACCAAAATGTCCAGATTGCAACAAAAGATCACAGAACATATAAGGAAACAAGAAGAAATGGTCCAGGCAAATAAGAAGCTTAAAGCATTAGAAACCATCAATGAGGGATATGCTAGATAAAGACTTTTTAAAAGGTCCTAAATATGCTCAAAAAGCTAAAAGAATTCATGAAAATGATAGATGAACACAAAGAGAATGTCAATAGATGGAAATTATGAAAAGGAAACAGAAGAGCTGAAGACTCCAAAAACAGAAATTGAAAATTCCCTAGAGTGATTCCACAGCAGAATGAAGCTGAGAGAAGAAACCAACAGTGAACATGAAGATAAGAATATTGAAATCACCCAGTCTGAGGAGAAGGAAAAATAATGAAGAAAAGTGAACATAGCCTGAAGAAACTGTGGGACACCATCAAGAGTATCAGTATATGTCAAAGGATAGGTCAAGCCTACTTAAAATTAGGCCTAAGAGTTACCCCCAAGAGAACCTCTTTTGTTGCTCAGATGTGGCCTCTCTCTCCAGCCAACACAACAAGCAAACTCACCACCCTCCCCCTGTCTATATGGGACATGACTCCCAGGGGTGTGGACTTTCCTGGCAACATGGGACAGAAATCCTGGAATAAGCTGAGACTCAGCATCAAGGGATTGAGAAAAACCCCAGAATGAGCTGAGACGCAGCACCAGGGGATTGCGAAAACCTTCTCAACCAAAAGGGGGAAGAGTGAAATGAGACAAAATAAAGTGTCAATGGCTGAGAGATTCCAAACAGAGTTGAGAGATTATCTTGGAGGTTATTCTTACACATTAAATAGATATTACCTTGTTAGTCAAGATGTGATGGAGAGGCTGGAGGGAAGTGCCTGAAAATGAGGAGCTATGTTCCAGTAGCCATGTTTCTTGAAGATGATTGTATAATGATATAGCTTTCACAGCGTGACTGCGTGATTGTGAAAATCTTGTGGCTGATGTTCCTTTTATCTACCTTATCAACAGACGAGTAAAACATATGGAATTAAGATGAAAAATAGGGGGAACAAATGTTAAAATAAATTTAGAGTGAAATGCTGGTGATCAGTGATGGGGAGGGATGGGGGGTATGGTATGTATGAATCTTTTTCTGTTTTCTTTTTATTTCTTTTTCTGAATAGATGCAAATGTCCCAAGAAATGATCATGATGATGAATATGCAATTATGTGATGATATTGTGAATTACTGATTATTTATATGTAGAACGGAATGATCAAAATTTATGAATATTTACGTTTGTTTGGTGTGTTTTTGTTATTTAAAAGATAATAAATAAATAAATAAATAAATAAATAAATAAATAAAAGTATCAGTATACGTGTTTTGGATGTCTCAGACAGAGATGAGAGAAAGGGGTAGAGACCATATTAAAAGAAATAGTGGTTGAAAGGTTCTTCCCAAATTTAATGAAAGATACGAATATACACACCAATGATGCTCAATAAACTCCAAACAGAATTGTTCTAGTTTGCTAGCTGCTGGAATGCAAGATACCAGAAACAGAATGACTTTTAAAGGGGAATTTAATAAATTGCTAGTTTACAGCTCTAAGGCCAAGAAAATGTTCTAATTACAACAAGTCTATAGAACTGTCCAATCAAAGGCATCCAGGAAAGATACCTTGGTTCAACAAGGCTGATGAAGTTCAGGGTTTCTCTCTCAAGAAGGCACATGGCGAACACAGTCACAGTTTCTCTCTCATCTCAGAAAGGCACATAGTGAACATGGTCAGAGTTCCTCTCTCATCTGGAAGGGTACATGGTGAACACAGCGTCATCTGCTAGCTTCTTCTCCTGGCTTCCTGTTTCATGAAACTCCTGGGGAGACACTTTCCTTCATCTCTAAAGGTCACTGGCTGGTGGACTCTGCTTCTCATGGCTATGTCATTCTGTTCTGCTCTCCCTGAATCACTTTCATTCTCCAAAATGTTTCCTCTTTTATAGGACTCCAGAAACTAATCAAGATCCACCCAAATGGGTGGAGACATGTCGTCACCTAATCCAGTTTAACAACCACTCTTGATTGAATCACACCTCCGGGAGAGATGATCTAATTACAGTTTCGGGCACACAATACTGAATAAGGATTAGAAGAAACAGCTGCCTTTACAAAATGGGATTAGGATTAAAACATGGCTTTTCTAGGGTACATACATCCTTTCAAACCAGCACAAGAATAAACCCAAATAGATGCAGATCGCAACATATTATCATCAAGCAGTCAAATGCAAAAGATAAAGAGAGAATTCTGAAAGCCACACACACAAAAAAACAATGCATCACATAAAAGGGAGCCTCGATAAGATTAAGTGTCTACTTCTCATCCAAAACCCATGGAGGCAAGACGGCAATAAGATGACATACTTAAACTGCTGAAAACAAAAACTGCCATCCAAGAATTGTAAATCCATCAAAATTGTCTTTCAGAAATGAGGGAGAACCTCCTGTCCTCATTCTTGGCCTGTCTCTTGCCTCCCACCTTCCACTAATTTGGAAATTTGTAACCAACACCACAGTCTATTGTAGAACATTTTCATCAGATCAAAAAGAAACTTCAGAAAACTTCCAAGAAGATGGCAGAATAAGGACAGGCAGAACTCATTCCTCCACCAAAAACAACTAAATAACAGGCAGAAACTATTCAGAGCAGCAATTCTGGGCTCAGGAGAACAGAAAAGGAACACTGTAACATGTAAGGAAAAGCTGGGTGGAAAAGCAGAGAAACTATGATTGAGAAATAGAGATGAATGAACTCAAATGCACCCACCACCAAGGCTGGCAGCTGTGCATCAGCCTGGGTCTTGCAGCTGGTGAAATGAGGCACACTTCTGGTTCAGCTGCTGGCTGGTGAAGTTAACCCTCTCAGCTCACAGCCTAGAGTCTTTCCATGCAGGAGTCTGGGAGCGAGCAGATCCATTATATCCACATATCATGTTCCTTGGTGTCCACCCCATCCTCAAAACTGGCTGTTTTGGGCACCCAAATTTGGGAGAGACAGGGAGGTCTTCCTCTTGGGAGGTGAGGGGATGCAGCCCAGTACTGATCTGATAGTTGGCCAGTGAGGGAGATCATCTGGGTCCCGCAGCCTTGATCCTTTCTGTGCAGGGGATCAGGACACTCAGGGCTTGACTGATTCCACTAATGGAGAGATGGGGGTGAGGGAGTCCACCGGGACACCAGGAATCCTTTCCCCACTCTGAGGCTGGTGACTATGTGTTGGCCTGGGTTTTGCCAGTTGGTGAAACAGTACACTCCTGGTTCAACCACTGGGGTGAAGTTAATCCTGTCAGTCCCACAGCCTAGAGTCTTTTACATGGGAGTCTGGGGACCACCAGCTCCACTGTAACCACAGAGAGTCCTCACCATGGCACCCAGTACCAATCTCCCATCCCCAAGGCTGGTGGCTTCAGGTGTCCCTGGACCTGGTAGAGACAGGGAGGTCCACCCCTCAGGAAAAGAGGGAGACATAGAATAGTCCTGATCCTAACAGTTGGCTAGAAAGGGTGACTCTCTGAGTCCTGCAGCCTTGAACCAGAATTTGACCTGGTCTGGACCCTGCCCAGCAGGCTTCTGCAGTATGGAAGAGGTGGGGTTGTGGGGAATAGGTGGCCCAAGATTGCCATTTGCTTGGAAGGTTCAGAAAATACAATCTAGCAAGCTGTTTTTCTGCCTATCCTCTAAGAGCCTTCCAAAATGGATTGAACCCCTGTATGAGATTTTGGCTTTGGTTTGGCTAGCAAATACTGACAAATGAAGGGCCAAAGGAGGCCTTCAATGCAAACTGAAGCAAAAATAAAATCTTAGACAAGAGAGGGAAATCAACTTTCAAAACAGTCTTATCAAGTTAATGAGATGCCCAAAAACCAGCAAAAAAATCACAAGTCACATGAAGACACAAAAAGATATGGCCAAGTCAAATAATCAATTTAAAAAGTTGGAGGAGACACAGAATTTGGAACAACTAATCAAAGATGTTCAAACAAATCTCCTAAATAACTTCAATGAGATGGTTAAAGAGATAGAGGATATCAAGAAAACACTAGAAAAATATAAAGAAAATTTTGAAAGAATAATAGAAAATATCAGATCTTACAGAAATGAAATCTGTAAGCAGATTTGAAGAAGCAGAAGAAAAGCAAGGCAAACTAGAAGATGGAGCAAACAAAATCTAATGCACAAACAGGACTAGATACAAAAACTCAAAAATGGACAGCACAATACTACCTAATTGTAATGTAATTATGTTAAAACACTGAATGAAGCTGCATCTGAGCTATAGTTTTTTTTGTTTGTTTGTTTTTTATATATATTTTTTGTATTTTTTATTTTTATTTTTTCTCTATATTATCATTTTATTTCTTTTTCTGTTGTCTTACTATTTCTTTTTCTAAATCGATGCAAATGTACTAAGAAATGATGATCATACATCTATGTGATGATATTAAGAATTACTGATTGCATATGTAGAATGAAATGATTTCTAAATGTTGTGTTAGTTAATTTTTTTTTAATTAATAAAAAAAGGGAAAAAATCTAATGCACAAAAGAATAAATGGAGAAAAAAATGGAAAAGTTTGAAATGGATCTTAGGCAAATGACTGACAACATGAAGTGCACAATACATAAATCAGAAGTGTCTCAGAAAGAAAAGAGAAGAGTAAAGGGCAAAGAAGAATATTTGGGGAAATAATTGCAGAAAATTTCCCAACCCTTACAAAAGACATAAATATGCAAATTAAGGAAGCCCAACATACCATAAATATAGTAAATCCAAGTAGACCCATTCAAAGATACATACTGTTCAGACAGTCAAATGCCAAAGAGGAGAGTATCCTGAAAGCAGCTAGAGAAAAGCAATTCACCACATACAAGGGAAGCCACATACGGCAAAGCACTGACTACTCATCTGGCACTGTGGAGGCCAAAAGGCAGTGGTACAATATGTTTAAGATTTTGAAAGAGAAAAATTGTCCCCAAAAGTGTCCTTCAAAAGTGAGGGGGAGAAGATAACAGCATAGCGAGGTGTGGAATTTAGTTTGTCCTCCAGAGTAGCTAGTAAATAGCCAGGAATGGTATAGAACAATTGCTGGGGGAACATCAGTGATGAAACATGTGACATACATCAATCTAGGCCAAGTGGAACAGCTGAGATCCCACACAGAACTGTAAGTCCCCCAAAGCCCTGGAGGCTAGTGACCCTCTCCCATGGGCACAGCAGTTTGGTTCCCTGAGGGAAGGGTAAATAGACTTCACTAATAGCAAGTCTTAGTTCAACCAAGCCCCAATTGCAGAATTAATCAGCAAATTCTAACTACTGAAAACAGGTACCCAACACAGATAAACCTGGAATAAGCACTATAGGAACTAGGAGTTTTTGCCCCAAAAGAGAGGGGGCAGGGCTCAAGGGGGGTGGGGGGAAGAGGGTTTTTTAGTTGAACAGCACAAAATACTGGAAAAGTGCTAAATCTCCCAAAAGGGGGGCACATAGAGCCTGGCAATACATTGAGCCATGAACCAACACAAGCCCTTGATTGGCAAACCTGAGAAGCAGAGATCCAACTCTGAAAAGGCATTTTTGCTTTCTTTGACTTCTTAAACAGTTCATTAACAGAACTGCAAGCACTCTCAGTCTCCAGCACTGTCCCAAGCAAGGGCTGAACTAAGGCATCTCTAAGAAACAAAGTAATGAGTCAAGTGAAAGGGGTTAATTCCCTTGGCCTATCTTCCTCAAGAAAAGGAAGTGGGGCTGAGCTCAAGTGGACTCCCTCATTCAAGGAATTCAGGTCCCAGGGGCTTGAAAATGGAAGCAATCAAAGCCCATCTACTGCCTCACCTCTGTCTCAACCATGCCCCTGGCAGAGAGAGTATTCTGAAATTAGAGGCACCACATCACTTTAAGCTGGTGGAAAGCCATGGGCAAACAAGCACCACAAGCTGGGCAGGATAGGAAAAGCACAGAGTATAGAGCCTCCATAGGAAAGTCTGACAGCCTACTGAGTCTCACTTTCAGGGGAAACTGATGCTGGCTATTCTCTCCTCCTGAGATGTTGGCCTGTTTGGTCTTGGAAAATCTGACTTGGATGTATAATATCTGAGGAGACCCTCCTCAAAAAAGGCTTCATATAGGCAGGACAAGAAACAGAAAAATAAGAAGTTGAAAAATTCTGATCAGTTAAACAGAATCTATGCTAAAGGTTTAGCATAAGTCAAAATGAATGTCAAAGAACAGATAGAGAATAAAGCCATCCAGCAAGAAAAACAGGTAAAAGAGTGAAAACAACCTCTAGAATAGACAAATTAAGGAAATCAAATACCCAGATTCCAATAAAAAATAACCAGTCATACTAGAAAATCGAAGATAAAGCCCAGTCAAAGGAACAAACCAAAAGTTCAAACGAGATACAGAGTTAAAACAACCAATTCAGGATGTTCAAATAGACATACAAAAATCTCATCAAAAATCAAATCAATAAGTTGAAGGAGGATATAAAGAAGACATTGAGAGAACATAAAGAACTCCTCAAAAGTTTGAAAGAACATATTGCAGAACTTATGGGAATAAAAGTCACAATAAAAGAGATGAAAAACAATGGAAACCTACAACAATAGATTTGAAGAGGCAGAAGAAAGGATTAGTGAACTAGAGGGCTGGGCATCTGAAATCTGACACACAATAGAAAATATAGGGAAAAGAATGGAAAAATATGAGCAGAGTCTCAGGAAATTGAATGACAACATGAAGTGCACAAATATATGTGTTTTGGGCATCTCAAAAGGAGAAGAAAAAGGAAAAGGAAAAGGAAGAGAAAGACTATTGGAGGAAATAGTCACTGAAAATTTCCCATCTCTTATAAAAGACACAAAATTGCAGATCCAAGAAGAGCAGTGTACCCCAAATAGAATAGATCCAAATAGACATACTCCAAGACACTTACTAATCAGATTGTCAAATGTCAGTAACAAAGAGAGAATTTTGAAAGCAGCAAGAGAAAAGTAATCCACCACATACAAAGGAAGCTCAATAAAACTATGTGTGACTATCTCAGCAGAAACTAGGGAGGTGAGAAGGCAGTGGTAGGATGTATTTAAGACACTGAAAGAGAAAAACTGCCAATCAAGAATGTTATATCCAGCTCTCTTTCTCCCCCGGACCGCCGCGCGGCGCACGCGCCCCGCAGCAGCCGAGCCGCCCGACCTCCCTACCCCCTCTCTTTCTCCCCCGGACCGCCGCGCGGCGCACGCGCCCCGCAGCAGCCGAGCCGCCCGACCTCCCTACCCCCTCTCTTTCTCCCCCGGACCGCCGCGCGGCGCACGCGCCCCGCAGCAGCCGAGCCGCCCGACCTCCCTACCCCCTCGCTTTCTCCCCCGGACCGCCGCGCGGCGCACGCGCCCCGCAGCAGCCGAGCCGCCCGACCTCCCTACCCCCTCTCTTTCTCCCCCGGACCGCCGCGCGGCGCACGCGCCCCGCAGCAGCCGAGCCGCCCGACCTCCCTACCCCCTCTCTTTCTCCCCCGGACCGCCGCGCGGCGCACGCGCCCCGCAGCAGCCGAGCCGCCCGACCTCCCTACCCCCTCTCTTTCTCCCCCGGACCGCCGCGCGGCGCACGCGCCCCGCAGCAGCCGAGCCGCCCGACCTCCCTACCCCCTCTCTTTCTCCCCCGGACCGCCGCGCGGCGCACGCGCCCCGCAGCAGCCGAGCCGCCCGACCTCCCTACCCCCTCTCTTTCTCCCCCGGACCGCCGCGCGGCGCACGCGCCCCGCAGCAGCCGAGCCGCCCGACCTCCCTACCCCCTCTCTTTCTCCCCCGGACCGCCGCGCGGCGCACGCGCCCCGCAGCAGCCGAGCCGCCCGACCTCCCTACCCCCCTCCTCCCCCTCCTGCCCCGGCTGCTCTCCAACCAACACGGTGCCCTCTTTCCCCGCCTTCACCGTGCTCCTCCGCCACCAGCCTCGACAGCCTTGCCGCCCTCACCTTTCCTCCTCCAGAACAATCTTGGGGGAGTGGAGATAATACAGAGCAGCTCCCGGAGCCACGAGGGAGATCAAAGGGACAGCGTACCCCATCCTGGAACGGCTGACTATCTGGGAGAACCAGCTCCGGTGAGATCACCAAGGGGCACGGGCTTTCCTGGGTGGGACAGCAAGCGACCGGAGTCCCTCCCTTCCACCTTCCCAGGCCAGCTGGTAGAATTGGACAGGCGGTCCCCTTAGGTCGCGGCGGCTGGTGCCCCCACCACACGAGGCCCCCCGGAACAACTGAGATAGTTGGGTCGGAAATCCCCAGACTGCGGAGAACAGTGACCGGGGGATCCCTTCCAAACACGTGACTCCCCCGTCGGCTGGGAGCAGTGCACTCTCCCGGGCTGCGACAGCTGGCGCCCTCCCGCCACGCTTGGTGCCCCGGGCCGACTAGCTAATTTGGCCGGACGCTCTCCTGTGCTGCGACAGCCGGCGACCCTCCCCGCGTTTGGAACCCCGGGCCGGCTGGCATTCTTCCAAGACGCTTCGGTTGCCGAACCTCCCCTACGGCGAGAGTTTTCCAGAGTTGAGGGACCCACAGCAACTTTCGCTGGTGGAACCCACAGACAGGCGTGTGCCACGTGCGCCACCTACTGGGCAGGATAGGAAGAACAGAACCCAGAGACTGCGCAGAAAAATCTTTCAACCTGTGGGGTCGAACACCCGGGGAAATCTGACTAAATGCCCAGACGCCAGCAGAAGATAACGGATCACGCTCAGAAAATTGAACATATGGCCCAGTCAAACGAAGAAACCAATAGTTCAAATGAGATACAGGAGCTGAAACAACTAATGCTGAATATACGAACAGAAATGGAAAACCTCTTCAAAAACGAAATCGATAAATTGAGGGAGGACATGAAGAAGACATGGGCTGAACATAAAGAAGAAATAGAAAAACTGAAAAAACAAATCACAGAACTTATGGAAGTGAAAGATAAAGTAGAAAAGATGGAAAAAACAATGGATACCTACAATGACAGATTTAAAGAAACAGAAGATAGAATTAGTGATTTGGAGGATGAAACATCTGAACTCCAAAAAGAAACAGAAACTATCCGGAAAAGAATGGAAAAATTTGAACAAGGTATCAGGGAACTCAAGGACAATGTGAACCGTACAAATATACGTGTAGTGGGTATCCCAGAAGGAGAAGAGAAGGGAAAAGGAGGAGAAAAACTAATGGAAGAAATTATCACTGAAAATTTCCCAACTCTTATGAAAGACCTAAAATTACAGATCCAAGAAGTGCAGCGCACCCCAAAGAGATTAGACACAAATAGGCGTTCCCCAAGACACTTACTAGTTAGAATGTCAGAGGTCAAAGAGAAAGAGAGGATCTTGAAGGCAGCGAGAGAAAAACAATCCATCACATACAAGGGAAACCCAATAAGACTATGTGTAGATTTCTCAGCAGAAACCATGGAAGCTAGAAGACAGTGGGATGATATATTTAAGTTACTAAAAGAGAAAAACTGCCAGCCAAGACTCCTATATCCAGCAAAATTGTCCTTCAAAAATGAGGGAGAATTTAAAACATTCTCAGACAAAAAGTCACTAAGAGAATTTGTGACCAAGAGACCAGCTTTGCAAGAAATACTAAAGGAAGCACTAGAGTCAGATACAAAAAGACAGAAGAGAGAGACATGGAGAAAAGTGTAGAAAGAAGGAAAGAGAGATATGATATATATAATACAAAAGGCAAAATGGTAGAGGAAAATATTATCCAAACAGTAATAACTCTAAATGTCAATGGACTGAATTCCCCAATTAAAAGACATAGACTGGCAGAATGGATTAAAAAACAGGATCCTTCTATATGCTGTCTACAGGAAACACATCTTAGACCCAAAGATAAATATAGGTTGAAAGTGAAAGGTTGGGAAAAGATATTTCATGCAAACAACAACCAGAAAAGAGCAGGAGTGGCTATACTAATATCCAACAAATTAGACTTCAAATGTAAAACAGTTAAAAGAGACAAAGAAGGACACTATATACTAATAAAAGGAACAATTAAACAAGAAGACATAACAATCATAAATATTTACGCACCGAACCAGAATGCCCCAAAATACGTGAGGAATACACTGCAAACACTGAAAAGGGAAATAGACACATATACCATAATAGTTGGAGACTTCAATTCACCACTCTCATCAATGGACAGAACATCTACACAGAGGATCAATAAAGAAATAGAGAACCTGAATATTACTATAAATGAACTTGACTTAACAGACATTTATAGGACATTACATCCCACAACAGCAGGATACACCTTTTTTTCAAGTGCTCATGGATCATTCTCAAAGATAGACCATATGCTGGGTCACAAAGCAAGTCTTAACAAATTTAAAAAGATTGAAATCATACACAACACTTTCTCGGATCATAAAGGAATGAAGTTGGAAATCAATAATAGGCGGAGTGCCAGAAAATTCATAAATACATGGAGGCTCAACAACACACTCTTAAACAACAAGTGGGTCAAAGAAGAAATTGCAAGAGAAATTAGTAAATACCTAGAGGCAAATGAAAATGAAGACACAACATATCAAAACTTATGGGACGCAGCAAAGGCAGTGCTAAGAGGGAAATTTATTGCCCTAAATGCCTTTATCAAAAAAGAAGAAAAGGCAAAAATGCAGGAATTAACTGTCCACTTGGAAGAACTGGAGAAAGAACAGCAAACTAATCCCAAAGCAAGCAAAAGGAAAGAAATAACAAAGATTAGAGCAGAAATAAATGAAATTGAAAACATGAAAACAATAGAGAAAATCAATAAGACCAGAAGTTGGTTCTATGAGAAAATCAACAAGATTGATGGGCCCTTAGCAAGATTGACAAAAAGAAGAAGAGAGAGGATGCAAATAAATAAGATTAGAAATGAAAGAGGAGACATAACTACTGACCTCACAGAAATAAAGGAGGTAATAACAGGATACTATGAACAACTTTACGCTAATAAATACAACAATTTAGAAGAAATGGACAGGTTCCTGGAAAGACAGGAACAACCAACTTTGACTCAAGAAGAAATAGACGACCTCAACAAACCAATCACAAGTAAAGAGATTGAATTAGTTATTCAAAACCTCCCTAAAAAGAAAAGTCCAGGACCAGACGGCTTCACATGTGAATTCTATCAAACATTCCAGAAAGAATTAGTACCTACTCTCCTCAAACTCTTCAACATAATCGAAGTGGAGGGAAAACTACCTAATTCATTCTATGAAGCCAACATCACCCTCATACCAAAACCAGGCAAAGATATTACAAAAAAAGAAAACTACAGACCAATCTCTCTAATGAATACAGATGCAAAAATCCTCAATAAAATTCTAGCAAATCGTATCCAACAACACATTAAAAGAATTATACATCATGACCAAGTAGGATTCATCCCAGGTATGCAAGGATGGTTCAACATAAGAAAATCAATTAATGTAATACACCATATCAACAAATCAAAGCAGAAAAATCACATGATCATCTCAATTGATGCAGAGAAGGCATTTGACAAGATTCAACATCCTTTCCTGCTGAAAACACTTCAAAAGATAGGAATACAAGGGAACTTCCTTAAAATGATAGAGGGAATATATGAAAAACCCACAGCTAATATCATCCTCAATGGGGAAAAATTGAAAACTTTCCCCCTAAGATCAGGAACAAGACAGGGATGTCCACTGTCACCACTATTATTCAACATTGTGTTGGAAGTTCTAGCCAGAGCAATTAGGCAGGAGAAAGAAATACAAGGCATCAAAATAGGAAAGGAAGAAGTAAAACTATCACTGTTTGCAGACGATATGATACTATATGTAGAAAACCCAGAAAAATCCACAACAAAATTACTAGAGCTAATAAATGAGTACAGCAAAGTAGCAGGCTACAAGATCAACATTCAAAAATCTGTAGCTTTTCTATACACTAGTAATGAACAAGCTGAGGTAGAAATCAAGAAACGAATCCCATTTACAATCGCAACTAAAAGAATAAAATACCTAGGAATAAATTTAACCAAAGAGACAAAAAACCTATATAAAGAAAACTACAAAAAACTGTTAAAAGAAATCACAGAAGACCTAAATAGATGGAAGGGCGTACCGTGTTCATGGATTGGAAGACTAAATATAGTTAAGATGTCAATCCTACCTAAATTGATTTACAGATTCAATGCAATACCAATCAAAATCCCAACGACATATTTTTCAGAAATAGAAAAACCAATAAGCAAATTTATCTGGAAGGGCAGGGTACCCCGAATTGCTAAAAACATCTTGAGGAAAAAAAACGAAGCTGGAGGTCTCGCGCTGCCTGACTTTAAGGCATATTATGAAGCCACAGTGGTCAAAACAGCATGGTATTGGCATAAAGATAGATATGTCGACCAATGGAATCGAATAGAGTGCTCAGATATAGACCCTCTCATCTATGGACATTTGATCTTTGATAAGGCAGTCAAGCCAACTCACCTGGGACAGAACAGTCTCTTCAATAAATGGTGCCTAGAGAACTGGATATCCATATGCAAAAGAATGAAAGAAGACCCATCTCTCACACCCTATACAAAAGTTAACTCAAAATGGATCAAAGATCTAAACATTAGGTCTGGGACCATAAAACAGTTAGAGGAAAATGTTGGGAGATATCTTATGGATCTTACAACTGGAGGTGGTTTTATGGACCTTAAACCTAAAGCAAGAACACTGAAGAAGGAAATAAATAAATGGGAGCTTCTCAAAATTAAACACTTTTGTGCATCAGAGAACTTCATCAAGAAAGTAGAAAGACAGCCTACACAATGGGAGACAATATTTGGAAATGACATATCAGATAAGGGTCTAGTATCCAGAATTTATAAAGAGATTATTCAACTCAACAACAAAAAGACAGCCAACCCAATTACAAAATGGGAAAAAGACTTAAACAGACACCTACCAGAAGAAGAAATACGGATGGCCAAGAGGCACATGAAGAGATGCTCAATGTCCCTGGCCATTAGAGAAATGCAAATCAAAACCACAATGAGATATCATCTCACACCCACCAGAATGGCCATTATCAACAAAACAGAAAATGACAAGTGCTGGAGAGGATGCGGAGAAAGAGGCACACTTATTCACTGTTGGTGGGAATGTCAAAGGGTGCAACCACTGTGGAAGGCAGTTTGGCGGTTCCTCAAAAAGCTGAATATAGAATTGCCATACGACCCAGCAATACCATTGCTAGGTATCTACTCAAAGGACTTAAGGGCAAAGACACAAACGGACATTTGCACACCAATGTTTATAGCAGCGTTATTTACAATTGCAAAGAGATGGAAACAGCCAAAATCTCCATCAACAGAAGAGTGGCTAAACAAACTGTGGTATATACATACGATGGAATATTATGCAGCTTTAAGACAAGATAAACTTGTGAACCATGTAATAACATGGATGGACCTAGAGAATATTATGCTGAGTGAATCCAGCCAAAAACTAAAGGACAAATACTGTATGGTCCCACTGTGGTGAACGGACATTCGAGAATAAACTTGAAATATGTCATTGGTAACAGAGTTCAGCAGGAGTTAGAAACAGGGTAAGACAATGGGTAATTGAAGCTGAAGGGATACAGATTGTGCAACAGGACTAGATACAAAAACTCAAAAATGGACAGCACAATAATACCTAATTGTAAAGTAATCATGTTAAAATACTGAATGAAGCTGCATCTGAGCTATAGGGTTTTTTTTGTTTTTGTTTGCTTGTTGGTTTGTTTGTTGTTGTTGTTTTTTACTATTACTACTACTTTTATTTCTTTTCTTTATATTAACATTTTATAGCTTTTTCTGTTGTGTTGCTAGTTCCTCTAAACTGATGCAAATGTACTAAGAAACAATGATCATGCATCTATGTGATGATGTTAAGAATTACTGAGTGCATATGTAGAATGGTATGATTTCTAAATGTTGTGTTAATTTCTTTTTTTTCTTTCCGTTAATAAAAAAAAAAAAAAAAAAAAAAAAAAAAAAAAAAAAAAAAAGAATGTTATATCCAGGACTTCTGGAGAAGATGGCGGCTTAGTAAGACGCGCGGGTCTTAGTTCCTCCTCCAGAACAGCAACTAAAGAAAGAGAAACAATACGAAACAGCTCCCGGAGCCACGACAGAGACCAAAAAGACAGCGTACCCCATTCTGGAACGGCTGAACGGGCAGGGAGAATCCGCTGTGGTGAGATACCCGAGGGGCGTGCGCTTTCCCAGGCCAGGGCAGCTGGCGACCAGGGTCCCTTCCACACACGTGGCTTCCCGGTCCAACTGGGAACGTTGGATAGCGGGGCCCTCCCGCCACGCTTGGCGTCTCGGGCCAGCTGGGCAATTTGGACCGGCACTCCCCCAAGCCGCGGTGGCCGGCGAACACCCTCCACGCGCGGTTTCCGGGCCGACTATGAGATTCGGATTGGCAAGTTAAAGGAGCCACAGCATCTTTTACTGGTGGGACCCGCAGACAGACGAGTGCCACGAGCGCCACCTACTGGGAAGGAAAAGAAAAACAGAACCCAGAGATTTCACAGAAAAACCTATCAACCAGCCGGGTCCCACACCCAGGGAAATCTGATCAAATGCCCAGACACCAGCAGAAAATAATGGATCACGCTCGGAAAATCGAAGATATGGCGCAGTCAAAGGAACAAACCAATAGTTCAAATGAGATACAGGAGCTGAGACAACTAATGCTGAATATACGAACAGAAATGGAAAAACTCTTCAAAAACCAAATCAATAAATTGAGGGAGGACATGAAGAAGACATGGGCTGAACAAAAAGAAGAAATAGAAAATCTGAAAAAACAAATCACAGAACTTATGGGAGTGAAGGACAAAGAAGAAAAAATGGAAAAAACAATGGATACCTACAATGGTAGATTTAAAGAGACAGAAGCTACAATTAGTGAACTGGAGGATGGAACATCTGAATTCCAAAAAGAAACAGAAACTATAGGGAAAAGAATGGAAAAACTTGAGCAGGGAATCAGGGAACTGAAGGACAATATGAAGCGCACAAATATATGTGTTGTGGGTGTCCCAGAAGGAGAAGAGAAGGGAAAAGGAGGAGAAAAAACTAATGGAAGAAATTATCACTGAAAATTTCCCAACTCTTATGAAAGACCTAAAATTACAGATCTAAGAAGTGCAGCGCACCCCAAAGAGAATAGACCCAAATAGGCGTTCTCCAAGACACTTACTAGTTAGAATGTCAGAGGTCAAAGAGAAAGAGAGGATCTTGAAAGCAGCAAGAGAAAAACAAGCTGTCACATACAAGGGAAACCCAATAAGACTATGTGTAGATTTCTCAGCAGAAACCATGGAAGCTAGAAGACAATGGGATGATATATTTAAATTACTAAAAGAGAAAAACTGCCAACCAAGACTTCTATATCCAGCAAAATTGTCTTTCAAAAATGAAGGAGAAATTAAAACATTTATAGACAAAAAGTCACTGAGAGAATTTGTGACCAAGAGACCAGCTCTGCAAGAAATACTAAAGGGAGCACTAGAGTCAGATACGAAAAGACAGAAGAGAGAGGTATGGAGTAAAGTGTAGAAAGAAGGAAAATCAGATATGATATATATAATACAAAAGCCAAAATGGTAGAGGAAAATATTATCCAAACAGTAATAACACTAAAAGTTAATGGACTGAATTCCCCAATCAAAAGACATAGACTGGCAGAATGGATTATGACCCAGCAATACCACTGCTAGGTATCTACTCAAAGGACTTAAGGCCAAAGACACAAATGGACATTTGCACACCAATGTTTATAGCAGCATTATTTACAATTGCAAAGAGATGGAAACAGCCAAAATGTCCATCAACAGACGAGTGGCTAAACAAACTGTGGTGTATACCTATGATAGAATATTATGCAGCTTTAAGACAGACTAAACTTATGAAGCATGTAATAACATGGATGAACCTAGAGAACATTATGCTGAGTAAGTCTAGCCAAAAACTAAAGGACAAATACAGTATGGTCCCACTGATGTGAACCGACATTCGAGAATCAACTTGGAATATATCATTGGTAACAGAGACCAGCAGGAGTTAGAAACAGGGTAAGATAATGGGTAATTGGAGCTGAAGGGATACAGACTGTGCAACAGGACTAGATACAAAAACTCAAAAATGGACAGCACAATAATACCTAACTGTAATGTAACTATGTCAAAACACTGAATGAAGCTGCACCTGAACTGTAGTTTTTTTGTTTGTTTGTTTGTTTGCATCTTTTGTTTTTGTTTTTTTCTTTTTCCTTTTTATATATATATATTTTTATTATTATTATTATTTTAATTTTCTTCTCTATATTAGCATTCTATATCTTTTTCTGCTGTTTTGCTAGTTCTTTTCCTAAATCGATGCAAATGTACTAAGAAATGATGATCATACATCTATGCGATGATACTAAGAATTACTGAGTGCATATGTAGAATGGAATGATTTCTAAATGTTGTGTTAATTTCTTTTCTTTTTTTTTAAATTAATAACAAAAAAAAGAATGTTATATCCAGCAAAACTGTCCCTCAAAAATGAGGAAGAGATTAAAATATTTTCAGACAAATAATCACTGAGAGAATTTGTGACTAAGAAACTAGCTCTGCAAGAAATACTAACAGGACCACTATGGGCAGATAGGAAAAGGCAGGAGAGAGAGGTCTGGAGAAGAGTATATAAATGAGGATTATCATAAAAGTAAAAAGAGAAAAAAAATTAGATCTGACATATAAAATCCAAAACACAAAATGGTAGAAGAAAGTTCTGCCTTTACAGTAATAACATTAAATATTAATGGATTAAAATTCCTGATCAAAAGACAGAGACTCACAAAATGGATTTAAAAAAAGGATCCATCTATATGCTGTCTGCAGGAAATGCATCTTAGACCCAAGGATAAACATAGGCTGAAAGTGAAAGGTTGGGAAAAGATATTTAATGCAAATAACAACCAGAAAACAGCAGAAGTAGCTATACTAATATACAACAAAGTAGACTTCAAATGTAAAACAGTTAAAAGAGACAAATGACACTATGTATTAATAAAAGGAACAATTCAACAAGAAGACATAAAAATCATAAATATTCATGCACCAAGCCAGAATGCTCCAAAATACATGAGACAAATACTGAAAACACTGTAAAGAGAAATAGACATATCTACCATAATAGTTGGAGACTTCAATTCCCCACTCTCATCAATGGACAGAACATCTAGATAGAGGATCAATAAAGAAACAGAGAAGTTGAATAATACAATAAGTGAGCTAGACTTAATACACATTTATAGAACATTATACCCCACAACAGCAGGATATACATTCTCAGAGATATAGCATATGCTGGGTCACAAAGCAAGTCTCAATAAATTTTAAAAGATTGAACTCATACAAAACACTTTCTCAGATCATAAAGGAATGAAGCTGAAAATCAATAATAGGCAGAGTGCCAGAAAATTCACAAATCTATGGAGACTCAACAACACATTCTTAAACAACCAGTGGGTCAAGGAAGAAATTACAAGAGAAATCAGTAAATATCTTGAGGCAAATGAAAATGAAAACACAACATATCAAAATTTATGGGATGCAGCAAAGGTTGTGCTATGAAGGAACTGTATTACCTTAAATGCCTATGTTTAAAAAGAGGAAGGCAAAATTTGAAAAATTAACAGTTCACTTGGAAGAACTAGAGGAAGAATAGATAGATTGGCAGAATGAATTAAAAATATGAGCCATCTATACACTGTTTACAAGAAACTCATTTTAGATTCAAAGATACGAATAGGTTGAAAGTGAAAGGATGGAAAAAGATATTCCATGCAAGCAATAACCAAAAAGAAGCTAGGGTAGATATACTAATATCAAACAAAATAGACTTTAAATGCATAAATGCTATGAGACAAAGAAGGACACTATATTTTAATAAAGGGGGCAATTCATCAGGAAGAAATAACAATCATAAATATTTATGCACCTAATCAAGGTATTCCAAAGAACATGAGGCAAACACTAGCAAAATTGAAGGGAGCAATAGATGTCTCTACAATAATAGTGGGAGATTTCAACACACCAACTCTCTTCAATAGACCATCTAGACAGAAAATCAGTAAGTAAATAGAGATTCTAAATAAATGATCTAGACCCAGCAAACTTATATAGGACATTGCAACCCAAAACAGCAGGATATACATACTTCCTTAATGCTCATGGAACATTATCCAGGCAGACCATATGCTGAGGCATAAAACAGCTCTTAGTAAATTTTTAAAGATTGAAATTATACAAAGCACTTTCTCTTATCACAATGAAATGAAGCTGGAAATCAGTAACAACCAGAAAACCAGAAATTTCACAAATATTTGGAGGTTAAAGAAAAATGCTTTTAAGAAAGCAATGGGTCAAAGCAGAAATTGCAAGAGAGATCAGTCAATATCTCAAGACAAATGAAAATGAGAATACAATATATCAAAACTAATGGGCTGCAGTGAAGGTGGTGCCAAGAGGGAAATTTATAGCCCTAAAAATGTCTACATTAAAAAGGAAAAAAGAGCTAAAACCAAAGACTTAACTGGATAACTGGAGAAACTAGAGAAATAAAAAACTAATACCAAAGCAAGCAGAAGGAAAGAAATAACAAAATTAAAGTGGAAGTGAATGAACTGGAGAAAAAAATGGATTCAATAAAAGCAACGTCAGATCTTTGAAAAGATCAATAAAATTGGCAAACCCTTACTTGGACTGACAAAGTCAAAAAGAGAGGGGATGCAAAACAATAAAATCAGAAATGAGGAGAATCATTACCATGGATCCCAAAGAAATAAAAAAAGATCACAAGAGAATGCTATGAACAACTGTTTGCCAACAAACTTGACAACTTAGATGAAATGGACAATTTCTTAGAAATATATGAACAACCTATGCTGATTTGAGAAGAAATAGAAGAACTCAACAAACCAATCACAAGTAAAGAGAGTCAATCAGTTATCAAAAACCTTCCTACAAAGAAAGGCCCAGGACCAGATGACTTCACAGTGGAATTCTGCCAAATGTTCCAAGAAGAATTAATACAATTCTTGCTCAAACTCTTCCAGAAAATGGAACAAGAGGGAACACTACTTAACACGTACTATAAAACCATCACTCTAATACCAAAGCCTAATAAATATACTACAAGAAAAGAAAACTACAGACCAATCTCCCTAATGAAGGAAAAGAGAAGAGTAAATGGCTGCTCTAGTTTGCTAGCTGACGGAATGCAACACACCAGAGATGGATTGGCTTTTAATAAAAGGGGATTTATTTCATCAGTTCTTCAGAAGAAAGGCAGCTAACTTTCCACTGAGGTTCTTTATTACGTGCGAAGGCACAGGATGGTCTCTGTTGGCCTTCTCTCCAGGCCTCTAGGTTCCAACAATTTTCCCCAGGGTGATTTCTTTCTGCATCTCCAAAGGCCTGGGCTGAGCCGCGAGTGCTGAGATGGGGTATGCTGAGGTGCTTGGGCTGTGCTATGTTGACCTCTCTCATTTAAGCACCAGCCAATTAAGTTAAACGTCATTCACTGCAGCAGGCACTTCTCCTAGCTGACTGCAGATGTAATTAGCAACAGATGAGGTTCACGTACCATTGGCTCATGTCCACAGCAACAAAACTAGGCATGTTCACCTGTCCAATTCGACAACTGACTCTAACTACCACAATGGCCAAGAAGAATATTTGAATAAATAATTGCAGAAAATTTCCCAACCCTTACAAAAGACATAAATATGCAAATCAAGGAAGCCCAACACACCATAAATCCAAATAGACCCATTCAAAGATACATACTCTTCAGATAGTCAAATGCCAAAGAGGAGAGTATCCTGAAAGCATCAAGAGAAAAGCAATTCACCACATACAAGGGAAGCCACATAAGGCAAAGCACTGACTACTCATCTGGCACCATGGAGGCCAAAAGGCAATGATACAATATATTTAAGATTTTGAAAGAGAAAAATTGTCCCAGAAAGCGTCTTTCAAAAGTGAGGGGGAGAATTACCAATCAAAATTCCAACAGGCTACTTTGCAGAATTGGAAAAGCTAGTTATCAAATTTACTTGGAAGGGAAAAGGTCCTTAAATAGCTAAAAACATCTTGAAAAAAAAAGAATGCAGTGGGAGGAGTCACACTTCCTGACTTTAAAGCTTAAAATCACAATAATCAACAAGCATGGTACTTGCATAAGGTTAGACATATTGACCAGTGAAATCAAATTGAGATTCAGAAATAGACCCTCAGATCTATAGTCAATTGATTTTGACAAGGCCATCAAATGCACTAAACTGGGACAGAAATGCTGTTGGGAGAAGTGGATACCCATATGCAAAGGAATAAAAAAATCCCTACCTCACATCCTATACAGAAATTAACTCAAAGTAGATCAAATTTGGTACAAAATTTATATTTTGAGTAGTGCATTTGCTAATATAACTTATATGGACAGTTTAATTGAACACCATAAGTATATGGAACCTTCGATGGCACATGAGATTTTGTAGGTTTGTCCAGAGGGATGCCCTGGTAAATCCCAGAGTGATGCTCTGATAAATCCCAGAGTGATTTGAACAGTGAATAAAAAAGTACTTGCAAAGTCCCCTTGGAGGAATGGTGAGAAATGGAGCAAATTTAACTTCCCCATTTAGAGAACTCCTGATATCCTCACAAGTAGTGGGGACAACCAAATCAATAGGCCAAGCTCTCAATCGTGCGGTTTGCTCCTATGAAACTTATCCCCACAAAGGATACACTAAGCCTACTCAAAATTAGGCCTAAGAGTCACCCCCAGAGAACCTCTTATGTTGCTCAGATTTGGCCTATCTCTCTCTCAGCCAACAAGCAAGCAAACTCATCACCCTCCCCCTTTCTACATGGGACTTGACTCCCCGGGGTGTAAACCTCCCTGGCAATATGGGAAAGAAATCCTAGAATGAGCTGGGACTCTCAGCATCAAGGGATTGAAAGCGTTCTTGACCGAAAGGGGGAAGAGAGAAATGAGACAAAATAAGGTGTCAGTGGCTGAGAGATTTCAAACAGAGCCAAGAGGTTATCCTGGAGGTTATTCAAACGTATTATATAGATATCCCCTTTTTAGATTAAGGTGTATTAGGCTAGAGGGAAGTGCCTGAAACTGTAGAGTTGTGTTCCAGGAGCCATGTTTCTCGAAGATGATTCTATATAATGATATAGCTTTCCCAATGTGACTGTGGAATTGTGAAAACCTTGTGTCTGATGCTCCTTTTATCTATGGTATGGACAGATGAGTAAAACATATGGATTAAAAATAAATAAATAATAGGGGGAACAAATGTCAAAATTAAAATATATATATTGGAAAAAAAGGGACAAAACACCTGAATAAACTGTGGCTTAAACAATTACAAGCATTAAATAAATAAGTCCATAAGTGAAAAAAAATAGAGCAAAGACATAAATAAATATAAAAGCTAGTACCATAAAAATCCTAGAAGAAAATATAGGTAAACATCTTCAAGACCTAGTGATAGGAAGAAGCTTCTTATACCTTACACCCAAGGTACAAGCAACAAAAGAAAAAGTAGACAAATGGGAAATTCTCAAGATTGAATACTTCTGTGCTTCAAAGAATCTTTTCAAAAGGATGAAAATGCCAACTCAGTGGAGAATATATTTGGAAAGCACATGTCTGATAAGGGTTGATATCCAGAATATATAAAGAAATCCTACAACTCAACAGTAAAGAGACAAACAACCCAATTACAAAATGGGCAAAAGTAAATAAATAAATAATAGGATATTTCTCCAAAGAGGAAATACAGGTGGCTAAAAAGCACTTGAAAAAAATGCTCATCGTCACTAGGTATTAGGGAAATGCAAATTAAAACCAGAATGAGATATCATCTTACCCCATTAGAATGGTGGCTATTAAACAACATGAAATTACAAGGTTGGAGAGGATGTGGAGAAATAGGAATACTTATTCACTGCTGATGGGAATGTAAAATGGTGCAGCCACTGTGGAAGATGGTTGACAGTTCCTCAAAAAAACAAAATATTGTGTTGCTCTATGACCTGGAAATTCTGCTACTCAGTATATACCCAGAAGATCTGAAAGCAAGGATGCAAATAGACATTTGCACACTGATGTTTATAGTAGCATTATTCACAATTGCCGAAAAATGGAAACAACCAAAGTGTCCATCAACTGATGAATGGATAAACAAAATGTGGCATGTGGTATATGATACAATGGAATATTACTCAACAGTAAGAAGTAATGAAGTTCTGAAGCATGCAGCAACAAGAATGAACCTTGAAAACATAATGCTGAGTGAGAGAAGTCAGACACAAAAGGACAAATATTCTATGATTTTACTTATATGAACTATTAAATATGCAAACTCATTCATAAACTTAGAATACAGGTTACCAAGAGATAGAATGAGGCTACATTCATCAGTTGATGAATGAGGCTACATTAGGTTGAATTTGAACTGAAACATTTGGAAATGGACAGAGGAGATGGTAGTACATTATTGTAAGAATAATTAACAGTGCTGAATGGTGTGTGGATGTGACGGAAAGAGTCACGTATGTCATAGAAGGAAAGCTGGAGATTAAAACAGGAATTTATAACACGGTGAATCTTGTGGTGGGCAATGCCTAGATTAACTATAGAAATATAAAAAAGTTTTCATAAACTAGAACAAATGTATGACACTAGCACAGTTTTCCAAAATCGTTGTACCATTGCCCTCTCACCAGCAATATATGAGAGGGAAATGGTACAATGATTTTGGAAAACTGTACAGTGTCTACTGAAGGTAAACATATGTCCACCCTATGATCCAGCAATACCACTCCGACATAACATCCCCCGAAATGAGTGCATATGTCCACTGAAAGACATGTGCAAGAATGTTCAGAGAACTTTACTCATAATGGCCCAAAAGTGAAACAACAAAAAATGTCCAACAATGGGTAGATAAACAAATTTTGGAATATTCATAAAATGAAAAACCATGCAGCAATAAAAACTAGAAACCTGCTGCTACATGCTACAACAGGGAAGGATTTCACAGACATAATGATGAGTGAAAAAAGTCAGACATAAAAGAGCACATATTATGTAATTCAATTAATATGAATTTCAAAATCAGGCAAAACTAATCTATTGAAATTGAAGTTAAAATAGTGGTTATCTCTAGGGTAAGTATTGACTGAGTAGGGGCATGAGAGGCATTCTTGGGTTTTGGAAAATTTTATATCATTGCCTCTCAAAGTATGGTCCACTGACCAGCAGCATCAGCATTAACTGAGAGCTTGTTAGAAATGCAGAATCTGAGGTCCCACAATAGGCCTACTGAATTGGAATCTTCATCTCAGTAAAATCGCCAGGTCATTCACATGCACATGAAGGTTTGAGAATTGCTTTTTTTTTTGGTGGTTGTTGTTTGTATTTCATAATTGTAAACTTAACTCTGCAATCCAGCTAACTTGGAAGGGGAGGATAATGTAGAACACAAAGAACTGCAGCGAGAGCACAATGATAGGATACTGTGGCAGACCAGGGGAGGTGGAATGCTCTCCTGAGCTACGGAAGGAATGGTCTGGTGGTTAAGACAAAACACAAATCAAATTTATTAATTAAAGGAAAAAAAAGAAATTAACCCAACATTTAGAAATCATTCCATTCTACATATGCAATCAGTAATTCTTAACATCATCACATAGATGCATGATCATCATTTCTTTGTACCTTTGCATCGATTTAGAAGAAGAACTAGCAAAACAACAGAAAAAGATATAGAATGTTAAATTTATTAAATTTGATCACAATCAGCAATGGTGATCCTGGACTCAAAGGACTTCATAGCTTCCACAATATTCATTCCTTCTTTCACCCTGCCAAAGACCACATGCTTGCCATGCAACCAGTCGGTCTTACTAGTGCAGATGAAAAACTGGGATCCATTTGCGTTGGGTCTGCAATTGACCATGGACAAGATGCCAGGACCCATGTGCTTCAGGATAAAGTTCTCATCATCAAACTTCTCCCCGTAGATGGACTTGCCATCAGTACCCTAATGGCGTGTGAAGTCTCCACCTTAGCACATAATCCCAGGAATAATTCTGTGAAAGCAGGAACCCTTATAATCAAATCCTTTCTCCCCAGTGCTCAGAGCATGAAATTTTTCTGTTGTCTTTGGAACTTTGTCTAGAAACAGCTCAAAGGAGATGCAGCCCAAGGGCTCGCTATCAACAGTGATGTCGAAGAACACAATGGGGTTGACCATGGCTGCCAGCAGGGATTTGCAGCAACAGGCGGCGGTGTCTGCAAGGCCAAGAATTGCTTCTTTTTTTTTTTTTGAGGCAGGGGAGGCCAGGGGTGGGGACAGTGTATGGTTGGGAAATTGAACCCAGGTCTCCCACATGGAAGGCGAGCATTCTACCACTGAACCACCCATCACCCCGAGAATTGTCTTTTTTATCTTGTTTTGAGTGATAATTACACAGATGTATATAAATGTAATTTTTCATCAATCTATACATTTAAGACTAGTGTACTTTATGCACTTTACTATGTGTCTTTTTATCTCAATAAAAATTAAAATAACAAAATAAAACTAATGATTTGGTTCTCTCTCATGGTTTAATTGTGACCAATGCAATTATTTTGGTGTCATTATTAACTCATAAATGTAAACATATCTGATGTATTTTAATGTACTGAAATTATTATTCTCATTTATGCCCCATTTTTCCGAGCTGTGGCCAAAGCGAACATCTTCAGTTTGGCTGCTGGGTCCTTGTAACAAGACCTCAGAAATATTTTGTAATTTCTCTGCTTTCTAATATAAATATTGTACATTTTAAGTTCCAGCCCTGAAATGACCATTTTCCAGAGACCCTAGGATCCTTTTAATTTGAGATGGTATTAAAATACCCAAACTGGGTAATAAAACACTTCATTAATTATTTTATTCTGAAGAAGAACAAAGAAGTGTGATTTGCCCTATAGATATGAGGATTTATTAAGAAGCTATAGCGTTAAGACCAGGTAATGCTGGCTCAGAGAGGCAAAATGGCCAGTACAGTAGACTAAAGAGCTCAGAAACAGATCTCTATACGGATCTTGGGTATAAAACAGAGGTGCATGGCAGATAAGTGGAAAAAGTGAAAAATGACTATCCATTTAGAAAAATATTAATTGAACCCCTACTTCACACAAGACACAAAATTCAACTTCAGTTAGGTTAACAACTTAAATGTCAAATACAATATTCTCTAAAGAACAGAACTTAATAAAAGTATAGGTAAATATCTTTATGACCTTAGATTGGGAAGAGTTTCTTAAACAAGACACAGAAAAACACTAACCAGGAAAGAAAAGATTGATACATTTGATTATATTAAAGTTAAGAACTTCCATTCATACATTACTTTAAAAAGAATGAAAATGACTATAAAGCAGAGAAGATATTTGTAACGTATAACAGATTAAGAGCTGGCATCAAGAATTTTAGTTTTCTTCATTTCATGTTTTTTTCAACAAGAAAAAGAAAACAATCAAATAGAAACATTGACAAGATACATGAGCAGGGAATTCACAGATGAGGAAGCACATATGACAAGATATACTTGAAGAGATGCTCAAACTTATTAGTAGCCAGGGAAATGCAAATCAAGACCAGAATGAGATATTATCATATCAGTTTGATTGTCAAAAATTAGTAAATTTGGAAATTCCAAGCATTAGAGAGAACATGGTTCAACAGGATTTCTTATGCATTTCTGACAGAGATTTAAATTGACCATTTAAAAATAATTTACCATTAGTTTGAAAAGTTTGACATTCACATCTCCTCAAGTATAATACGCAAAATATAACAATCAATGCTACATGGGCACTGACCAGTCAGAACAGATACCTGAGCAATCAGCCTGGACGCTAGCCAGTAGTTCTGGCATGTATTGGCTGACTACTAATCCTACATACTCTACGACCTACAATTCTACCCCTAGTTATATACCCAAGGGAAACTTTTGTTCATGTGTATCAAGAGACAGATAGAAGAATATTCATAGCAAGATTGTTTGTAATAGAAAAAAACAACAAAATTAAAACCACAGATGCCCATTAACAGAAGAATGGATAAAATAATTGTGGAATAGTCGCACAATGAAATATTATTACAGCATGAAAAATATGGATAAATATTAGTTAATATTACTTTGAGTTTAAGAAAAAGTCCCAGAGGATTATACAAACCTTAATATTCTCTTCATAAATTTCAAACACCACCCAAACTGATAAATATATTATTTAGATCACATGTATATTTGCTAAAAGTACAAAAACAAAAAATAGGCAAGAGAATGAAAATCGCCAATTTGGGCGATATATATATTATAATATAATATATATATATCACAGGTTATAGGATAGGGAAGAAGCAGATAGGCATCTCTTCTCGCTCTTGGGTTGGATGGTGGGACTATAGATGTCTGTTACATTCTTTTATAAATGAGTAAATAAATGAACAAAGTAAAAGAGGCTCATGTGCAATCATGACAGCGAACCATGAACTAAGGGTTATGATTTATCCAATTCTATGCATCTTGGATCCATTAAAAAATAAAAGACAGACTTGAAATATGAGCAGAGAACAAGAAATTGTAAAGCCTGACTAAGCAAATAAGAAAAGAAACTAAACATAACTTTCAGAACTTAAAAATATAATAACTGAAATTAGAAACTCAATAAAAGTGCTTAACAGCTAACTGGACACAGCTGATAGCAGTATCAGTGAACAGGAAGATAGAGCTAAAATATAAACCCAGAAAGCATCTTAAATAAACAAAGCTCTGAGAGAGGAGTTAAGAACTATAAAGGATAATATGAGACAGCCTGTCAGTCAAAAGGAAGGGGAAGGATGGAGCAGAGACAATACTTGAAGAGATAATGACTGATGATTTTTCAGAATTGATAAAAATATCAATTTCATCAATATAAGAATTTCAAAGCAGCTAGAGCGAAAAGACAATTTTTAACAGTTTTATCCACATACCATACAATCCACCCAAAGTGTACAATCAATGGCTCTTGGTATAATCACATAGTTATACATTCCCCACTACAATAAATATGAGAATATTCTAATTTCTCTGAAAAAAAATTTTTTTAATCCATACTCCTTATACCCCCCCCCCCGCATTATTGATGCTTAGCTTTGGAATACTTTCTTTGTTATAACTGATGAAAGCCTATTACAGTGTTACTGTTAACTACCATCCTTAGTTTGCATTAATTGTATTTTTCCCATATACCACCTTATTATTAGCATCTCGTAATGACATACATTTGTTCTAGTTCATGTAAAAACTTTCTCATATTTGTACAATGAAGTACCGTCATCATCCATTCTGGGTTTCGCTACCTTATACAGTGCCATGTTTTATCCTCTAGCTTGCTTTCTAGTGACATTACCCAACCCTAGCCTTCCACTTTCAACCATACTCAGGCTCAACATTGTTAATTACACTTAAGTATCATGCTACCATCACCTCTATCCATTTCCGAACATTTACAATCAATCTTATTAATTATTCTGTACACCTTAAGCATCATCTGCCCATTCTCTACCATCTTTCAATCTCCTAGTAAAGTATACCCTAGAGTTTAACTCCTAGAATTTTCTCATTAGAATTATTTCATATTAGTGAGACCATATAGGTGTCCTTTTGTGTTTAGCTTATTTGCTCAATACAATATCTTCAAGGTTCATCCACGTTGTTGCTTGCATCAGAACTTCATTCCTCCTTACAACTGCATAAAATTCTATCATATATATATACCACAGTACGTTTATCCACTCTTCAGTTGATGGACACTTGGGCTGTTTCCATCTATTGGCAAATGTGAATAATGCTGCTTTAAACATTGGTGTGCAAATGTCTATTCACATCCCTGCTTTCAGTTCTTCTCAGTATACACCTAGTAACAGGATTGGTGAATCATATGGTCGCTCTAAACTTAGCTTCCTGAGGAACAGCCAAACTGCTTTCCAGAGCAGCTGCACCATTCCACATTCCCACCAGCAGTGAATAAGTGTTCCTATTTCTCCACATCCTCCCTGGCACTTGTAGTTTTATTTTTTTGATAATGGCCATTACGGTAAGTGTGAAATGATATCTTATTGTGATTTTGATTTAGATTTCCCAAATAGCCTGTGAAGTCCTTTAAAAAAAAAATACATCATGTGAAAGAAGTTATCTCAAATGGAAGATCTCAGATGCAAGAAGCAATGTGGATCAAAGAGAATGGCAAATATGTGGATAATTATAAACAGATCTTGATTGTATAAAATAATAATAATAATGTCTGGCAGGTTTTTTAAAGATATAATTAAAATGACAACAATAGTATATAAATCTGGAAAGGAAAGAATGGAGTTAAATTGTTCTAAGGTCCTGGAAGGATGATCAAGACATTGATTAACTTCAGATTTTGATACTTTGATAAGTATATACGTTACAATTTCTAGAGTTATCTTTAAAAAGAATAGAAAATGAGTGTGTAACTTCCAAAATAGCTGTAGAAAAATTGAAATAAGATATACTCAGTGAAAGTGGGAATCCAAGTACCATTTCAGGATGAATAGACTGTGTGGGGATAGTGGTAAGAGATGAGGTTAATGATTATAGACAAAAGTAAATTATGGAAGGTGTAGCAGGCCTGGCTGAGGAGTTGGACTTCTAGGTAATGGGGAGTCAGGGAAGGGTTTTAAGCAAGAACTGACATGATGAGAAAGAGCACTCAGAAAAAAAGTGAGACTATACACCAGATTTTACATATATATCTCTCACACAGACAACTGGGAATCTCAGACTTTGCCAGTTGATGAATAAAAATGACCCCATTAGCATTTGCAACTAAATTTTGGTAACCTAAAACCCAGACTTTCTGCAAACAAGCAAAGAGTTGAGGCTTTAAGCCATAACAAGCTAAGCCAGAAAGTTGCAACCTAAGGGCCCGGTAGTTCACAGAAGTGCCACTCCAGACTGGCACTTGGTTCCCATCATTGGGTCCAAAGCTTTCATTACCACTTAAGGGCCAGAAATTTCCATGTGCCATTGTTAGTAGAATTGAAATGCTCTTGCAAGGGCTTGATGCCTGAGATTCAGTCTATCCCCTGTGAAATGGAGAGAATGCTTTTCCTGTTTTGCTCAGTTGTGAAGGTCCTGCAGGAAAATTGCTTGAGCTGGTAGCAATATCATTCTTTTTCTCATCGCCATGGACATACCGGCAGGGTCCATAACCTGAGGCCCTGATGATTCCATAAGAGTTTTCTGCTAACACTCCATTCCAGTTGATGTTATCACTTTCTCAGTTGGGAACCAGCGAAGCGGGAACCCAGCCATGCCACATGCTGGTGGAGCTGGAATTCAGCTGTGACCGAACACCAATGAACTGGAACATGACCATGGCACCCAAGGCAGAAAGTCTGAATCATCAGCCTTAGCAGGTGAAAAAGAAGCTCTCCCTCTGAGAAATGTACAATGGAAGGGAGGAGAGGAGCCACAGCAAGGGAGATTGAACCTCATGGTATTATAGAGATGAGAGATTTAATCCTTCCAATTCAAACGTGTAGACCCTGTCTCCCAGTATACACACCTGCCACTAGAGTGGCTGGATTGGAATTACCTTCAGAATCAGCCACTGTCTTGTACCTGGAACCAGCACTGAATTTCCATTGCTTAGATTCCTTTGCTAGAGCTGATACAGGTACCCAACTCCTTTCATTTATAGTGAGCATTCCCTCGGTGGCTTGTGGTTTTCTTCCTGACATCAGTCTTCTGCTGGGGTCTCCTTCCCATCCATCAGCCATATTTCTATGTCTAAAAAGAGTTTAGAACATCTCTTCAGGCCTTGTGTAAATCATTAGATGCAAATGGGTACAAAGGGAGGAGGATTTGCCTAACCTCTCTCAGAAGTATCTAAGCCCTAATTTATACTCAGCCAAGACATTCTGTTACATTTATACAATTTTAAAGCAGTTTAAAAAGTATAATTTTACATTTTTAATAATTTTATTGATGTATAACAGACACATAAATTTATATACACCATACAGTGCATATACTATACATGTGCAGATTGATGAATGTATCACAAAGTAAATGCATTCCTGTATCCAATCCTTATCAAGAAACAGAACATTATCAGCACTAAAGTATAATTTTTAAAATAAAGAGGACTTGGTGGGAGGATAAAGGAAGAGCCTGAAATCACCCCCAGGATGCTCGCTTGGATGATTGGGTAGATTGTAGTACCATTTATGGAAATAGGAAACACAAGAGGAAAAGCAAGTCTGGGAGAGAAAATTATGAGTTTGAGTTTGGACGTGTTGAGTTGGAAGTGCCTGTGGTACACACAGGAGAGTATTTCTACTACTCAGTTGAAACTATGGGATTAGAACTACAGAGAAGGACTGGGGCTGGTTGGGTAGATTTGACAACCATATTTTCTGAACCAAGAAGTGAGAAACATGGCTTGCAATGGATTGTTGTGCTTCTCCCAGATTGAAGAGAGAAAATTTTAGTATCAAAGTATTGACATTCTTGGGATACTTCAGTAATTTGGAGAATTTACTTAACCTCTCTATCCTCAGTCTCCTCATCTGTAAAATTGAGATTAAAATGGTATCTATAGACTTCTAATGAATATTTACTGAATAAATAAGTGCAAAATACAAAAGAGTGTCTGGCACATAGGAAATACTTAGTGAATGTTAGCTACGCTTACTTATGGGGAAAACGGAACAAAATATTTGAAATTAAAACTTTTCTAGATTGGGAGACTTACAATTTCTCACTGTTAGGAAAAAAGCAGATCACCCAGCCAGTAGCCTCCTTAAACTGACCCAAGAGGGGCCCATGTCTGGTCCTTATGCTTTGGAAAAGCTTTGATTACCACTCATTCACATACACACGCACAAACCACAGTTTATTAAGGAAAATGTGGATGCCTCTGCCACCCCAAATGCAGAGCTGTTGAAATTATTCCTAGTTATAATGTCTGAGAATAAAAGGTTTCATAAAAAGCAAACAATTGAAACAAAGTTAAATGATTATTAACTTTGATTTAGAACATTGGTATGATATTTAAAAGAATATTTTATTTTGATATTTAGCTAACAAAAGAAAAATATTTCCAAAAAAAAAAGAATAGATATTTTCTAAGTATAGAAAAACCTGTTTTGAAATTTGGTGATAGCATGGACAAACACATAAGATGGATAAAAAGCAATGATAAAATAAATAATCACTGTCAGAGATGGAAAAGTCAATAATATACTTCACATGTAGTAAAGTGCACAAATCTTAAGTGTACACTCCTGTTCTAGTTTGCTAGCTGCCAGAATGCAACACACCAGAGACGGATTGGCTTTTAATAAAAGGGGATTTATTTTTTTAGTTCTTCAGAGGAAAGGCAGCTAACTTTCCACTGAGGTTCTTTCTTACGTGGAAGGCACAGGATGGGCTCTGCTGGCCCCTGGGTTCCAACAACTTTCCCCGGGGTGATTTCTTTCTGCATCTCCCAAAGCCTGGGCTGAGCTGCAAGTGCTGAGATGAGGTATGCCAAGCTGCTTGGGCTGTGCTACATTGAGCTCTCTCATTTAAGCACCAACCAATTAAGTCAAACGTCACTCATTGCAGCAGGCACACCTCCTAGCCAACTGCAGATGTAATTAGCAACAGATGAGGTTCACATACCACTGGCTCATGTCCGCAGCAACAAAACTAGGTGCCTTCACCTGGCCAAGTTGACAACTGAATCTAACTACCACAACTCAAGTTGTTATGCATGTAATCACCATCTGGAAATTTCCAACACCCCCAAAAGACTTCTATGGTAATTTGAAGCTGAATGGACTCCTGAAAAGATCATGTTCTTAAAGCTAATCTGTTCCTGTGCGTGTAGACCTATTGCGGGTGGGACCTTCTGATTAGGTTATTTCAGATGAGGTGTGCCCCAGGCGGGTTTTAATCCTCTTAGTGGAGTCCTATATAAACAGATGAATATGGAGAGAGAAGACAGAGAAAAGCCAGACAAACTGAGAGAGAAAGAAAACAGAAAACAGAGGGAAACCACAGAAACAGAGAGGCGGACACTAAAGCCAGAGACTTAAAGCAACGAAAGCCTGGAGAGGGGAGAGACCAGCAGACTTCTCCACGTGCCTTCAGGACTGCCGGTGGCCAGTCTTCAGGGAGAAAGCATCACCTGTTGACCTCTTAATTTGGACATTTTCACAGCCTCAAACCATAAACTTGTAAGTTGAGAAATCCCCATTGTTAAAAGCAAACCCATCTCTAGGCTGATCTCTCCCTACTCTCCTGGGTTTATCTATTTCTGTCACTTCAGAATCATACAGAATCATACTTTTATGTGTGCTGGCTTCTTTTGCTCAGCTTTATGTCTGTAAGATCCACCATGTTAGTGCATGCAGTTAATTCGCTTTCGTTCCTGTGTACTATTCTAAGGTATAACTCTATCACAATTTATTTATCCATTTTGCTGATTGATATTTGATTTGTTTCTAATTTGGGATCATTATTAATAATGCTGTTATGATATGCTATGTACATGTCATTTGGTAGACATATGCATTCACTTCTCTTGAACCTAGGAGCTGAATTGAATTGCCGAGTCACACAGTACATGTTTATCTTTAGTAGATACTGCCAAATAGTTTTCTTAAATGTTTGTACAAATTTACACTCCTTTAGTCAATCTACAGTACGTCTAGTTTCTCTACATCTTCACCAACTCTTGGATTTGTCAGTTCTTTTAACTTTAGCTATTCTAGTGGATTTGAGGTGGTCTCCCCATGGTTTCTATTTGCCTTTACCTGATACATAACGATATTGAACACTTTTGCAAATGCTTATTACATATTTGGATATCCTGTTTTGTGACGTGCCCATTAAAGTCATTTACCTTTGAAAATACTCATTGTCATCCTTTTTTAAAATTGATTTTAATGAGCTCATAATATATATTCCAAGACTTAAGAATATTAATATGATCTAAAGTAACTTAATTGCCTCCCATGAAAAAGCCCAAAGTTCTTTGTGGAAGACATCAAAACTCAAACATTCAATAGCACATACCTTTCATAATGAGTTCTTTTTTCCAGTATATGTATTGCAAACATCCACTCCCAGTGGAGTGCCTTTTCACTCTATTAACTTTGTCACCAGTTGAAGAGAAGTTTATAGTTTTAATGAACTCAAAATTATCTTTCATGTTTCATTCTTTTTGTGTCCTTTTATGAAATCTCTACCTAATCCAAAGTTATGAAGATATCCTCCCCTGTTTTCTTTTAGGAACCTTATCTCTTCATCTTTCACGTATATCTATTTTCCAGCTCAATTTTCAGGTATGGTGTAAGGTGGGGATCAAAGTTCAATTTTTTCTATATCATAAATTTAAAAGATCATATTCCCCTTACTGAATTGCAATGTTAGTTTATTCATAAATCAGCGGGTTTTATAAGTATGGGCCTGTTTCTTCATCTCTTATGCTGCAGCATATTACTATTTATTTATCTACCTTTGCACTAATTACACACATCTTAAAGTACTATCCATCTTGACTTCTACTTCTGGCAATGATGGAATATGGGCCTAGCCTTACTCTCCCACCAAAATAACTAGGAAGCATATCAAAATAAATGAAGCACGTGTCAAGGATAGCTAATAAAACCTATCAAGCCAAAATGGAAGTAACATATAAGATTTAGTAACTTATTGTAATAGTCTCTGAAGGTAATTGAAGTCAAAGACTCAGCCCCCATGACCGGTAATGCTCTTCGTATACCTGCATTCTCAGCCTAAGCACCTTCACTCAGACGTCTTCCTCAGGTCTCTATTGAAACTCTTCTTGGAGGGGAGAGGACACCTTGAAGACTCCTTTCTCCACTCTGAAGCAGTAGTCAGTAGTTTTCCACCCCTAGCACACCCTTCCTTCCTCTTAGCCCCAGGTCCATAAAATGATGGGAGTCTTTTATTTGGGGCTCCCTGTGCTTTGGGACCATCCCATGTCTGACCTGCTCCATCTGACCCTTAACTGGTGGTGTCATTCCGTAGGGGAAGCAGCTTCTTTCCTCGATTTGCCCTCTTGCTTATACTGTCACAAAAGGGGATTAAAGGCTTACCTGTTACTTCTCTTTTAGCTTGATTGTTTTACTCTATTTGATACCTGACAGCACAGCTCAGCCTTCTCTCAGCTCAGCCTTCTCTCAGCTCAGGTCAACTCTTGACAGCTTCACTGGTGAATTCTATCAAACATTAAGAAAGAAAAATACTAGTCTTACACAAAACATTTTCAGAAAATGGACAAGAACATTTCCCAGCTTCCTTATAAGACCACCATTGCTGTGATGTCAAGGTCAGACAATGACATTTGAAGAAAAAAAAACTACTCATCAATACCCCTTATGGACACAGACACAGAAAATCCTTAACAAAGTATTAACATTTCAATTCAAGCATTACATTGAAATGATATTTGTGATACTGGAAGTGTAAGACCCCTAACTTAGTTCTTCTGTCAAGACTGCATTGGCGGCTTCCAGTCAACCAAGATGATGTGTAAGACACTCCTGAGTGCCATTCCACAACATAATCTTTGAACAACTAGCGAAAACTGGCAGGGCCATCTTCCTCACAACTCCAGAAATAATTAAAATGCTGCAGTAACATGAAAGTCAAATTAAGAAAATGCAGCTTTAAAAATGATAGGGTCAAAACAAAAAAAAAAAAAAGTAAGGTGTGAGACATGACTCCCAGGTGTGTAAATCTCCCTGGCAGCGTGTGACATGACTCCCAGGGATTTGCCAGGACTCAGCATCATGGGATTGAGAAAACCTTCTTGACCAAAAGTGGGGAGAGAGAAATGAGACAAAACAAAGTTTCGGTGGCTGAGAAGTTTCAGACAGAGTCGAGAGGTTATCTTGGAAGTTATTCTTACGCATTATATAGATATCCTTTTTAGTTTAGGGTATATTGGAGTGGCTGGAGGGAAGTACCTGAAACTGTTGAGCTGTGTTCCAGTAGTCCTGATTCTTGAAGACAACTGCATAATTATATAACTTTTGCAATGTGTCCGTGGGATTGTGAAAACCTTGTGACCAATGCTACCTTTATTCGGGGTATGGACAAATAAACAACAAAAATAAGGACGATTAATAAATAAATAATAGGAGGTGGGATAAGGGGTAAAAAAAATTGAGTATATCAATACTAGTGGTCAATTAAGGGGAGGGGTAAGGGATATGGGATAAATGGGTTTTTCTTTTTTTTCTTTTTATTTCTTCTTCTGGAGTAATACAAATGTTCTAAAAATGATTATTGTGATGAATACACAACTGTGATGATACTGTTAGCCATCGATTGTATACTTTGAATGAACTGTGTGGCGCATGAAGATATCGCAATAAAAATATTTTTTTAAATGATAGGAGAAACTTCTGGTGCCCTTGCTGCCTCTCCCCCCACTCCTATCCCAATGGGTGGAGCCAGCCTGTGTGTCCACTGTGGTTCCCTGGTAATATTCCAGAGGGAAAACAGTAATCCCTATGCACATAGTGGAGGGTCTTTATGTTGGTGCCGATCTATTGGGTATGTGTATGAAATACTAAACCAGAAAACTCATTTCAGGCTCCCTCTCCTAGAATGGAAAAAGAAAAGCATGCCCCAACTATATGCCAGACACAAGAGAATCACCTTAAATTGCAAGACAAAAGTAGTTTGAAATGAGAGGTGGAAAATGTATACCATGCAAATAGTAACCAAAAGATAGCTGGGGTAGCTATACAAATATCAGATAAAATAGACTTTAAATCAAAAACTGCTAGGAGGCACAAAGAAGGTCAGTACACACCGATGGAAGGGTTTACTGAACAAGAAGATGCAAACATTATAAATATATATATATACCTAATGTCAGAGCCCCAATATATGTGAAGCAAACATTGTCAGATTTGAAGGGGAAAAGAGATGATTCTGCATTAATAGTAGGAGACTTCAGTGCCACTTTCAATATTGGATAGAACGTCTAGACAGATGATCAATAAGGAAACAGAAGACTTGAACAATACTACACACCAACTATGTCCTAACAGACATATACAGAACACTTCAGCTTACAGCACCAGAATACAGTCTTCAGTGCACATGATCATTCTTCAGGATAGACCATACATTAGGTCACAAAATAAGTCTAGCTAAAAAAAGAGAGGGGGTGCAAATAACTAAATTGAGAAATAAAAGGAGGCATTGCTACCAACCCCACAAAAATAAAAAGCATTATAAGAGGATACTATGAAGAACTGTATGCCGAAAAATTAGATAATCTAGATGAAATGGATAAATTCCTAGGAACATACAAACTAACTACATAGACTCAAGAAGAAATAGAAAGCATCCCAGAAAGCTTTCTGATGATCTCCACCACGGGCCCTCCCAGGATTGAATCCTTCCAGACACTTTCCCCAGCCCATCCTGACCCAGCCCACCTGTTTGTCTTGGCGCTCAGCCCACATTGGGAGCAGACCCGGGCAAGGCCCGAGTAGGAGGGGTCGCGTTGCCGTTCATGTTTTTTGTTCCACTGATGTTTGTCTGTTGGATTTAATTTCAGTATTCCTGATTCTTCCCTTCTGTAAAGTGTATATTACCAAGTTCCTTGTTTATATACATGTAAACTATACTCTTTTTTACATTTAGGCAAGAAGAGAAAAATGAAACTTTTTAAGAGACAATCACATGCAAAAAAGAAGAAATAGAAGATCTCAACAGACAAATAACAAGAGATTGGCTAAGTAATCAAAAACTTCCCAACAAAGAAAAGCTCAGGACTTTGCATGCCATGTTCAAAGTGGCATTATTCACATTTGCCAAAAGATGGAAACCTAAATGTCCACCAATAGATGAATGGATAAACAAAATATGGCATAGATGTACAATTCAGCCATGAAAGGGAATGAAGTTCTGACACATGCTACAACATGCATGAATCTTAAAGACACCATATTAAGTGAAATATGCCCTACATGAAAGGGCAAATATTGTGTGATCTCACTGATAGGAAATAATTAGAACAAGCAAATTCAGAAACTGTAGAGTACAGGTTACTAGGGGCTGAGATGGGAGCAGGAAATGGGGAGTTAATACTTAGTTGGTGCAGAGTTTCTTTTTGGTGTGATGGAAAAGTTTTGGTAATGGATGGTGATGATGGTAGCACAACTTTGTGAATGTAATTAACACCACTGTATTATATATTTAAATGTGGCTAAAAGGGGAAATTTTAGATTGTATATATGTTAATAGAATTTTTTAAATGTTTAAACCCATAGGACTGTACAACACAAAACAGTGAACCTTAAAGTAAATCATGGACTATAGTTAATAATACAATTAGAAAAATATGCTTCCATCAACTATAATAAATGTACCACACTAATGCAAGGTATTAATAATAAGGTGATGTTCTAGTTTGCTAGCTGCCGGAATGCAACACACCAGAGATGACTGACTTTTAATAAAAGGGGATTTATTTTGTTAGTTCTTCAGAGGAAAGGCAGCTTTCAACTGAGGTTCTTTCTTACATGGGAAGGCACAGAGTGATCTCTGCTGGCCTTCTCTCCAGGCCTCTGGGTTCCAACATCTTTCCCTGGGGTGATTCCTTTCTGCCTCTCCAAAGGCCTGGGCTGAGCTGCAAGTCCCAAGATGAGGTATGCTGAGCTGCTTGGGCTGTGCTACACTGAGCTCTCATTTAAGCACCAACCAGCCAATTAAATCAAACATCATTCATTGCAGCAGGCATACCTCCTAGCTGACTGAAGATGTAATCAACAGATGAGCTTCACATGCCATTGGCTCATGTCCACAGCAATATAACTAGACACCTTCACCTGGCCAAGTTGACAACTGAATCTAACTACCACAGGTGGTATAAGGTAACTCTGTAGTTTATGCATGATTGTTCTGTAAACCTACAACTTCTCAAATTTAAAAAAATCCATGGGCCTGGGGGAAAAAAGACCACATTAACTATTCTAGATACTTTATATTTCTATATAAATGTCAGGATTCATTTGTCAATTCCTGCAAAAATAACCCTGCTTGTATTATTATTGAGATCTCATTAAATCCATAGATTAGCTTGAGGAGAATTGACATCTTAACAATACTGAAACTTCTAATCCATGAACATGGTATATCCCTTCTTTTTCTTTTTCTTTTTTTTTTGACCTTCTTTAAGAATATGTTAAATGTCAGTTTAGAGGTCTTGTACATATTTCATTGGATCAATTCATAGGTGTGTGTTTTTTTGTGTGTGTGTGCACATACACTATGGCAAATGGTTATGTTTTTATCTTTATTTCTTGCCATTATATAGACATACCATTGTTTTGCATGTTATTCTTGTTTCTGGAGACCTTAGTAAATTCACTTTTTAATTCTGTTTATTAATTATTTAGATTGTCTATGTACCCAATCATTTATGAACACTGATAGTTTTACTTCTTCCTTTCCAATCGTTTCAACGTTGCCTTCTTTTTCTTTCTTTGTTGCACTGACTAGAACCACCAGTAGAATATGGTATGACACGATGATAGTGAACAGCCTTTTTTTGTTTCTGACCTCGGGGGGGGAAAGGGTTAAATATTAATGATTAAGAAATGTTACCTGTAGAGATTTTTTGACAAACAGATTTTATTAGAATAAAGAAATCCCCTTTCATTCCTCATTTGCTGAGACCTATTTTTTTTTTTATCACAAATGGGTGTTAATTTTACCAGTGCTTTTTCTGCATCTACTGAGATAATCACATTTCTCTTTATTCTAATAATGTCAAAAACTACACTGATTGATTTTGAATGTTAAAATGTACATTAGCATTGCTTGAATAAATCCTCCTTTTTGTGATATATAATCCTTTTTAGGTACCAAAAAAATCAATTTGCCAGAATCTTGTTTAAGGCTTTTGCTTTCATATTCATAAGAGATATTGGTCTATAATTTTCCTTCCTTACACTGTCCTTGTCTGGTATCATTGCTGTGCTCTACTCAGGAAATAAGCTGTGAAGTGTATGCTATTTTTTCTATTCCCTTGAAGAGTTTGTGACTTTTGGTTTTATTTCTTCCTTAAATATTGGAGATATTCACCAGTTCATCCCTCTAGGCTTGGTGTTACTTTGCGGGAATGTTTTAATTACGGCTTCATATTATTTAATATGAGAGAATTATCTCAATTTTTAATTTTTCTTGTGCCAACATGGGTGTTACATCTTTCCAAGATCTGACATCTCAGTATAATGTTTGCAGTAGTAATTTCCCCCTTGCATTACTTATATGGGTAATTTTGATTCTCTCTCTTATTTTTTGTCATTGGTTTTCCTAGCCATTTATTCACTTTATCAATTATTTCAAAGAGCCAACTTTTGACTTTGTTGATTTTCTATTTCATATCTTGTTTCCATTTCATTGATTTCTGCTCCTGTTCTTTCTTATACTTTCTTTAGGTTTAATTTGTGCTTCTTTTTAGTTTTTTTGTTTGTTTGTTTGTTTGTTTTTTAGAGGGAATATTAAATCATTGATTTTAAACCTTTTCTCTTGTCATAGTTTGGCAGGGCTGCTAGGACATATACCACAGACTGATTGGCTTAAACAACAGGAATTTATTGGCTCACAGAACGGAGGCTAAAAGTCCAAAGTCGAGGCATCAACAAGCCATGACCTCTCTGGAGCCTTGAGCATGGTGGTGGTTTGCTGGGAATCAATCTCTGGCTCCATCACATGGAAATCTGTCTATTCCTGTCTCTTCCTGTTGTTTCTACTGATATCTGTGTCGAAATTTCCTTTGCTTAGAAGTACTCCAGTCATACTGGATTAAAGCCCACCCTGATTCAACTTGACCTCATCTAAATAGGATCTTCAAAGATACTATTTAAAAATGAGTCCACACCCACAGGACCAGAGGTTAGGCTTTGAACTTGTCTTTGTGGGGCATATGATTCAATCTACCACTTTTCATTCTACCATTTTTTTCTGGTATATTTAGCTGTTTTGTTTCTAAGCATTGCTTTAGCTGATTCTCACGAGTATAATAATATATTTGAAACTGAATGATAACAGAAATGCAATCTCATTCAGCTCCAAACGTAAACTTTGTAATTTACGTGGCAGTTTCTTCTTTGATCCATAGATTGTGTAAAAGTAAATTGCAAGGCACACTTATCCACTGTTGGTGGGAATGTCAAATGGTGCAACCACTGTGGAAGGCAGTTTGGTGGTTCCTCAAAAAGCTGAATATAGAATTGCCATACGACACAGCAATACCATTGCTGGGTATCTACTCAAAGGACTTAAGGGCAAAGACACAAACGGACATTTGCACACCAATGTTTATAGCAGCATTATTTACAATTGCAAAGAGATGGAAACAGCCAAAATGTCCATCAACAGAAGAGTGGCTAAACAAACTGTGGTATATACATACGATGAAATATTATGCAGCTTTAAGACAGGATAAACTTATGAAGCATGTAATAACATGGATGGACCTAGAGAACATTATGCTGAGTGAGTCTAGCCAAAAACTAAAGGACAAATACTGTATGGTCCCACTGATGTGAACGGACATTCGAGAATAAACTTGGAATATGTCATTGATAACAGAGTCCAGCAGGAGTTAGAAACAGGGTAAGATAATGGGTAATTGGAGCTGAAGGGATACAGACTGTGCAACAGGACTAGATACAAAAACTCAAAAATGAACAGCACAATAATACCTAATTGTAAAGTAATCATGTTAAAACACTGAATGAAGCTGCATCTGAGCTATAGGATTTTTATTTTTACTATTATTATTACTTTTATTTCTTTTCTCTATATTAACATTCTATATCTTTTTCTGTTGTGTTGGTAGTTCTTCTAAACCGATGCAAATGTACTAAGAAACGATGATCATGCATCTATGTGATGATGTTAAGAATTACTGATTGCATATGTAGAATGGTATGATTTCTAAATGTTGGGTTAATTTCTTTTTTTCTGTTAATTAATAAAAAAAAAAAGTAAATTGCATAAAATCCAAAATGCATTGCAGAAGCTTTAGCAAAATGAAACAGAGACCATTTTTTGGCCTTCATAGTCTGAGGTATAATCTTGATTAAAGAGAGCTTTGAACAAATTCAGCAAAACTTGTCATTTTATGTTTTTTAATAATAGTACAGCATTGAAAACTTTGAAAAAAAGGAATTTTAGAAATTTTGTATGAATCGATTTATGGCTTGAAGAAATGGTTTAAAAAATCACATTATTAATGTGGTGATTTATGATGAAATTAAAACTAATTTGCAATATTTTATGTGATACTAATTTATCACATGACCCAAATTCAATGCTTAAACATGATATTTAAAACTGAATTCAATCATCTTTGATAATTTGCTATCAGTTATTAAAACCACAACAATATACATATTTTTCTATTTTGTTATTAGGAAGGTATATTTGTCGAGGCTGGATGGAATGTGTTTAATTTAACAATGTATTAGCTTAATTTATAACTTTTAAATATTTACACAAAGAGTATGTATTCCTCCATTTGTACTCCTACCCAGAACACCATAAATTTTAGGGGCAGATGTGACACAAGCACCCTGACCACAGATAAATTTCAGTTAGGATGGTACTGACTGAGAACTAAGGATGAGGAAACCTGATTTAATGGTGAGAACTCCCTATTAAGGCTAAGTGATGGGCATGTGCCATGCCAACAGCAGAGAAAAGCAGGCCCAGGAGAGTCCTAGAAGTGATGGTCCTGAAAAGGACATCACAGTCCCTGAAACTGGAATGTACTCAAAGGAGGTGGTTTTGAGATCAGAGAGGGACACAGGAGGATCTCCAGAACCCGGAGATTAAAACACCATCCTCCTCCTGGGGGTCAGAGGAGAGAGAGAGATGCCAAGGGCAAAGAATCAGCTGCAGAGAGAGCACCTTGAGGCCTGAAGACAGGAAGAGCATTCAAGCTAGAGTGTCACAGGTTTCTCTACTAGGGAAGAAACTGGGGAGAAGCCAGGGTCTGAGCTGGAGGTGAGGACCCAAGCAAGAACAGGCAGATCAGAGAAAATGCATGGCTGGCCAAGGGGCCCAGGCAGGTATGGGTAGAGCCAAGGGACAGGTCAACCCCAGCCATGGGCATAAATGGGGAGGGGTGGGGGAGAAAGGGGGGTCTGGCAGAGGAGAGATTTTTTCTCACTGTAGCAAGAGTAGCTCCCTTGCAGCACATCTGGACCCCACAGCTATAGGGTGTGCCATGGCCTTGGCAAGAGGGATGGAGAGACTGGAGTTTCCTAATTGGTAGCTACTGAAAATGGCTGAGAGAGAGTTTTCCCTAGATCCTGGAGAAACAAGATATCTCGTCAAGGACCAGCCCGGGTTCCCTTCTTCTCCGTCCTGATTGTGGGGAAGGACTTGGGTTAAATTACTGAAGTATGGAATCTAAGAGTCCAAAAGTATTGACAGCTCAAAGAAATCTGTCCTCTCTCTCATTCTTCAGGCTCTCTGCCTCTGAGTCCTTACCCAAAGTTTCCTCCTTTTCTAAGTTGACACTGTGAGAGGGGGGAGAGTCTCATACACCATAACTCTGTCCAGAGGCTCTCTCTCCAGCATGTCTGATCTCCCAGGAGCAAGTAGTTCTCAAGTTCTTTTTCTCCATGTCAGATACAGAAAACTAAATTAGATATTTCCCAAAGGAAGCTGACTACTTTTCTAAGGGAAAAGTTGCATCAAAAGCAAGATAGTACAAGACCACAGGGATGGGTGAGGCCACAGGGAATCATTTTTTATTTGATCAGAATCAAATTCAGCCTCAGGAGACTCAGCTGGCCCTAGAATGAGCACTAAATCATTCCTCAGAGACCCATCCTTGCATAGGTCTGGGTGATTCTGTCCATCAGCACAATGAATCCATAATGTGGGCCCAGGCTGCCTCCTGGCCTTAGGCTGAGATGCTGGTCAGCACTGCACGGGATGAGGCAGCTCAATTCCCAGGAAAGAAGAGAGAACTAACAATTACTGTGGATCTACTGGTATGCATTTGGGTTCTCACTTGAGCTTTCATTTATTCATCCCAACAAATAAACAGGCTAAGATTTGGCTGGTGTGAGGCCTTAGATGACATGATTTCTCTTCCTCTTCTCACCCCCACCAAGTTCAAATAGCTACCAAGGAGATTGAGAAGCCTTCTACCAGGAAAAAGGGAAAAATTAACCATATTCACAATTGGAGTACAGACATATTCAGATACATCTAGTGTAACTGGGGAACCGATAGGAATTCAAATTCAATAAGGGGCAAGGGCAATACACAGTGACGGTGAGAGCATGGTAAAACAGGTAAAACTTAAAAATTTAAGTGCACATACAGCAAATTTCACTGTCAGGAATTTATTCTATAGATTTACAGATATGCAAAGGCTTGTAGACAAGGGCATTCATTGCAACACTGTTTATAACAGCTAAGGAATGAAAACAACACAAATGCCCATGAATAGGAGACCACGTTAAATAAATACTTGCAACTATTAAATAGAATGAGGTAGATCTATACATGCCAATGTAGAAAGAAGCACAAGATATACTAAATGAGAAAAGCAAATTGCAAAAGAGTCTTGTAATAATATTTCATTTGTGGATTTTTTTTTTTTTTTTTTTAGAAAAACTGACTATATCTGTGTTTGTAGTAGAATAGAGAATATCTGGAAAATACCCATGCAAGAAACCATAAATAGTGTCTGCCACTGGAAGACTTTCATTTCCTATTTGACATTATTCTTTATTTCTTTGAATTTTTCATAAACATGTACTACTTTTAAAATATGAAAGAAAATTTTAAAGAGTAAGGGATCAGTGAAAGATATTTTATCAAAAAAGGGAAGAAGGAATTTATAAAATGTATCAATAGAAGGCAAACTCAGATAAGATGTGAAAGTAGGTAAGACATGGTGGCTCAGTGAACACTTGCTGACCCAACAGACTTGGCAACACAAACGTGCTGCTCTTGGTCATTAACCTTTAACTCCTTGAGACTTTACTCATCTTGCAAATAGTATTATCCGGAGTCCCAATAACATGGTTGGGAGATTGAGTAGTTCCCCTTCTCCAACGGAAGGAGATTGCTGGGCTGTCAAGGCACAAGAGGAGAGAAGGCATTAGTAGGTCAGAGCCATTGAAGTTTTGAAAGTCTGGCTGCTTCTTGTCCCAGCTTATAGCAGGATGGCTCTCCAGGCTGGTTGCCACCAAGTCTTGGCACAGGAGTCCTAGCACAGAACAGGTGATGGCAGAACTGTAGGTAATCAGAAACAGCACCAGAAGCAATCATCAGCACTGGGTAAGGAATGTATGTGTGTAGGCAAGCTTGGAGAATCCCAGAAATACTTGAGGAAAATCAACCAAAGAGTGGAATGTCTGAGCGAGTATTTGAACATTTTAAGCTAATGACTTTCAGGTTTCCTTCATCCAACTAATGTATTGAGGCACAGGTACAAGCACCGGGACACAGCAGTGAACAAAGTAGACATGTTATTAGGTTGAACCACATGAAAAAATAAAACATGGAATTTATTGAGTTGGATGAAAATGAAATTGCCAAATATCCAACCTTTGGGGATCTACAAAAATGGCCATTTCATAAGAATCAACGTAAATGTGTTTTGGCAGTTGAGAAAAAAACTAATTACCCAATTAATTGTTTAATTACAATTGTGAAAGAGCTGTGAAAAAGCAGTTGGATATGATTCACTACAGTATATGTGTGCAGTACTCAGATAGTCAAGAAAGACTTTCCTGTAAAAAGTGCCTGTTGAGGAAGTGAGGATGAAGAGGAATTAACTTAGTGAAGGAAAGAATTTAGTGAAGTGAAGCAAAGTCAGGTGCAAAGACCTTGAGGGGTAGTAAACTGACAGGTTCCAGGGACTGAGAAAAAGGTAAGTATCGACACAGTAAGACTGGGGGCAGGCAGGATTCAGATCAGGCAGGGCTTTGTAAGTCATATTAAGGACATTGGGTTTTAATCCCAAGAGTTTTTAAAAATAACGCATGCTTTATTTCCTCAAAAGCTGGTGTGGCCCAGGGAACACTCAAGTTTCAAAGAATGCTCTTATCCCGTTTTTACGGATCGACTCAACTCAGGGCCCACAGTTAAACTGCTGCCAAGTGGTTGCGTCTGGATTGGAATCTGGGTCCTTCCAAAGACCTTGCTCTCCAGCCTGGAAGCCGCTAAGAGAATAGCTTCTAGGGGGAGACAAAAGAGGTGCCTCGTACTCCGGATTCCCCCGGCCCCGGACGGAAGCTCAGCGCCCAGCAGTCCTGGCGGAAGCGGCGCACCGAGAAGCAGTAGATGAGGGGGTCCAAGCAGCTGTTAAGACTCAGCAGCGCCAGGCTGAGGGTGTGCAGAACATCCAGAGTGGAGGCGGCGCGGCACCCACCATGGTCGTCGCCCGCGATGCTTTCCTGCCGGGCCACCCAGGGCGCCAGCAGCAGGTGGTAGGGCGCCAGGCAGAGGGCGAAGACGAGCAGGAGCCCCAGGACCATTGTCCTGGCCGCGCGCCGGTGCGGGCCTGCGGGCGTCGGGCCAGAGCCGGAGGGCGCCGCTAGCGCCCGCGCCAGGCTCACGTAAGCCGCTAGCACCAGCAGAAAGGCGATCGCGAAGAAGGCCACGGTGGCGTAAGCCAGGCCCGAGCGCGCCCAGCCGTGTTCCAGGCAGCGAGCAGCACCGCCCGGGCCGGGGCGCAGTGACTGCGGCGCGGCCAGAGAGGGCGCGGCGCAGGTCAGGCCCGCTAGCCAGGTGACGGCGCAGGCGACGCGGGCAGGACCCCGGCGGCGCAGGGCGAGGCCGGCGGCAGCCCGTGGCCCAGGGCCGCGCATCGAGCCACAGCGGCACACGCTGATGAGCGCTGCGAAGGCCACAGCCACGTAGGTGGACACGTAGTAGGCAGTCCCGGCCACGCGGCAGGCGGCCTCCGGGAAGGGCCAGTGGGCCCGGCCTAGGTAGTAGGTGAGCCACAGCGGCAACGTGAGCGTGAAGAGCACGTCGGCCAGGGCCAGGTTGAGCAGGTAGAGACGCAGGGCCTGGCCCAGGCGACCGCCACTGCGGGCGAACACTGCCAGGGCCGCCACGTTGGCGGGCAGCCCCAGGCCCAGCGCCAGGGAATAGGCCGCGGGCACCACGACAAAACGAGCAGGGTCATCCCAGGGGCTGCAGCCGCGTATACCCGGGTCCCCATTACTGGTGTTCATCGCCAACCTCCAACTGGAGAGGGAAAAGAGGTCATTGTGGAAACGGGGGGGATACCTTTCTTTCCTCATGAACTCCTCTCATCTCACCCACCGCAACCCCCTTTTCTTCAATCCTTGTTGAGAAAAGATAATAGAGGTAAGGAAGTCCATGTGAGATGGGATGTGGACTGAATTAGGCCAGCAGTCCCTGGGGTTGGAGGGGAACAGATAGACTCAAGAGTAAAATGAGTTTGGGGACAGGCTGTTGGAAATGAGGAAATGTTAGGAGTTGCAGGTAGGTTGGAAATTTCTAACCTTGGTAATGGGGAGGGTGGGGTGCCCCTCAAAGATGGAGTATAGTTTAGGAAATGCAATAAGCTCAAACAAATTGAGCTGGCAGGAGGTTCTGGGAGAAATCAGGCTGGAATATAAAGGAAATAACCTTTCCCAAAAAAACCCAAGTCCTGCTCCCCTTGCCACTTGGACCAGTGAGGATGGGAGCAGGACATGGATGGAGGAAAGGTCTTGTGATGCAGTGACCAGAGGACAGGCACCTGCACAGTAGGGTGGACCTGCCTTGGTAAAGGTCTTCTCTCTGGAAGGTGCCTTGAAGTTTGTCTGGAGCATCCCTTGGCACAGCTGAAAAGGTTTCACAACTCTCAGGTCTTCCAGCCTGTTTCCTTCTTCCTCACCTTTGAATCACAAAGAATTCCTGGGTCTGACTCAAAACGTTGGACAACAAAGCAAAAAGAGAACAGATTCTAGAGACACACATTTATTTGCCATGTGATTTTGAGCAAATTACTCAACTTTACTAAGCTTGTGTTCTCTGCTATAAAATGGAGATTAAAATACCTACCTCACAGGGTAATGGGGAAGATTATGAGAAAACATAAGTAAAACTGAGCACTGTGCCTGACACTGGGGAGCTATTTCATAACACTAGCTCCCTCCCCCTCTAGGCTGCACACAGATAAATGTAGGTACACCCACACAAGAACACATGCAGTGTTAGAGATGCAGACACCCCAAACAAAACAACACAAAGACATATGGGCGTATTCCTGTCCTCTCCCTAAGAGGGGTATGTGCACAAGTGAAGGTCCTGTTCCTATTTTTGGGCAGATACATACACCCTCAAGATATTCCAAAACTCAGTTCTTCCATTATCAAAATCTGGATTTCTGCTTTTGAGCTTGTTGCACTCTAATTTTTCTGGGACCTGAGTAAGTATATTCCCTTTTCTCCATTCCTCTTACCTTTTGCTCTTCTGGCTGCTGAAGCTTTCTTCAGGGTTCTCGGGGCTCTGGGGAGCTTGAGATGGCAGAATCCCGTCCCACCCACACCCCCCAGGCCCTCCCATTCCCCGTTAATCCCAGGACAGCATAAAGAATGGGCCGAACAGCTGGAGGGGCTAGAGCCCACCAGTGGCAGCTGTGAGATGGGCTTGTTGGGTACGGCCAGGGCCCCAAAGGAAGGGAGTGTCATCACAGAGCAAAAGGGCCTTCAGGCTGGGAAGGGATACAGAAATAAATTAGGGAGGCCAGGCACCTGAACGTCACTGAGCTAAACTGACCTAGATTTAAGGTGCAGTTTGCAGTTTGGGGGGCTCATTTCCTGAGACCCGGCTTCTCCTTGGGTAGCTGAGGTGGCGCTGCTGGGGCTCAAGTTACTCCTGTTGCTGTCAATCCCAACTGCTTCTCCACACCAGCTGGTCAGCCCACTCCTCCAGCATGCTGCTTCTCCTACAGCTGCTGGCCCAACCCTACAGCCAAGCTTGTGAGGCCCTGGAGCTGCTAATCAGCCTATAGGCCAAGCTTCCATGGTAAACAGGAGTCCTCAATCTAATACCAGCTGTGAAGGGTTTTATTTAAAGTCCTGGCTGGAGACAGGCTGGCTGTGGCATCCTGAAAAGGGTGGAAAAAGAAAGAGGCCAGGATCCTAGGGACTACAGGTTCTACTGTCATGGGCTTCAAGATTTTCGTGCAGAAGGGTAAATCTAGAGAATAGGGCAGATTTAACCACACTGAACAGATCATTCAATCTATGTCCAACTTGAACAGGGAAGGGGTGCCATTCCTGCCCTTTGGCAGCTGGTACAGTAGAAAGCGTGGGTACTGGAGTCAATCAGAACTTAGTCCTAGTCTCAGGTCTGACAATTCAACTCTCTGAATCCATTTCCTCATCTGTAGAACAAATCTATGATGTTTAATAACAGCTAACATCTGCTGAGCTTTTAGTATGTGCCAAGGCACTGTAATAAGCCCTTTAACACACTGAATCCTCACAGCAACCCTATGAAGTAGTTACTATGATTATCCATATTTTGCAAATAAGGCAGAAATTTCTTTCTTGGCCACAGTCACAGATAAGTAGCAGAGACCATTATTAACCCACCTCTGTCTTCAAAGAAAGCTTTCCTCTCTCTTTTCATTCTTGGGTGTTATGTGGAAATGTTCAATACAGAGCTTCTGCAGCTATTTTGCAACCCTGAGGGCAATAGCTTTAATTGAAAGCAGCAAAGTTGAAAGTTGAAATAACCTGGTGCCAAGTTAACCAACACTGAAACTGAAGCTGATTTGTCTCTGGACTTATGTGAGAGAGAAAGTTTCTTTTTGGTTGATTCTCTTAGCTGTATCTTTTCTTCCTTGCAGCCCAAATCACAGAAATGCAGTCTACCTCACTAATAATATGTATACGCACACACACATATACATACCCAGTAATATTTCCTAACAGTTACTGTATGTAGGAACTGTGCTAAATGCTTAAAAGCATTTTCTTCAAACCCTATGAGACAGAGGTTAGGTAACTTGCCTGAGATTCACAGTCACAGAGCAGGAATTACTATTCTGTAGTGAAGATGAAATGGAGTAATATATGCAGTCTTCTTTCCTGCCAGTGGCACCCAGAAGCCATTGACCCTATCCACAAAACAATTTGGGGGCTAGTGGCATAAATATTTGCATAAATAAATGTACTCTTCACCCTCACCCTTTTCCCTTGTGGGGGGTGCAGCACTTTCAGAAAGGTCCACTGGGCTGAAGTGAGGATGGTTGGTGAATGCAATAGTAGTAAACACTCAAACATATTGTTCTCTCACCAATTTCTGACTGTTACACTTCAGCATCTCATGGAGTTGGCAGCCCCTGCCTCCTCTTGAGTGTTAGGAATGCTGGAATGGGTGCCACACTTCGGTACCAGAGGCTTGAGGTTTCAGGGTCTGTAAAATGACCCAATGCCCATCTTTGTTAGCTTTGCAAATCTGAAGTGCCAGAGATGAAAAGTATGGGAGGGAATACCTCATGTGACTAGGAAGGGTGCCACACTCAACATGTCTACACTCAATGGTAAATTTTAAATATGTATTAAAAACCTTAAAAATGTGTATGCCTTTTGAACTAATATCCTCACTTCTAGGGGAGAGAGTAAAGGATGCAAAGGTGATTTACCGTATAGTTTAAAATAGGAGAAAATTGGGAACAACCTAAATGTTCCTCAGCGGGGAACTGAGTACATTACAGTATATCCTTATAATGGAATACTCTGTAGTCATTAGGATTGATGAAGTAGAATGGTCATAGAATGGTATTATAGCATACTAGGTTTAAACAGCTGGTAATAAATCAGTACGTGATCTCATTTTCATTGAAAATTTATCTGTATAAAGGCACTGAAAAAAGTGGTAAGATACAGTTACACCAAGCAATTAAAAGTGGTTATTTGGGAGCATTAGAGTTTTAGGTAATTTAAATTTCATTTTTCCTTATTTTCTGTTCCCACATGACATGAGGAATGCCAGTATATATAATACATATTTCTTAATATAGAGCCATAATAGTTGGAGAGAAAGAGAGACGGCAAGGCCAGGTAGGCAAGGTGTCTGTTGAAACAGATGACCCTGGATGTTTGGGTAAGGAGGTAGTTGAGTCTGTGTTCTACCATGTTCCGGCTGTGACAGCTACATGGCACAAAGAGGCAGAGACTCTCTATTCCCAGGATTACTTGAAAGTACTTGAAGTCTTCTTCCTAGTGGGCCTGGCTGCTTTCTTAGTTTGGGCTAAGAAGTGGCAGACATCCAGCAGAATCAAAAGGCCCAGGTTGACAATGGCTGGGATGCAGGTGCTCAGTGACTCTTTCAGAGACAGCAAAGTGAAGACAGCCCCTGGAATGTAAAGTGAGGTCCTTGAGGCTCCCTGGGTGCATTAAGGAGATCCAGGAGCTCAGGGATCTCCAATTCAGGCTGACCCACTCCAGTCCTAGCCCTCCCATTAAACACCACCCCCCCCCCCTTCCCTCCTACCTCTAAATCAGTTGCCCTCATCTCTGTGGCCTCCGACAGAGAGCATGACCAGGAATTTGTAACCTCTTGAACTAATGTAGCCCCTCTCAGAGGCAGGGAGGGGCTGAGATGGATAGATGAGGATTTGGAACAAATTCTCCCTAATGCTTCTCCTCTCTTAATCCTACACCTACCAGAGGCAAGGCGAGCAAAGGGTTGGTGGTTGAGATGTGGGAAAGATCTGAAATTGAAGGAAGTCCCAGAGAAGGAAAGAAGCCTATAGAGTGGGAGGAGGGGTGTGTGTTAGAGCAATGGTGACACAAGGCCAAGGGATATGGTAGAAGAGCCTGAAGATGTCCTTTGAAGCAGCAGCTGTCTTTGTAAATCAGTAGTCCCTATGGGCAGAGCTGCTAGGAGAGGAACCTCTAGGACTGCCTGCCCCCAAGGAAATTCCCTGCCCTCCTGATCAGGGGACCACAGCTTCCCTGCCCCCGTGACAGACAGATAAGGCAAACGGCAGCTGCCACTCCAGTGAAGTGGGGATAGAATGCGCTGAAGTTACAAAACAGACTTACAGTGGAGTACTAGGCAGCCACTAGAATCAGTGAGGTTGGATGTTATTTGACATAAAATGGTGTTAACAATACATTGAGTTTACATTAGGGAACACCTAATCCAAAGACTATGGCAATTGTAGTAGAACCAGAAGCGCTCCTGGTCAGAGAAATAAGGAAGGCTAGCAACAGTAAGGGAGAACAGCCAGGTCATACTACCATCCTTCCCCAAATCCCCACTCCCTCAGCCCAAACTGGCCCCCCTTACCCATCATGAGCAGAATCAAAAACAAGTTACTGATCTTTTGTAGCACTGGTGGGCCCAGGACCAGCAGCAACCCAGCCAGCAGTTTCAGCCAGCCCACAGCCACTTGGTAGTTCCTAGGATCTGGCTGGTAGCCGAACACCTTCAACGGGAACACCTCGGCAAACTGCACAAACAGGGCTCTCTAGGGGTGGCAGGGAATGCCTATCAGCCACACTCACCAAGAATCCACTGCCCAGGGGTTACACGGGGACACTATGTGGCTTCGACCCCAACTGCCCCCATAAAGAGGCTGTTCTAGGTGAGGTCTAGGTCTGGGGTCAGCCTGGTGTGGAGCTGAGCTTCCCACTCAGGAAATAGGCTTTATGTTCCAGGTGAGAAGGCAGGGTGGTGGTAAAGTTGGACAGCTTTTCTCAGCAGACCTCTTACCAGGTTTTAGCCCAGACCCAAGGCCCAGGAGGAAGGAGGGAGACTTGGACCTTCACATCTAGTGCCAAGACCCTGGGAATGCCACAGCTTTTTTTTCCTTGTTATCTGGCCTGGTTTCTCTCCAAGGCTCCTTTACAAGGAATACTTAGGGATGGGACAGAGTGAAAGCGCAGAGAGTTGCTGTTTAAACCGATTCCACCTGAGTCTCCTAAACTGGGTCCTAGATCTCACTGCGGCAGACACAAAAGAGACTCAATCTGCTGTGTGAGGCGCTTCACTCAGACTCTCAGGTTGGGTACCTTTTCCTGCTCCCTTACCTCAACTCCACCTCCCCTGTGCTGCACTACCATAGAAGCAGCTCTATGCTTTCTGGCTCTGGAGATGGGCTTCTCCCAACAGCTCAACACCCTAAGCCAAGAATGGAAGAAAGTACCCAGGTCTAGGAGAGAGGCAGTGGGAGGGATCTCCAAGTTTTTGAGGTACTGGGGGACTGCTGGGGAGAAAGACGTGAAAGCCCTCCTATGAAACCGGAACTAGACAAGAGGCAGGCAAAGCAACTTCTAGACCTCCTACTTGGGCTTCACGGAAAGGCCTCTGGATTCAGAGTTAGGAGAGTGTCTAGGTAGCTTTAGTCCTACCTCCTTACTAGCTGTGTAACCATTAGCAAATCCCTTCACCTTCTGGGCAAGTTTCCTACCCTCCCAAGTGGAGATTAATAAATCCTTCCCTCACGAACCTCCCAAATGATCAAAGGGGTGGAGGACCAAGGGGAAGCTCCGTCACTCAACCATTCCCTGCATCTTCCTCCCCCAGGGTCCCGGGGCCTTATTCCTCCGACTGCTTGGGGCCTCCAGCGCTCGGCCGGAATAAAGCCGGGTTCTTTAAGGGGAGTCTTTTTACCCCCGGCTTTAGCGCTGTGTAGCCCGAGGGCAGGCGGGGCCGCGGGGAACTCATGCGGGCAGGCGGGGACAGAGGGGCGTGCCAGGGGCAGGAACAACTAACCACCGGGCCCCGCAGCACAGGCCCCCGCGGGCCCGACCCCAGCCCTCCGTCCTCGCGGCTCACCCCCTGCTCCGACACCGGAGCTGAGATCTGCTCCGAGAGGTTGGCCGCCCCCGTGAGCACGAAGAAACCGCTCAGCACGACGCGAAGCGCAGCCAGCAGGAACGCCATGGTCGCGCACGCCCTCGGGGCCACCCCCCGGCCTAGGGCTGGGCCCGCCGAAAGCCCGCCCCCTGGCGCCGGCTCATTTCCTCCTCCAGGGCGGTCAGGAGGCCGCGCTCAGCCTCGAATCCCAGGGGTGTCCCGTCCCACCCCCCTCTTTTTCTGGCCTTAGGGCTGGCTGCGGAAGCCACGGGCATTTGGGCGGGTCATCCCCATCTCACAGATGGGGCACTGAGGCCCACTGGCTGTTAACTGGCCAAATGGGACCTCTGAACTCAGGGGGAGTCTCTGGGTCTCCCAGCCAATACCCAGCAGAGTCAAACGTGGGCACCTGGATCTGACTTGTGAAGAGCTTCGTGTATCAAAAGACCTGGGCACTGTTCTACAGGTACCACACTAGCTGTGGGAGCATCGGTACCTGCATCTGTAAATGAAGATGACGCCTCATCATTTCTGAGAAACTGAAACAGGCCTAACACAATGCCTGCATATTGTAAGCTCAGAGTTTTTAAATTAGTAACTTAATTCACAAAATTAATGACCAGTAATTATAGATTCTTTTATATATTTGTCAGAAATACCTTTTCCCTCTAATTTCTCTCAGCTGAAATTAACATGCGAAAGGTGTTTGAAATATTCAGTTCCCTGCAGCCAGGAAAGCTTTCACTGAACAAATTCCTATGGGGCACTCCTGGCCCATCTGCTCTTTTCTGGTAATCTGTTAGAGCTGGGATGGTCAAACAGCCAAAATTCCTCAGCGGTCTGTTTTTTTAACCCCTCACCCCTCTGCATGCAAGCTAATAAAGTTTTGTTTTGACATGTGATTTTTTAAAAACCTTTTAAAGATTTTGTGACACGTGAAAGTTATATGAAACTCATTTCATTGTTCAAAATTTAAAAGTTTTATTGGAACAAAGCCACACTCATTTGTTTTGTGTATTGTTACTGGATGCTTTCATGTGGCAACTGCAGAGTTGAGTGGATGTCATACTAGGGCCTGCAAAGCCTAAAATATTAACTGTCAGGCCATTTATGAAAAAAAAGTTTGCCAAGCCCTGATCTAACAGACCACAGCAAGGCCCCAAACTCCCCTGCTACTTCCATTTACTGTTAGCCAAGCTGTTAAGGTCCCACAGCTGCTGGGGTAGATGGTTGAGTGGTTGAAGATAATCGTCCCATGTGCTTCTAAAGATCAAACTGTTCTAACAACCAGGTTGTGCTATTATATCAGGGATCTAAGACTCATTATCTGCAGTCTTTGTCACTAATCCAGACAAACTGATCAATCAAGAAAATATATTCTCTACCTTGGAATATTAAAATTGTACATTATTATGTGTAAATGCATAACTATTAATTTCTCAACAAAAAAAGAGAAAAATATATTAAAATGCTTATTTAATCACTGAAAAAACAAATCCACATAGGAAATTATATTTTAGGACACTTATTGCATACAAAATTTAACACAAATTATTATAGACTTTGATGATAAGCGATACACACATAGCTATTCTTTCTCCTTTACTAATTTTTCTATCCTTGGGAGTAAAGATGTAACTGCAAGTCTTAGGGCAGAACCAGAATTAGTTTTAGATAGATTTCTTTGTTTTGACTCAGTCAAAGCTGAAAATGTAGCGTCACATAAATAAATAGTTGAAAAAGGTAATAAAAACTTCATTGCCTTGTCATGGAGTTCTGGGTAACTTGTCTTTGCATTTATCCAAAACTGAGTAACAGACATTGATTTAAATATTGATTGTAATTCTAAATCTGAAGATAACTGTGTTAACTTTTCTTCTTCAAAGTCACTGAGATTACTATTTTGGTGATCTGTAAAAGGATTAATTATCCATAAATTTCCCAAACGCAAGTCTTCTTCTGGTGGATAACAGTCCTTGAACAGTTCAGAAAGTCCTTCCAGGTGTTCAAAAATACTGCTTGTGATACTTTTCATATTTAAGTCTGATGAGTTTGAGAATTCAGAAAATGAAGGGAACATATCATAATCATTCTCTTGTATGCGCTTCAACCACACTTTTAACTTTTTCTTAAATGTATCAATTTTATTATACAGATTGAAGAAAGTAGTCATAGTGCCTTGAAGACTTAAATTTAATTCACTTATAAGTGAAAATATATCTGATAAATAGGCCAATTTTGCAACCCATTCCTCCTCTTGAAAATACTTGGCCAAGTCTGAATGCTTTTGATTTAAAAAAATTTCTATTTCATGTCGTAATTCAAATAATCTTGTTAAAATTCTCCCTCTTGATATCCATCGTACTTCAGCATGAAGTGGCAAATTCTGATATTCAGACCCCATCTCTTCACACAAAATTGTTAACATTCGTGAATTTAATGCGTTGCTCTTAATAAAACTTAAAATTTGTGCTGACTGCAAAAGAATTTCATGTAAACATGGAGACAACTTTTCTGCTACTAAATGTTCGCGGTGAATAAAACAATGTGTAAATGCCACTTTATTCATGGCAACTTCTTGAATTTTTGCCCTTAAACCAGAACACCTGCCAGTTATGCTTGCAGCCCCATCTGTACAGAGACCAACACAATGTTTCCAATTCAGAGATTTACTATCAATATATTTATTTATTAGGTCAAATATTTCAAAACCAGTTATATGGGAAGGAATTTCAATGCAACATAATAATTCTTCTTTTATATCACTACAATTATAATCAATAAAACGAATATAGCACAAAAGAAGAGTGGTATCTGAGATTTCTGATGATTCATCTATCTGAAGGGCAAACCATTTTGACTCTCTGACTTTTTGAATCAGCTGATCTTCAATGTCTGCAGATAATTCATCAATCCTGTGTCCAATTGTATTATTAGAAAGAGGAATGGTTTTTATTTTGTCTCCAGCACTTGAACCCACAACTTCTGAACACATTTCTACTAAATATGGTTTAATTAATTCTTCTGCAAAGTAAAATGGCTTCTTGCTGGCAGCAATTTGGAAAGCAATTAAATAAGAAGCTTTCACAAGTGACTTTTCAACTAGTAAACACTTTTTTAAAGAACTGTTTTGACATTCTATTTCAAGAGATTTTTGTTCAAAAAAATCTACTGGTTTGTTTTCTAGTTCTGAATGTTTTGTCTTCAAATGATGAGAGAGATTTACTGGCTTCATGTTTTCACTGGGTAAGATTTCTCCACAAATGACACACTGTGGCTTCGGTGAACTTTCTTTTGATCCAGGACAAATAATAAAACCAACTTTAAAATACTCTGCATCATAAGTCTGGAAAAAACCTAGTCTTCTTTTCTTTGCAGGTGGAGAGTCAAGTTCTGAATCATTTTTTTCATTAGGCATAGGTAAATCTGAATGAAATATTTGAATCACTGTTATTTTCATGAACAAATAACAATGGTCCTTTTGTTTATCCCCAAACATTTAAAATTTACATTTTGTCACTATATCAAAAGAACACACTCATTAGTTTAAACACAAACCATAATACCTCCATGATGTCATTAAAAACAATTTCTCCTTTATCCAAAGCTTGGTCACTGTAATTAAATCTGTACGCTATGGAAGCTATACAAACAATCCCATCTATGTAACATTACTTGAATTAAGTATGAATTCCATAGAACACATCAAATTAAGAATAAATTATATTACTTTCAAAGAATTCAGGAGAAAAAAGAAATAACCAGGGTTACAAAATGTTAACATCTGATAAATCTAGGTGAAGGATATTGAAGGGTATATTGCTGTTCTTTGTATTGTTTTTATAATCTTTCTGAATTTTGAAACTTTCCAAAAATTCAAATTGGGGAAAAAAGATAAGGGTTAATTATTAATTTTAATACCTAGTGTCATTAAGGGGATAGCAAAATGGACCCTCTCAAACACTGCTAGCTGGAATATAAAATGATGTAATTTTTCTGGAGGCCAATTTAGCAGCACATATCAAAAGCCTTAAAAACATACAATAGCTGTATGTAATCCCACTGCTTAGGATTTATCCAAAGGATTTAATTAAGTAAAAGCACAGAGATCCATGTACAAACTTAATTTAACACTGTTATAAAGAACTAGAAGCAATCTAAATGTGCAATATTGGGGGACTGGTTACACTATATACATTGGAATCTATGCATCCATTAAGAATGTAAATATATATTTAAATTTATATTGCTATGAAATGATGTTTCCAATACTCTGAACTGGAAAAGTTTATAGCAGTAACAGAAAATAATCTAACATTTAATTTAGAAACTTTTTTTAAAAAACATTTAAGTACACATATACTCACATATAGTTTTATCCACCAACCCTTTACTACTCTCCACATGCAAATAATGTATATAAATTCATGTACACGTTTTAGTAAGAATATAAAATAATTAGATTTATTGGGTAAAGAAAACAAAGTTTCTCCCTCACTCCTACCAAGAGAAAGGCACTGTGCATAAAACTCATGTTTACTTGTTGACAGACTATGCTTTTACATATGGTACATTCTATAAAGTAAAATTATTATTAAAAACGAAATTAAAAGATGCTTTGGGCAAAGTAGGCTATTAAGTAACTGAAAATATAAGGGTAGTGGATTAAAAGTAGTTAACATGGACAGGGGCAGTAGTTTATAACCTTTTCAAGTCTGAGTCCAAACAGTTTTCCTGATCAACACCTGAGACATGATATTAGTTATACTTTTAGTAACTGACAACTGAGTTTACAGTTAAAAAAAAAAAAGAACTAAGGTTAAATCAGTAATGTGTTTAACTAAATTTGTATCTTAGTAATTATAATAGTTGTCTGTAAATTTGAAAAATAGCAGTGCACACATAGGAGATGCTTGACCAGTCTATGCATAATGCTTTGGGTGCAGGTGGATTCAATCTGGTAGTTATTAGTGTTAATGATAAAATTATAAAAGGAATAAAATAGGTGGTCAAAGTATGTGATCAAAGAATTAATGAATGTTTACACATTCAAGAAATTATGGATTACCTTCTTTTCCTTTCTTACATAAACAAAAACAAACCAAAACAGAAAACAAACTTTCTACATGTGGAAAGCACAGGGACACATACCTGTCTGACATTCCTTGGATTGTGTATGTGGTTTGCAAGAGGTGGCCTTGGTCTGTGTGACAGGCTTGCACAATAATGCTTTGTTCTTTAAAAGCTTGGGAGGTTGGGAAGATTGGGAAGATAGAAGTTTCATGGCATCTGTCTGTGTACTTCCCTAGTTAAAAATAAATTCAAAAACCAAGAGATGTTTTTTTAGAACCTTATCACTGACTATAATTGCTTTCAATTGAAAGGTGACACATATCTAGACTGCACAGAAGACACAAAGGTTTACTGCTGAGAAATATAACTCCTCTGAAAGAGTGCTTGCCATAAAGAAGTCACTTTTGAAAATATGCACTAATTCCTAATTCTCCTAATCAATATCTGTTTCATTTATTGTTTAAGAAAAATGCTCTGCCTATAGTAAGATCAAAACAATGAAAACAATCCTTGCTGATTAGGACAGTTGGCTATCCAGAAAAAGCAGAGCATACCTCAAACCACATGCAAAAATATATCCCATATTGATTAAAGTCCTCAAATTAAAAAAAACAAAACTTAAAAATCACTGGAGAACTTTCAAATGTCTAGAACACAGAAGATATTCTTTAATAAAACACAAACAGTAAAAACAAAGTAGAAAAGATCAATACATTCAACTAACTCAAAATATGAAACTTTTACAACAAAGGTCTTCATAAACAAAGTTAAAAGATAAGGAACAGAATAGGAGAATGTATTTAAAACATTTTATTCATTCAATAAATATTTACTACATGCTAGGCACTGTTCTAGGTGCTGGGGATATAGCAGAAAACAAGACAATATCTTTCTCTTATGAAACTTACACTCTAGAGAGAGATACAGAAAAATAAACAAGTCAAACATATATATGACATACAATTCCAGGTAGTGATAAATGCTATGAAGCTAAATAAAGCAGGATAGGGGAATGAAGAATGAAGGCAGTCGGGAGGGTAATTTTGGAGTAAACATTTGAGTAAACCTTCTGAATTATTCAAAAGAGCAAGCCAGGCAAAGACCTGCAGTCAAGAGGATTCCAGGCAGAGGGACTGTAGGTGCAAAAGCCCTGAAGTGGCAGCAAGTTGGACAAGAACAAGGTTGAAATAGAGGAAGTCAGGGGAGGAGGGAAAAAAAGAAGATTGCATTCTTCAGTGTCATGGGAAGCCACTGGAGGTTATATTTAAATTTATTTGTTAAATAGATAACAGATGCACTTAATGCAAACTTTAAAAGCTATAAAAGGCTATACATGAGAAGTAAGTTTTTCATGCTGTTCTGCCATCTATCTGCACTCAATCTTGAACACAACTACTTAAATTTCTTATATACCCTCCTAGAAATGTTCTACATAATTAAATAAGGTGCTTCTCACTACGAATGGTAGCATATTATGAACAAAGTTCGGCGCCTTGCTTTTGTCACTTAGCAAGGTATCTTGGACATATATTTACCTAATTTTGTAAAGCTGCCTGGTAATAATGGTATTGAATGCACTGTGATTTAAACAGTCCTGGCTGGTGAACCTTTAGGACATGCACAACTTGTGTTATTATAAACAATGCTACAATGAGTATCTTAACACACCAACTAATTCTACATGTGCTAGTATATCTGCAGAGTAAAGTTTTAGAAGTGTTGTTGGTGGATCATAAGTTATATAGATTTTAGTCTTCCTGGTATTGCCAAATTGCTCTCTTTAGAAGTTATATCAAATCACAAAATGGGCACAGGTGAAGCTGTTTCCCAACATCCTAGTCAATACAGTATTTTCAAACTTTTGGTTATTTCTCAGTAAGTGAAAAAAATCATATTTTATGGTAATGTAGTTAGGTATTTTTCATGTTTAAGCATTCTTTGTATTTTCTGTTTCCTATGAACTATCTATTCATATCCTTTGAAAAGGATCTGTTTAAAATATTCTATGTATGCTTTTTTTTCTTTTTGGCATGGGCAGGCTCCAGGAATTGAACCCAGGTCTCTGGCATGGCAGGTGAGAATTCTGCCACTGAGCCACCATTGCACCACCCTCAATGTGTGTTTTCTTTCTTTTTTTTTTTTGGTTGCATGGGCAGGTACTGGGAATTAAACCTGGGTCTCTGGGATGGCAGGCAAGAACCCTGCCTGCTGAGCCACTGTGGCCTACCCCTCTAGTATGTTTTTTTAATGGGTGATTTGACAGGACACAAAGTGCAAAGGCTCAAATTAAACAATGAAAAACAACTGTCCCTCTTCCACCTCTCCCCAGCCTTTCAGTTATCCTCAGACAACCACCTCACCTATTTATTGGTTGCCTTCCAGAGTTCCTCTATACATATGAACAAGCAAGCATGTGTTTGTATAGTCTTTTTAAAAAACACAAATGGTAGCATGCTATATACGTTGTGTCTTTTATTTACTTATGATACCTGAGATTGTTCCATGTCTGTACTTGTAGATCTGCCTCATTCTTTTTAACCACAGCACAGCATTTCCTTGTTTGGATATACTGTATTTAATCTAACCAGGGCCCCCAACAAAGCCACTGTATATACTCGTGCAGGGGATTCCACTTGCCAGGCATGTGACTAGGTGTGGGATTGGGAAAAGGTACACTTCAGGCCTGCCTGTAGGGTTGACTGATGTGGACTTACTGTGGCCCTGAACACTATCAGAACATTAAGCTGCTTTCAAGTTTTTCCTCCTACAATGCTGCAATTTATATCTTGTATATACTTCATTTAATACATGTGCAGATATATGTGAGGGATAAATTCCTAAAAATGGAGTTCCTGAGTAAGATGGTATTTCATCCTAAATTTTAACAGCTTTCACTAAATTGCCCTTTGTAGCAGTTTTACCAATTTATGCTCTTATTGGCAATATGCAAGTATGCCTTCACAGTACCCCACTTTTTATCTTTGCCAATCTGACAAATCTGTTGTTCTAACCTGTATTTCCCTAATTTTGAAAGCTCAGTATCTTTGCATGTTTAAGAACTAGTTTTATTTCCTGTTCTGTAAACTGCCAGATCATACCTTTGCCCATTTTCCCATTAGGTGTCGAGTCTTTTTATTGGTTGGCAGAAGCTCTTTACATATTAAAAAGAACTATGAGTTGCAACCTTTTCATTTTGTCATTTGTCTAGTGACTTTATAACACAGTTGGATTTATCTATCATTTCTTTTATGGTCTGGTATTTATGATATATTTTGAAAGGCTTTCCCTACTTCTACAGTCTTAAAAAAATTTTCCCTATCTTTTTCTAGTATTTTTATTATATTTTATATTTAAACATTTTCTCCATCTGGACTTCATTTTTATTTAAATTGAGGTAAATACCCAACTGTATTTTCTTCCATATGGCTACTCAGTTGTCATAACACTACTGAATAATTCATATAACTCCTACTGATCTGATCAGTACCTTTATCAAATACGAAGTTCCCATATGCATTTGGGTCTGTTTCCGCACTTATCTGCTAAATTGTCCATTCATGAACCAGTATCACTTGTCTTAATTATGTTACCTTATAATATTTGTAGTTTTCCTACAATTTTATATGTGGAAATTAGCTTCTTTTTCAGAATTTCATTGAAGATTTTTTGAGCAAAGGAGTAACATTACCTGAGATCTTTTAAAAATATCCTCCTGGCAAATGTGTGGAAAATAAACTGAAAAGGCAGAATGGCAGCAGGAAGACAGGCAGGTTACTGTGATAATTCAGAAGAAAGATGATGGTGGCCAAAACCAGGAGGTAGCTGTGGGTGTGGTAAGAAGGGAAAACGGGAAGAGAGTTTAGGGGAAAATAAAAGTTTCCTGTTTGAGACCTATTATTTGAGATGTTTATTAACTAGTATAACTGTCAAGTAGGCAGCTGGATACATGAATCTGGAGCTCACAGGTCAGGGCAAGAGAAATAAATCTGGGAATCTGCCACCATCTAGGTGGTGTTTAAAACCAAAAGGCTGTGTAGACAGAAAAAAGGGCCAAGTATGATGTCTTCAAAGTCAAATGCAGAAAGTACTTCAAGAAGGAAGGAGAGATCACTATGTCAAATGTACTAAAAGGCTAAGTAAAGTGGGAACTAAAAATTGACCACTGGATTTGACAAAGTGAAGATTAATGGCAAACCTGACAAGCAGTTTCAGTGATGCGGTGTAGACCAAAGCCTAACCAGCTGAGCTGAAGAAAAGGTAAGAGATAAGGAAGTAGAGGCAACAAGTTGGGCCACCCTTACGGGAGTAAGGTGAGCAGAGAAATGGTACACTAGTTGGAGGGCCATGGTGTTAAAGAAGAATTTTTTTCCAGATAAGTGTAGGACTACATGTCTGTATATTGATGAAAATAATCCAGTAGGAAGCGGGGGGAGGATTCATAATAGATAATGAACTCCTACAAATCAATAAGATAAAGACAATTCAACAGAAAAACGGAGAAAAATTAAAAGCAGGAAATTCAAAGAAAATTCAAATGAATTTTCAAGAACACAAATGTAAGCAAACTTACGAGTAATCAGTTACATGTAAACTAAGACGACAATAAAATTCTACTAAACCGACTGGCAAAACAGGTTTAAATCTGACAATGTTAAATGATGGTGAGAATGGGGAAAAATGGGTACAACTATAAAATTTGGTAGGAATATACTGGAACAGCCACTCTATAGGGCAATTAGTGGAATCTGTGAAAATTAAAAATGCAATAACTCTTGATACAACAATTCCATTCTTTCATATCTACCCTAGAGAAACACCTGCACACATGCACAAGGAGACATATACAAGGATGTTCATTGTAGCAGAGATTTTTAATAATGAAAAACTGGAAACACTTATTCATCAATAGGGCAAGGGATAAATAAAACGTGGTACCTACATACAATGCAATACTATACAGCAGCCAAGAGGAGCAAAACAAAATCTATTAAATATCAACATGGATAGATAAAAAAAAATTAAATATTTTCCACAGATTTGTATATACCAATGTGGAGGACTAAAAATAGTACATAACACATTTGTATATATAAATGTGGAAGATTAAAAAATGGACATGCACCAATCTCCAAATAATAGTTGCTTCTGGGGATGTGAAAACGGAGCTGGTAGTGTTGATTACAAAAAGGAAAAAAAAAAAAGGGAGTGAAAAAAAAAAAAAAAAAAAGACAAAATAAGCTAATTCTAACAATGGCCAATTAGAATAGTAGGAATACAGTAGAGTAAGAGTTTGTATACCATGCCCTATGGGCCAAATCTGGCTCACCACCTGTTTTTGTAAATAAAGCTTTACTGGAACACAGCCACACTCACTCATTTATATACTGTCTTTGGCTACTTCTGTGCTACAGTGGCAGAAGTGAGGAACTGCAACAGAGATTATATGGCCTGCAAAGTCTAAAATTATTTACCACCTACAATTTTATAGAAAAAATCTGCTGGCTTTTGCAGATTTATTTTCTTCTTTGCACTTATCTGTATTTTTTATATTTCCTCAAAATTAAAAAACAAGAAAGACATATTTAAAACCACTTAAATAATCTGAGGGAGATTCACATTAAAGTCCCCAGAGAAACAAAGAAAATATTCTAAAACAGCTCTTTTATACCCTAAGAGTGCTACATTATCTATCACTATATTTTTATATACTAAACTGAAAATATTAATCAGAGCTATTCTGTAACATAGTTAAAATAACTGGAGAATTACAGTAAGTACCTTACATGGGGAAAACATATATAGAGCAGTCACATTTTTGAGGGACATGTACCTGAAAACCATAAATAACTCAAAATTTGGATAATTCAAGACTAATTGTCCCATTCATATAAAGTTTCAGTAGATGGGAGGATGTATTGTCAGAGTACATAAATCTATAATCAATATAGAATATTTTTATAATACATATTAATAACAATATACAACAATACATTGACACTTTCATAAATTAGACAACCGTGTGATTAATATTAGAATTATTATACAATACAGCGATTTATCATATAATTTAAAAATATAATTTGAAGGCACAAAATGTAATATACAACAAATTAATATAAAGTTAATTTAAGGACATTTAAGTGGTATACAATAAGTGGTATACTGCCTGAAAATAATTAAATAGAAGTTATCATTATCATCATCCAACAACATAAAGAATGAGAGAGCTAAGAGGTACCAAATTGCAAGCTTTTTCTCCACATTATAGTGAAGGTTGGTCTGAATCCTTGGAAGAATTTTGCTAAAGAATGACTCTAATGTGGTTTGAGATTTTTTTCCTCTCCGTTTGTTTAACTGAGAATTTCTTGATATGCAGGCACACTTTCCACTTTTGCCTTGTCACCACAGGACTATGATCCACATTTGGATCAACTTCTTCAAAAATAGCAATTGCTGTGAAATATGATCAGAAGCCTATGCCAGACACTTTGCTATTAGTTGATGTAATGAAGACCCAGGCTAATTGGTAGGGCCCTCTTCCTGCTGCTTTTGTCTTCCTAATTCTAGGCAAATCTTCCTTTAATAATCCATGGAAGTACAATCCAAGCAAATTTCCAACATCCTCATCAACGTTGCACAAATCTACCTTCTATGCCACTTCACAGATTTCTTATTAGCAAGTGTTATGTTGTCTTTAGTTAAAGACTCTTTAAATTATGGTAAAGCTGAAATGTTTTGATAGTTCAGATTTAGAAGATAAAGTTTGGTTGCTCATTTTTATATTCTTAAAAATCTGTCTTACTATAACCTCCTTTCAAATTACCCACAAAATACTTCATGCACAGGTAATAGTTTGGCCTTAGCGGCACATTATGGCAACAGTGATCTAGCAACCATGTGACCAGGAATTTTTCCATTTATTCCATTTTCCTCGCCTGGCTATAAGATAACTTTTGTCAACTAAAGGGTTCATCTGCTTTAATGCTGGTTTTTTTTGTTTGTTTGTTTTGTATTGAGCATTGTCTCTAATATTCTGCAGAGCACTCTCCTGCATTAACTGCATGGGACATCACAGCAGTGGTTTGGCCCTCATAACATTTTATCACCTCTAACCTCTCTTTCAAAGTTATTCAGGCGCACATTTAAGCACTACCACCACCACTTACTGAACACCTGGATAACACTGTTATATATTATAGAATATACTTTTAATTATATTAATAACAAATGTTAAGATGGCAGCATAGCAGTCACCAAAAACATTAACCCAAAGAAGTTCATGTGATATTAGTAAACGATGATGGAAATTTTGTTTCTTTGCGAAAATGATACTGACACAGAACAACAAAAACAGAGTTTATAATCCCTTCAGCCTGCCATCTATGAAATTATGCATTTCTTGAAAACAAATTTTCATTTTGGGAAGTTTCACAATATTTCAAATTTGAGAGATAAAGTGGGAAATTTAAACATATTTTTACTTTGCCCATTTTCAGCTTCACATAAATCCAAACATGCATAATGACACTACACTGAACTTCCAAAAGATTTTTTACTCTATAAGGAAAATACATGAATGCAATAGAATACGAAAATAAGCACCCAGATGGAATTTACAAGTATCTAAACATACTAAGAAAGCATAAAACAAATTTAAAATAAGTCAGAAAATATATTCTTATTAATGATTTAAGGTCACACTTTAGATTCAAAAACAAAAGTTTGTGTATAACATCCACTTTTTTTGAGGACTAAGCTGCAAACAGAAATGTATTCAGATATATATTAGAAGGCTATAACCAAAACCAAAATAAACCCAAGTGGCAATATCAACAAAACATTAACAATAAAACTTACATCTTCAATGATCTTTGCTGCCCCTTTAGTAACTGCACCTGTTATAAATTAAAACATACATTATCTCCAAAATATACAAAAATAAACATTGAAACTTCTTATTTTACATCAATAAACAAAAAGAATAAGGCCATATATTTCTTTAATCTCAGTAAGAAGCCCAGGCCAGAATTTCTCAAAAAATGGTCCAAGGAAACCTTGCTTCAATATCGCCTAGGGTGCTTGGTAAAGGTAAAGAAAGATTCCCAGGCCCCAATCCAGTCCTACATTGTTAGAATCTCTGGTGGTGAAAGAAAATTATGTTAAAATATTTTGGATTCTAAAGACAACAAAACACAACTATACATACCACTTACTCCTCCACCCACACTTCCTTCAGAGACAGCGCATGTTTCCTTACATAAACGTAATGAAAAATATTACTGATGAGAACTACTTAGACTACACAATGCTTACCTCTATAGTCTAGCCAAATGTCTTTATGTCAAATCATACCTTTTAAAGCACTGCTAGTGTTCCCCGTGGGCTGGGCAGCAGGTATTTTTGCCAATGACACCACATTGGTTATAACTGGTGTTGTATCTATCTTTGGAGAAGGGGGCTCCATTGAAGTAGTTTTCGCCTTGGAAATATTTACTGATTAAAATAAACAAAAATGTAAGACCAAGTATAAATAAAAGGGTCATACATAAAAATCCTGTTTAACAATTAGGTTTCAAGGAGCAGTGCAAATATTTAACTCTGCGTAATGTTGGGCTGGGTGATTCTGGACAGTTTAGTATTCATTAGGGCTTAAGGAAAGCCTGATTTTCTAAAATTATAAGCCTCAAATGACATTCAAGTGGTAAAAATACAGTATTAGGTTCAGGATTAGCTAGACTTTTCTATTAGTTAATATCAAAACTCCTATACTCTAAGCTTGCTTCAAATAAAAATTTAACATGACAATATTTATAAATAAATTGGTGCGGTAACTATCCATCCACATAAGAACACTGATTTCTTTAATATGCGTTATGGAATGAAAATTCTACCACCAACCTGATTGGTCCTAGGGAACGGTTGGCTAACACAAAAGATTAACACAATGCACATACGATTAAGGTGATGATTAATAACACTTGCAAAGGTTGGCAAGGGCCAGATCTCAAGGAGCCAAAGCACATGGATTCTGTCCTTAATTAGGAATCAACACTAAAGGCTTTGAACAGAGAATACAATAACAAGTGTTTTTAATTTAATACTCAAAAAGACAAGTACTACTTACGAGAGCTACTTTAAGGACGTGCCGCATATCTAGCTACTCACGTGTATACTTTAACCACATTACCTTTCCTATTTGCAAAATTATCTCATTTCTAGCCAAGAAAAACTTTGCTAAGCATGAAAAACTGGCCTACTTTGTTTTTTCAGATATAATTCATGTGTTGCTCTCTTTTCCATGGCTACAGGCAAGCTCTGGATCAAATTTTATATCAGTCACAGTAACTATATAAACATACTTGTATCTTCTCCCTTTGTTTGCCCTGATTTTCTATTTTTATTTCTAGTTTATTAATTGGATAATATATATCTCTTAAAGTAAGTTACTTATGTACAGATAAATTCAATCAAAAGCAATGAAATCGGGTGAGCCACAGTGGCTCAGCAGGCAGAGTTCTCGCCTGCCATGCCGGAGACCCAGTGCCTATCCACACACACACAAAAAAAGCAATTAAATCTAATTTTCCTATAAAGATTAGTACATATATATTTATTGATGCCTTAATGTGTGTGATTATGATGGCAAACAGCATCAAGGGTCAATTTTTCCTCAAGGGCTGATATAAGGATTCTTAAAGGAAAATATAAGGAAATTCAAATTATTTGAATAGTGAAATTTTATTTTTCTAGATTATTTTCAACTGTGTGTACTGACAGTAAATGTTAGCACTAACACAAAGATCCCATTAGCCAAACTTAAATTTACCTTTATTTTGTGAAAGAGGTTCGTTTATAATTTGCTGACTGCAAAACTCCAAGACACAAAATACGTTACAGAAATGTCTGACATTGCCTCGCCATTTTATGGATTCACTTAGCTTACCCTGTCGTTTACAACCATCACACTTGGCCATCTGAAAAAAAATATTTTAAACAGGATAGGCATAAAAACATAAAATAATGAAAAGATAACATGAATCATAAAACCAGAAAGTCCTATGAAAACAGGGTATATGAGTCCACTAAAACCACAAAAATATACATAATTATTTATTTCCTTATAGATGCCATAAATTAAGAGCATATAAAAGTTGTTCTTTTTTCAAAATTACTAATGAAGTAAAGTGAAGACAGGCTCTATTTTAAAGAGGTTGAGGCAGCATATTACAGTACATAAATTGAAGTCATACAGACTCTGATTCATTCAAAAGAGGTTGAGGCTTATCTAATAAGCATCCTTTATCTTAAGTGTTGTGATTATATTCTGGTCATTTAATGGTGAAAAGGACATAATCTCACCCCTCAAGATTCTATTTTAGTGGTACAGTAAAAGTAATAGGTGATTTCACTAGAGCCAAGGGTGCCTAATCACCTACTTCCTCAAGGTCAACTTATTTAATCTCCATGGACCTCACACCTTTTCATTATTTATAAATTGGCAATTATACACACGGCTCTTAGTAATGTAGTGAGGATGAAAGGAATTAACACTTTCGGAGCACTGGACCCATAATAGGGGTTCAATTAACTGTGCTTATCATTGTTAACTTTTCAAAAAGATGATTCTGTTTTTTTTTTTAAGAAGTGAGTAAAGAGGTCATTCACAGTCATCTGACCTGTGAAATAGGAAAAGGTCCAACTTCAAATTCCTCAGAGTAAACTCTGGATAAGAGAGCTAGTTGAAGCAACAGAACCATATAATGTGCTTATTCGAAAGACCTCAACATTATAAATAATATCAATGTGCTCTATAAGAAAGCAAAATATAAAAGGAACATATTCTCTAATAACAACAAAAACTCTAGAAATCCTACACCCCTAACCCCAAAAATGTCATGTGTATGTTCAATCAAATTTTGCCATATGAGCCCATAATTTATTTTACCCAGTTCTAAACACCAAATTTTTCTTCACATAATTTGAACATATTTTTAAAATATTAAACATATTTTCTTCACATAATTTGAACATATCTTCACTAGCTTGATAAATATACTACATTTACCTGATAAAACAGAACTGTATATTTGGTCATGCAGTCTTCACAACAAAACTCTTCTAACTTGCCCTCCAATCGATTTTCTACCAAATTAGGAGATGTCTGTGAACAATAACTACATTTTTTGCAGTAGTTTCCCCACCGTTCTCCAAAGTCACGTGCAGAGAGGGTTTTGCAAACTGAAAAGCAAATGGGATGAGAGGAAACATCAAATTTACATCAACTTGAAGGAGAATGAGTTTCTATGGTCTGAGATACCAACTTTAAGTTAATTCCTAAATACTTGACAATTATTTGCCTCTGGGTAAAAGGATAGCCTTTAAGATCTCAACACAAACTTTGTGCTGAGAATAAAACATATACTCTATTAAGCCTTCTATATACAGAAAAATCACAGGTGTAAAAGTTTCTTAAACCAAGAAGAAGCAACTGCTTAAATACTGTCTTTAAAAATGGGTGCAAAGGTGCACTGGTAAGTCAGTGGTTAAAATGTGCACCTCTCATGCAGAAGGAGACCCGAGTTTGCTTCCAGACCATGCATGAAAAACAAAAAATGGGTACAAGCACTAGTGTTCTCAATCCACAATGGACAAAGGTGGTCTAAGGGTACAATTACTGAGGAATGGAAGGGGGAATATGGTGTATACATAAAATGGACTACTGAGCTGCCACAAGAAGAAATGAAGTTGTAAGGCATGCAACTAGGTGTATGAACCTTAGGGGATGTATGGTGAAAGAAATTTCAGGAACAAAAACACAAATATTATCATATCTCTATCAAATGGACTACTTGTAATATAAAAGCTTGGTGAACTGAAGTTGAGAACATGAGTTAACAGATTAGGGCCTACTGTAAAGGATCCTAGATTGTAAGCTCTTATATCACTCAGATATATTCAGGAGGTATAACTGTTATTTCTAAATTCTGAGATACTGAGCTGTTTATTTATAACCTGGTCATTCCCAGGAACTTTGGGCATTTATGTGACACCTGATACTTAGAGTTAGAGCTCTGGAGCTATGAAAGTCAGCAGTACTCCATAAAGGAACTGTTTAAAAACTTGAAAAAGGGGGTCCATAGGTGGTTCAGTGGTAGAATGCTCGCCTTTCATATGGGAGACTCAGGTTCAATTCCCAGACCATGCATCCAAATAAAAAAAAAAAAGTTGAAAAGGGATTTGACTTCGAGTAGATAAGAATGAGGCTGATCTGGATAGGACTAAGGTATATCAGAATAAAGAGTAAAGGATGATATCGTTTATATTTTAAAACTTCAACTTCTCTGTGAGACTAAAGGAAGAAATGTTTATTTGGTGCAAAATTTATATTTTGGGTAGTGTATTTCCTAATTTAACTTGTCTGGGTCAGTTTAGTTGAATACCGGAAGTACATAGAATCTTGAATAAGACATGAGATCTCGTTGGTTTGTCCAGGTTATTGTGATGCCCCGATATATCCCAGAGTAATTTGGGCAGTGAATAAAGAAGTATTTGCAACGTTCCCTTGGGGAACTGGGGAGAAAGGAGGAAACATTCAACTTCCCCATTTGGGGAATTTCTGGTTTGTTTGTCTTTATTTTTGCATGGGCAGGCACCAGCATGGCAGGCAGGAACTCTGCCACTGAGCCACCGTGGCCCGCCCGAATTTCTGATATTTTTGCAAGCAGCTGGGACAACCAAATCAATAAGCCAAGCCCTCAAACTTGGGGTTAGCTGCAATCAAGCTTATTCCTGCAAAGGATAGGCTAAACTTACTTAAAAGTAGGCCTAAAAAAAAAGAATAGGCCTAAGAGTCACCCCAGAGAACTTCTTTTGTTGCTCACATGTGGCTTATCTCTCTCTGAGCCAAGTTGGCAGGTGAACTCACTGCCCTCCCTTCTACATGGGACATGATTCCTAGGAGTGTAAATCTCCCTGGTAACATGGGACAGAAATGCCGGGATGAGCTGGGACCCCGCATTAAAAAGCCTTCTTGACCAAAAGGGTGAAGAGAGAAATGAGACAAAATAAAGTGTCAGTGGTTGAGAGATCTCAAACAGAGTTGAGAGGTTATCCTGGAGGTTATTCTTACGCTTTATATAGATATCTCTTTTTAATTTATGGTGTATTGGAGTGGCTAGAGGGAAGTACCTGAAACTGTTGAGCTGTGTTCCAGTAGCCTTGATTCTTGAAGACAACTGTATAAAGATATAACTTTACTGTGTGACTATAAAAAACCTTGTGTTTGATGCTCGTTTTATCCAGGGTATGGACAGGTGAGTAAAAAAATATGGATAAAAAAATAAATAAATAATAGGAGGCACAAAGGGTAAAATAAATTGGGCAGATGGAAATATTAGTGATCAATGAGAGGGAGGGGTAAGGAATATGGAATGTGTTTATGAGTTTTTTTTTTCTTTTTTCTTTTTCTGGAGTGATGCAAATGTTTGAGCAAATGATCACGGTGATGAATACACAACTATGGAATGATACTGTGAGCCATGATTGTCCACCATGTATGGAATGTATGTGTGTGAAGATTTCTCAATAAAAATATTTTTTAAAAAATGGTTGTGGGTGGTGCCTCAGTGGGCAGAGTTTCTGCCTGCCATACCAGAGACCAAGTTCAATTCCTGATGCCTGCCCATGTAAAAAAAAAAAAAACAAGGCGGGGGGAGGGTACAAGAAAGTTCCCTTGAGGGACTGGGGAAAAGTGAGGAATTCCTAATATTTGCTCATACATTAAGGACTCCCAATTTGCCAGACGAAGCCTTCATCTTGAGGTTTGCCCTTCTGAAACTTATTTCTGCAATGGTGAAGCTAAGCTTACTTATAATTATGCATAAGAATCATCCCCAGAGAATTTCTTTTGTTGCTCAGATGTGACCTCTCTAAGACAACTCAGCAGATGAACTCACTGACCTCCCCCAGCTATGCAGGACATGACTTCCAGGGATGAGTCTGTCCCTGGAATCATGAGATTGAGATGCCTTCTTGACCAAAACGGGGAAAGGAAATGACACAAAATAAAGTTTCAGTGGTTAAGAGATTTCAAATAAGAGTCAAGAGGGTATTCTGGAAGTTACTCTTATGCACACTTCAGTCAGATTTTACAAATTGCCACAGTATGCCAAGCTCCAACCAACAGCATTCCTGAAAATCCTAAAGAATACCCCGGACTTTATCTATAACTCTATAAAAAATTTTTCTTAGTAAATTTATTTTTTCAGAAATTTAAGTCTTCCCAGATTGATCCTATGCCAGATAAGCCCTGAAACTCAGAGAAAACAGTTTCTCCAAGAATATCAACCAGTTTCATTCCTCTCCCCCATAAGGTCAACCCTCCTATTCAGCATGAAGATGTTAACATGGTCAATGCCCAGATGATTCCCTAAGAGTGAGAGAATAAACTGAGAAGGAAGTGTAACTAAGATATTAGGATTTAACAAATGATTATGACTACTGACTCATTATATAGGTATTTCTTTTAACTTCCCAGTATATTAGAATAGATAGAAGGAAATATCTGAAACTGTTTAACTGTAATTCAGTTAATGACTTTGATAATGACTGCTTTCACGTGTGACTGTGTGACTGTGAAAATCGTGACTGACACTCCCTTTATCCAGTGTATGGGTAGATGAGTAATAAAATAAAGACAAAAATAATAGTAATAAAGGGGAGATAAGGGGTATGTGTTGTTTTGGATCTTATTTTTTATTTTTATTTCTTTTTTTAGAGTAATGAAAATGTTCTCAAATTGACTGTGGTGATTAATATGCAACTATATAATGATACTGGGAGTCACTGATTGTATACTTCGAATGGACTATATGTTGTGTGAATATACCTCAATAAAATTGCATTTTTTAAAATGGGAGCAAGAACTAAAATTTCTCTGTAGTCATAATTAAACTTACAAAGAGCTTTTATATCCTAAAACTATTAATCTAATTATATTTTGGTGGGATTTTTTTTAATTGAGATTATTGTAACACTTAAAGTGAATTAAGTATAAATTTAAAATAAAAAACTTTCAATATTATAGACAAACCCTCATAAAACAAAAATTACTTGAAAATAGCCCAACTTTTCATGAATTACTTCATAATAACCACATGCTCAGAAGATAAAAGTGAATTTTTTTCTTTACCTTCACTACAGAACGGCTTGTCAACCCCTGAGAATCGCACAGTCTCCTTTATAATTTTCTGAAGTTTACAGTATTCACACATTGCCACAACTTTATTTTTCTTTTTATATTCATCAGAGCAAGACTTGCCACAAAACAGAAACATTTTACTCTGCAGAGAAATAATAATCATTAAATCAAACTAAACAGTGGCTTTATCTTTAAGAAATTCTTTGTCCTCATTTTCAAAGTCAACTGAGTGACTGTCAAAAATGAGAAGACAAAACTATTTCTACTGGATAAGTTTATGTTCAATCCCTTTAATAATCTCTTTTACCTTGTAGAAGAGAAGTTCTGGTTTTGTGATAAACAGATGATCACACTGCTGACACCTGAGTTTAGCAATTCTATGGGTTAAAGCAACTTGCTGGGACTGTTCAGCAAGAGGCTGGAGACTGGAAGCAGCAGGGCTACTGATGGAGCTGAGGGAAGCGGCAGAGGTATGACCTCCTCCTGCTGACACTGCTGAGATGGAGGGAGAGCTTACAACCACTGGGCCCTGAGTCAGGGGCACCACTGAAGAGTTTGTTCCTTTTGGCTTGTTAAATACATTCTGAAGGAACACAAATAAGGCAAAGATTTTTATCAATTAAGAAATAGCATAACAGTAATTTTCATTTCCTCATTTTAATAAATTGTAATTCCCCCACAAGTATTTTTAAAGTACTTTTTATAAAGTAATTCACAGAAAGTTTTAATGGCATACTCTGAAGGACATAAAAAGTTCAAGGACTAGAATTCAGGCTTTCCAGAAAATAAACTCTAGAAAATGCCTCTAGTAAATTAGAGCAATGACTCTCCTTTCTTCAAGAGCCACCCTCCCAATCTGCACTTGTAGCACCAACCAGCCCCTCGTGGGTATTAAAAGCACAATAGTCACCAGCAGTCTCTTTCTCCGTAGTGCCAAGGATACTGAGTCAGGCATATCCTCACTCTAGAGAATCACTGATGCCTATTTTTTCTGTGTATATTGCAAAGGGTGAGGAGAAAATGGAACGAGTAAGTAGATGCTAACAATTCCATGCCAGGTGTCATTAGGCATCTGGCCCAGGATGATAGGAAAGGGCATATGAACCTCATGAGGATACTGTTGTCAATCACACAATCTATCCAAACAATATCCTAGCTTTCAACCTTTTGAAAGGGAGAGAAGCCAAGGGAGTATATGGGAAGGAAAAGTAGTATAGGCAAGGACACTGAAATAGGAAATCTCTTAAGACCTAACACAGAGGCTTAGACATTTTGCAGACATGACTTATGGGGTTTTGGCTAGACAGAATTTTCCCTTTTTAAGTTAAATTTAAAATTTTTAAAGGATGGACCTTTTATGGAAGTTAAAATTTTGCCACAGATCAATACCTAAGAGAACTGAAGGGGTAAAACACTATCTTAAGTCATACCTGGAAAGCTACCACACAACTGGAGCTGCAGAAGCTATATATAGTTCCATTTGACATAGCAAGGTGATACTGAGGGATTGCTGAAGTTTTACAACTATGACATGAAACTTGGACACCTGATGACAAAAAATAAAAACCAGTTAGAAATTATACAAACGAACAAAGGATTCAAAATGAAATAGGAAATGAAAAACATCAACTACCCATAATACACATGCTCAAAAAAAAAAATCAAGGAACTTTACTATAATCTGTTATCTAAATAACTACAACTACCCTCAGTTAAGTTCGTCTTGTACAAAAACTAATTTGGAATTTATTTAAGTATTGTTTTTTTTCTTCTCACATAAGAAACTATAAAATCAATACCCCAATCAAGAAGGTCAGTGAAAAAAAAAGTTCTTTTAATACTAAATCAATCATAGGTCTTTATTTAATCATATAGATAAGTTTAATTTGTAACAAAATAAAAGAAAAGCAATTACATTCTTCCTCAATAGTTACTAAGTCTATAAATTTACCAAATTTAAACATTACCTGAAGAAGTAACTGTCTTAACTCTGTAAGCAGATAAGCAATTAATGGAGCAGAAAAGCTCTGTTTTTCCTGAGTCATTTGTAGTCTCTATCATTTCAGCTGAGGGCCTCAATGATTTCCCTAGTGCATATGGAGGAATTTGGGCTGAATTCTATTAAGAAAATAAAATACCATTTAGATGCCTGGTTCAAGCAAATCCATATACATATTGTTTTAAAAAAAAAAAAAAAAAAGGAAAGCTACCCATAACCACTGCTTTTTACTGAAATATTTGAGAATGGCAATAAGGTCACATAAGAATTAGATTTTTCTAAAAAATAGGCATATGGGAAACATAAGTTCTTCTAGACAATAATAAAATGTAAACAAAAGAAAATTAGTAACCACTCAGATATATTAATGACAACAAAACATATGATAAATAATGAATCAGGTAGTTATAACAGACTTTTCTCATCCCAAATAACTGGAGAAGACCAGGTAATCCACAACCAAAGAGCCCTCATCAGTACAGACTTGGACCTCAATCTACAACAGAGCCTACTACCTTTAAGGACTACTTAACTTGTGAGACTCTTTAACAGGAGAAGCTAGAAATGATGTTTAATGTATATTAAGAGATCCTACAAAACTGCCGATTTTTCAAGTGAATTTCTTTTAAAATCTTCCTGGGGTGGGCCACTGTGGCTCAGTGGCAGAGTTCTCGCCTGCCATGCCGGAGACCCAGGTTCGATTCCCGGTGCCTGACCATGTTAAAATATATATATATATATATCTCCCTGTATGTTATTAAGAAATAACAGTAATAACAAAGAATGGTTACCACTTATATAAGTTACCAATTGCTTACTGAGGGTTTATCATGAGCCAGACCCCATGCCAAGCACTTTACATAAACCATATGATAGTATCCTTTCAACAACTTAGTGAGAAGCTTAAAAACTTTTACTTCAAAAAAATTTTAATCAATTTAACTTTCATTAAATTAACTTAATAAGTAAAAGGAAATAGTTTTCTAGTTTCATCTGACTCCAAAATTCGGGTTCTTAATCACTATACTATACTGATACTGACACCACACTATAAAGTCACTCAGTAAGAAATTATATGGAAGTAAATGGTAGGAAAATGTAAATTGTGAAGTTTTGCTATGTAATTTTCATGATAAAAGTGGAATAGCATATGAAGTTGATAATGTACATTACCAGTAATAAAACTGTGAATAAACTGATTTGGGATCCACAATAAAGCTCCTAGAGCTAATAAATGAATTCAGTCAAGGGGCTGTTACAAGATCAACACCAAAAAAGAAGTAGTATTTCTATACATTAGCAAGGTGCAATCAGAAAAAGAAATCAAGAAAAAAACTTCTTTCATAATAGCAACTAAAAAATCAAATATCTAGGAATAAATTTAACCAAGGATGTAATTTAAGGATTTGTACACAGAAAAGTACAAAACATTGTTAAAATAAAAAAAAGAAGAAATAAATAAATTGAAGGATATTTCATGTTCATGGATTGGAAGAATAAACTTTTAAGATATCAACTCTACCCAAGTGATTTACAGATTCAATGTACTCCCAATGAAAATGCCAATAACCTTCTTTGCAGAAATGGAAGAGCCAATCACCAAATTTCAATGGTGATTTCAAAGCCATTATGAAAAAGAGGAACTAAACTGAAGGACTCAAACTCCCTGATATTAAAACTTACTAAAAACCCACAGTAATCAAAACAACCTGGCCTCAAAATATATACAGCAAATCAGATTGAAGAAAGAAACTAACAGCTCTACTCTAATAACAGGACTCTTTAATACACCACTTTCAATAATAGAAGTAGACATCTGGACAGGTAGGTGATCAATAAAGAAATATAAGACTTGAATGATGATCTAAACACACATATATAGAACACCTCACCCAACAACAACTGAATATACATTTTTCTCAAGTGCATAGAGATCATTGTCCAGGATAGACTACTTCTTCGGTTGCAAAACAAGTCTCATTAAATTTTAAAATACTGAAGTCATACACTGTATTATTTCCAACCTCAACGGAATCAAGCTAGAAATCAGTTAATAGAGGGAGTAATGGAAAATACACAATATGTGAAAATTCAACAACAAACCTTTAGAAACAATGGAATAAAGAGGAAATCTCAAGGGAAATTAGGAAATATCTTGAGGCAAATGAAAACGAAAATACAACATACCAAAACTTACGGAAGGCAAAAAGGCAGTGCTGAGAGGGAAAGTTATAGCTCTAAATGCTTACATTAAAAAGGAAGATTTCAAATCAGAGAACTAACCTCAAAACTGAAAGACCTAGAAAAAGAAGAGAAAACTAAACCCAAAGCAAATAGAAGGGAGGATATAACAAAACTTAGAGTGGAGATAAATAAAATAGAAAACAAAAACAATGGAGGGAATCAACAAAACCCAAAATTGGTTTTTTAAACAGATCAAAAAAACTGACAAAGCTTTAGTATGACTAACAAAGAAAAAAAAAAGAGAGGGTAGAAACTTCGAGGAAGATCGTGGAATAAAGAGCGGCAGAAATCACTCCACTAAAAACACCTCAAGAACAAGCAGAAATGGTCCAAAGCAGCTGTTCTGGAGCTCAGGAGGCCAGGGGAGGACCCTGTGACATACAGGGAAGATATTAATGGATTAAACTTGCCAATCAAAAGACACATATCACAGCATTATTTACAATTGCCAAGAGATGGAAACAGCTCCAAATATCCATCAACAGATGAGTGGCTAAACAAGCTGTGATATATACAAACAATGGAATATTACACAGCTGTACGACAGAATAAATCATGAAGATGTAACAATGCGGATGGACCTTGAGGACGTTATGCTGAGTGAAATTAGCCAGACACAAAAGGACAAACACTGTATGGTCTTACTGATATGAACTAACATTAATGAGGGAACTTGGAGAATTTCAGCTAAGAACACAGGTTATTAGGCAATAAAAATAGGATAGAGATTGGGTAATTGGTGCTGAAGGTATACAGATTGTGCAACAGGACTGATTGTAAAAATTCAGAAATGGATAGCACAATACTATCTGATTGTAGCACAAAAATGTAAGCTGAATGAAGGAGAATGTGAGAATAACAGATGAGAAGGGCTGGGGGCACACATGAAACCAGAAGAAAGATAGATGATAAACTGAGATAGTTAAATTTAGGAATGCCTAGAGTATAAAATGATAGCGACTAAATGTACAAATTTAAAAATGTTTTTGCATGAGAAAGAACAAAAGGATGTCAATACTGCGGGTGTTGAAAATAGATGGTCAATCATATCTTAAAACTTCAACTTCCATGTGAGACTAAAACAAGAAATGTTTATTTGGCACAAAATTTATATTTCGACTAGTGCATTTCCTAATTTAACTTATATGGACAGCTTAACTGAACAACGTTAAGTACACAGAACCTTGAAGAGGGCACGAGATTTTGTTAGTTTGTCCCCATTAGTGTGATGCCCAATGAATCCCAGAGTGATATGAACAGTGAATAAAGAGTATTTGCAAAGCCCCCTCAGGGAATGGGGAGATTGGGGAGGCAGGAATTCAACTTCCCCATTTGGAGAATTCCTGATATTATCTCAAGCAGTGCAGACAAGCAAATCAATAGGTCAAGCCCTCAATCTTAGGTTTGCTCCTATGAAACTTATTCCTGCAAAGGACAGGCTAAACCTACTTAAAATTAGGCCTAAGAGTCACCCCCAGAGAACCTCTTTTGTTGCTCAGATGTAGCCTCTCTCTCTCTCCACCAACACAGCAAGCAAACTCACTGCCCTCCCTCCTCTATGTGGGACATGACTCCCAGGGGTATAAACCTCCCTGGCAACATGGGATAGAAATCCTAGGATGAGCTGGGACTGGGCAACAAGGGGTTGAGAAAACCTTCTCAATCAAAAGCAAGAAGAGAGAAATGAGACAAAATAAAGTGCCAGCAACTGAAAGATTTCAGAGTCAAGAGGTTATCTTGGAGGTTTTTCTTACACAAGTAAGAAAAACTTAGTTTATGTGTATTATAATGGCTAGAGGGAAGTGCCTGAAATTGTAGAGTTGTGTCCCAGTAGCCATGTTTCTTGAAGATGACTGTATAATGACAGAGCTTTTGCAATGTGACTGTGTGATTGTGAAAACCTTGTGTTTGATGCTCCTTTTATCTAGGGCATGGACAGATGAGTAAAAAATATGGATAAGAAATAAATAATAGGGGGAACAATGGTGAAAATAAATTGAGTAGATTGAAATACTAGTGGTCACTGGCAGGGAGGGGTAAGGGGTATGGCATGTACAAGTTTTTTCTTTTTTATTTCTTTTGCTGGAGAGATGCAAATTTTCAAAAAAAAATGATCATGGTGATGAATACACAACTATGTGATGATTTTGTGAGCCACTGACTATAATCATGTCAAGAATGTTTGTATGTTTGTTTGTCGTTTACAATAAAAATATTATAAAAAAAGATGCAGATTGATAGAATGGATAAAAAAAAATGTGATCCAACTATATGTTGTCTATAAGAGGCTCACCTTAGACCCAAGAATACAAATATGTTGACAGTGACAGGCTAGAAAAGATATTTCAAGCAAACCACAACCAAAAAGGAGCTAGGGTAGCTATATCATTATTGGATAAAATAGACTTCAAATACAAAAATGTTATAACAGACGAGGAAGGACATTATGTATTAATAAAAGGGACAATCCAACCAAGAAGAAATAACAATCATAAATATTTATACACCTACCCACAGTGCCCCAAAATACATGAGGCAAATGCTGGCAAAACTGAAAGGAGAAATAGACATCTCTACAAATAATAATTGGAGGCATCAATACAACATTCTCATCAATAGACAGAACACCTAGGCAGAAGATCAATCAGGAAAGAACTTATATAATAAAAGAACTTAAATAATAAAAGAACTAGAGCTAACAGACATTTACAGAATATTATACTCCAGAACAGCAGGATATATATTTTTCTCAAGTACCCATGGATAACTCTCCAGGAGAGACCACATGCTGGGTAACAAAACAAGTCCAATAAACTTAAAAAGATTGAAATTATACAAATAATATTCTCTAATCATGATCAGATGCTGGAAATCAATAACAAACAGAGAACAGGAAAATTCACAAATATATGGAGGTTAAATAACATGCTCTTAAACAAGTAGTGGGTCAAAAAAATTCTAAGAGAAATTAATAAATATCTTGAGATGAATGAAAATGAAAACACAACATATCAAAACTTATGGGATGGCGTGAAGGCAGTGCTGAGAGGGAAATTTGGAGCCATAAACACCTACATTAAACAGGAAGAAAGAGCTAAAATCAAAGAACTAACTGTACACTAAGAAGAAACAGAAACAGAACAGCAAATTAATCCCAAAGCAAGCAGAAGAAAAAAAAATAACAAAGATCAGAGCAGAAATAAATGAAATCAAGAACAAAAGAATGGAATCAACAAAACCAAAAGTTGGTTCTAGGAAATCAATAAAACTGACAAACCCTTGGCGAGACTGACAGAGAACGAAAGAAAAAAGATGCAAATAAATAAAATCAGAAATGACAGAGGGTACTTTACTACTGACACTACAGAAATAAGTAAGATCATAAGAGGATAACATGAACATCTGTATGCCAACAAATCAGACAACTTTGATGAAATGGACAACTTCCTAGAAATAATGAACAATCTACACTAACCTTAAAAGAGACTGAATTAGTTTTCAAAAACCTCCCATGAAGGAAAAGCCCAGGACCAGATGGTTTCAAAGGTGAATTCTACGAGTCATTCTAAGAGGAATTTATACCAATCGAGCTCAAATTCTGCAAAAAACTGCACAGGAGGGAACACTACCTAACTCATTCTATGAAGCTGACATCAACCTAATACCAAAGCCGGATCAAGATCCCACAAGAAAATAAAATCACACACTAATCTCTCTAATGAACACAGACACAAAAATTCTTAGCAAAATACTTGCAAATTGAATCCAACAGCACAATGAACCATAAACCAAGATCAAGTGGGTTTTATTCCAGGTATGCAAGGGTGGTTCAACACAAGAAAATCAATTAATGCAACACATCACAATAACAAATCAAAGAGGAGAAACCACATGATCAACTTCCAGGAAGATGGCTGACTAGAGTAGTTTAGGACTAGCCCTGCTCCATTGAAAAGTTACAGAAGGGATAGAAGGGCGACTGAGGCAGCCATTCGGGAGTGCAGCTGACCTGGGAGAGCCTTCTGCACCACATGCAGCAGCCCTGATAGTAGAGGCCAAGGAACTGAGAGGTAGAAAGCTGGAGCCTGGTGCGGAGGCGCAGAGCCCATGGGAGTGCAGACGGGAACACGGGACTAGGAAGTAGGCCAGGCCACGTTCCTTGGGCATGCTACCCTCACCAGCACAGTCCCATAACCGGCAACTCACCCCACACACCTGAACCCTGACGCCCACTCCCATTCCCCACATTCCAGGCACCCTCACCCCACCAGCCCCTAGTGCACATACCTGCCCCACACACCCACCCCAAATGCAGCCTAACCCACCTCTCCTGCACCCCTCCCGAGCACTACCTCCCCCTCTCTGTTCCCTGCAGGCTGTTGCCAGTGCATAAAGGTTACAGGCACTAACCGCTATACCTAGACTACTACCCCCACCCCCCACCCATAGTGTCCCACAGCCTCACCCTGCCCTCCCTGAGCTCAGTGCATCCATTTATGGCACTCCCAGGCCCATGCATGCGCACAGGCACCCAATCACGTCATTCAACTCTGGGAACCACACTTTACAGCAGTCCTAGAATCGCGCATGCGCACAGCCCTCAGCCTCACTTCCAAACTCTAAGAAAGTGTCAACCTGTGCAGCCAGGTCACATCTGCCCCCAATCCATGAAGGTGTCATGCCAGCCTGCTGCCATAGATCTACACATGCACAAAAAGGACCCTGTGCCTTAGACCAGTGCACACCAGCGTTACACCCCCCAGAACAGTGCACCCGCACAGCTACATCCTTCCTGGCCACTGGGCACCCACATTCACAAGCATCAGCATAACATCCCCAACCTGCACCCATACTTGTCCTGAAACAAATCACCATACTGAGTACTCCAAACCGTGCCCTGCTCACTGCTGTACAACCATCCTGCAAACACAAGGCCTTAGACTACTGAAAGAAATCAACTCCCAAAGTAATTCAATCAAATTATCTATGTGCGACAAAGACAGTAGAAGATCACTAAGCATATCCCAATGCAGACAGACATAGGCCTGCCTAATGACCAAATTAAAACACCAGAGGAGACAAAGACATTGGAACAACTAATCAGAATGTTCATACAGCTCTACTTAATAAAATAAGTGGAATAGCGAATGACATAAAGGAGCTCAAGAAGACAGCAGATGAGCACAGAGGAATTTGAAAGAATAAATAGAAAAACAGCAGAAATCACAGAGATTAAAGACTCTGTTGACCAAATGAAATGCACACCAGAGACAACAACACCCAATTTGAAGAGATGGAAGAAAGAATAAGTGAGATAGAGGACAGGATAATTGACTTCAAAGACTCAAAACAGCAAATGGCAAAAAAGATGGAAAAAATTGAATGGGAACTCAGGGAAATGATATGCAAAACAAAGCTCACAAATATAAGAATCATTGGTGTCACAAAAAGAGAAGAGAGGACTAAAGGGCTAGGAAGAGTAGTTGAAGATATAATGGGAGAAAACGTTGCAACCCTCATAAAGGACATAAATATACAAGTCAAGCCCAGAGAACTCCAAACATAATAAATACAAATAGGCATTCCCCAAGGCAGATAGCAACCAGTCTGTCAAATGTTGAAGAGAAGCAGAAAATCCCGAAAGCGGCAAGAGAAAACAACCTACTACATACAAAGGAAATCATACAAGACTGAGTTCAGACTACTCAACTAGCACCATGGAGGTGAGAAGGCAGTGGTATGATATATTCAAGATCCTGAAAGAGAAAGACTTCCAACCAAGAACTCTGTAACCTGCTGAACTGTCCTTCAAAACTGAGGGGAAGATTACAGTTTTCACAGACAAAAAAGCCCTGAAAGAATTTGTCAATAAGAGACCAGGTCCATAAGAAATACTAAACGGAGTTCTGCTGGCTGAAAACAAAAGACAGGAAAGGGAGGTATGGAGGAGGGCAAAGAATTGAAGAGTACCACACTAAGGGTAATTTAAACAATAAAAAGAGAAAGAGGGAAAAGATTATATAGATCTGACAAACAAAATTAAAAAGATAAGATGGTGGAATCAAGAAATGCCTTTTCAGTAATAACTTCGAATGCTAACAGACTAAACAATTAAAAGATACAGATTGGCAGAATGGGTTAAGAAATATAATACAGCTATATGCTGCTTACAAAACACTCATCTTAGACACAAGGATACAAATAGATTGAAAGGGAAAGGATGGAGAAAGATTTTCCATGCAAGTTATAACGAAAAGAAAGCAGAAGTAGCTATACTAATATTGGACAAAATAGATTTTAAATGTAAAGACACCATAAGAGACAAACAAGGACACTATGTACTATTAAAGTGTCAAGTCACCAAGAATATACAACAATCATAAATGTTTATGCTCCCAATCAAGGAGCTTCAAAATACACGAGACAGACATTGGCAAAACTGAAAGGAGAGATACATGTTTCAACAATAATAGTAGGAGACTTCAATACACCACTCTCCTCTATAGATAGAACAACCAGACAGAAGATCAACAAGGAAATAGAGAAGTTAAATAACCTGACAAATGGATTAGACTTAACAGACATATATATAGGTCACTGCACCCCAAAGCGCAAGATTTTACCTTCTTCTCTAGTGCTCATGGAACATTCCCCAGGATAGATCATATGCTCGGGCACAAAACAGGTCTTTATAAATTTAAAAATATTGAAATTATTCAAAGCACTTTCTTTGATCACAATGAGATGAAGCTGGATCTCAATAATCACCAAAGAATGAGACCATTCACAAGTATACGGAGATTAAATAACACACTCTTAAACCACCAGTGGATCAAAGAAGAAACTGCTAGAGAAATCAGTAGCTATCTGGAGAGGAATGCAAATGAGAATACAACTTGTCAGAATCTATGGGATGAGGCAAAGACTGTGCTGAGAGGGAAATTTATTGCCTTACATGCCTTGATGGGCCACTAGCAAGAGTGACAAAGAAAAAAGAGACAGGATGCAAATAAACAAAATCAGAAATGAAAAAGGGTGCGTTACCACAGACCATGAAGAAATAAAAGAAATCATAAGATTTCTTTCATGAACAACTACACGCCAACAAAGTAGACAACTTAGATGAAATGGACAAATTCCTGGAGACACACAAACCAAGATGCACTGACTCAGGACGAAATAGAAGATCTCAACAAACCAATCACAAGTAAAGAGATTCAATCAGTCATCAAAATTCTCCCTACAAAGAAAAGCCCAGGGCCAGATGGCTTCACAGGGGAATTTTATCAAATGTTCCAGACAGAACTAACACCAATCCTGGTCAAACTTTCCTAAAAAGTTGAGGAAAAGGGAACACTACCTAACTTCTTTTATGAAGATAATATCATTTTAATACCAAAACCAGGTCAAGTTGCTGTAAGAAAGGAAAACTAGGGCGGGCCGCGGTGGCTCAGCGGGCAAGAGTGCTTGCCTGCCGTGCCGGAGGACCCCGGTTTGATTCCCGGCCCCAGCCCATGTAAAAAACAAACAAACAAACAAAATATAATAAAACAAGAAAATGTTTAAAAATGTTTCCCTTTCTTCCTCACTTCCTTCCTTCCATCCTTCCTTCTTTCTCTGTCTTTCCTTCTCTTCCTCCCTCTTTAAAAAAAAAAAAAAAAAAAAAAAAAGAAAGGAAAACTACAGGCCAATCTCCCTAATAAACACAGATGAAAAAATTCTCAATAAAATATTAGCAAATTGAATCCAACTGCACATTAAAATAATTATACACCATTACCAAGTGGGGTTTATACCAGGAATGCAAGAATAGTTCAACACAAGAAAATCAATTAATGTAATACAGCACATTAACAAATCAAAGTGGAAAAATCACACGATCATCTTGATTGATGCTGAAAAAGCATTCAAATAAATTCAGCATCCTTTTCTGACAAAAACACTCCAAAAGATAGGAATCAAAGATAACTACTTCAATATGATAGAGGGGATATATGAAAAACTGATAGCCAACATCATACTCAATGGAGAGAGACTGAAAGTCTTCCCCCTAAGATCAGGTACAAAACAAAGATGCCCACCTGCCACCATTCTTATTCAACATTGTGCTAGAAGATCTAGCTACAGCAATCAGGCAGGACTAAGAAATAAAAGGCTTCCAAATTGGAAAGGAAGAAGTAAAACTCTCATTATTTATAGATAATATGATACCATACTTGGAAGATCCTGAGAAATATATAGCAAAGTTACCTGAGCTAATAAACAAATTCAGCAAGGTGGTGGGACATAAAATTAATGTACAAAAATCAGTAATATATCTATACACAAGCAATGAGCTAGCTGAGGAGTCAATTAAGGAAAAAAATTCCATTCAAAATAGCAACTGAAAGAATCAAATACTTAGGAATGAACTTAACTAGGCATGTAAAGGATTTGTACACAGAAAACTAAATAACACTTAAAGAAATCAAAGGAGATCTAAATTAGGTACAAAGACATTCCCTGCTCACGGAAAGGAAGTTAAGATGTCAATTCTCCCCAAACTGATTTACAGCTTCAACACAGTACCAATCAAAATTCCAACAACCTACTTTGAAAATGTGAAAAAGCTAATTCCAAATTCATCTTGAAGGGAAAGAGACACCAAATAGCTACAAGCATCCTAAAAAAGATGAATGAAGTGGGAGGGTTAACACTCACTGGCTTTAAAACCTATTATAAAGTTACACCAGTCAAAACAGCATGGTACTGGCACAAAGACAGAAGCAGTGACCAATGGAATTTAATCAAGAGTGCAGAAACAGACCACCAAATCTATGGTTAAGTGATTTTTGACAAGGGGCCCAAATTCTCTGAAATGGGACAAAATGGTCTTTTCAATAATTGGGCATGGAAGAACTGGGTATCAACAGTCAAGAGAATGAAAGAGGGCCCCTATGTTACACCCTACACAAAAATTAACTCAAAATGGATGAAACACGTAAATATAAGAACTAACATCATAAAACTTCTAGAAGAAAATGTAGGGAAACATCTTCAAGACCTAGTAAGGAGGTGGCTTCCTAAACTTTATACCCAAAGCACAAGCAACAAAAGAAAAAACAGATAAATGGGAACTCCTCAAAATCAAATGCTACTGCATCTCAAAAGATTTTGCCAAGAAGGTGAAAAGGCAGCCAACTCAATGGGAGAAAATATTTGGAAATCACACATCAGACAAAGGCTTGATTTCCTGTATATACAAAGAAATCATACAACTCAACAACAAAAGAAGAAACAATCCAATTGTAAAAAGAGCTAAAGATGTGAATAGGCATTTTTCTGAACAGTAAATACAGATCACTCAAAAACACATGAAGAGATGCTGATTTTCACTGGCTATGAGGGAAATGCAGATCAAGGCTACAATGAGATACCACCTCACACCTATAAGAATGTCTCACACCTATAAGAATGGCTGCTATTAAACAAAGAGTAAACTATAATTGTTGGAGAGTGTTCTAGTTTGCTAGCTACTGGAGTGCAATATACCAGAAACAGAATGTCTCTAAAAACAGGGAATTTAATAAGTTGCTAGTTAACAGTTCTAAGGCCGAGAAAATGTCCCAATTAAAGCAAGTCTACAGAAATGTCCAATCAAAGGCATCCATCCAGGGAAAGATATCTTGGTTCAGGAAGGCCGGTTTCGCTCTCAAGTGGAAGGGCATATGGTGAACAGAGTCAGAGTTTTTCTCCCATCTGGAAAGGCACATGGTGAACATGATCAGGGTTCCTCTCTCATCTGGAAGGGCACATGGTGAACACAGTGTCATCTGCTAACTTCTTCTCCTGGCTTACTGGTTTTCATGAAGCTACCCGGGAGGCATTTTTCTTCTTCATTTCCAAAGGTCGCTGGCTGGTGGACTCTGCTTCTCGTGGCTATGTCGTTCTGCTCTGCCTCTCTCTGAATCTCCTTCATTCTCCAAAATGTCTCCTCTCGTATAGGACTCCAGAAACTTATCAAGACCCACCCAAATGAGCAGAGACATGTCGTCACCTAATCCAGTTTAACTACCACTTGGTGGCTTAGCGAGATGTGGCATTTAGTTTGTCCTCCAGAACAGCTACTAAATAACCAGGAACAGTAGAGAACAATTGCTGGGGCCACGTCAGTGACCGAACACACAGCATACCCCAGTCTGGACCAGCTGGACTGGCTGCGAACCACCCCCAGAACTGTGAGTTCCCAAAGCGGGGCAGCCGGCACCCCTCCCCCATGGGCTGCTTCCCAGAGGGGAAAGGAAAGAGACTTTACCAGCAGCAGGGACTGAGCGCAACTAAGCTTCAAATGTGGAATTAATTCACAAATTCTGACTACTAAAAATAGGGTCCCAGCTCAGGTGTATCTGGTGAAAGCAGAGGTTGCTGATTTTCGCCCTGGCACCGAGGGGGCAGGGCTGATGGAAAAAGAAAAAAAAAAAAAACAGAGGTTTCTGTGGCTGTGTTTCTACAAAGACTTGACTGCCTTTGGATACAACATCAGGGCTTCTCAGGGTGCAACTGCCCCAGGCATAGGCAGAAACAAGTTTCTTTGAAAGGTTGTCTGGACCTGTGCCTTCCGCAGGAGAGGGGTGGGACTCTACTCAGGTGGAATCGCTCCCTCAAGGAATTCAGACCCCAGGGCTTAGAAATCTGAAGCCATTAAAGTCACCCTACAACCTCTCCTCTGTCTCCACCAGGCCCCAGCAGGGAGAGACTGCAAAAGTTAAAGGCACTGCATCATCTTATGCTGGTGGGACCTGCAGGCAGACAAGCGCCACATACTGGGCAGGATAAGAAAAACAGAGTCCAGAGACTTCCAAGGAAAGTCTTTCAACCTTCTAGGTCTCACCCGCAGGGAAAACTGGCACAGGTGACTCTTTCCTCCTGACAGAAGGCCAGTTTGATCTGGGAAAATCTGGCTGGGGTCTATAATACCTAAGTAGACCCTCCTAAGGATGAGGGGGGAAGGCACCATACAGGCAGGGTAAGAAACAAGAAAACAAGAATTAAAAGCTTCTAATCTGTTAAACAAAACCTATGCTAGTGGTCCAGAATAAGCTGAACTGAATGTCAAAGAACAGACAGACAACAAATTCATCCAGGAAGAAAATCCTAGGTAAATGAAGTGAAAATAATCTCCAGAATAAACTAATTAAGGTAATTAAATGCCTAGACACCAACAAAAATTAAAGAATTATAGTCGTAAAATTGAAGATATGGCCCAGTCAAAGCAACAAACAATTCAAATGAGATACAGGAGTTGAGAAAATTAATTCAGAATGTTTGAACAGACACGGAAAACCTCATGAAAAATCAAATCAATGAATTGAGGGAGTATATAAAGAAGGCAAAGAATGAACAAAAAGAAGAAATCGAAAGTCTGAAAAAACAAATCACAGAACTTATGGAAATGTAAGGCACAGTAGAAGAAATGAAAAAAAACAATGGAAACCTACAATGTCAGATTTCAAGAGGCAGAAGACAGGATTAAGGAACTGGAGGACAAAACATCTGAAATCTGACAAGCAAAAGAAAATATAGGGAAAAGAATGGAAAAATACGAGCAGGAACTCAGGGAATTGAATGATAATATGACGTACACAAATATACGTGTGGCGGTGTGTCCCAGAAGGAGAAGAGAAGGGAAAAGGAGGAGAAAAACTAATGGAGGAAATTATCACTCAAAATTTCCCAACTCTTATAAAAGAGTTAAAATTACAGATCCAAGAAGTGCAGCGTACCCCAAAGTGAACAGATCCAAACAGACATACTCCAAGACACTTACTAATCAGAATGTCAGAGGTCAAAGAGAAAGAGAGAATCTTGAAAGCAGCAAGAGAAAAGCAATCCATCACATACAATGGAAACCCAATAAGACACACGTAGATTTCTCAGCAGAAACCATGGAGGCGAGAAGACAGTGGGATGATATATTTAAATTCCTAAAAGAGAAAAACTGCCAACCAAGAATTCTATATCCAGCAAAATTGTCCTTCAAAAAATGAGGGAGAAATTAAAACATTTTCAGATGAAAAATCACTGAGAAAATTTGTGACCAAGAGACCAGCTCTGCAAGAAACACTAAAGGGAGCACTAGAGACAGGTACAAAAAGACAGGAGAGAGAGGTGTGGAGAAGAGCATAGAAAGAAAGACTGACAGTAAAGGTAAAAAGTAGAAAAATTAGATATGACATATAAAATCCAAAAGGCAAAATGGTAGAAGAAAGTACTGCCTGTACAGTAATGACACTACATGTTAATGAATTACACCCCCAATCAAAAGACATAGACTGGCAAAATGGATTTAAAAATGGGACCCATCTATATGGCTGTCTATAGGAAACACACCTTAGACCCAAGGATAAACACAGATTGAAAGTGAAAGGTTAGGAAAAGATATTTCATGCAAATAACAATCAGAAAAGAGCAGAAGTAGCTATACTAATATCCAATAAATTAGACTTCAAATGTAAAACAGTTAAAAGAGACAAAGTCGGACACTATGTATCAATAAAAGGAACAATTCAACAAGAAGACACACCAATCATAAATATTTATGCACCAAGCCAGAATGATCCAAAATACACAAGGCAAACACTGAAAAGAGAAATAGACACATCTACCGTAATAGTTGGAGAAGTCAATTTCATACTCTCATCAATGGACAGAACATATAGACAGAGGATCAATAAAGAAACAGAGAATTTGAATAATGCAATAAATGAGCTAGACTTAACAGACATTTATAGAACATTACACCCCACAACAGCAGCATACACCTTTTTCTCAAGTGCTCATGGATCATTCTCAAAGATAAACCATATACTAGGTCACAAAGCAAGTCTCAATAAATTTAAAAAGACTAAAATCATACAAAACACTTTCTCAGATCATAAAGGAATAAAGGTGGAAATCAATAATAGGCAGAGTGCCAGAAAATTCACAAGTGTGTGGAAGCGCAACAACACACTCTTAAACAACCAGTGGGTTAAGGAAGAAATTACAAGAGAAATCAGTAAATATCTCAGGCAAATGAAAACAAAAATATAACATATCAAAACTTATGGGATGTAGCAAAGGCAGTGCTAAGAGGGAAATTTATTGCCCTAAATGCCTATATCAAAAAAGAAGAAAGAGCAAAAATAGAGGAATTGACTATCCACTTGGAAGAACTAGAAAAAGAACAGCAAACTAACCCCAAAGCAAGCAAAAGGAAAGAAATAATGAAGATAAGAGTAGAAATAAATGAAATTGAGAACATGAAAACAATTGAGAAAATCAACAAAACCAGAAGTTGGTTCTTTGAGAAAATCAATAAGAATGATGGACCCTTAGCAAGATTGTCAAAAAGAGGAAGAGAGAGGATGCAAATATAAGATCAGAAATGGAAGAAGAGACATAACCACTGACCCCATGCAAATAAAGGAAGTAATGACAGGATACTATGAACAACTTTATGCTAATAAATATGACAATGTAGATTAAATGGACAACTTTCTAAAAAGGCATGAACAACCAACATTGACTCAAGAAGAAATAGACAACCTCAACAAACAAATCACAAGAAACTGAATCAGTCATTAAGAAGCTCCCCAAAAAGGAAAGTCCAGGACCAGAGGCTTCACAGGTGAATTCTATCAAACATTCCAGAAAGAATTAATACCAATCCTGCTCAGACTCTTCAAAAAAACTGAAGAGGAAGGAAAGCTACCTAACTCATTCTATGAAGCCAACATCACCCTCATACCAAAGTCAGACAAAGAAAACAACAGACCAATCTCTCTAATGAATATAGATGCAAAGATCCTCAACAAAATTCCAGCAAACCAAATCCAGCAACACATTAAAAGAATTATACACCACAACCAAGTAGGATTCATCCCAGGTATGCAAGGACGGGTTAACACAAGAAAATCAACTAATGTAATACACCATATCAACAAATCAATGCAGAAAAACAACATGATCAACTCAATTGATGCAGAAAATTCATTAGACAAAATTCAACATTCTTTCCTGTTGAAAATACTTCAAAGAATAGAAATAGAAGGGCACTTCCTCAAAATGATAAAGGAAATATATGAAAAACCCACAGTTAATATCATCCTCAATGGGGAAAAACTGAAAACTTTCCCCTAAGATCAGGAACAAGACAAAGATGTCCACTATCACCATTGTTATTCAACATTGTGTTGGAAGTTCTAGCCAGAGCAATTAGACAAGGAAAAGAAATACAAGGCATCAAAATTGGAAAGGAAGAAGTAAAACTCTCACTGTTTGCAAATGATACGATACTATATGTCAAAAACCCCGAAAAATCCACAGCAAAACTACTAGAGCTAATAAATGAGTACAGCAAAGTGGCAGGTTACAAGATCAACACTCAAAAATCTGTAGTGTTTCTATACACTAGTAATGAACAATCTGAGGGAGAAATCAAGACAGGAATTCCATTTACAATTGCAATCAAAAGAATAAAATATTTAGAAATAAATTTAATTAAAGAGACAAAAGACCTATACAAAGGAAACTACAAGAAACTGTTAAAAGAAATCAGAGAAGACCTAAATAGATGGAAGGGCATACCGTGTTCATGGACTGGAAGACTAAATATAGTTAAGATGTCAATTCTACCTAAATTGATTTACAGATTCAATGCAATACCAAGTAAAATCCCAACAACTTACTTTTTAGAAGTAGAAAAACCAATAACCAAATTTATCTGGAAAGGCAGGGTGTCCCAAATAGCTAAAAGTATCCTGAGAAAAAAAATGAAGTCGGAGGTCTCACACTACCTGACTTTAAGGCATTATTATGAAGCTACAGTGGTCAAAACAGCATGGTACTGGCATAAAAATAGATACACTGACCAATGGAATAGAAGAGAGTATTCAGATGTCGACCCTCTCATCTAAGAATTGATGAGATAAGGCAATCAAGCCAACTCACCTGGGACAGAACAGTCTCTACAATAAATGGTGCCTAGAGAACTGAACATCCATATGCAAAAGAATGAAAGAGGATCCATATCTTATACCCTATTCAAAAATTAACTCAAAATGGATCAAAGACCTAAACATTAGCTCAAAGACCATAAAACTATTTAGAAGAAAATGAAGGGAAATATCTTATAGATCTTATACTAGGAGTCAATTTCCTAGACTTTACACCCAAAGCCAGAGTACTGAAGAAAGAAAGAAAGAAATGGGAACTGCTCAAAATTAAACACTGTTGTGCATCAAAGAACTTCCTCAAGAAAGTAAAAAGACAGCCTACACAATGGGAGACAATATTTGGAAACGATATATCAGATAAAGGTCTAGTATCCAGAATTTATAAAGAGATTGTTCAACTCAACAACAAAAAGACAGACAACCCAATTACAAAATGGGCAAAAGACTTGAACAGACACTTCTCAGAAGAGGAAATACAAATGGCCAAAAGGCACATGAAGAGAAGCTCAACTTCCCTGGCTATTAGAGAAATGCAAATCAAAACCACAATGAGATATCATCTCACACCCATCAGAATGGTCATTAATCAATAAAACAGAAAATGACAAGTGCTGGAGAGGATGTGGAGAAAGAAGCACACTTATCCACTGTTGGTGGGAATGTCAAATGGTACAACCGCTGTGGAAGGCAGTTTGGCGGTTCCTCAAAAAACTAAATATAGAATTGCGATATGACCCGGCAATACCATTGCTAGGTAGGTATCTACTCAGAGGACATGAGGGCAAGGACACAAACAGACATTTGCACACCAATGTTTATAACGCATTATTTACAACTGCAAAGAGATGGAAACAGCCAAAATGTCCATCAACAGATAAGTGGCTAAACAAACTGTGGTATATACATACAATGGAATATTATGCAGCTGTAAGACAGAATCAAGTTCTGAAGTATGTAACAACATGGATGGACCTCAAGGACATTATGCTAATTAGCCAGAAACAAAAGGACAAATACTGTATGGGCTCACTGATATGAACTGATATTAGTGAGTAAACTTGGAAAATTTTGTTAGGAACAGAGACCATGAGGAGATAGAAATAGGGTAAGATATTGGGTAATTGGAGCTGAAGGGATACAGATCGTGTGACAGAACTGAATGTAAAAACTCAGAAATGGACAGCACATTGCTACCTAACTGTAATACAATTACATTAAAACACTGAATGAAGCTGAATGTGAGAATGTTAGAGGGAAGAGGGCTGGGGGCACAAATGAAATCAGAAAGAAAGATGATAAAGACTGAGATGGTATAATCTAGGAATGCCTAGAGTGTATAATGATAGTGACTAAATGTACAAATTTTAAAAATGTTTTTGCATGAAGAACAAAGGAATGTCATTACTGCAGGGCACTGAAAATAGATGGTAATTAATATTTTAAAGTTTCAACTTATGTGTGGGACTAAAGCAAAAAAAATGTTTATTTGGTACAAAATTTATATTTTGACTAGTGCAATTTCTAATATAACTTATGTAGACAGCTTAATTGAACACCACAGAGTACATGGAACCTTGAGCAGAACATGAGATTTTGTGGGTTTGTCCAGAGTGATGCCCCAATAAATCCCAGAGTGATTTGAACAGTGAATAAAAAAGTATTTGCAACGTCCCCTTCAGGGAATGGTGAAAAAGGGGGAAAATTCAACTTTCCCAAGTTGAATTCTTGATGTTCTCACAAGCAGTGCAGACAACCGGAGCTATAGGCTGAGCCCCCAGTCTTCGGGTCTGTTCATATGAAACTTAACCCCACAAAGGATAGGTCAAGCCTACTTAAAATTAGACCTAGGAGTCACCCCCAGGAGAACCTCTTTTGTTGCTCAGATGAGGCCTCTCTCCCTCCAGCCAACACAACGAGCAAACTCACTGCCCTACCTGGCTGCGTGGGACATGACTCCCAGGGGTGTGTACCTTTCTGGCAACATGGGACAGAAATCCCAGAATGAGCTGAGACTCAGGATAGAGGAACTGAGAAAATCCCTAGAATGAACTGAGACTCAGCATCAAGAGATTGGGAAAACCTTTTCAACCTGAGGGGGGAAGAGTGAAATAAGACAAAATAAAGTGTCAATGCCTGAGAGATTCCAATCAGAGTCAAGAGGTAGTCCTGGAGGTTATTCTTACACATTAAATAGATATCACCTTGTTAGTAAAGATGTAATGGAGAGGCTGGAGGGAACTGCCTGAAAATGTACAGCTGTGTTCCTGTAGCCATGTTTCTTGAAGATGATTGCATAATGATATAGCTTTCACACTGTGACTGTGTGATTGTGAAAACCTTGTGTCTGATGCTCCTTTTATATACTTTATCAACAGACAAGTAAAACATATGGAATAAAAGTAAATAATAGGGGGAATAAATGTTAAAATAAATTTAGATTGAAATGTTAGTGATGAAAGGGAAGGGTAAGGGGTATGGTATGTATGAATTTTTTTCTGCTGTCTTTTTACTTCTTTTTCTGAATTGATGCAAATGTTCTAAGAAATGATCATGATGAACATGCAACTATGTGATGACACTGTGAATTACTGATTATATATATAGAACAGAATGATATAAAGTTAAGAATGTGTGCGTTTGTTGTATATTTTTTTAATTTAAAAAATTAATTAAAAAAACAAAGCAAAACAACCACTCTTGATTAAATCACATCTCCAGGGGGATGATCTGATTATAGTTTCAAACACAGTATTGAATAGGGATTATTCTGCCTTTACGAAATGGGATTTTGATTAAAACACGGCTTTTCTAGGGGACATATATCCTTTCAAAAAAGCAGAGCTAGTGGTAAATGAAAGCGAGGGGTAAGGGGTATGGCATGTATAATCTTCTTTTTTTTCTGTTATCATTTTATTTCTTTTTCTGTTGTCTTTTTTATTTTTTTCTAAATCGATGCAAATGTTCTAGAAATGATGAATATGCAACTATGTGATGATATTAAGAATTACTGATTGTATATGTAGAATGGAATGATATCTTAATGTTTTGTTTGTTAATTTTTTTTAATTAATAAAAAAATTAAAAAAAAAAAAAGCACAGAGAGGATGTGGAGAAACTAGGACACTTATGCACTGCGGGGGGAAATGTATAATGGTGCAGCCATGATGGAAGACTGTTTGGCAGTTCCTTAGGAAATTAAATATCGAGTTGTCCTATGACCCAGCAACAGCACTATTTGGTATGTACCCAGAAGAGCTGAAAGCAATGACACAAACAGACATTTGCACACCGATGTTCAGAACAGCATTATTCACAATCGCCAAAAGATGTAAACAAACCAAATGCCCACCTACAAATTGTGGTATATACATATGATGGAATATTATGCAGCAGTGAGACAAAATGACATCCTGAAGCACATGACAAGATGGATGAGCCTTGAGGACATAATGCTGAGTGAAATTAGCCAGACACAATAGGACAGATACCGCATGATTCCATTTTTATGACCAGCATAAAGGTATAATCAGAGGCTTATAATATAGAATATAGGCAACTTCGAGATACATAGAAGTCTCAAGAGATGGGTGAACCGTTTGCTAATGAGGGTGAACTCCAATGTAAGGGAATAGAAAGGACTGAAGTTGATTCTCTAGTGGGTCTAGAAGTAATATTACTATATTGAAGATGAATAAGATTGAAAGGGGTTATATGGACCTATGTGTCCCACTGACTCACAGTAGAAACTGAATGAGGTCCAGTAAGAATTACTTCAAAGATACGATTCTTGTATAAACAGTGTTTAAGCTGAGGGTACAGGGGGAAAACTGCTATTGCATGCTATGAGCTATGTTCAAAAGGAAATCATCAGCACTACCCCGGCAACAGCAGAGGTAAATCATGGTGGGAGGACAAGAGTTAAGAGGAGGTTTAGATTTCCTTTTCGGTGAGGGTATGTTTATAGGTTTTCCGTCTCTTGGGAACAATGAAATTATCTAAAATTGAGAATGATTGTGGACTTTGGGCCCTCTACATGAGGCTCGATGAATGCAGGGGCTGAAGGGTGCACTGAACAAAAGTTGTGCTGCTACAAAAAGGAACAATGTCACGAGGAATGCAACCATGTGAATGAACATGTGGGACATTTGGTGAGACAAAATAAGCTAGAAATAAAAAAGAACAATGGTATGGTCAACTTTAGAAAATGCTTATAAGAAAACAGCGGCCTAGGCTGTAAGCTTTTAATTTTTATTTATTCATTTATTTTCGCATGGGCAGGCAACGGGAATCGAACCTGGGTCTCCAGCATGGGAGGCGTGAACTCTGCATGCTGAGCCACAGCAGCCCACCCGATTGTAAGCTTTTAGCAGACACATGAAGTCCAAGTGGTGATTATTATTTCTGGATTTTGAGTGGCTGTTTTATATATATATATCCTGATATTAGAGATAAGAATGAAGATGAACAGGTTGGGGTTAAAGTAATTCAGAACATAGGGGTAAGGAAGGCAGTGTCTATATTTTAGAACCACACATACTCTTTAAGACCGATGGAAGAAAGGTTTATTTTAACTGGAACTAAAATTTTCTGCAGTGCAAAATCTAATTCAACCTATCTGTATAGCTCATTTGAACAACTGAAACACAGGAAGCACAGAATAAGAAAGAGGTTGTTTAATCCTGTACAGATTATTATAATGCCTGGATACATCCTAGAGTATATTAAGCAGATAATCAAAAAGTATTGGCAAAGTTCCCTGAGGGAGGGGAGAAAGACTATGGAACTATTAAACCTTACCATCAGAGAATTCCCTGATACTGTGTCAAATTTCAGGGATACCCAAATCAACAGGCCATGCTCTCAATTATGAGGCTTACTCTTGTGAAGTTTATGTAGGTAATGGAGAAGCTTAGACTACCCTTAGCCATGCCTAAGAGTTACTGCTGGAGGACCTCTGTTGTTGCTCAGATGTGGCTTCAGTCTCTCTAAGCCCAACTCTGCAAGTGAAATCACTGTCCTTCCCCCTACATGGGACATGACATCCAGGAGTGAACTCTCTCTGGTGATGTGGGAGATGACTTCCAGGGATGAAACCAGACCTGGCATCGTGGGATCAACAATTCCATCCTTACCAAAAGGGGGAAAAGAAGTGAAATTAATAAAATATCAGTGGCAGAGAGAGTTCAAATAGAGTTGAGAGGCTACTCTGGAGGTTGCTCTTACGCAAGCTTCAGGTAGACCTTGCGACCTCTATCATAACCTGCCAACCCCCAACCAGGGCCATTTCTGTTAATCCTAAAGAACACCTAGGGCAATATATAAGATTCCACAAGGGTTCCAGGCACTAGAATAACTTTCCAGAACCTACAACCTCCAGATGGGTCTCTGGTGCAGATAAGTCTTGAAACCTAGCCCGGCCTCTCCAGAACATCAGATAGTTTCATCTCCCTACCCCATACTAGTGACCAACCCTTCCAATATCAAAAACTTAAGAATTGCCATAACCCAAACAACCCCAAAGAGAGGTATGGAAAGATCAAAGGATATGGTGGAAATATATATATAAGATAGGACTTCAATGAACATGAATGCTGAATCATTAAATTGCTATCTCTTTTAGTCTCCAGTATTTTAGAGCAGCTAGAAGTAAAAACCTAAAACTGTGAAACTGTAACCCATGTCAAAGTCTGAAATATGTTCTACAACTAACTGTGGTGCTGTGCTTTGAAATTTATAGGGTTTTTTGTATATATGTTATTGTTCACAAAAAAAAGAAGGAAAAAAAGTCAACTGTGATGATAGAAAAGTATTTAAGCCCTCTAGCCTCCCATATTCTAGAGCAGCTAGAAGGAAAAATGTGAGAGGACTGTATGGTAGCCCATCACACACTCTGGGATCTGTCCTGTAACCACTTTTTGAAGAGTGCTTTGAAAACTATTGCTTTCTTTATTTCTTTGCTTTGTATATATGTTATACTATTCAATAAAAAAAAGTTAAAAAAAAAAAAACACATGATCATATCAACTAATGCAGAAAGGCATTTGACAAAATCCATCACCCCTACTTGATAAAAACATTTAAAACACTAGGAATAGAAGGAAACTCCCTCAGCATGATAAAGGGTAACAGCTAATAACATTTTATGTGAAATATTGAAAGCTTTCCTTCTAAGATCAGGAACAAGAAAAGGACGCCTACTGCTACTTTTATTCAACATAGTACTCAAAGTTCTTGCCAGAGCAATTAGTCAAGAAAAAGACATAAAAGGCATCCAAATTGGAAAGGAAGGAGTAAAATTTTCCCTATTTGTCAATGACATGAGACCAAAAATATTGAACCATCACAAAAAAGCTCTTTGAGCTAATAAATGAATTCAGCAAAGGGGCAGGGTACACGATAACACCAAAAAAATCAGTAATTTTCTATACACTAGCAAAGAACAACCAGAAAAAGAAATAGTAAAAAAAAATTTATCTACAAAGCAACTAAATCAAATATCCGGGAAGAAATCTAACTAAAGATGGAAAGGACTTGTACCCAGAAAAGTCCAAAACATTGTAAAAGAGATCAAAGAAGATGTAAATAAATGGATGTTTATCCCACGTTCATGGACTGGATTAATAAATGTTAAGATTCAATTGCACCCAAAGCAATTTATAGAGTCAACACAATTTTGATCAAAATCTAACAACTTTTTTTGCAGAAATGGCAAAGTCGATCATCAATTTCTATGGAAAAGTAAGGTGCCCAAACAGCCAAAGCCATTTTGAAAATGAACAACGAAGTTGGAGGACTCAATCTTCTCAATTTTAAAACCACAATAATCAAAAAGCCAGGTTTTGGAACAAGGACAGACATATAGGCCAATGGAATCTAACAGAGAGCTCAGAAATCAATCCTCCCATTTATGGCCAGCTGATTTTTGACAAGGGGGCAAAGAATACTAAAAGGGGAAAGAACAATCTCTTCAACAAATGGTGCTGGGAAAACTGGCTCTCTATTTGCAAAAGAATGAAGGACAGCCTAGACCTCACACCTTACACAAAACTCAACTCAAAATGGATCAAAGACCTAAAAATAAGAGATAGAACTATCAAACTCCTGAAAAAAAATGTAGGGAATCGTCCTCAGGACCTTGTTTTAGACAACGGTTTCTTAGATTTTATACCCAAAGCACAAGCAAGAAAAGAAAAAATAAAGGTAACCTCATCAAAATTAAAAACTTTTGTTTCTCAAAGAACTTATCATGGAAATAAAACTGTAGCCTACACAATGGGAGAAAATATTTGGAAACCACAAATCCCATAAAGGATTAATAGCCAGAAGATAAAAAGAGACCCTTCAACTTAGCAATAAAAAGACAAACAACCCAATTAGAAGGTGGGCAAAAAGCTTGAACAGACATCTCTCCAAAGACATACAAATGGCCAAAAGCAAATAAAAAGATGTCCAACATCATTAGCCATGAGGGAGGCCAAAAGCAAATAAAAAGATGCCCAACATCATTAGCAATGAGGGTAATGTAAATCAAAACCACCAGATAACAATTCATGCCCGCCAGAATGCTGCTGTTAAAAAAACAGAAAATTATAAGTGTTGGAGCGGACATGGAGAAATGGGTAAATTCATTCATTGCTGTCAGAAATATAAAATGGTGTAGACACTGTGGAAAACTGTTTAGTAGTTCCTCAGAAAAATTTGAAAGCAGGACTTGAACAGATAGTTGCACACCAAAATGTTCACAGCAGCATTATTCACAAGATGGAAGCAACCCAAGTGTCCTTCAACTGATGAATACAAAATGTGGTATAAATATTCAGCCATAAAAAGGAATGAAGTTCTTCTCGACCAAAAGGGGGAAGAGAGAAATGAGACAAAAATCAAGTGTCAGTGGCTAAGAGATTTCAAACAAATTTGAGATGGAATCCTGGAGGTTATTCTTATGCACTATACAGATATTCCCTTTTTAGTTTATGGTGTATTACGAGTGGCTAGAGGAAAGTACCTAAAACTGTGGAACTGTGTCCCAGTAGCCATGTTTCTTGAAGATGATTATATAATGACATAGCTTTTACAATTTTACATTTTACAATGTTACATTTTACAATGTGACTGGGTAATTATGAAAACCTTGTATCTGATGCTCCTTTCATCTAGAGTACAGAGAGGTGAGTAAAAAAATATGTATAAGAAAAAAAAATAATAGGGGGAACAAAGGTTAAAATAAATTGAGTAGATTGAAATAGTAGTGGTCAATGGTAAGGGGTATGGTATGCATGAGTTTGTTCTTTTTTCTTTTTTATTTCTTTTGCTGGAGTTATGTAAATGTTCAAAAAAAATGATCATGGTGATGAATACACAACTATGTGATGATATTGTGAGCCACTGATTGTACATCATGTATGGAATGTTTGTATGTCAAGAACGTTTGTATATTAAATTTTTATAAAATTTAAAAAAAATTAAAAAGGAATGAGGTTCTGATAAATGGGATAACATGAATAAACCTTGTTATTATGTAATAAACATAATAACCCAAATATATATATATATATACACTAAGCCAGACACAAACAATAAATATTGTATGATCTCACTGGTATGAAATTAGAATAAAAAAATCAGAAAGTTAAAATCTAGAATACAGGTTACCAGAGGACTGTGTGGGGACAGGGAATAGGCTTAAAATGTACAGTGTTTCTATTTGTGACAACACAACAGTTTTGTTAATGGATGATAATGATGGAAGCACACCATTGTGATCATATTTAACAGCACTAAATTATATATTGAAATGTGGTTAAAAGGGAAAATGTTAGGTTGTCTGATACTAGGATAAAAAGTTAAAAAATAAAATCTATGGAACTGTACAACACAAACAGTGAACACAATGTTAAACCATGAACTATAACTAATAGTACAATTATAAAAATGTATGTTCATCAATTGTAACAATTCTTCTACACAAATGAAGGTGTTAATAATAGGGTTCTATACAGGAACTCTGTATCTTATGCATGATTGTTCTGTATCCCACACAAGCTCTCTAATTAAAAAAAAAAAATTATTTGCAGGTCATATATAAAAATAACATGTATTCTTTTCCTGTGAAAGCAATAACTAGAGCCCCAAATTTGTAATTCCCAGAAAAAAGATACTTTTCAATGATGAAAGTGTATTACCAACTGCTTGGAGAATGTAATAAATAAATAAATCAAACTTTCTAACTAAAATAAAACCTCTAATTACCATTTATATCTTTTTAAATGATAGTATATTTTAAAACCCCAATTCATTCAGCATTAATTAAATTGATATAGAAGTGGTAAATTTAACCTGGAGGAACTGAGAGTGGGGACATGAATGGACATTTGCACACTGGTGTTTATGGCAGCCATGTGGGCTCATGTTTGAGATTCCAATGGATGGAGGTAGCTTAAGGGTACAACTGCTGAGGAAAGGAGGGAGGAACTGTGGTGTATACATACAACAGACTACTAAGTAGCTATAAGAAGGAATGCAGTTGTGAGGTATGCAACTAGGTGAATGAACCTTAAGGAAATGAAATGGCAGAAACAAAAAGATAAATATTATCATGCCTCACTCCTATAGACTAACTATAATATACACACTCAAGAGAGAATTGAAGTTGAAAGCATGGGTTATCAGGTTGGAGTGTACTGTGAATGGAGTCCAAAATTGTAAGCACTTACAGGAATCACATACATTCAGTTGTAACTGTCATTTCTAAATTCTGAGATACTGAGCTATTTGAGTATAATCTGGTCGTACACTTAAACTTCAGGTATGTATGACAGCTGAGATTCAGAGTTAGAGCACTGAAGTTATGAAAGTCAGCATTACCCCATACAGCAACTATTAAAAAATTGAAAAAGTGATCAGACTTCAACTAGAGATATGAATGAAGCTGATCTGGATAGGATTAAGGGAAATCAGAATACAGAGTACAAGATGATATGGTCCATATTCTAAAACTGAAACTTCTGTATGACATCAAAGGAAGGGATGTTTAATTGGTGCAAAGTTTATTTTTTGGGTAGTGCATTATCTAATTTATTTTGTATGATCAGTTTATTTGAAAACCATAACTACATGGAGTCTTAAATATGGTGTCAGATCCTGTTGGTTTTTACAGGTTAGTGTGATGCCACAATATATTCCACAGTACTTTGAGCAGAGAATAAAAAATATTTGCAAAGTCCTCTTGTGGGGAGAAAGGAAAAGATATTCAATTTCCCCATCTGGGGAATTAATGATATTCATGCAACCCATTCAACAGGCTAAGCCCTCAATCTGATTCCTGCAAAGGAAAAGCTAAGCATACTTATAATTATGCCCAAGAGTCACCACCAGAAAGCCTCTTTTGTTGCTCAGATGTGGCCTCTCTCTCTAAGCCAACCTGGCAGTGAACTCACTGCCCTCCTCACTAAGTGGGACATGACTTCCAGGGGTATAAATCTCCCTGCCAATGTGGGACATGACTCATGAGGATGAGCTGGGACCTGGGATCAAGGGTTTGAGAAAGCCTTCTTGACCAAAAGGGGGAAAAAAGGAATGAGACAAAATAAAGTTTCAGTGGCTGAGAGATTACAGAGAGAGTCGAGAGGTTAATCTGGAGGCCATTTTTATGCATTATGAAGATACCCTTTTTTGCTTATGATGCATTGGAATGGCTAGAGGGAAGTATCTGAAACTACTGAACTGTATTCCAGTAGCCTTGATTCTTGAAGATGATTGTGTAACTATATAGTTTCTACAGTATGACCATGTAATTGTGAAAACCTTGTGTCTGATGCTCTTTTATCCAGGATATGAACAGATTAGTAAAAAAATAAGGATTAAAAAATAAATAACAGAAGGGATAAAGCTTAAAAAATGGGTAGATTGAAATACTAGTGGTCAATGAGAGGGAAGGGTAAGGGGTCTAGGATGTCTGAGTTTTTCTTTTTCTTTTTATTAATTTTTCTTGAGTGATGCAAATGTTCTAAAAATGATCATGCTGATGAATACATAACTATGCAATGATATTATGAGATACAGATTTTATATCATGTATGGACTCTAAGAGTGTGAAGATTTTTCAGTAAAAATATATATTTTTTAAAAGTGATATATTTAGTAACCAAACTGATCCATTTTTCATTAAGATAAATAAAAATTATCTAAAATATTCTAACAGAGCAATGCTGCCAAATAGTTACAATTCATTACAAAATACAATTAAAATATATTTTTAAAAAGGGAAAGATGTTTTCTTTAGATTCACTGATTTTATAATATTTTAATTTTTCTTGGTAATTTATTTGCAATCATAGTCATTTTTACAATCAATATTTGATAAAATATTTCACTCACACTAAATTATGAAATTACATTTATGAATTCTTGGCAATGAAGGGAACCTTCACCTATTTCATCTCATTATCATAATCATCCCTTACAGTATCAGAAACTATACTGTTTGTGGAGAAGAAATCACACACCTGGATCAACTGATAGGAACAGCTTATTCTCATTTTGCATTTCATCCCTGTGCAACTAATTCAGAAGGCCTAACTATATGCAATAGACTCATAATCATACCTGCTTGTATGCCGTGACACTTGTTGAACTAAAAACCTTCTGAGACTTGCAAGGACCAGAGCTACTATAGCAATAGCTCCCACAGTTTTCACAACAGTTCATGGTAAGGTTATTGGCAGAGTGAAATCTTGAAAAGCAGGCATCACTACAGAGACCATGTACCACATTTTGATATTTAACTTCAAATCGAATCTAGGAAATAAAAATACATATAAACAAGCAAAATAAGCACAACTAAAAATCTCTGACTTTAGAGCAGAAACCCATAAAGATAAAATTAACTTACATCAGCATTTTTCTGACACATACTGCACTTAGTTGAAATGCTATTGGTATATATGGTGACAACAGGCTTTTTCTTTAGCTCATAAGAAGATAGGCATGACTGACTGCAGAAATCTTTGCTAGGAGAATTTTCAAATCGGGTTGTGATCACATCCTTTGGATTTAAAATTTCTCTATGAATAAATAACAAGGGCAAAATGAAACATGTTCATTACAACTGTATTTTTTTCCTCTTCGTGAGCTAAAATAACTACATTAGTGGGGCAGCTTTTGTATAGTAAAAAAATGCCCTGAATAACGCATCTGAAAACTTTGATTCATTATTAGTTCTGTTACTTCTCAGCTGAATTATATGAGACAATTAAGATTTAAATTTCCTCATGCATTTAATGGGGTTTATAATACCTAATTCATAGATGTGTTAAGGGAGAATTATATTTAAAACATGGCCAGCCTGATACTCATGACAAAAACAGTGAGGCCTCCAGGTCCAGCTAGGTTTCATCTGCTGGAGCCAGTGGGACTAAATTCAACAGTAATCCCATAACTCCAGACTACAAGCACTTGTCCTCTTACTAGCCAGCAGCTGCCAAGTGTAGAAACATGAATGAGAAAAGGAAATTAAAACTATAAGATTTGGGAAACACAAACAACAGAATTTTCTGTAAAGATTAGTATGATATATAAAAATTAGCTATGGCTGAAGAGATCAAAGAAACAGATGGCAAAAGGGCTGTTAAGGCTTAACATCAAAGGACAAATGGATGCAAGAATGAGATAGGAAGAACAAGAATAATTTTGTGTTCTGTGAGCTTTCTAGAGTTATTTTGTAAGAGCTTATTGTTGCAATAAACACTAAAGCAATAGAATGGTGAAATCAGGAGGCTAAGTATTGTCACTCTGACAAGTATAAAAACTGAAGAAAACAGTCATTAATTAAAAACACTAGTGGAAGGTGCATGGGTGGGTCAGTGGTAGAATGCTCACCTTCCATGCGGGATACCCAGGTTCGATTCCTGGACAATGTACCCCCCCAAAAAGACACCAGTAGAGGCCAATAATAGCAATAATATTACATAATAGAGTAATATGTATTGAGTACTTACTATGTACCAAGCATTGTTCTAAGATTTTTATTCAAATTATCCAATTTAATTATCACAAAAACACTATGTGGTATTAACTGTAATTCACATTTTATAGATAAGGAAATTGAATCAGAAAGGTTAAATAACTTGTTAAAATCATATAGCTGATAAGCAACAAAGCCAGAATACAAATCTAAGCAGTTTGATTCTAGAGACCATGTAGTTATATACTATTTTTTAGATATTCCCATCCTGTGTCTTTATTCTGCCTCCATTCTGTACCTTTATGATGCAGGACTACTGTTCCACAGTGAACTATGAAATAATAAAGATGATGACAACAAAAGTATGTCAATTTTCTAAAACTAACCTAGCCTTAAAAATATGACAATGAATCTCGGAAACCAAGTAGATATATCACACACAGATGAGATACCAACTTTGAAAAGTGATTTTTCTATTAAAAATAGACAAAATTTGAAAAGCTAAATCTTTCAATGGCATAATGTATAGATAAGTAAAGCAATGAGAAAGATTTTTTAAGGAAAATCTGTGCACATTTAAATATAAACACACTCCAAAACCTTATCCATCCAAATGAGTGTTATCCCTTAACGTTTATCTTGGAAAAACCAGATCTCTTGCTGCAAATACATCGACACGGCTCAAAACATTTTTTCTCATTTCTCTTTTAATTTATAAAAACCATAAGAACTACTTTTTAATTTTATAATCAAATCTCATATTTAACAGTATGACTCAGTCTAATAATCTACTGTATTCCTATGACAATCTTGCAAATTTGCAAAAATCAAACCCAGGCTGAAAAGACAGATTTGTCATCTAGCCTACTTTAAAGGCATATTTCATAAGCCCCAAAAGCAATACAAAATTGAAAGATCAAAAAAGTTTTGAATAAGAGAAGCACTGTGGAAACAGTCAGTGACAAGTAACTATTTTTACAAGAATAATAAACATTTAGATGTATAATTCCTGCTATGTAATACAATCCATATTATTTTAGTGCTATTATAATAAACACTCCAGAAAATAGAAAACTAAATTTGCCCTTTCAGATTAATTTCATGAGTATGACATGAAAATGTTAAAGAAAGGAATATAAGAATTTTATACTTTGAGCAGTTTGTGCAGGTTTTCTTGGGAGGAGGTGGTAGGCAGACAGATGAAAAATATCTGGTGATGCACCGTGTGGAGCAAAAGAGCTGAGTAGATCCTGTCTTATGATATGCTGTTTGTCCCTTATAAAGTATTTTTTTACAACCAGAACAAAAAACCTGAAGAGCTATGGCTGGAACTGAAGGAAGCAATATATTTGGGCCAGATGATGCAGGAGAAAACTGAAAGCCTGGAGTCAACTGTTGGGCTATAAAACAAAATAAGAAGAAAAAAACAAGTTTTAGTAACAGGATGAATATATATTCAGTCTCTCTTCTTAAAGAACAAATTTCCTAAGTCTTGAAATTCAATATTAATGAGACAATAGGCACTCCAAACCAGGGGGTCTCAAACTTCTTTTTACCATGACCCACAGTAAGAACCTACAACCCAGTATGTATACATTTGCATGTATACATATATAATTTAACAACTGAAACAGAAGTCTCATGAAACAATGTATTTTCTTGCTACATTTATTACACTTTGATATAGTCTTAATCTAGTCCATCTTTTTAAATGCTGGTCAAGACCAACTACCCAGTTTGAAAAACGCTACTCTAAAGGACGAGAAATGCTTACAAAAGGAGGTGCTGTCCCTCAATTATTCTACCCAGAATAAACAAATATTAATTGTATTTAGCTTCTGCAGGCCTATTTCTTACCAAGAGAATTGTCACTGACTGAAAACACAGCACTAATTTTCAGTTCACTTTCTTGAGAATCTGGCTGTTGGGCACATCCATACTCCTTTAAAAAAAGAGAGAAATGAATACAGTGTATCTAAGTAAACTAAAACTTCAAGCAAAAAATAATTTTATCATATTCATCTCTTCCACATTCTAATCCTAATCACTTCGTAAACACTTCAAAAGCCAAAATTTACAAGGTATTAGACTAAGTTTAATCTTAACAAACACAAACTTGTAGAACTGGAGAATCTTTTGTAATAGTTACATCTATTTTTCAAATGTAATCTTGGATATATGGGAATAACACATGGCTTTTCTGATGCTGAGAACTATTCTTTTTAAAGCTGTATTTACAAGGGAGAAATAAATGAAATTATCATCTATATTTTATCTGACTACTCTATACTTACAGATAACTTTCTAATCTCTAACCCCAGATTCATATGTGCAAATGCCTCTTTGACTTTACCACTTGAATGTCTAATGAGCCTCTTAAACACACCAGATTCCAAACTATACTTATTGCTGCTCTCAAAATCCTGTTCCTAGACCCTCAGGAAATGGTATCATGACATGCTAAATTTACTGTGACTTTGTATTTGTATGGAGGTGGCACAAAGCAATAAAAGAATAATATGGAACCAGTCAAAACTAATTTCCTATTCTAGTTCTGATACTTCCTAGCTTTGTGACTCTGTATAAATTACTTAAACTCTCCTTGCAATAGTTACCCCTTTGTAAAAAGGGAGAAAGAATATGTCCCTCATATAGTTGTAGCATTTAAATAAGAATGCATTCGCCATTGCTTCTGACAATGTGCACTCACTCAACAAACACTAGCCCTCTCATTCCCTATTCTCCCTATTACATTTTAAACTGTTTTGAGGGCAGGTGCCATAACTTTTAGCTCTTCTGAAAACAAATAACTAATACAGTTGAGTATCCTGCTTAAGGGTTTTGGCTCCTGAATTAGCCTCAGTTCAAATCCTGGCTCAACCATTTATTAATTATATGACCTTTAACAAGTGCCTATCTGTGTTTTAGTTTCCTCATGTGAAGTGAGAATAATAGTACTTAATTCTCAAGGTTGAGAACATCATATGGATTAATAGATGTAAACTGTTTAACAAGTGTTCAAGAAGTGCTATAGATTAAATAAGCAGGAATAAAAACTCACTGAATGAATGAATGTCATGGAAGCCACTATCCCCCACCCTACAACCTGTAAACATTATCTCAGAACTCTTACCAGCACAGCACTCCAGAAAGGCAAGGACTTAAAGAGTGAGATGAAACCTATCTGGTATCCCTGTCCTGATATGACTACCTTTAAGGTGATGTGAGAAATAAAACATCTGCTTTGCTTATGCAATAAAATCAATAACCACAATGTATAAAGCAAAAGAATCGTCCAAGAGGGGACAACAAAGTCTCTTGCCAAAACAACTGGTCTCTCCACATTGATTTATGCTTTCTAATCTGATTCCCTCAAGAGAGGCCAGAATGCCCTTTCCGAACACAAGCTGGCATACTATAAGTATATGTAAGTATTAATAATAAATTAACATTAATAATATTACATATTATTATGATATATTCTGTTTACATGTTAATGCCACATATTATTAGTATTATTGTTGTTGTTATAATTATCATTATCATCCTCATCACCATTTTCATACCTTTTCTGTTCCAGGACTACCGGTTTTGGCAGTTCTTCACCTTTTCTTTAGGGAGGGCTTCACCAGCCACGCCCTACTCCCAACGAAAACTAGGTCACATTCCTCATTTTAATCTTTTCTTCTAGAGCACTAGATAGTCTTTCATCACACGTTATTTGATTATTTACTTGTAAAAGGTCTATCTCCCTTACTAACCCATAAGCTCTATGAATGAAGGAACTAATTTGGTTTTGCTCATTTGTGAATATCCAGATCCCAGCATAGAGGAAACCATAAATATTTACAGAACTGACAAAAAAAAAAAAAACACAATCTACTCTCAGATACTAGAAAACAAAAAAAAGAAATGCCAAATAAGGGTGAGGGGAATGTAAATACATTATTACTTTCCTTCTGCAGAAAAAAAAATTTCATATAGTAACCAAGATCTTTTTGCATTCAAAGAACAGAAAAATTGATCGGTAGACCCATCACATCAGGAAAAAATTAGTTTGGGTTGTTTTAACTTACAAACCAGAAATGGCCTAACTACAATTTTGAATTTACCTATAGAAGGAATTTTTAAAAAAACAAGATAAATGCTTACTTGAGCATTGTCAGGTTCTTCTTTAATTTTGTCCAGAAGCTCTTGCTGTGGGGCCATTGCTTTGCAACATTCACCATCCAAACTTTCTTTCATTCTAATTTTTTATGTAAAGGAATTGCCCAGTCTAAAACTAATAGATTTCTTCTTGGTAATGGATAGCTGGACTCCTAAAACACAACATAAAGGATTGGTATTCATGCTCAGTCCCTTTTTTTCATCATTACCTATATTAATAGTTTTGCTATTAATACCTATATTAATAGCATAGGGCTTTAGGTGAGGATTTCAGAAATCGTCTGGATTAACTCTATTCTTTCCTCCCACTTTCTGCTCCTTTAGTGGCTGCCTTCATATAAGAAAAAGTATTCCAGTAGCTACCATTTCCCTAACATCTTTAAAGAAAAGTACTCCGATTTTTCATATGTTAAAAGTTGCTTAGGGGAATAAATTAGAAGACCAAGACAAAGGAGGAAGTTCTGAAAAGAATGGGCCCAGAAATAGTTTCTGACTCCATGAAAATTAGTTCTTGGAGGTCCATCTCAGGTTTTATTTCTCAAAGTGGGGCACACCAACCTCCCCACCCGCACCTATAATTTAGACTCCGCAAAAATGGCCCCATATCTCGGCCTAACCACAGATTAGGGCTCAGGATAACATCGCGATTGAACAATAAGCAAGCACGTACTTAAAGTGGGCCACCTGCATTTTTCAGGGTCCCCATGGGGCCATGCCCAGCCCTGCCCAGGAAAGAGTTAGCCCTGAGCGCTGTTTCATAATCGTCTTCCTGTAAACAAGAAACCGTGCTAGCCCTTCAGTAGGTTCCTTTTCTTTAAAATGTTAACGTCCTAAAGAGGACGTATTAAACCTGAAGCAAAAAGAAAAAAAAAGCAGCTTTCCAAAGTTGTCTTTATCCAAATGGTCAAACCAGGCAAAGACATCGGCAATTGACTTAAAAGCCTGTTCAGAGGAAAACTTTTCACCACTTGCCACAGTTACAACCACCTATTGACGCTCGTCCCTCCCCTGAGTATCGCAACCAATAATACCCACGCCAGTCAGTGAGCACTAATACGGCAACGCTGTATCTGACGACGAGAGCACGACCTGCCAATGCCTGTCAGGGCGGCCCTGCGACAAAATGTGCAGCAACATCTGCCGTGCAGCCCGCCGGGCGCCCGCCTTATCACGTGGCCGCAGTTCCCGCCACGCCCCACGAGACCCCTTCCGCTGCCCGCCCGGCCGCACTCCTTTGGTCACCTCACTGCTTCCCTCCCGGGGAGGGTGCAGGGCAGAGGATGGGGAAGGGGCGCAAGACCCACGCGCGGGGATGAGGCTTATTTTCTCTTACTGGAATTATTCCGCATGAACCATTGCAACGCAATACCCAGCCAGCCGCGCGTGCACAGCCCTAGACTCCGCCCTTCTTTCCCATCGTGCTCCAAGTTTCAGCTGGGCGGGTCTTCCCAGCAGCCCTCTGTGCCCAGTCATGGCTGACTTCTTAAAGAGATCAAGGCTCAATTTTGAAAATGTGGAGGAAGCGGTTGGAGAGAGAACGTTAGGGGTATTAGATGGCATTGTAGAAGGCTCTACACCATTCTTTTTATTTGTTTAATAGTTTCGTTGAGATATTTTCACACCTCATACAGTCCATCTGAAGTGTACAGTGACTCACAATATGACCACATAGTTGTGTATTCATCACCATATCATTTTTAGAACATTCGCATCCCTCAAGAAAAATAAATAAAAGGAAAAAACCCATACTTCCCATACCCCTTACCCCTTCCTCTCATTGACCACTAGTATTGCAATCTACCCAAATTTTTTTTTATCCCTTAACCCCCCACCTTATTTAATTTTTGTTCTTATTTATTACTTATCTGCTCATATCTTAGATAAAGGATAGCATCAGCAACAAGGTTTTCATAATCACACGGTCATTTTGTAAAAGCTGTAAAGTTATACAATCATTTTCAAGAATCAAGGCTACTGTTTATCCAGAGTGATGTCTTGATAAATCCCAGAGTGATTTGAACAGTGAATTAAAAAAGTATTTGCAAAGTCCCCTTGGGGGAATGATGAGAAAGGGGGAAAATTCAACTTCCCCAAGTGGAGATTTCTTGATATTCTCACAAGCAGTGGGATCAACCAAAGCAATAGGCTCAGCCCCAATCTTGGGGTTTGTTCATGTGAAATTTAACCCCACAAAGGATAAGTCAAGTCTACTTAAAATTTAGGCCTAAGAGTCACCCCCAAGAGAGCCTCTTTTGTTGCTCAGGTGTGGCCTCTCTCTCCAGCCAACACAACAAGCAAACTCACCACCCTCCCCCTGTCTACGTGGGACATGACTCCCAGGGGTGTGGACCTTCCTGGCAACATGGGACAGAAATCCTAGAATGAGCTGAGACTCAGCATCAAGGGATTGAGAAAACCCCTAGAATGAGCTGAGACTCAGCATCAAGGGATTGAGAAAACCTTCTTAACCGAAAGGGGAAAGAGATAAACGAGATAAAATAAAGTGTTAATGGCTGAGAGATTCCAGACAGAGTCAAAGGGTTATCCTGGAGGTTATTCTTACACATTAAATAGATATCACCTTTTTAGTTAAGGCATAAAAGAGAGGCAGGAGGGAACTGCCTGAAAATATAGGGCTGTGTTCCAGTAGCCATGTTTCTTGAAGATGATTGTATAGTGATATAGCTTTCACAATGTGGCTGTGTGATTGTGGAATCCTTGTGTCTGATGCTTCTTTTATCTACCTTATGGACAGATGAGGAAAACATATGGATTAAAAATAAATAAATAATAGGGGGAACAAATGTTAAAATACATCTAGTAGATTGAAATACTAGTGACCAATGAAAGGGAGGGGTAAGGGGTATGGTATGTATGAATTTTTTTCTGTTTTCTTTTTATTTCTTTTTCTGAATTGATGCAAATGTTCTAAGAAATTATCATGATGATGAATATACAACTATGTGATGAAATAAAAGAATGTCATATTGTATGTTGATTGGTTTTATTAATAAAAATTTTTTAAAAAGAATCAAGGCTACTGGTATACAATTCAACAATTTCAGGTACTACCCTCTAGCTACTCCAATACACCTTAAACTAAAAAGGGATGTCTATATAATGCATAAGAATAATCTCCAGAGTAACCTCCAGATTAATCTCTTGATTCTGTTTGAAATCTCTCAAACACTGAAATTTTATTTTGTCTCATTCCTCTCTCTGCCCTCTTGGTCAAGAAGGCTTTCTCAATCCCAAGATGCCAGGTCCTAACTCATCCCCAGGAGTCATGTCTCATATTGCCAGGGAGATTTATACCCCTGGGAGTTATGTCCCATGTACGGGGTGGGACAGTGAGTTCATCAGCCAAGTTGGCCAGACCTAAGCAACAAAAGAGGTTCTTTGGGGGTGACTCTAAATAAGGTTCACTTCTTGTTTGTAGGAATAAGTTTCACAGGTGTGAACTCTAAGATTGAGGGGTCAGCCTATTGAATGGGTTGTCCTCACTGTTTGTGAGAATATCATGAATTTTATTCTCTGCCCAAATTAATCTGGGATATATTGGGGCATCACACTAACCTGGTCAAACAAACAAGATCTCACTACCTATTCAAAATTCCATGTAATTATGATGTTCAAATACACTGAATTTACAAGTTAAATTAGATAATGCACTACGAAAAATATACAATTTCTGTATCATTCTTTACTGCACATTTCCAGAAAGGTGGTCTGCTGAGAAAACATAATAATAAGTAATAGCTGACATTTATTAAGCCAAGTGATTGTAAAGCACTTGACATGCATTATTCACTTAATCCTTATCAAAGGCCAAAAGAGATACAAATTTTTGTGATATGAGATATAAATAAATTATTAATTGTCTGAAGTCAGGACTGGGTATTTTTTTCATTCAACATAGCTTGTGAGGCTGTCATTCGTTCTTTTTTTTTTTTTCCCATGGGTAGGCACTGGGAATCAAACCCAGGTCCTCTGGCATGGCAGGCAAGCATTCTTGCCTAATGAGCCACCGTGGCCCGCCCTCATTCATTCATTTTTGATAGCTGTGTAGTATTCCACTTTATGAATATGCTATAATTTAACCATCTACTATTGGTGGAAACTTGAATTGTTTCCATTTTTGTACTATTAGGAGTAATGCAACTGTGAACATTCTTGCCTTTTATGACACATGTGCACACATTTCTGTTGGATTTATACCTAGAAGTAAGTAAGAACTTGCTTGTTATCTGTATACAAAACTGAAGTATATAATGTCAAACAATTTTCAAAAGCAGCTGCATCAATTTATACTCCCTGCAGCTATATACAAGAGTTCCAGTTGCTCCACATCCTTGCCAATAAATATTACTGTGCATTTTTAAAATTTTCATCATTCTGGCAGGGGTATAGTGGTATCTCAATGTGGTTTTAATTTGCATTTCCCAGATTAATAATCAGGTTGAGACCATTTTCATGTTTTTTGATATCTAGATATTCTCTTATGTGAAGTGCCTGTTCAAGTCTCTTATCCATTTTTTAATTGAATTGTCTGCCACTTTCTAATGGATATATGTTCTAGATATGAATGCTTTATAGAATGTATGTATGCAGATATCCTCTCCCACTCAGTAGTCTGCCTTTTCATTCTATTATTGGTGTCTTTTGGTGAACATAAAACCTTTATGCTTATTGCTTCCATGTCTTGCTTAAGAGCATTTTCCTGACCAAAAGCCTTAATAATTTCTAGAAGTGTTCTTACTTTGCTTTTCACATTTAGAACTACAGTCCACCTAGAGATGGATTTTATATATGGTATGTATCTTTCCCATGAGAATATCAAATTGATTAGTCACTATTTTTGAAAAGCCTCTCATCTAAAAATTGTCTACATATGCATGCATGGGTTTGTTTTGGGACTATGTTGTCTCATTTCTTTAGTCTCTCCTTGTGGAAACATCACACTTTCTTAATTTCTGTAACAGCTTTATAATAAATCTTGATGTCTTGTAGAAAAAGTCCTCCCTCCTATTATGTTCTTCAAGATCATCTTGGATTTACTTGTCCCTTTAGATATTCTTGTAAATTTTAGAATTAGGTTGACAATTTTGACAAAAATTTCCTTATAAACTTTAGAATTAGCTGGGATTTTGTTTAGTATTGCACTGAAGCTATAGACCTGTTTTGGAGAATTGACATTGTATAGAGTTGACTCTTCCAATCCATGAAACTGTATATCTCTCCATTTTTTATGCATCTTTAATTTCCCTTAATAATGTATAATAGTCCTAAGTATAGATGACTCACATATTTTTTTTTTCACGTGGGCAAGCACCAGGAATCAAATCTGGATCTCCAGCATGGCAGGCGAGAACTCTGCCTGCTGGGCCACTGTAGGGCCTGCCCTCATATATTTTAATTACATTTCTTCAAGATATTTCATATTTTGCATTACTTTAAGTGGTAAATTTTCCTTTTTAGCTGATTGTTGCTGGTATACACATAGAAATGCAATTGATTTTTGCATGCTCCTCTTGAAGCTAGCACCCTTGCTAAATTCATTTATTAATTCTACTTACTTATCATATTTTGTGAATGTTATAAGTTTCCAGTTATGTCATCAGGGAGTAAACATAACTTTTACTTCATTTTCTTGCCTATTGCACTAGCTAAGAGCTCTGGTACTGCGTTGAATGGAAATGGTGCTAATGGGCATCTTTTTGGTGATATGGGTGATATTTACTTAACATTTTTATTACAAACAACAAACAGACATACGAACATTCTTGGCATAGAAACATTCTTGACATGGTTACAATTAGTGGCTCAAAATATCATCACTTAATTGTGTATTCATCCATGATCATTTTTTTTTAACATTTGCATCTTTCCAGCAAAAGAAAGAAAAAACACATATCCCCCATTCCTCTTACTACTCCCTTCCATTGACCACAAATATTTCAATCTACTCAATTTATTTCAACATTTGTGCACCCTATTATTTATTTTTCTATCCATATTTTAATGCATCTGTCCATACCATAGAGAAAAGAAGCATCAGACACGAGGTTTTCACAATCATACAGTCACACTGTGAAAGCTATATCATTATACATACATCTTCAAGACACATGGCTACTGGAACACAGCTCTACAGTTTCAGGCACTTCCCTCTAGCCACTCTAATATACCATAAACTAAAAAGGGGTATCTATTTAATACGCAAGAATAACCTCCAGGATAACCTCTTGACTCTGCTTGAAATTTCTCAGCCGCCTACGCTTTATTTTGTCTTGTTTCTCCCTTCCCCCTTTCTGTCAGGAAGACTTTCTCAATCCCTTGATTGAGCTCATTCTAGGATTTCTGTCCTATGTTGCCAGGGAGGTTTATACTCCTGGGAGTAATGTCCCACATAGAGAGAGGAAGGGCAGTGAGTTCACTTGCCGTGTTGGCAGAGCAAGAGAGACTACATCTGAGATTCTCTGGGGTGACTCTTAGGCCTAATTTTAAGGAGGCTTAGACTCTCCTTTGCAGGGATAAGTTTCATAGAGGCAAACCCCAAGATTGAGGGCTCAGCCTATTGCTTTGGTTGCCCCCACTGCTTGCGAGAATATCAGGAATTCTACAAGTGGGGAAGTTGAGTTTTGCCCCTTTCTCCACATTCCCTGAGGGGCTTTGAAAATACTTCTTTATTCACTGTTCAAATCACTCTGGAATTTATCAGAGCAACACACTAACCTGAACAAACCTACAAAATCTCATGCCCTATTCAAGGTTCCATGTACTTATGTTGTTCAATTAAACTGCGTATATAAGTTAAATTAGGAAATGCACTAGTCAAAATATAAACTTTGTACCAAATAAACATTTCTTGCTTTAGTCTCACATGGAAGTTAAAATTTTAAAATGTGAATGACCATCTATTTTCAACATCCAGCAATATTGACATTCCTTTGTTCTTCCTCATGCAAAAACATTTTTTAATTTATACATTTAGTCACTGTCATTGTACACTTTAGGTATTCCTAAATTTAACTATCTCTGTCTTTATCATCTATCTTTCCTTCTGGTTTCATATGTGCCCCCAGCCCTTCTTGTCTATCATTCTCACATTCAGCTTCATTCAACTTACATTTTTGTGCTACAATCAGGTAGTATTGTGCTATCCATTTCTGAATTTTTACAATCAGTACTGTTGCACAATCTGTATTCCTTCAGCATCAATTACCCAATCTCTGTCCTATTTCTATCACTTATTAACCTGTGTTCTTAGCTGAAATTCTCCAAGTTCCCTCATTAATGTTAGTTCCTATCAGTGAGAACATACAGTTTCTCCTTTTGTTTCTAGCTAATCTCACTAAGCATAATGTCCTCAAGGTCCATCCATGTTGTTACATGCTTCGTGACTTTATTCTGTCCTACAGCTGTGTAATATTCCATCGTATATCTATACCACAGCTTGTTTAGCCACTCATCTGTTGATGGACATTTGGGGCTGTTTCCATCTCTTTGCAATTGTAAATAATTCTGCTATAAACGTTGGTGTGCAAATGTTCATTTGTGTCCTTGCCCTTATGTCCTCTCAATAAATACCTAGCAATGGTATTGCTGGATCATATGTCAATTCTATACTTAACTTCCTGAGGAACTTCCAAATGCCTTCCACAGCAGTTGTGCCATTTTACACACCTACCAACAGTGAATAAGGGTGACTGTTTCTCCACATCCTCTCCAGCACTTGTCGTTTTCTGTTTTATTGATAATGCCCATTCTGGTAGGTGTGAGATGATACCTTATTGTGGTTTTGATTTGCATTTCCCTAATAGCCAGGGAAGTTGAGCATCTTTTCATGTGTCTTTTGGCCATTTGTATTTCCTCTTCTGAGAAGTGTCTGTTCAAGTCTTTTGTCCATTTTTTAATTGGGTTGTTTGTCTTTTTGTTGTTGAGTTGAACGATCTCTTTATATATTCTGGATACTAGAGCCTTATCTGATATGTCATTTCCAAATATTGTCTCCCATTGTGTAGGCTGTCTCTTTATTTTCTTGACAAAGTTCTTTGGTGGACAAAAATGTTTAATATTGAGGCATTCCCATTTATCTATTTCTTTCTTCAATGCTCGTACTTGGGTGTAAGATCTAGGAAACCACCTCCTATTACAAGTTTTATAAGATATTTCCCTAAATTTTCTTCTAAAAGTTTTATGGTCTTAAGTCTAATGTTTAGGTCTTTGATCCATTTTAAGTTAATTTTTTGTACAAGGTGTGAGATATGGATTCTCTTTCATTCTTTTGCATATGAATATCCAGTTCTCCAAGCACTGTTTATTGAAGAGACTGTTCTGTCCCAGATGAGTTGGCTTGACTGCCTTATCAAAGATCAATTGCCCATAGATGAGAAGGTCTATATTTAAACACTCTATTCAATTCCATTGGTCAGTATATCTATCTTTATGCCAGTACCATGTTGTTTTGACCACTGCAGCTTTGTAATGCACCTTAAAGTCGGGTAGTGAGAGTCCTCCGACTTCATTTTTCTTTCTCAAGATATTTTTAGCTATTTGGGGCACCCTGCCCTTCCAAATAAATTTGGTTATTGGTTTTTCTATTTTTGAAAAGTAAGTTTTTGGGATTTGAATTGTTATTGCATTTAATCTATAAATCAATTTAGGTAGAATTGACATCTTAACTATATTTAGTTCTCCAATCCATGAACATGGTATGCCCTTCCCTTTATGTAGTCTTCTGTGATTTCTTTTAGCAATTTCTTGTAGTTTTCTTTGTACAGGTCTTTGTATCCTTAGTTAAATTTATTTCTAAATATTTTATTATTTTGATTGCAATTGTAAATGGAATTTTTTTCTTAATTCCTTCCCTCAGATTGCTCATTACTAGTGTATAGAAACACTACAGATTTTTGAGTGTTGATCTTGTAACCTGCCACTTTGCTGTACTCATTTCTTAGCTCTAGTAGTTCTGCTGTGGATTTTAGGGGGTTTTCAACATATAGGGTCATATCATCTGCAAACTATGAGAGTTTTACTTCTTCCTTTCCAATTTTGATGTCTTGTATTTCTTTTTCTTGTCTAATTGCTCTGGCTAGAACTTCCAACACAATGTTGAATAATAATGGTGACAGTGGACATCCTTGTCTTGTTCCTGATTTAGGAGGAAAGCTTTCAGTCTTTCCCCATTAAGGAATGTTAGCTGTGGGGTTTTCATATATTCCCTTTATTGTGTTGAGGAAGTTCCCTTCTATTCTTATCTTTTGACGTGTTTTCATCAATAAAGAATGATGAATGTTGTCAAATGCCTTATCTGCATCAATCAAGATGATCATGTGGTTTTTATGATTTGATTTGTTGATATTACATTAATTGATTTTCTTATGTTGAACCATCCTTGCATACCTGGAGTAAATCCCACTTGGTCATGGTGCATAATTCTTTTAACGGGTGCTGGATTCGATTAGCAAGAATTCTGTTGAGGAATTTTTCATCTATATTCATTAGAAGGATGGGTCTGTAATTTTCTTTTCTTGTAGTAACTTTGTCTGGCTTTGGTATGAGGGTGATGTTGGCTCATAGAATGAGTTAAGTAGCTTCCCCTCCTCTTCAAATTTCGGAAGAGTTTGAGCAGGATTGGTACTAATTCTTTCTTGAATGCTTGGTAGAACTCACATGTGGAGCCATCTGGTCCTGGATTTTTCTTTTCTGGAATCATCTTAATGACTGATTCAATTTCTTTACTTCTGATTGGCTTTTTGAGGTCATCTGTTTCTTCTCAAGTAAATGTTGGCTGTTTATGTCCTTCTAGGAAGTTGGTCATTTCATCTACATTGTTTAGTTTAATATCATAAAGTTGATCATAGGATCCTCTCATTACCTCTTTTACTTTTGAGGGGTCAGTGGTTATGTCTCCTCTTCCATTTCTGATTTTATTTATTTGCATCCTCTCTTTTTCTTTTCATCAATGTTGCTAAGGGTCCATCAATTTTATTGATTTTCTCAAAGACCAACTGCTTGTTTTGTTGATTTTCTTGATTGCTTTCATGTTCTCAATTTCATTTATTTCTGCTCTAATCTTCATTATTTCTTTCCTTTTGCTTGCTTTGGGGTTAGTTTGCTGTTCTTTCTCCACTTCTTCCAAGTGAACAGTTAATTCCTCAATTTTTGATATATGCATTTAAGGCAATGAATTTCCCTCTTAGCACAGCCTTTGCTGCATCCCATAAATTTTGATATATTGTGTTTTCATTTTCATTTGCCTCGAGATATTTACTGATTTCTCTTGTAGTTTCTCCTTTGACCCACTGTATTTTTAAGAGTGTGTTGTTGAACCTCCATATATTTGTGAATTTTCTGGCCCTCTGCCTGATATTGATTTCCAACTTCATTCCTTTATGATCTGGGAAAGTGTTTTGTATAATTTCAAACTTTTTAAATTTATTGAGACTTGCTTTGTGACCCAACATATGGTCTATCCTTCAGAATAATCCATGAGCACTCGAGAAAAAGGTGTATCCTGCTGTTGTGGAGTGTAATGGTCTATAAATGTCTGTTAAGTTTTTTTGTTTATTGTATCATTCAAATGCTCTGTTTCTTTATTGATCCTCTGTCTAGATGTTCTATCCATTGATGAGAGGGGAAATTGAAGTCTCCAACTATTATGGCAGATGTATCTATTTCTCTCTTCAGTGGTTTCAGTGTTTGCCTCATGTATTTTGGAGCACTCTGGCTCAGTGCATAAATATTTATGACTGTTATGTCTTCTTGTTGAATTGTTCCTTTTATTAATACACAGTGTCCCTCTTTGTCTCTTTTAATTGTTTTACATTTGAAGTCTAACTTGTCAGATATTAGTATAGCTACTGCTGCTCTTTTTTTTATTGTTGTTTGCATGAAATATCTTTTCCCAACCTTTCACTTTCAATCTGTGTTTGTCCTTCGGTCTAAAATGTGTCTCCTAAAGACAGCGTATGGATGGGTCCTATTTTTAATCCATTCTGCCAGTCTATGCCTTTTGATTGGGGAGTTTAATCCATTAACCTTTAGTGTCATTACTGTTAGGGCAGTAGTTTCTTCTACCATTTTGTCTTTTGGATTTTGCATGTCATATCTACTTTTTTACTCTTTTTGCCTTTACGATAGTCTTCATTTCTATATTCTTCTCCACACCTCTCTCTCCTGTCTTTTCCTGTCTCTAGTGCTCCCTTGAGTATTTCTTACAGAGCTGGTCTCTTGGTCACAAATTTTCTCAGTAATTTTTTGTCTGAAATGTTTTAATTTCCCCCTCATTTTTTGAAGGACAATTTTGCTGGATATAGAATTCTTGGTTGGGAGTTTTTCTTTCCAAATCTTAAATATATCATGCCACTGTCATCTCCCATCTATGGTTTCTGCTGAGAAATCTACACTTAGTTTTATTGGGCTTCCCTTGTATGTGGTGGGTTGCTTTTCTCTAGCTGCTTTTCAAAATTCTCTCCTTCTCTTTGACATCTGACATTCAAATTCGTAAATGTCTTGGAGTATGTCTATTTGGAGCTATTCTGCTTGGGGTATGCTGCACTTCCTGAATCTGTAATTTTAAGTCTTTCATAAGAATTGGGAAATTTCTTCCATTAGTCTTTCTCCTTCTTTTGCCTTCTTTTCTCCTTCTGGGACACCCACAACACATATATCCATGCACTTTCTATTGTCATTCAATTCTCTGAGTCCCTGCACATATTTTTCCATTCTTTTCCCTATGTTTTCTTTTGCTTTTGGATTTCAGATGTCCCATCCTTCAGTTCACCAGTCCTTTCTCCTGCCTCCTGAAATCTCACATTGTAAGTTTCCATTGTTTCCTTCATCTCTTCTACTGTGCCTTTCATTCCCATAAGTTCTGTGATTTGTTTTTTCAGATTTTTTATTTCTTCTTTTTGTTCACCTGTTGCCTTCTTTCTAGCCTTCCTCAACTCACTGATTTGATTTTTGATGAGATTTTCCATGTCTGCTCAAACATACTGAATTAGTTGTTTCAGCTCCTGTATCTCATTTGAATTGTTGGTTTGTTCCTTTGACTGGGCCATATCTTCAATTTTCCTAGTATTACTCTTTTTCTTTTTTTTGCTGGCATCTAGGCATTTTATTTCCTTAATTAGTTTATTCTGGAGATTGTTTTCACACTTTTACCCAGGATTTTCTTGCCAGATGGCTTTGTTCTCTATCTGTTCTTTGGCATTCAATTCAATTTATTCTAGACCTCTTGCACAGGTTTTGTCTAACAGATAAGAATTTTTCAGTTCTTGTTTTCTTGTTTCTTGCCTGCTTTTATGGACCTTTTTTCCTTTTTCTTTTTAAGGAGGGCCTACTTAGATATTATAGACTTTCCCAGATTTTCCAAGACCAGACTGGCCTCCTCTCAGGAAGAAAGAGACAGAGAAACAGTTGTAGGCTGGCTTTAATTGCTTCAGTTTTCCAGTCCCTGGGGTCTGAATTTCTTGAGGAGGGATTCCACCTGAGTTGGGCACCACCCCTCTTGGGGAAGGCACAGCCTTCAGGGAATTAATTCCTTTCACCTGACCAGCCTCTTTGTTTCTCAGACAAGTTTAATTCTGCCCTTGCCTGAAGCAGTTGGAGCCTGAGAAGCCCTGCAGTTCTATCTAATGAGCAGGTAAGCAGTAGAAACAAACTAAAAAACAACATCCTTTTCAGAGCAGGTCCCCCTTTCCTCACGTTTGTTAATCAAGAAATTAGATTGGTATGTTGCTCTATGTACCTCCATGCCCCCAGCAATGAGAGTCTGCTGAAGTTAAAGCCACCATATCACCTCATACTGGTTGGAAACTACAGGCAGACAAGCACCACATACTGGACAGGATAGGAAAAACACAGCGTCTAGAGGCTTCATAGGAAAGTCTGTCAACTTGCTGGGTCTTGCCCTCAGGAAAAATTGATGCAGATGATTCTTTCTTCCTCAGAGAAGGCCCATGCCCCAAAACTATATCCATAGATCTTTCTGATACAGACTTCTCTCTACTTCAGAAGTGTCAGGATGCTATGTGATAATATCCTTACATTTCTTAGAGAGTCTTTGAGACCTTAAATCCGGATGCAGTCTAACAGTTGCATCCTTGAGCTGATCTTAATCCTGAGGCCATATTTCACTGCAATGCCTTAGATTTGATCCATGTCCTGAGACCGTATTTACTTTGAAAATCTTTTGCTAGTTGGAGAGACTGTTCAGAGCCCTATACAGTTTCTAATTTCTGCAGAAATAGTTCTTTACCTTATTTCTCTTTTGCAATATCATACCATAGGTGACTAAAAGAAGCCAATAGGCACTTTTAATATTCCACCAGGAAATTCCTTAAATCACAAGGGGCTCACAAGGTCCCAGACCTTCCCTGCCAAGGTCTCAGGCATGTATGTGAAGCCAAGCTCATAGCTAAATGCAGCCACAGAAGTAACCCTAATTAACAACATTTGGAGGAGAAGAACTCCCTCCCAGAGTCCAGACAATCATAGAATCATGAAAAATGACAAACTGTTGTTTTAAGCTGCAAAATTTTGGAGTGGTTTGCTACATATCAATAGATAACTGACAGAGTAAAATACTTTACGGCTTTTAGTTTGATATTATTAAGCTTTTCCTTTAAGCATGCATGTTTTATTTAAGAATCCTTACTTTGTACTTATATAACGAGTTTTGAGTTGACTAATGATATCTTGGCTATGTATAAAATTCTGGGATTTTAGTTTATGTGCCGATTGGAAAGGATGTATGTACTCTAAAAAACCATGTTTTAATTCTAATCCTATTTTGTAAAGGCAGCTGTTTCTTCTGATCCCTGTTCAGTACTGTATGTTTGAAACTTCAATTAGCTCATCTCCCTGGAGATGTAACCCAATCAAGAGTGGTTTTTAGACTGGATTAGGTGGAGACATGTCTCAACCCATTTCCAGGTGGGTCTTGATTAGTTTACTGGAATCCTTTAAAAGAAGAAGCACTTTTGAGAAAGCTAGAGAACTACAAGAGAGAAAGCCATGAGATTCTGAGAGGGCAGAGAATACTGCTGAACCACGAAGCACAGAGTTCACCAGCCAGCGACTTTTGGAGATGAAGAAGGAAAATGCCTTCCAGGGAGCTGGAGAGGAAGCTAGCAGGTGATGCCATGTTTGCCATGTGCCCTTCCAGCTGAGAGAGAAACCCTGAACTTCATCAGCACTCTTAAATTGAGGTATCTTTCCCTGGATGCCTTAGATTGGACATTTCTATAGATTTGTTTTAACTGGGACGTTTTCTCAGCCTTAGAACGTTAAGCTTGCAACTTATTAAATTCCCCTTTTTCAAGCCATTCCATTTCTGGTATATTGCATTCTGGCAACTAGCAATCTGGAAAAGTTTATATCATAGTATTGCAGATGGAGAGTCCACATCTTGTCCAATTTACTTTCTTTTGTAAGTAAAATGTTCTTTTTCATGCATAGAATCTTGTAAGCTTTTTTTCTTTATTCTTGGTTTCAGTTAGAATTCCTCTACTGTGGTGGTTTGTAGCTATGTAGTCCAGAAAAACACATTCTTAAACTTAATCCATTCCTGTGGGTGTGCACCCACTGTAAGGGGGAACTTTTGATGAGATTAGTTCAGTTAAGGTGTGACAACACAATCAGGATAGATCTTAATCCTATTACTGGAGTGCTATGCAAGCAGAAGCAAATTCAGAGAGAGAGAGAGAGAGAGAGAGAGTCAAAGGAAGCAAGAAGCTGAAGGTCAACAGAACCAGAAGAGAATGGAGAGGCAAAGAAAGGCTGCCATGGGCATTGCCATGTGAAAGAGAAGCCCAGGATCAAGGATCACCAGCAGCCAGTCCCAGGACAGCAGTCTTCAGTAAGAAAGAATTGTCTTGATGATGCCTTGTTTTGGCTTTTCTCCTAGTCTCAAAACCACAAGCTAACAATAAGTTTTCTCCTAGTCTCAAAACCATAAGCTAATATTGTTTAAGCCCACCCATTACACGATATTTGCTTGAGCAGCCAAGAAAATTAAAACATCGACTTACTATTCACATTGCCTATACCGTGCTTATGAACTGGACTGGTGCCTTTCACTTCCCAGCATCATTTTTTTCTTCAAGTTGGCTGTACCTCATAACCAAATATGTTAATATTTCCTCAGCAAAACTTATGAATACTCATACTAAGTATGATATATAAAAACTAAATAGGGAGCAGGCCATGGTGGCTCAGCAGGCAGAGTTCTCGCCTACCATGCCGGAGACCCAAGTTCAATTCCTGGTGCCTGCCCATGGAGAAAAATAAAAACTAAATAGGGTGGGCAATGGTGACTCAGTGGCAGAGTTCTTGCCTGCCATGCTGGAGACCTGGGTTCAATTCCCAGAGCCTGCTCAACAAAACAAAACAAAACCTAAATAACCTCACATCAGTTTAGTTTAGGTTTCACTGCTAAAAGAGATCAGATTAGGGCATACTATGCCAACAAATGAATTACGAAAAGAACTTTCAATTTTTGGAGTTTTATTGATTTCAGAATTGTAAAGTGAATGATTGTGCATCAGTTTAGGTTAGGTTTCACTGCTAAAAGAGTTCAGATTAGGTTTTTGTGTCTCTATATGTGGCTTAAACACGATGGAAGCTTCTTTTTTTTCACATAGAAGTTCATAAGATGTTAGTATGGCAGATCCATAGTCATCAGAAAAGTGTGAAATTTTAAGTGCACAGCTCCTTGAATTATTACAAAGTTAACATGGCCTCGTAACCACCAGGAGATCAAGATAGGAGACATTACTAGTCCTCCATAATTCTCCCATCTGGCAACATGAACTTTTGAGTCCCAACTTTTGTGGGCACTATATTTTTAATTGGGAAGATAAATCATGTTCAAGAAGCCAGATAATGGAGTGGACTCGAGAGAAAAATTTGGAAATGATGGTGCCAACACAAATATCACATGGCATACCAAGACAGGCTTAGATAGAAGTGTGGAAATAGATGTAAAAGATCCCATCTGGGCCGGCCTTGGTGGCTTAGCAGGCAATGTTCTCTCCTGCCATGCTGGAGACCTGGCTTCTATTCCCAGTGGCTGCCCATGCAAAACAAAACAACAACAAAATACAAACAAACAAACAAACAAAAAACAATTGGCCATTTATTTAAAAAAAAAAAAAAGAAAAAAGAAAAAGATCGCAGCTTTGCATCATGGCAAAATCAACTCCAACACCAAGCTTCTGGGCTCAGGAAAGAAAGGCAGGTCAATGCAGGTCTATACCCAGAAGCAATCCAAAGGACAGTAAGACAGCACAGAGTTAATATGAAACATCTCAGATCTTGGGCCCACATGGAAAAGTATCCAGCCAATCTTCTCAGCATGCCTCCAACTCTATACTTACTGCAACCCTCAAAGATGTGACTCAGAGCCCCACTTCCCCAACCCAGAATGGGAAGGAATTAATCCACATGATTACATGACCTAGTTGGGGATTGATCAGATGCTGGTCCAGAACCTGGGGGAAACTCACTTGCTAAACCTTCTCAGGGTCAGGAGTCCCTGGCCCAATCCTGTTCCCACCTGGAAACACTCATGCCTTGAGGGTGTGAGGCCAGGACCAGTTCAGGGTTTTATCCATAAACTTCTTTGGGTCCCAAAGACCACAGAGATAGTCTCACTCTCTCCTTCTCACTTCTCTACAACCACAGGTCTCCCATCCATGGCTGGGGCTGGCCTAGGTCCTCAAGCCTGCACAAACTTGTATATACCAACCCTGCATCCTCTCTGACTTGGCCTACTCATGCCTGGATCCTTGCCCTCACCTTTAGCTCTGGCTACACTTCCTTTACAGTCCTCAAAGATAAGTTCTCTGTCATTTCTGCCCATTGACTTCAGGACTTGAAGCACTTTCTCTATGGTTGCTTCTCTGCCCTTGTCATTTCTTTCTCTGATTCTGAGAGGAAGAGGAGAGTTTCCCTTTGGGTCATAGAGATCCTTCGTGGCATTAATGTGGATCTCCTTTTTTGTGTGGCTGTGAACACCTCTCAGTACTGCCTTCTTGGCTTTCAAAGCCTTTGCTCTGGCTTTGGTTTTGGGAGGGGCAAGGGCTTCTTTCTTTGCTTTCACAGCCATGTTTATTATGAACAGCTATCTTTATTCTTATATGTATTGTTTTTTTTTTTTTTAATCCCCGCACTGATGGAGTCACATCTCCATGGAGGTAAGCTCTTTAAAGTTTCCAGTATATAGTGCTGAGTAAGGATTAGAAGAAACCATTGCTCCCACAAGGTTGAGCAGGATTAAAACATGGCTTTTCTAGGGGACATAAACCTTTCCAAACCAGCACATTCCACCCTCTGGACCCTCAAAACGGCATGTTTCTCCATATACACAATACATTCATTCCATAACACTATCAGAGATCCTTAAGCCATTTCAGTTAGAATCCAAATACAATGCGTGGTTCAAACCAGTACAGAGTCTCAGAGTCAGCTGTAGGCCTGGAAAGTTCTAAGTCCAAACTTTCCCCTGGGTCTGGACCTGTAAAACTCAAACAAGCGATTTGCTGCCAGCATACAAAGGAGGAATAGTCATAAGAGACATATGCCCATTTCCATAGGGAGAAAGAGGCACAGGGGTCACAGGACCTAGGCAATTTCAAAAACCCACAGGGTAGAGTCCATTAGATGTCAGAGTCTGAGCGTCATTGATCTTTGGGGCTTTAGAGAGTGGCAGTCTCGCCCTCTCCAAGGGCCTACACGGTGGCCTACCTCTGTCTGAACACAACATTGGGGGACAGTGGAGAGACCCCTTTTTTCTCAGCACCACCCTCTCCAAGGACCGGGGCCTGCTTCTGGGTTCTCGGCCATCTCTAGGGTACATGCTCGATCCCCCAATGTGGTGGCAGCCAGACTCTCCCTAAACCCCAGGGAGTGTGCTCCACCTTCCCCAAGGCCTCAGGTGGCATGCCTCTTCCACTGCAATGCGGTGGAAGGCCCATCCTCTGCCTTTGGGGCAAATTTACCCTCTCCACCTGCGTGGGTGGGCCTGTTCTCCTGGCCTGAGGATCTTCTTCTTAATTAATACATCCAGCCAACCTACAAGATCATTTTTTTCATCACGTAGTTGTCTATTCATCATGATCATTTCTTAGAACATTTACATCAATTCAGAAAACGAAATAGGAAGAAAACAGAAAAAATACTTCATACATACCATACCCCCACCCTTCCCATTCGTTGAGCACTAGCATTTCGATCTACTCAATTTATTTTGACATTTGTTCCCCCTATTATTTATTTATTTTTAATCCATATGTTTTACTCATCCGTCCATAAGGTAGATGAAAGAAGCGTCAGGCACAAGGTTTTCAGGATCGCACAGTCACGTTGTGAAAGCTGTATCATTATACAGTCATGTTCAAGCAACATGGCTACTGGAACACAGCTCTGCATTTTTAGGCAGTTCCCTCCAGCCTCTCTGTTCAAAGTGATAGCTGTTTAATGGGTAAGAATAACCTCCAGGATAACCTTTCGAGTCTGTTTGGAATCTCTCAGCCTTTGATACTTTGTCTCATTTCTCTCTTCCCCCTCTCGGTTGAGAAGTTTTTCAATCCCTTGGTGCCAAGTCCCAGCTCATTCTAGGATTTCTGTCCCACATTGCCAGAAAGGTTCATACCCCTGGGAGTCATGTCCCACGTAGAGAGGGGGAGGGCAGTGAGTTTGCTTGTCGTGTTGATTGAGGGAGAGATGGCCCGACGCGTCTTGCCTACGGATCCTCAGCCTCCATGGCTTTGCCTCTGAAGTTATTTTTCCTCCAGTGTGTCCCTTCTCTTAGCCCCGCAGTCCAAACTGGCAGGGGCTCTGTCTATACAGGTCCCACAGCACTGTCGTTGGCTTTCGATGCCGTAGCCTTGGATCATGCCCATCAGACATAAGGAATTTCCACAAATCCTTCCTGGATAACTCCGTGTCGGGTCTTGGCTTTCTCTGAGATGATGGCTGACTGGTTCCATGTTTGGTTAAAACCTCATGTGGGGCACTATTCTCTGGGTTCTCCCCTCCTGGAAGCCCAGAATTTTCCAGAGCCTCAGTTTCTGGTTTCTTTGTACGCAAGAGTTCAGTTCTCATCTGATCTCTTTCCTGTCACATTCCCTGTAAGCTGCGAGGAGAAACCAGACTGCACTTTCCACATTGAATTTGCAGACCTCCTCTGCTAAACTTCCAAGTTCATG